>NC_053435.1:15327164-16527164 GCF_007990345.1 Gossypium hirsutum | reverse complement strand
TAGATGAACGACTCAAAATCATCCCAAAAGTCCCAAAGCAAAAAATCATTACAAGAAGTTACACCTACTTCTCCTACTAAAGTTGTTCGCATAATAAGAAGGGAAATACTCGAAGAAAGACCAAACCAAGGGCAGCTTGTTGGCAACATTCAGCAAATACTCAACAGAAGATGGGGAGAATATGGCAAAATGTAATTATTACGATGTTACTTACACAATGGAAACTGGGGCTTCTACCACCAATCTAAATAACCATTTGAAGACTTGCTTAAGAAAACCCCGAGGTAATACAACTGATCTTAAGCAAGCAGAACTTGCATTTACAAAATCTAGCAAAAAAAATGTAGATTTGTCAACTTGGGTGTTTAATCAAGATGATTAGAAATGCATTGATTAATATGATCATTGTGGATGAATTTCCTTTTAAATTTGTAGAAGGGGAAGGTTTTAAGTTCTTTATTTCCATAGCATGCCCAAGGTTTCATATTTCATCTCGTTGGACAATTAGAAAAGGTTGTCTTGATTTGTTTAATTCCATGAAGAATACATTAAAGTAATCTTTTCAAAAATAGACAAGTAGAATTTGTTTGAAGAAAGACACTTGGACACCATTGCAAAGGATATCCTACATGGTTTTAACAACTCATTAGATAGATGATGAGTGGAAGTTACAAAAGAGAATTATAAACTTTTTCCCAATTTCTGCTCATAGAGGTGAGAGCATTAGTCAAGCCCTTGAGAAATGTCTTCGGGATTGGGGGATTGAGAAGGTCTTTGCAATTACTGTTGATAACGCATCTTCTAACAATGTTGCTATTGATTATTTGAGAAAGAAGTTGGTTCATCGAAAATCTTGTGTTGCAAACAGTAAATATATACATATGAGATGTGCAACATACATTATTAATATCATTGTTCAAGAAGGGGTTAAGGACGCTTCTATATTTGTGGATCGAGTTAGAGGAGCTGTGAGATATATTAGAGCATCACCATCAAGGTTATCTAAATTCAACCATTGGGTAGAAGAAGAAATGGTAGGTACTAAGGCTCATTTGTGTCTAGATGTTCCTTCTAGATGGAATTCAACTTATATGATGTTAAATATGGCTGAAAAATATGAATGTGTCTTTGAAGCTTATGTTCATGATGATTATAACTTTTTTCTAGACCTTAGTGTTGGATATGGAATCCCCACATGTGATGATTGGGAAAATGTTCGAAGAGTTACAAAAGTGCTTGAGTCTTTTCATGAACTTACATTGAACGTATCTGGATCATTACATGTCACCTCTAATATTTTTTTTGAAGTAGTCACAGATGTGCATTGTCTTCTTGATGGATGGAAACATTATGGGGATTTAGACATAATGTCTATGGCTTCAAAAATGAATGACAAGTGCAAGAAGTACAGGGGTGATTCAAAAGTGATGAACTTGCTTATTTATCTAGTAGTTATCTTTGACCCATGGAGCAAAATTGATTTTCTTACATTTGGAGTCAACTTGCTTTTTCCTACAATTGCAGATGACATTATAAGGATGGTCAATAGAGAATTGCATTATTTGTTTGATGAATATTCTGCAATTGTTGAGGGAAATCATCATATGAACGTTGAAGTTGAAAGTAATTTTCCTACTAGAGCTCCAAGTTCAAGTGAAAATGAAATAGATCAAGTAAAACTGAAGATAGGCTTAGTCATGCAACAATATATGAAGAAAAAAGCAATGTGTTGGCTTGGAAAGTAAACCTGAGTTGGATAGATATTTGGGAGAAGATTGTGAAAATAATTAAGATTCATTTGATTTGTTATTGTGGTGGAAAGTTAATAGTCCAAGATTCCCAATTGTTGCGCAAATGGCTCGAGATGTGTTATCCGTTCCTATCTCAACCGTTGCATCTGAAAGTGCTTTTAGCACGAGTGGACGTGTTCTAGATAATTTTAGAAGTTCTTTGACTCCTTCTATGGTTGAAGCTTTGGTTTGCACACAAGATTGGTTTCGAAGGTCAAAAGATCCTATCAACCTTGAGGAGTATGTGGAAGAACTTCAAAATATAGATGATGGTAAGGGACTAACTTTAATCCAAAAGGTTAATTGATTATTTTATTTATTTTTATAAATATTCTCACAATTTAACTAACATTTTTCTCTTTTGATTTTTTTAGAATTGTCAAAGTTATCGGAACATGAAGATGGTAACATACTTAACTACAACTCATAAAATTGAATGTTTAATTTTAATTTTTCTAGTAAAGATTTTCATAGTTTAAGAATACATTTTTATTTTGTTACAGAATTGTCGGTACTATCTACAATATTCGAAGAAGATGAAGCTTGAAGATAGTTTGATATTAACTTTTTAGAATAGATATTTTGTTAATCCTTATGAAAACTTCAACCTTGCATTTGCTTTGATTTGGTCAAAACAATTAGTTAAACTTTGGATTTTGTTGTGTACGAAGCTTGAATTTATTTTGTTGAATTCAAGTCTAGGAGCATCACACCATGACCATCTATATTATACTTTTGGTTTATCATTTTGTTATATCATATTTTGTGTAGTAGTGACATGTATCCCTATATCATGCTTTTGGTATATCATTTTGTTATCTTGTATATAAGATAGTTCTTGACGCATAATTATGCACTATGTAAATATAGTTATGCCTGTGGTGTAATAGCTTATGTAGTTGACTCAAATTATGGCCACAATGATCATCTTAGAACGTTATATATAGTTATTTTGCATGCCTAAAATAGTTATTTACATGTAATTATTTAGTAAAGTATATTGCTTATGTAGTTAAATAATATTGTACTTTGTTTACTAGTTAAATAATCGGTCCATGTAAATGCAATATTGAGTGTAAATAATAGGATTCGTTAACTCGACTCAACTCGACTTGAAATTTTTTGACTTAATTCGACTCAATTTGAAAAAAATTCAAATTGAATTTAGTTGCTAAAATAGGATTCGTCAACTCGACTAACTCGAAATTTTTTGACTCGACTCGATCGAATACTCACCCCTAGCTATGATGCATACTTTGCATATGTATTGAATACGAAAGTGTAAGAATCAAAGATTGAATTTGTACCTATTGTTTGTAAGTTTTCGGATGTATTTTCGGAAGAATTACCAAGTTTACCGCCAATCAGAGAGGTTGAATTTGGTATTGAATTAGTAGCGGGAACAACACCAATATCGATAGCTCCGTATAGAATGGCTCCTACAGAATTAAAAGAGTTGAAAACTCAGTTACAAGAATTGATAGACAGAGGTTTTGTAAAACCAAGTTACTCTTCCTGGGGTGCATCGGTATTGTTCGTGAAAAAGAAAGATGGCATAATGAGAATGTGTATCGACTAAGACAATTGAATAAAGTGACTATAAAGAAAAAATACCCTCTACCATGGATTGATGACTTATTTGATCAATTAAAAGGGGCTGCAGTATTTTTAATGTTTGATCTGAGATTAGGTTATTATCAGTTGCGAGTTAAAGAGTTAGATGTGCTGAAAACAGCTTTCAGAACAAGGTATGGACATTATGCATTCCTTGTTATGCCTTTCGGTTTAACTACTGCTCCTTCCATTTTTATGGACTTGATGAATCGAATATTCAAACTGTATTTAGAAAAATTTGTTGTTGTATTTATTGACAATATTTTGATCTATTCACAAGATGAATTTGAGCATACCGAGCATTTGAGAATTGTGTTACAAACTCTACGTGATAAGCAGTTATTTGCAAAGTTCAGTAAATGTGAGTTTTGGCTCCGAAAGGTTGGATTTTTGGGGCATATTGTTTCAGCCAATGGCATTAGAGTTGACCCAAACAAGATTTCTGCTATTGCTGATTAGAAACCTCTAAGAAATGTGTCTGAAGTCTGTAGTTTTCTAGGCTTAGTGGGCTATTACCAAAGATTCGTAAAAAGATTTTAATGATTATGACACCAATGACTCGACTGCTACAAAAAGATGTGAAGTTTGAATGGTCAAAAAAATGTTAGCAGAGTTTTGAACAGTTGAAAGCACTGTTAACAGAGGCACCAGTTTTGGTTCAACCTGAATTGGGTAAAGAGTTTGTAATCTATAGTGATGCGTCGTTAAATGGAATGGGGTGTGTTTTGATGCAAGATGGAAAGTTTATAGCTTATGCTTCCCAACAGTTGAAACCACATGAAAAGAACTATCCGACGCATGATTTAGAACTAGATGCGATTGTATTTGTATTAAAGATTTGGCGACACTACTTATACGGTGAAAAATGTCACATTTATACGGATCATAAGAGCTTGAAATATCTGATGTCACAAAAGGATTTGAATTTGCAACAACGAAGATGGCTTGAGTTATTGAAAGATTATGACTTTGTGATTGATTATCAACCGGGAAAAGCTAATGTTGTTGCTGATGCCTTGAGCCGAAAATCTTTGTTGGCATTACGAGTAATGAACACCCAATTGATGATTTGTGATGATGGGTCTATTTTATCTGAATTAAAAGCTAAATCGGTATTCCTGCAACAAATCTTTGAAACTCAGAAAAATGACAGAAATTTACAAGCTAAACGAATTCAATGTGAGTCTAATTCTGATTCAGAATTTTATATTGGAATTAATGATTATTTAATGTTCTGGAATAGGATTTGTGTACCAAAAAATATCGTTCCTATTCATAAAATTCTGCATGAAGTACATTGTAGTTGCTTTTCTGTTCATCCGGGTAGTACCAAAATGTATAATGAATTGAAACAACTGTACTGGTGGTTAGGTATGAAGTGCGGTATAATAGGGTTTGTATCGAAATGTTTGATTTGTCAACAACTAAAAGCTGAACATCAAGTACCATCTGGTTTACTGCAGTCTGTATTGATTCTTGAGTGGAAATAGGATAGAGTCACTATGGATTTTGTAATGAGATTGGCTTTAAGTCCGAAAAAGAAATATGCTATTTGGGTTGTCGTTGATCGACTAACAAAATCTGCTCATTTCATACCGGTACGTACAGATTACTCACTTGATAGATTGGCAGAATTGTACATTTCAGAGATTGTTTGACTACATGGTGTGCCATTATCTATTATTTCTGATAGAGACCCGAGATTTACGTCGCGATTCTGGAAGAAATTACAATAAGCTCTTGGAACGAAATTGAATTTCAACACAGCTTTTCATCCCCAGACTGATGGTTAATCTGAAAGAATTATACAGGTACTTGAGGATATGTTGTGTTGTTGAATTCTCGAGTTTGAAGGTAGTTGGGGGAAATACTTACCTCTGATTGAATTTGCTTATAACATGTAACAGTCCAATTTAGACCCTAGTCAGAACAGTGGTTTCGAGACCATGTAACCGATTCTTAAAAATATTTTAATATTATTTTCTGTGTCTGTGATATGTGAATTTATGTCTGCGAAGTTTCTGTGATTTAATTTGTCTATTTCTGTGCTTAATTGATAAAGGATTTAATCGCGTAAAGTGTAGAAGCTGTGTGCTAGATGTTAAAAGTACCTATTTGATTTGGCTTATTTAAGTGAGGGTCCTTGCATGTCAAATTTACCATTTATGTTAATGGTGGACAAGTATGGACATGTAGTTGGTAAGTTTTAACGTTAGTAGTCAAGGGAAAAAAATGGAAAAATGTTTATTAAAGTAGTTATAATAAAATGAAAACATAAAATAATGGCCATTTTATCATTTTCATGGCCGAATGAAGCAAGAAAAAGAGCTAAAATGGGGTTTTAATAGTTAAACCAATTGTATTTGGCTTACTAAGCTTTTTGTAGCTTACTCGGTGTGATTTCTGTCTATTTTACAGTTATCATAGCTACTGAAGGCTCGGGGATAGTCGAGGAATTGTGACCATATTATCGAACTCATTTTGGTACTTTGGAAAGTGTAAATACTTTAAAGTATGGCATGTATAGGCTAGAATGTCTATGTATTTAAGTTTTGATATGTATATATGTTATGCCATGAGAGTTGGCTAGCAAATGGTATGTATGTGCTTAGTTTTGGTAAATGGTTTGTGATGCCAAATTGTTTATGCTTGTAATGGATATATGGCCTTATATATGGTGATCATTTTGAATATGGCAAGTTGAGGAAATGGTAAGTTTTTAGCATGAGTTAGAAGGTGCCATAAGTGAGTTATGAAATGAGCATTTTGGCATGTTGTTGTAATAAGATTTTTAATTTGTTTTGATATGAATTTGAATAGGTAATTGAATGAAGATGATTTAGTTATAATGAAGCATGTTTTGAGCATGGAATTGGCTGAAAAGTTTGGCATAAATGTTGTTTAATATTGTTTGTAGGAATGACCCAAAAAGGGGTGGCAAGTTGGCTTAAACCAAGCCTGCATTGTGCCACACAGTTAGGGAACACGGGCGTGCCTTGTGGAGGTGTATGCAAAGCAGTAACCTCTTTAGATCACACGGTTAAGACACATGGGCGTGTCATATGGCTGTGGGCTTAAGTCAGTAGCCAGCTATTTATCACATGGCCATGGTACACGACTGTGTGTAAAAGTCAGTATGTATACTCTATTTTGGCATGTCTGGACTTCATGGGCGTGTCTGGTGCCTGTGTAAGGCACATGGCCTGATCACACGAGCGTGTGACCTCAACAGAATTGAAAAAAAATTTCTAAGTTCTGAAAATTCTGAATATGTTCAGTTTAGTCCAGACCATTTCTAAAAGTATGTATTAGGTCTTTGGGACCTCCATAAGGAATAAATTGTTGATTTGCTTAAGCATTAATATTATGTGATATCTGTGATTCTGTATTGATCTGTAATGTTCTGTCTGTCTGGTAATGCCCCTTACTATTTCGGCGATGGTTACGGGATAGGGGTGTTACATTTTATTGGTATCAGAGCTATGGTTTAGTTGGTTCTAGGACTACCATAACGTATGTGAGTCTAGCTATACATGCCATATATCTGAAACTGCGATAGTGTGATGAATCCTGACATTGAAATGTTCTTTTATATAGCAAATGGATCCTGAACGAGCCATAGCAGACAATGTAGAAAGCAATGCACCTGCTCCCGCGCAAGGGACGGTGCAAGCTGATTCTCGACTGGCTACGAGTAGTCGTGATGATGAGGCTAAACAAGCCTTCTATCATATGATAAATGAATGGTTCACCCAATACTTTAGAACCAATCCAGCTATACAACAACCTCCATCCCCGGTTAATCCTTCTCAAATTCCTATTATGCCCTTAGTGAATCCGGTTCAGTTAAGTAGACCACTAGTTTATAAGATTAGAAAGTATGGGGCTGAAGAGTTCTGAGCTACAACTAATGATGATGCTGAAAGAGCCCAATTCTGGTTAGAGAATACAATACAAGTGTTCAATGAAATGTCTCTGAATCCAGAGGAATGTGCAAAATGTGTCGTTTCACTTCTGAGAGATATGGCGTACCATTGGTGGAAAACTTTAATATCTGTGGTTTTGAGTGAACGAGTTACTTGGGATTTCTTCCAAGCTGAATTTTAGAAGAAATATATTAGTCAGAGATTCATTGATCAGAAACGTAAAGAGTTTCTCGAGCTTAAACAAGGTCGTATGTCTGTTACTGAATACGAATGTGAATTTGTGAGATTGAGCCAGTATGCTCGAGAATGTGTATCAAATGAAGCAATAATGTGAAAAAGGTTTGAAGATGGACTAAACGAAGATATCCGTCTGTTAGTTGGGATTTTGCAAATTAAAGTAATGGTAATGCTCGTTGAGCGAGCTTGTAAAGCTAAAGAATTAAGTAGAGTGAAAAGAAAAGTTGATTCTGAAGCTAGAGATGTTAGAAAGAGATCTTCGAATAGATCATTTCAGTCTGTGACAAAGAAATTCTGAGATGATCATAACCGTTCAAGGGCTTATGTAAGACATTCGAATTGAGATCGAGCTAGATCGCATTCGAATTTCAGAGGTCCTGCTACTTCTGTTGCAAGTGTCGGGAATTTCTGATCTGAGAAACCTGAATGTAAACACTGTGGCAAAAAACATCTGGGAAATTGTAAATTGAATGACCGAGCCTGTTTCCGATGTAGATTTCTGGGCCATTTTGTAAGAGATTGTTCTGAACCTGCTGAGTAAGAGAATGTACAAAATCCGAGACCGAGCAACACCTCAGCTAGAGGTAGATCTTTCAGAAATATAGAAAATGCAAGTGGTGGTCAAAGAGCTACTAGGGATACTGCTATTAGATTTGAGGCCAGAGCACCTGCTAGAGCCTATGCTATTTGAGCTCGTGAGGAAGCCTTGTCTCCAGACGTGATTACTGGTACTTTTACTCTTTATGATACACCTGTGATTGCTTTGATAGACCCTGGATCAATGCATTCTTATATCTATATAAATTTAGTGCATAGTAAGACTTTTCCTGTAAAGTCTAGTGAATTCGTAATTAGAGTATCGAACCCCTTTGGCAAAAGTGTATTGGTTGATAAAGTTTGCAAGAATTGCCCATTATTGATTCTTGATATCTGTTTTCCTACTGATCTGATGCTTTTGCCTTTCGACGAATTTGATATAATTCTGGGAATGGATTGGTTAACTTTGCACGATGCTATTTGAATTGTAAACGAAAAGTCATTGATTTAAGGTGTAAGAATGATGAGATAATTCGAATTGAGTCTATTGATCTGAATGGACTATCAGCTGTGATATCTACAATGAAAGCTCGAAAATATGTGAAGAAAGGTTGTGAAGCCTACTTAGTTTATGTGTTAGACTCGAAAGTGAATGATAAGAAAGTTGAATCTGTGCTTGTTGTCTGTGAATTCTCTAATGTGTTTCCTAAAGAACTATCGAGTTTACCTCCGATTCGAGAAGTAGAATTTGGCATTGAATTAGTACCTGGTACTACTCCGATTTTGATAGCTCAGTATAGAATGGCTCTAACCGAGTTAAAGGAATTAAAATTTCAGTTACAATAAGTGACCGATTGAGGATTTGCTAGACCGAGCTTTTCACCATGGGGTGCTCCTGTTCTGTTTGTGAAAAAGAAAGATGGCACAATGAGAATGTGTATTGATTACCGTCAGCTTAACGAAGTGACTATAAAGAACAAATATCCTCTGCCCATAATTGGTGACTTATTCGATCAGTTGAAATGTGCTACTATGTTTTCAAAGATAGATCTGAGATCGAGTTACTATCAGTTGCGAGTAAAGGACTCTGGCATTCTGAAAACTGCTTTCAGAATGAGGTACGAGCATTACGAATTTTTAGTTATGCATTTTGGATTAACTAATGCACCTATTGTCTTTATGGATTTAATGAATAGAATTTTTAGACCGTATCTAGATCAATTTGTTGTTGTATTCATTGATGACATATTGATTTATTCACGTGATGAATCTGAGCATGTCGAACATCTGAGAATAGTGCTATAGACTCTGCGAGATAAACAATTGTATGCAAAGTTCAGTAAATGTGAATTCTGGTTGCGAGAAGTTGGTTTCCTGGGTCATATTGTATCAGCCTCTGGTATCCGAGTTGATCCGAACAAAATTTCTGCTATTCTGGATTAGAAGCCTCCGAGAAATGTTTCTGAAGTCCGCAGTTTTCTGGGACTTGCTAGTTATTATAGAAGATTCTTAAAAAAGTTTCTCGATGATTGTGACTCCATTGACAAAACTACTCCAGAAAGATGTGAAGTTTGAGTGGTCTGAGAAGTGTCAGAACAACTTTGATCAGTTGAAAGCTTTATTGATTGAAGTTTTGGTTTTAGTAAAACCTGAATCGGGTAAAGAATTTGTGATTTATAGTGATGCTTCATTGATTGGTTTGGGATGTGTTCTAATGCAAGAAGGAAAAGTTGTTGCTTATGCTTCGAGACAGTTGAAGTAACATGAGAAGAACTATCCAACACACGGCCTCGAGTTAGCTACTATTGTGTTTGCATTGAAGATCTGGCGTCACTATCTGTTTGGTGAGAAGTGTCACGTGTTTTCTGATCATAAAAGTCTGAAGTATTTAATGACGCAAAAATATTTGAATCTGCGACAGAGAAGATGGTTAGAACTGTTAAAAGATTACGAGCTGATTATTGATTATCATTCGGGCAAACCAAATGTCGTAGCGGATGCTCTGAGTCAGAAATCATTGTCTGCGTTGCATGCGATGAACGCTCATTTAGCACTATTTGATGATATATTGGTTTGTGCCGAACTAAAGCAAAACCCTTGTTTATACAACATATCTACGAGGCTAAAAAGTCTGACAATGAATTAATAGCAAAACAAACTTAGTGTGATTCTAAATTTCGAGTGGATGTGGATGATTGTTTGAGATTCAGAAATAGACTTTGTGTTCCGAGAAATCCGGAGTTAATTCAGACAATTTTGAGTGAAGCTCATAGTAGTAGATTTTCTGTACATTCGGGAAGTACGAAAATGTATAACGATTTGAAACAACTATACTGGTGGCCGGGAATGAAAAGAGTTATTTCTAACTTTGTTTCGAGATGTTTAATTTGTCAGCAAGTTAAAGCTGAGGATCAAGTGCCATCTGGTTTGTTACAACTAATTATGATTCTTGAGTGGAAGTGGGATCGAGTAATAATGGATTTTGTTTCGGATTTGCCCATGTCTCCGAGAAAGAAAGACACAATCTGGGTTGTAGTTGATTGTTTGATGAAATCAGCTCATTTTATTCCGGTTTGATTTGATTAATCACTCGATAAATTAGCTGAGTTATATATTTCTGATATCGTGAAACTGCATGGTGTACCATTTTCGATAGTGTTAGATAGAGACCCGAGATTTACATTGCGATTCTAGAAGAGATTGCAAGATGCTCTAGGTACTAAATTGCATTTTAGTGTTGCTTTTCATTCGTAAACAGATGGTCAATCTGAACGAATTATTCAGATACTCAAGGATATGTTGAGATGTTGCATTCTTGAGTTTGAAGGTACAAAGGAACAATATATACCTTTGATTGAATTCGCTTATAATAGCTTTCAATGAAGCATTAAAATGGCACCGTACGAAGCCTTATACGGTAAAAAGTGTAGAACTCTGTTATACTGGTCTGAGCTCAGTGAGAATAAGATTTACGGTTTTGATCTGATAAAAGAAACAAAACAGAAAGTGAAAGTAATCCGAGATAGTCTGAAAGTTGCCTCTGATCGTCAGAAATCTTATGCGGATTTAAAATGAAAAGATATCGAATTTAAGATCGGTGATAAAGTTTTTCTGAAAGTATCTCCGTAGAAGAAACTGTTCCGATTTGGTAAAAAGGGCAAGTTGAGTCCGAGGTTCATCGGATCGTATGAAATCATCGAGCAAGTTGGGCCAGTTGCTTATAGATTAAGGCTACCATCTGAGTTAGAAAAGATACATAATGTGTTCATGTATCGATGCTTCGATGATACAGATCTGATCCTTCGCATATAATTTCCCCGTCTGATATTGAAATCCAATCTGATATGACTTATAAAGAAAAACCGATCCGTATTTTAGCTTGTGAGGTTAAAGAGTTACGAAATAAGAAAATTCCATTAGTTAAAGTGATGTGGCATCGACATAGTGTTGAAGAGGCCACGTGGAGTTTGAAGATGTTATGAGACAACAATATCTGAATCTGTTTAATGGTAAGATTGTCGGGGACGAAAATCCCTGAGGGGGAGAGTTATAACAGTCTGATTTAGACCCTAGTCGGAACAGTGGTTTCGAGACCACGTAACTGATTCTGAAAAATATTTTAATATTATTTTATGTGTCTGTGATATGTGAATTTATATCTGCGAAGTTTCTGTGATTTAATTTGTCTGTTTCTGTGCTTAATTGATAAATGATTTAATCGCGTAAAGTGTAGAAGCTGTGTGCTAGATGTTAAAAGTACCTATTTGATTTGGCTTATTTAAGTGAGGGTCATTGCATGTCAAATTTACCATTTATGTTAATGGTGGACAAGTATGGACATGTAGTTGGTAAGTTTTAATGTTAGTAGTCAAGGGCAAAAATGGGAAAATGTTA
The DNA here is from genome assembly GCF_007990345.1 of Gossypium hirsutum. Classification (NCBI taxonomy): domain Eukaryota; kingdom Viridiplantae; phylum Streptophyta; class Magnoliopsida; order Malvales; family Malvaceae; genus Gossypium; species Gossypium hirsutum. The sequence continues at coordinate 16,515,166 of NC_053435.1, read as the reverse complement.
ATTAAAGTAGTTATAATAAAATGAAAACATAAAATAATGGCCATTTTATCATTTTCATGGCCGAATGAAGCAAGAAAAAGAGCTAAGATGGGGTTTTGATATTCGGCATTGGTAACCCTTGATTAAGGTATGAATTTTTGTTTGTTTTTGATAATTTCTACATTTCTGTGATCCTTGCTTCGTGTTCTTCAAAACCCATGTCTGAATTTCTGTTTCTGTTGAAGATTATGAAATGTGCCATTGATGATTATATGAGCTTTGCAATGTTTTTATATGGATTATGAAAGATATAGGGGAGATTATCATACTTTGTTCTAGAATTTTTGATGGAATAGAGCTATTTGGGCTAATTTGTGAAAATGAGGTTTTGAAGGACTAAATTGTAAATTAAATATGTTATTTGGGCTTGTATGGAAGATATGTATATTCAGCCAAGCTATAGTCTTGGTGAATTTTGCATATTTGTGATTTTGTGAGAAAAATGGACAAAATTGTCAAAGTGTGAAAATGTAAGGGTTAAAATGCAAAGTCCCCCAAATATGTGTTCATGAATTATTTTGAATGAAATGAATGATTGAATGTTTGAATTTGAGTTGTATTAGATCAAAAAAAAATCAAATTTAGATCGAGGGAAGTCCAAAATAGTTGAATAGTCGACTCGTTTCCGTTCGAAATTCGTACGAGGTAAGTCAAAATACAATTACGTGTTAAATTGATTGAATGTTGTATATACTAGTTATAATCTGTATTAGACAGCTGTGAGAGCCTGATGAATGATTTCTGAGTAAATTTCGATAATATGTTAGTATCTGAAAAGCTCTGGATGTTTCTAAAGGAATGTTGTCATCGATCTGAGATATCGTGTAAGACTGTGTCTGGGACACAGGCCTCGATTTTAGATTTACGTGTAAGACCATGTCTGGGACATAGGCATCATATCTGATTTCGTGTAAGACCCTGTCTGGGACAGAGGCATCGATACTGAATTACATGTAAGACCACGTCCAGGATGTCGGCATTGTACCTGTTTATGAGTATCTGTATCGTTTTTGAACCATCTGATGATAGAGTACGAGATATGGGGATGAATATATGAAATGTATAATCTATACAGGTACGTTCATATTGTACTAAATTTCTGAATATGAAAGACTCTGTTTCTGTGAAATAATGAATGCGAAGTATGTATGAAATCATGGAAATGAAACATGACATGTATACAAGCAATTGAGCATGATTAGGCTCATGAACTATTCTGTGAAATGGTTATGAATTCTTGCTGTTGATTTGTACTTTATATGATTTAATAGTTAAACCAATTGTATTTGGCTTACTAAGCTCTTTGCAGCTTACTCGGTGTGATTTTTGTCTGTTTTACAGTTATCGTAGCTACTGAATGCTCGGGGATAGTCGAGGAATTATGACCATACTATTGAACTCGTTTTGGTACTTTTGAAAGTGTAAATATTTTTAAGTATGGCATGTATAGGCTAGAATGTCTATGTATTTAAGTTTTGATATGTATATATGTTATGCCATGAGAATTAGATAGCAAATGGTATGTGTGTGCTTAGTTTTGGTAAATGGTTTGTGATGCCAAATTGTGTATGTTTGTAATGGATATATGGCCTTATATATGGTGATCATTTTGAAATATGTTAAGTTGAGGAAATGGTAAGTTTTTAGCATGAGTTAGAAGGTGCCATAAGTGAGCTATGAAAGGAGAATTTTGGCATGTTGTAATAAGATTTTTAATGTGTTTTGATATGAATTTGAATAGGTTATTGAATGACAATGATTTAGTTATAATGAAGCATGTTTTGAGCATAGAATTGGCTGAAAATTTTGGCATAAATGTTGTTTAATATTGTTTGTATGAATGACCCAAAAAGGGGTGGCAAGTTGGCTTAAACCAAGCCTGCATTGTGCCACACAGTCAGGGAACACGGGCGTGCCTTGTGGAGGTGTATGCAAAGCAGTAACCTCTTAAGATCACACGGTTAAGACACATGGGCGTGTCATATGGCCGTGGGCTTAAGTCAGTAGCCAGCTATTTATCACATGGCCATGGTACACGACCGTGTGTAAAAGTCAGTATGTATACTCTCTTTTGGCATGGTTGGACCTCATCGTCGTGTCTAGTACCCGTGTAAGGCACATGGCCTGATCACTCGGGCGTGTGACCTCAACAGAATTGAAAAAAAATTTCTAAGTTCTGAAAATTCTGATTGTGTTTAGTTTAGTCTGAACCTTTTCTAAAAGTATGTCTTAAGTCTTGGGGACCTCCATAAGGAATAAATTGTTGATTTGCTTAAGCATTAATATTATGTGATATATGTGATTCTGTATTGATCTGTAATGTTTGTCTATCTGGTAATGCCCCTTACCTATTCCGGCGATGGTTACGGGATAGGGGTGTTACATAACAACAGTTTCCAAATGAGTATAAAGATGGCACTGTACGAATATTTATATGGTTGTAAGTGTCGAACACCGTTATACTGGACTAAACTGTGTGAGAAAAAGATTCACGGGGTTGAATTGATTAAACAGACTGAAGAAAATGAGAAAACGATTCGAGATAGTTTAAAAGCAGCTTCAGATCGACAGAAATCCTATGCAGATTTGAAACGTAAAGAAATTGAATTTCAAGTCAAAGACAGAGTGTTTTTAAAAGTGTCACTGTGGAAAAAGGTTATCCGATTCGTCCGTAAAGGAAAGTTGAGTTCGCATTTCATCGGGCCGTATGAGATTGTTGAAAGAATAGGGCCTGTAGCATATCGACTATCATTGCCGTCTGAGATTGAAAAGATACATAATGCTTTTCATGTTTTGATGCTACGTCGATACTGATCGAATCCGTCACATTTGATTTCTCCCATTGATGTAAAGATATAGTCTGATTTATCATATAACGAAGAACTGATTAGAATTCTGGCTCAAGAAATCAAAGAATTGAGAAATAAACGTATAGCACTTTTAACGGTTCTTTGGCATAAACATGGGATTGAGGAAGCTACGTGGAACTCGAGGAAACTATGCAAAAACAATACCTTAACCTATTTGCCGGTAAGAATTACAAGGATGAAAATCCCTAAGGGGGAGAGTTGTAACAACCCGTTTTTAGGTCAAATTGAAAAGGTGGTTTCTGGACCACAAATCCGAAGTCAAAATATTTCTTTTATTATTTTATTAAGGTTTACAGCATGATAGAATCATTATGTGAAAGTTTCGTAAAGAAATTTTACTGTTTCAATGCTTAATTCGGTAAAAATGACTAAATCGCGTAACGCATAAAATTTGAGTTCTATTGTTAAAATGTATTAAATAGTTATGGTTTATTAATATGGAAGTCCTTATAATGTTATTTTACCATGATTAAGGTTAGTGGACATATATGTCCATGAATTACATGATATATTAAGTTTTATCATAAGGTTATAATAATAATTTATGTATTAAGTTATTAATAATAAAACAAAAATCAAAATCATGTTCATTCATTTATCATTTTGCCAAAATTGAGAAAGAAATATGGGTTTGAAGCTTCCTTGGTTTCGGAAACTTCAATCTTTGATTAAGGTACGGTTTTAACTCGATTTTTAATGACTTACGTTTTTGATCTCGTTGCAGCTTAATTTAGCTAGCCCGTACCTTCGTTTTTGAAACTGTTATATATTTTGAGATATGCCATTGTTGAATACTTGGGTATTTTGAAGTTTCTTGTTAGATTATTGATGGTTGTTAAAAGATATACAAGTTTTATAAATTGATTTTTTGATAAAAATGAGAATTAGGGATTAAATTGTGAAAGATAGAAATGTTGTGGTTGAAAATATGAATAAAATGAAAATATGGGCTGCTATGAGGTTATGTGAAATTCGCTATACATGGGTTAAGGGTAATTTGTATAAATTTTCCATTTTGTGTAAAAAGGACTAAATTGCAAAGTAGTCAAAAGTATAGGGTAAAATGTGTAATTTTCTAAATATATGTGAATTGAATTAAATGGTTACTGAAAATATTGTATTTGATAATTTATAGATCAAGATAAATAATTACCAGAATTAGATCGAGGGAAACGAAAGGTAGATAAGACGACGGTTGTACGAGCAAATACGAGGTAAGTTCGAATAATTTGAACCAAACTTTTCTATACTTGTGATTGTTGAAAAGAATGTCTTATTGTTATATTGGATACGAGTGACATGTTATTGGGATTACCGTATTGGTCGAGCTCCTGCATTTGTTGCGGACTCACCATAGCTTGTATGAGCTTACCGATTCAGCTCGTAAGAGCTTACTGTTTTAGCTCATTGGTGCTTACTGTTTCAGCTCATTGGAGCTTACTGATTTAGCTCGATAGAGCTTACTGTTTTAGCTAATTAGAGCTTACCGATTCAGCTTAATAGAGCTTACTGTCCATCAGCTCAAGAGGAGCTTATCGAACATGGCTCAAAAGAGCATATATGATAAAGAATTGACGGATTAATTATATTGATCACTCGAGTATTCTTTGAAGTTCTAATAGGTTCAACAGGCCTAAATACTTTTTATACGGATAAGTTACGGATTATAAATGTTATTAATGTTATATGTATGTTATGTGAATTTGGAATGATACAAAGTATTGTATTATGGATGGATATATGTATTTTTCAAATGACTAACATGTGATGGATACTTATGACTAGGTGTTGGTTAAATGAATTGTTGGCATTTTAATGCTGCTTTAATATTATATAAATGGTAAGTTTAATTCTGAATTATACGGGCTTACTAAGCTACAAAGCTTACTCTGTTTCTTTTTCTATGTTTTTATAGAGGCTCAATAGCTTGGTCGTTTCGGACAGGTCGGAGTTGTACAGCACACTATCCAATTTCCAATTGGTACTTTTGTACTTGTGGATATGTAAATATGGCATGTATAGGCTAGTTTAAATGATGTTAGTTATGATACTTGACAACTTGATTTGAGACTGTTTTTGTATATAAGTTGAGCCATGTGATTTGGCTTATTTTGGCATTATGTTTTGGTTGTTTATATGTGTTAAAATATGATATGTTTTGGTAAGGTAATGTTTGAATGAAAATATGCAAGTGAGGTATTGATACATGCCATATAAAAATTATCATAGTGTGATGACTCCTGACATTTTCAAATGTGTTTTTATATAGTAATGGACCCCGAACGAGCTATAGCAGATGATGTAGAAAGTAATGCGCCAGCTTCCGTTCACGGGACAGTGTTACACCCCTAACCCGTATCCATCGCTGAACTAGGGTTAAGAGGCATTACTTGACATACGTAAACATTTAGCATTCATTTCTCAAACATCATAACATCAAAGTCACACATCATTAAAGAGTCTCTTACGAAGGTCAACGAGACCTTAAACATGCTTTAGAAAGGGGTCAGAACTAAATCGAGCTCATACGATTTTTTTTTTCAAAACTTAAACATTTTTCAAAGTTGTACAGGTCACACGCCCGTGTGAGTAGGCCATGTGCCTCACACGGCATTAGACACGCCCGTGTGTCTAAGCCATGGCAAAATAGGGCATACATATTGACTTCACCACACGGACACAAGACATGCCCGTATGCCTTGGTCGTGGTCGAAACTGACTTGGGTCATACGGCCGACCACACTCCCGTGTGTCTAGCCTGTGTACCCTTCGAAATGACCACACACGCCCATGTGCCAAGGCTGTGTGCCTCACACGACCACCAGACACACCCGTGTGTCTAGGTCGTGCTTGAGACTAAATTGAATAACTAAATTACAACAGACAAACGGTCAAGACACACGCCCGTGTGCTCAACCGTGTGGGGTGAAATTAGGCTTAGTTTAAATTATATTTCCCACCTATCTCAAGCACACCAAAACAACAACATTTTTGCATCATTTTTATACATTTAAAGGCAACCCAAAACATGCCAATTCAATCATATATCAAACTGTATAACCTCAACCAAAGCAATATGCCAACATCATCACAATTTACCAAAGTTCCAAATGTACAAACTCATTACTTCAATATCCCATAATAAACCATCACATAAACATTTTAAACATCACATATATTACTTATCAAACACACAAACACACCATTTAGGAAAACTTAAGAGACCATACATACCTATATTTACAAGCCAAGTTTCATGGATGAACACAACACAAAACATACCAAAGTGACAGTAGTCTATACATGCCATGTGCCATTTATACAACTCTTAAAATGGTACCAAAAATAGATGTCTGATAGTGTGATTCATGTCACTGACGATCCCCAGATTCGAGCTAGCTTTATAAAACTATAAAATAGGGAACATTTCATACAGTAAGCTTTAAAGCTTAGTAAGTTCGTACCATAAAAAATCAATAGTTTATAATATACGTAATTTCAACTAATAAATACTTAATAATTCACAATTCATCCATCTAACTCATTTAATATGTTCATAAGAATTCATCAAGTTTCTTACACATAGTATCCTCTACCACCTTGGTATTGAACATACCTGAACTTTCCCATATTTATTCATTTCATTTTCACCTCTCGTTCAAATACATTAATTCATTCGGAAGTCTTTCCATGCTTTAAGGTTTTGCACACTTAGTGCATCAGTGACTTGTCGAAGTCGTAAACAATCTTGTACACTTAGTTCCATTCCAATAAACAGAAGCTATCTCGATATCGCACACTTAGTGCCTCATATAGCCGAAATTATTCCAACTCGCACACTTATTGCCATTTGTAGCCAAAGCTATTTCTAACTGCATACTTAGTTCCGAACATAGTTGATTATCATCATGCTCAAAATGTAATCAAATATTTATACAATTTATGCATTATCAAAGCATTAAAACATAACTATAACATCATTTATCATGTACGAACTTACCTTGTACTCAAAATTAACTATTCGGATCGTTTACTCGATAATCTTTGACATCCCTTAATCTAAATCTGAATTCCTCTTTTCTTGATCTATATGTATTCAAAATTAACCATATTATTCAAAAGATCATTCAATTCAATACATATACACATTTTTAGGGCATTTTATAAATTAACCCTCACATTTTCACATTTTAACACTTTAGTCCCTAATACATAAAATCACAAATTACTCAAAATTTCCTTACACAATTGCCTAGCCGAATTTTACCCTAGTTCATATAAGCCCACACATTTCATTTATTTCACATTTTAGTCCCTCAAATTCTGTCCATACATTAATTCATTGGTATAATTACATCATAAGGAACCCACATATATAAAGACATGGCAATTTGGCACTTTAACAAATAGAAGGCCACTTTTATATTTTACGCGATTAGGTCCTTTTTGCAAATTAAGCACACAAACAATAAAATTTCCACACGAAACTTTCACACATATCAATTCACATATTATAAACACTAGAAATAATATTAAAATAATTTTTAACCACAGATTTGTGGTCCCGAGACTATTATTCCTACTCAGGTCTAAACCGGGCTATGACAACTCTCCCCCTTAGGGATTTTTGTCCCCGAAAATCTTACCAGTGAATAGGTTTGAATATTGTTTTCTCATAGAATCCCCGAAAATCTTACCAGTGAATAGGTTTGAATATTGTTTTCTCATAGCATCCTCGAGTTCCCACGTAGCTTCTTTAACCCCGTGTCGATGCCACAACACTTTCACTAACACTATTCTTTTTTTTCTCAGCTCCTTGATCTCACGAGCTAAAACATGTATCGATTCTTCTTCATAAGACATATCAGGCTAAATTTCAACCTTAGTCGGGGAAATAACATGCGAAGGATCTGATCTGTATCTTTGTAGCATCGATACATGGAATGCATTGTGAATCTTTTCCAATTCTGGAGGCAACAACAATCTATAAGCAATTGGCTCGATATGCTCGATAATCTCATACAGCCCAATGAACCTCGAACTCAATTTTCCTTTTCTGTCGAATCGAAGTACTTTTTCCATGGTGAGACTTTCAAAAATACTTTATCGACGATCTCAAATTTAATATCTTTTCATTTCAAATTTGCGTAAGATTTCTGACGATCAGAAGCTGTTTTCAGACTATCTCTAATCCCTTTTACTTTCTGTTCAATCTCTTTTATCAAATCAACCCCGTGTATCCTACTTTCACTAAGCTCTGACCAATACAACGGTGTTCTACATTTTCGACCGTATAGAGCCTCGTAAGTAGCCATTTTAATACTTCATTGAAAGCTATTATTATATGTAAATTCAATCAATGGCAAGTACCCTTACCCATTCCGTGACTTTGGCACTAGACGTTCCAAAAGTGGGTACTATCGGGTCAGGTGAATTCAATAATAGACGCCTGGTGGCATTCCAGCTTTCCTTCTCCTTTCAGAACCTATCCGAAAGAGAATACAGTACTTCTCGGTCGTGAATATCTGAATAGGGCGAACCGCCCCATGGATATCTTTGCTTCGGAACAAAACAATTAGAATAGAATTAGGCTCGGTCAACTGGAATGTTTATTATCCATATATTATCCATATAGGGGATCCTCCAGTTGAGAAGATCCATCGACCTGAGACGAAGAGAAAGGTCTATCTATTTTATTTAGTTATTCAGTTAAACCAATGATTCGTTATTGGAGCAGATGGCAACAACCATTTCATCCGACATGCGTATTTTTTATTTTCCAATGGATTTACATCTTTCATTAATGGAAATTTTTTGATGTAGTGAGTAATAGCTCTGGTTGTTCGCTGTTCAAGAATTCTTGTTTAGGCAGTTTATACCATCCATACATAGTGTTTTGATCTAAGATTTCAATTCTTCCATGTTTCAGCAGTAGCATATTGTTTCATGGAGCTAAGGTCCAAAATATGGAAGAAACAGGTGTTTCCACAACTCTACCACCCAGTCAATTCCGTTCCCACGTACCTTCAAACTTAAGAATACAACATCTCAACATATCCTCGAGTATCTGAATAATCCGTTCGGATTGATCATCCGTCTGTGGGTGAAAAGCAGTGCTATAGTGTAGTTTCATACCTAACACATCTTGCAATTTCTTCCAAAACCGTGATGTGAACCTCGAATCTCTATCCAAAACAATAGATAGTGGTACCCCGTGCTATCTCAAAATATGAAAACTCTACAACTTCGCAAGCTTATCAAGTGAATAATCTGTACGAACTGGAATGAAATGAGCCGATTTAGTCAATCTATCAACCACAATCTAGATTGCATCTCTCTTACTCGGTGATAGAGGTAATCCCAATACAAAATCGTGATTCTATCCCATTTCCACTCAGGAATCATAATCAGTTGTAACAAACCAGATGACACCTGATGTTCAGCCTTAACTTGCTGACAGATTAAACATTTCGAAACAAAATCAGAGATATCTCTTTTCATTCCAGACCACTAATAATGCTACTTCAAATCATTATACATTTTTACACTACCCGGGTGTACAGATAAAAGACTGTTGTGAGCTTCGTTCAAAATCATCTGAATCAACTCTGAATTTCTTGAAACACAAATCTGATCTAAAAATCTCAAGCAATCATCATTATCAACTTGAAATTCAGAATCAGAATTCAAATCACACTGAGCTCGTTTTGCTATTATCTCATTATCAACCTTTTGAGCATCAATAATCTATTGTAAAAACAACAGTCTCTCTTTCAATTCTGCTAAAACTGAACCATCATCAGACAAAGCTAAATGAGTATTCATGGCATGTAATAGAAACAATGATTTTTGACTTAAAGCATTAGCAACAACATTTTCTTTTCTCGGATGATAATCGATAACAAGCTCGTAGTCTTTTAGCAGTTCTAGCCATCTTCTCTGTTGTAGATTCATATATTTTTGAGTCATCAAATATTTTAAGCTTTTGTGATCGGAATATACATGACATTTCTCACCAAACAAATAGTGGTGCCAAATCTTCAACGCAAACACAATCGCAGCTAACTCAAGGTCGTGCGTCAGATAGTTCTTTCATGTGGCTTTAATCGTCTCAAGGCATAAGCTACGACTTTGCCTTCTTGCATCAAAACACAACCTAGACCGTTTCACGAAGCATCACTGTAGATCACAAATTCTTTACCCGATTCTGGTTGTACTAACACTAGAGCTTTTGTTAATAGGCTTTCAACTGATCGAAGCTTTTTTGAAACTTTTCAGACCTTTCAAACTTTACATCTTTTCAAACTTTACATCAAAACCAAATTCTGATAACCAGAATTCACATTTGCTAAACTTCGCATATGATTGCTTATCACGCAAAGTCTGTAATACTATTCTCATATGCTCGACATGCTCAGATTCATCACGCGAATAAATCAATATGTCATCAATAAATATGACAACAAATCGATCTAAATATGGTCTAAAAATTCTATTCCTCAAAGCCATAAAACCAGTAGGTGCATTCGTTAATCCAAAAGGCATAACTAGAAACTCATAGTGACTTTACCTCGTTTGGAAAGTTTTCGGGATATCTGAATCTTTTACTCTCAACTGATAGTAACCCGATCTTAAATCTATGTTTGAAAACACAATAGCTCATTTCAACTGATCAAACAAGTCGTCAATTTAGGGTAGAGGATATTTGTTCTTAATAGTCACTTTATTCAACTTAGGATAATCAATACATATTCTCATTGTGCCGTATTTCTTTTTCACAAACAGAACAAGAGCACCCTAAGGTGAAAATCTTACGAATCCTCTATCGGTCAACTCTTGTAACTGAGAGTTTAATTCTTTTAACTCGGTCGATGCCATTCTATACAGAGCTATCGAAATCAGAGTAGTTACTGGTATTAATTCGATACCAAATTCAACTTTCCGAATCGGAGGTAAACCCTGTAACTCATCAGGAAACACATCTGAATATTCATAAACAACTGGCACTAATTCAATCTTCTTTTCAGTCACTTTCATGTCGAGCACATAAGCTAAATAAACTTCGCAACCTTTTCTCACATATTTCTGAGCTAACATCATTGAAATCACAGGTAACAATCCATTCAAAACATCTGATTCAATTTGAATAATCTTATTACTTTGACATATCAAATGAATCATTTTTCGTTTGCAATATACAACAGCATCATGCAACATTAACCAGTCTATACCCAAGATTATGTCAAACTCATCAAATGGTAACAACATCAAATCAGCCGGAAAACAATTACCCCGAATCATCAATGGACAATTCTTGCACACTTTATCAACCAAAACACACTTGCCTAAGGGGTTCGATACTTTAACTACAAATTCAATAGACTCTACAGGCAAAGTCTTATTGGATACTAAATTCATGCATACATACGAATGAGTAGACCCTGGATCTATCAATGCAATAACTTTAGCATCATAGAGAGTAAAAGTACTGGTAATAACATTTGGATATGACGCTTCTTCACGTGCTCGAATAGCGTAGGCTTGTGCAAGTGCTCTAGCATCAGATCTAGCTGCAGTGTCTCGCATCAAACCTCTACCACCACTCGTATTTCCTATGTTTCTCGGTGGTCTACCTCTAGTTGCAGTGTTACTTGGCCTTGTGTTTTGAGCATTATCTTTTTCAACTAGCTCTGGGCAATCTTTTATAAAGTGATCTCGTGAACCACAACTATAACAAGCTCGGTTATTACTTTTTCCCCAGCAATCTCCAAAATGTCATCTTCCACATTGTTAACACTCATGCTTAACATCTTTTATGTTACCAACGCTCGATACCGATGTGGCTTGAGCTTTAGGATTAGTGTATTGCTTCCCGCGATCTCTTTTCTAATATCTCATTGAAGTTGTCGATAGATTAAAGTAATCTCTTAATTTCTTCGACGAGGGATGATAAGATTTATTCATCAATCTCTTCCTTGAATCTCTCACCTCTACATCAACTTTTCTCTTTTCTTTGATGAGGTCCTCGTCTTTACGAGCCCTCTCAACCAGTACTACAAATTCTTTCAGCTCAAGAATCCCGACTAACAGCTTTATATCTTCATTTAATCCATAAACAAATCTTTTACACATGATCTCTTCAGTAGACACATATTTCCGGGCATATTTGCTTAACTGTACAAATTTTCTTTCATACTCAATAACGGTCATTCGACCTTGTTTCAATTCCAAAAACTCTTTATTTTTCTGATCGAGGAATCTCTGGCTTATGTACTTCTTCCGAAACTCGGTCTGAAAGAATTCCCATGTAACTCATTCCCTAGGAACCACTAATGTCAATGTTTTCCACCAGTGATATGCATTATCTCTAAGCAAAGATACTACGCATTTAATACATTCGTCTAGAGTACAAGACAACTCATCGAATACTCGGATAGTGTTCTCAAGCCAGGATTCAGCCCTCTAGGCATCATCATCAACCGTAGCCCGAAACTCTTCAGCCCCATGTTTACAAATCTGTTGAGGAATAGGTGGGGGTGGAGGTTGTTGAACAGCCAGATTCATTCATACGAATTCTGTGAACCACTCTGTCATCATTTGTAAGAAGGCTTGCTTAGCCTCTCCTCCCTGACTACTAGATATTGGCCTAGATTTAGTCGGCGTTGCACCTTGAGCGAGAGCAGGCGCATTGCTCTCAACATCATTAGCTATCGCTCGTTCGGGATCCATTAGTTATATGAAAAACACATTTTAACTGTCAAGAATCATCAGACTAACGCAATTCATATATATGGCATGTATAGCTAGACTCTCACACACTACGTTAGTCTTAGAATCGACTAAACTGTAGCTCTAATACCAATAAAATGTATATCCATCGCCGGACTAGGGTTAAGAGGCATTATCGGACATACCTAAACATTTAGCATTCATTTCTCAAACATCATAACATCAAAGTCACACATCATTAAAGAGTCCCTTATGAAGGTCAACGAGACTTTAAGCATGCTTTAGAAATGGGTCGAAACTAAACCGAGCTCATACAATTTCTTTTTCAAAACTAAAATATTTTTCAAAGTTGTACAGGTCACAAGCCCATGTGAGTAGGCATGTGCCTCACACGGCATTAGACTCGTCCGTGTGTCTAAGCCGTGGCAAAACAGGGCACACATACTGACTTTACCACACAGACACAAGACATGCCTGTATGCCTTGGTCGTGGTCAAAACTGACTTGGGTCATACGGCTGACCACACTCCCGTGTGTCTAGCCTGTGTACCCTTTGAAATGGCCACACACGCCCATGTGCCAAGGCTGTGTGCCTCACACGGCCACCAGACACAACCGTGTGTCTAGGCCGTGCTTGAGACTAAATTGAATAACTAAATTACAATAAAAAAATGGTCGAGACACACACCTGTGTGCTCAACCGTATGGGGTGATATTAGGCTTGGTTTAAATTACATTTCCCACCTATCTCAAGCACACCAAAACCACAACATTTTTACATCATTTGCATACATTTAAAGGCAACCCAAAACATGCCAATTCAATCATATATCAAACTATATAACCTTAACCAAATCAATATACCAACATCATCACAACTTATCAAAGTTCCAAATGCATAAACTCATTACTTCAAAATCCCATAATAAACAATCACATAAACGTTATAAACATCACATATCTTACTTATCAAACACATCATTTAGGCCAACTTAAGAGGCTATGCATACCTATATTTACAAGCAAAGTTTCATGACTAAACACAACACAAAACATACTAAAAGTGACACTAGTCTATACATGCCATATACCATATATACAACTCTCAAAATGGTACCAAAAATAGATGTTCAATAGTGTGATTGATGTTGCTGACGATCCCCAGATCCGAGCTAGCTTTATAACACTATAAAATAGAGAACATTTCACACAGTAAGCTTTAAAGCTTAGTAAGTTCGTAACATAAATAATCAATAGTTTATAGTATACGTAACTTCAACTAATAAATACTTAATAATTCACAATTCATCCATCAATTCTATTCTAACTCATTTAATATGTTCATAAAAATCCATCAAGTTTCATACACACAGTATCCTCTACCACCTAGGTATTGAACATACCTGAACTTTCCCGTATTTATTCATTTCATTCTCACCTCTTGTTCAAATACATTAATTAATTCGGAAGTCTTTCCATGCTTTAAGATTTCGCACACTTAGTGCATCAATGATTTGCAGAAGCCGTAAACAATTTCGCACACTTAGTGCCATTCCAATAAACAAAAGCTATCTCGGTATCGCACACTTAGTGCCTCATATAGCCGAAACTATTCCAACTCGCACACTTAGTGCCATTTGTAGCCAAAGTTATTTCTAACTGCATACTTAGTGCCGAACATAGTCGATTATCATCATGCTCAAACCGTAATCAAATATTTATACAATTTTTGCATTATCAAAGCATTAAACCATAACTATAACATCATTTATCATGTACGAACTTACCTTGTACTCGAAATTGACAATTCAGATCATTTACTCGATAATCTTTGACTTCTCTCGATCTAAATCCGAATTCCTCTTTTCTTGATCTATATGTATTCAAAATTAACCCTTTTATTCAACAAATCATTCAATTCAATCCATATACACATATTTAGGGCATTTTACTAATTAACCCTCATATTTTCACATTTTAACACTTTAGTCCCTAATTCATAAAATCCCAAATTACTACCTTATACAATTGCCTAGCCGAATTTTACCCTAGTTCATATAAGTCCAAACATTTCATTTATTTTACATTTTAGTCCCTCAATTTCTCATTTTCACAATTTAATTCCTAATATGCATTTTTACTCAAAATCACTTTACAAAACATGTATATCAAGCACTAAGCTTTCATATTTCATCATTTAACATCACAAAACTCATGAATTCAGCAATGGCATCTCATCAAATTATGAATAATTTCATGAATTTAAACATGGGCTAGTTAGAACACTTAACAACGATTACAAAAACGTAAAAATCATCAAAAACCGAGCTCAAATACTTACCTAATTGAGCTTAAATATAGTCGAAACCTAGTTGAGCTTCAACATTTCTTTTTCTTTTATATTTTCCGCAAGAACAAAAAAATAATAAACCAATTTGATGTTTTGTTTTAATTATAATAACATAATATTTTAATTACTAAATTAAACTTTTTCATTTCATTTAAAATCCACCAACTCATGTCTAATTTTGTATATACATTAATTCATTGGTATAATTGCATCATAAGGAACCCACATATATAATGACATGGCAATTTGGCACTTCAACAAATAGAAGGCCACTTTTATATTTTACGCGATTAGGTCTTTTTTGCAAATTAAGCACACAAACAATAAAATTTCCACACAAAAATTTCACACATATCAATTCAAATATTATAAACACTATAAATAATGTTAAAATAAGTTTTTGACCTCAGATTTGTGGTCTCAAAACCACTATTCCAACTAGGGTCTAAACCGAGCTGTTACAGACAGCGCCTACTAAATTTAGACCTGTGACGAGTAATCACGGTGGTGAGGCAAAAGAAGCCTTTTTTTATATGTTAAATGAGTGGTTCACACAGTACATTCATATGAACCTGGCTGTTCCGCAACCTCCACCCCCACCTATTCCCCAACCGGTCCTTGTAGTTCCTCAAGGTATTGATCCTCTACAATTAAATAAACCACCTGTTGATAAGATACGGAAACATGGAGCTAAGGAATTCTGAGCTACTGTTAATGATGATCCTGAGAGAGCTGAGTTTTGGCTTGAGAACACGATTTGGATATTTGACGAATTATCTTACACACATGAAGAATGTTTAAAGTGTGTTGTATCGTTGCTAAGAGACACTGCGTATCAATAGTGGAATACCTTAATATCTGTAGTTCTCTAAGAAATAGTCACTTGGGATTTCTTCCAATTTGAATTTAAAAAGAAATACATCAGCCAAAGATTCATTGATCAGAAAAGAAAAGAATTCCTTGAATTGAAGTTTACAAAATATGAACGAGAGTTTGTACGACTCAGCAAATATGCTCATGAATGTGTTTTTTCTGAAGCTATAATGTGTAAAAGATTTGAGGATGGATTAACTGAAGAAATTAGAGTGTTAGTTAGAATTCTTAAGCTTAAAGAGTTTGTTGTTTTGTTTGACCGAGCTTGTAAAGCCGAAGAGCTTTGCAAAGAAAAAAAAAGCCGATTCTGAGGCTAGAGATTCTAGAAAGAGATTTGCAGGCAAATCGCATTAGTCAGCATTAAAGAAATTTAGAGACTATCGTCCTTGTTCTACTATTTTTGCGGGAATTTCAATTAAAGATAGAGATGCAAGGCAATTCAGTTACAAACCTCGGGCGACATCTGTTGCCAGTGTGGGAAGTGTTTGAAATGCTGTACCTGAATGTAAACATTGCAATAAGCAACATTACGGTGAATGTAGATTGGTGAGTGGAGCTTGCTTTAAATGTGGATCTCTTGATCATTATCTCTCAGACTGTCCAGAAAAGTTTGCAGTTGAACGAGAACAAACAGTGAAAGTTAGTAACACGGCTACTAGAGGGAGACCGCCTCGAAATATTGGAAATATGAGTAGTAACAGAGGTGCTGCGAGAGATTCAACTATGAGATCTGATGCACGAGCACCTAATCGAGCTTATGCTATCAGTTAACGAGAGGAAGCATTATCGCCAGACGTTATTACCGGTACTTTTTCTCTTTTTGATATTGATATAGTTGCACTGATAGATCTTGGATCAACCCATTCATATAGTTTACATGTCGAGTCTACAGAGTTTGTAATTAAAGTATCGAACCCCTTAGGCAAGTCTGTTTTAGTTGATAAAATCTATAAGAATTGTCCTTTGATGAATTGGGGCTACTATTTTCGGGCTGATTTGATGATTCTATCGTTTGATGAGTTTGATATGATTTTGGGTATGGACTGGTTGACAATTCATGATGCAGTTGTGAATTGTAGAAAGAAGACTTTTGAATTGAATTGCCAAAATGTTGAGATTCTTCGGGTTGAGTCTAATGATTCAAGTGAATTGTCGGTTGTGATATCATCTATTTTAGCTCAGAAAAATTTGAAAAAGGGCTATGATGCATACTTTGCATATGTACTGGATACGAAAGTGTCAGAATCAAAGATTGAATCCGTACCTGTTGTTTGTGAGTTTTCAGATGTATTTCTAGAAGAATTACCAAGTTTACTGCCGATTAGAGAGGTTGAATTTGGTATTGAGTTAGTAGCAGGAACAACACCGATATCAATAGCTGCATATAGAATGGTTCCAACAGAATTAAGAGTTGAAAGCTTAGTTACAAGAATTGATAGACACCGAGTTATTCTTCCTGGGGTGCATCGGTATTGTTCGTGAAAAAGAAAGATGGCAAAATTAGAATGTGTATCGACTACAAAAAATTGAATAAAGTGACTATAAAGAACAAATACCCTCTACCGCAGATTGAAGACTTATTTGATCAATTAAATGGGGATATAGTATTTTCAATGTTTGATTTGAGATTGAGTTATTATCAGTTGCAAGTTAAAGAATCAGATGTGCCAAAAACCACTTTCAGAAAAAGGTATGGAAATTATGAATTCCTTGTTATGCCTTTCGGTTTAACTAATGCTCCTGCCATTTTTATTGACTTGATGAGTCGAATATTCAGATCGTATTTAGACAGATTTGTTGTTATATTTATTGATGATATTTTAATCTATTCACGAGATGAATTTGAGCATACCAAGCATTTAAGAATTGTGTTACGAACTCTACGTGATAAGCAGTTATTTGTAAAGTTCAGTAAATGTCAGTTTTGGCTCCGAGAGGTTGGATTTCTGGGGCATATTGTTTCAACCAATGGCATTAGAGTTGATCCGAACTAGATTTCTGCTATTGTTGATTGGAAACCTCCAAGAAATGTGCCTGAAGTCTGTAGTTTTCTGGGTTTAGCGATCTATTACTGAAGATTCGTAAAAGGATTTTCAATGATTGTAACACCAATGACTTGATTGCTACAAAAAGATGTGAAGTTTGAATGGTCAGAAAAATGTTAGCAGAGTTTTGAACAGTTGAAAGCACTGTTAACAGAGGCACCAGTTTTGGCTCAACCTGAATTGGGTAAAGAGTGTGTAATCTATAGTGATGCGTCGTTAAATGGACTGGGGTGTGTTTTGATGTAAGATGGAAAAGTTATAGCTTATGTTTCCCGACAGTTGAAACCACATGAAAAGAACTATCCGACGCATGATTTAGAACTGGCTGCGATTGTATTTGCATTAAAGATTTGGCGACACTACTTATATGGTGCAAAATGTCACATTTATACGGATCATAAGAGCTTGAAATATATGATGTCACAGAAGGATTGGAAATTACGACAATGAAGATGGCTTGAGTTATTGAAAGATTATAACTTTGTGATTAATTAGCACTCGGGAAAAGCTAATGTTGTTACTGATACCCTGAGCCGAAAATCTTTGTTGGCATTACGAGCAATGAACACCCAATTCATGATTTTTTATGATGGGTCTATTTTAGCTGAATTAAAAGCTAAACTGGTATTCCTGCAACAAATCTTTGAAGCTCAAAAAAATGACAGAGATTTACAAGCTAAACAAATTCAATGTGAGTCTAATTCTGATTTAGAATTTCATATTGGAACTGATGATTGTTTAATATTCCGGAATAGGATTTGTGTACAAAAAAATATCGAACTAGAAAATTCTGCATAAAGAACGCAGTAGTTGCTTTTCTATTCATCTGGGTAGTTCCAAGATATATAATGATTTGAAACAGCAGTACTGGTGGTCAGGTATGAAGAGGGATATAATAGAGTTTGTATCGAAATGTTTGATTTGTCAGCAAGTAAAAATTGAACAAGAAGTACCATTTGGTTTACTGCAGCCTGTATTGATTCCTGAGTGGAAATGGGATAGAGTCACTATGGATTTTGTATCGGGACTGCCTTTAACTCTGAAAAAGAAAGATGATATTTGGGTTGTCGTTGATTGACTAACAAAATCTGCTCATTTCATATCGGTACGTACAGATTACTCACTTGATAGATTGGCAAAATTGTACATTTCGGAGATTGTTCTATTACATGGTGTGCCACTATCTATTATTTCTGATAGGGACTCGAGATTTACGTCGTAATTCTAGAAGAAATTACAAGAGGCTCTTGGAACGAAATCGAATTTTAGTACAACTTTTCATCCCTAGGCTGATGGTCAACCCGAAAGAATTATAGAAATACTTGAGGATATGTTGCATTGTTGCATTCTCGAGTTTGAAGGTAGATGGGAGAAATACTTGCCTCTGATTGAATTTGCTTATAACAACAGTTTCGAAATGAGTATAAAGATGGCACCTACGAAGCTTTATATGGTCACAAATGTCGAACACTGCGATACTAGACTGAATTGAGTGAGAAAAAGATTCACGGGGTTGAATTGAATAAAGAGACTGATGAAAAAGTGAAAACAATTCGAGATAGTTTAAAAGCAGCTACATATCGATAAAAATCCCAAGTAGATTTGAAACGTAAAGAAATTGAATTTCAAGCCAGATATTGAGTGTTTTTAAAAGTGTCACCGTGGAAAAAGGTTCTTCGATTCGGCCATAAAGGAAAGTTGAGTCTGCGATTCATCGGGCTATATAAGATTGTTGAAAAAATAGGGCCTGTAGCATATTGACTATTGTTACCGTCTGAGCTTGAAAAGATACATAATGTTTTTCATGTTTCAATGCTATGTCGATAATATCAGATCCGTCACATGTGATTTCTCCCGTTCATGTGAAGATACAGTTTAATTTATTGTATAACGAAGAACCGATCAGAATTCTGGCTCGAGAAATAAAAGAATTGAGAAATAAACATATAGCACTCGTAAAGGTTCTTTGGAATAAACATGGGATTGAGGAAGCTGCATGGGAACCTGAGGAAACTATGCAAAAACAGTACCCTAATCTATTTACTGGTAAGATTTTTTAGGACGAAAATCCTTAAGAGGGGAGTTGTAACATTCCGTATTTAGGTCAAACCGAAAAAGTGGTTTTGGGACCACAAATATGAAGTCAAAATATTTATTTTATTATTTTATTAAGGTTTACAGCATGATAGAATCATTATGTGAAAGTTTCGTAAAGAAATTTTACTATTTAAATGCTTAATTCGATAAAAAGGACTAAATCGCGTAATGCGTAAAATTTGAGTTCTATTGTTTAGATGTATTAAATAGTTATGGTTTATTAATATGGAGGTCCTTATAATGTTATTTTACCATGATTAAGGTTAGTGGACATTTATGTCCATGAATTACATGATATATTAAATTTTATTATAAGGTTATAATGGTAATTTATGTATTAAGTTATTAATAATAAAACAAAAATCAAAATCATGTTAATTCATTCATCATTTTTTTGAAATTGAGAAAGAAATAAGGTTTTGAAGCTTCCATGGTTTCGGAAACTTTAATCTTTGATTAAGGTACGGTTTTAGCTCTGTTTTTAATGACTGTTACATTTTTGATCTCGTTGCAGCTTAATTTAGCTAGCTCGTGCCTTCGTTTTTGAAACTATTATAGATTTTGAGATATGCCATTGTTGAATACTTGTGTATTTTGAATTTTCTTGTTAGATTATTGATGGTTGTTAATTGATATACAAGTTTTATAAAGTGATTTTTAGAAAAAAAAATGAGAATTAGGGATTAAATTGTGAAAGATAGATGTTGTGGTTGAAAATGTGAATCAAATGAAAATATGGGCTGTAACACCCCTTACCTGAGTCCGAGGTCGGGACTGGGCACGAGGCATTACCATACTTAATCACACGCATACAATCGTTTCTGAGTCACCAAGACTTGATCAAATTTAAAGCTCTTTCGAACTTTGTTTAAACTCCTAAATGTGGGCCTACGAGGCCTCAAACTTTCATTGAAAACCATTTGGAACCAACTCGAGTCCTTAATCTGACTAAATAAAAATAACTCTTGGAACAGGGCACACGCCCGTGTGGAAGGGCAACACGCCCGTGTGGTCATTATAACATGGCCGTGCTGATGGCCAGTGTGACACACACGGCCTAAGTGTCTGGGGACACACCCGTGTCCCATGCCCGTGTGAATTAAATTCTAAATTCGAACCTACAGGGGTTTTCACATGGCCTGACACATGCCTGTGTCCCTCACACGGCCATGACACGCCCGTGTCTAAAAACCTTGATATTCTATTTCTAACGTCAGCACCCAATTTGGGGCATACGGCCAAGCACATACCCGTGGCTAGAGGCTGTGTCCTCCACACGGCTGAGACACACGGCCATGTCTCTAGCCGTGTGTTTACTACCATGTATTCTGACTTGCAAATTTTACGTGCAGGGGACACACGATTGACCAACACACCCATGGGGCTGACCGTGTGTCTCACACGGCCTAGACACACACCCATGTGGACAATGTAAGGCTATCTACAAAGCCTTTGCCACCCTGAAACACAATCTAACATCGACCAACATATCAAAGATTTACTTAATATGAGTTCTCATTCAAACAACCATAGTTAAGACCTAAATACATTACATATATTTACCCATGCCAATAAATTCACATTCATGACAGACTGACTTGCATTCACATAATAACTTTCAATATTTGCCATTTTCCATGGCCTTATACAAAATGAATCAAATGCTAAAGTAAGCCAACACATTTGGCCAATTAACAATGACATAATACTCAAAAGTCAGGGTCCTATACATGCCATAATCAAAACAAAAGATCTAACTATACCAAGTGCTGTTGGTGATAGTGTGATTGATGCCTCTAATGTCCGATGGTCCTTGAGCTAATTAGGTGGTCCTATAAGAAAATGGAAAGGAGAGGGAGTAAGCATAAAGCTTAGTAAGTTGCATGCAATAAATATAACAAAAATTTTACCACTCATCATCATACTCATAGTACTAAAGTAGGCATAAACACAACTTACTCATCACTATCCAATACAATTCACATAGCATATATTGAGCTCACATCTCATATATTTCAAATAGGTACATATACCACTCACAATATGGTTATACTCTTCTCGTTTAACTTAAACTGCCACTCTCACCATTGAACCATTTGGAATGCTATTCGATATTCACTAAGCCTCAAACATAGGGTATAATGCCGATGTCATGTCCCAGACATGGTCTTACACTGGCTCATCTATCAAGTCGAAGCGATGTCCTAGACATGTTCTTACACTTACTAGCAAAACTGAGGCTGACGCCATGTCCCAGACATGTCTTACACTAGCTCTCGTCACAATGCCGATGCCATGTCCCAGACATGGTCTTACACTGGCTCCCATAATGTGGCCGATGCATGTCCCAAACATGTCTTATATTAGCACACAAATAACCCAAATGTCATGGCATGAATATCTGATTTGTTCTTGAAGTTCACCCAGGAGTTCTATTATCTCAATTATCTTCATGTATTTTGATTTCCACACTTAAGCAATTTATGCTGTAAAAAATCATGCACAATTGACAACAATGTAGTTGCATTATTTACACGCAACTTACCTCGGTAATCAAAATGTAGGTGACTAGTCGGTTTTATTGCGCTAGCTTTGTTTTTCCCTGGTCTAGGCCTGGATTGTTTAATTCTTGATCTAAAATGATAAAAATTCACAAGTTTAATTATTTTATCAATCTAGGTACTCAACAATTCATAATT
Organism: Gossypium hirsutum; assembly: GCF_007990345.1. Lineage (NCBI taxonomy): Eukaryota > Viridiplantae > Streptophyta > Magnoliopsida > Malvales > Malvaceae > Gossypium > Gossypium hirsutum. Next base: position 16,492,464 of record NC_053435.1, on the reverse strand, counting down.
GGGCCAAATGACCATTTTACCTCTAGACTTTCACAAAATGACCATTTTACCCCTAAACCTAAAAATCAATTTTTATCAAATTTCCTTGTTATTACAACCTCAAATTCCTAATATTTCACAACATTATTATCTATTTTACAAACTTTACAAAATGGTCCTATTAGGGTTTTCATGAGAAGTCCTTTCACAAAAGTTGTTTATTTCACAACCATGATTCATTTTCTTCCATAAAATTTCATAAAACAACTTGAACACTCTCATCGTAAAACCCTAGTCTTTCAACCATTTTACAAAATAGTCCCTTCATTTGAAAGCTCATGTAACTACGGTTCTAAAAATACAAAAATCTTCAAGAAAGACCATCAAAATCACTTACTTTAGAGGGTTACAAGTTGCTAAAACTTTCAAGCTTGTAAACCCCAAAAATGGATGAATTTTTGGTGGAGAAGAAATGGTGAAAAGGGATGATATCATCTTTCTTTTATTTTATCTCTATTTTAGTCAAATAAGCTACCAAAACCCACCTAATTTGACATTTTGACCATTATCGTCCCCATGGCCGATCAAGCACTCTTTTTAGGGTCTATTTTCCCTTTAAAGACCCCCAATTTTGGTTCTCTAGCTATTTGACACCCTTAACTATCTAAATAGGACTTTTGCACTTTATGCGATTTAGTCCATTTTCGCGATTAAGCTCTCGTACACTAAAATTAATTCACCAAAATTTTCATGCACCTTTATAATCATGTCATCACTCATAAAATAATATTAAAATAATTTCTACAACTTCAGAAAAGTGGTTCGTAACCACTATTCCAGCTATCCCCAAAATCGGTCTGTTACATGTGCTGCTATGAGATTATGTGAAATTCGACTATCATGGGTTAAGGGTAATTTGTATAAATTTGCCATTTTTTGTAAAAAGGATTAAATTGAAAAGTAGTTAAAAGTATAGGGGAAAATGTATAATTTTCCAAATATATGTTAATTGAATTAAATAGTTACTGAAAATATTGAATTTGATGATTTATAGATCAAGATAAACAATTACCAGAAATTACATCGGGGGAAACGAAAGATGACGGTTGTACGAGAAAATACGAGGTAAGTTCATATAATTAGAATCGAACTTTTCTATACTTGTGATTATTGAAAAGAATGTGTATAATTGATATATTTGAAGTATAAATGTCTTATTGTTATATTGTATGTGTGACCGAGCCCCTTTAGAACTATTTGAATTCTTTGGATACGAGTGACATGTTACTGAGATTACCATATTGGTTGAGCTCCTGCGTTTGTTGCGGACTCACCACAGCTCGTATGAGCTTACCGATTCAGCTCGTAAGAGTTTACTATTTCAGCTCAATGGAGCTTACCGATTCAACTCGATAGAGCTTGCTGTTTCAACTCATTGGAGCTTACCGATTCAGCTTAATAGAGCTTACTGTCCATCAGCTCAGGAGGAGCTTACCGAACATGGCTCGAAAGAGCATATATTTTAAAAAATTGACAGATTATTGATATTGATCACTCGAGTATCCTTTGAAGTTCTAATAGGTTCAACGGGCATAAATACTTTTTATACGGATAAGTTATGGATTATAATTGTTATTAATTGTATATGTATGTTATGTGAATTTGGAATGATACAAAGTTTTGTATTATGGATGGATATATGTATTTGTCAAATGACTAACATGTGATGGATACTTGTGACTAGGTGTTGGTTAACTAAATTGTTGGCATTTTAATGTTGCTTTAATATTATATAAATGGTAAGTTTAATTTTGAATTATACGGGCTTACTAAGCTATAAAGCTTACTCTGTTTCTTTTCTATGTTTTTATAAAGGCTCGATAGCTCGCTCATTCCGGACAAGTCAGAGTTGCACATCACTCTGTCAAATTTTTTATTGGTACTTTTGAACTTGTGGATATGTAAATATGGCATGTATAGGCTAGTTTAAATGATGTTAGTTATGATACTTGACAACTTGATTTGAGAATGTTTTTGTATAAAAGTTGAGCCATGTGATTTGGCTTATTTTGGTATTATGTTTTGGTTGTTTATATGTGTGAAAATATGGTATGTTTTGGTAAGGTAATGTTTGAATGAAAATATGCAAGTGAGGTATTGATATGTGTTGTTAGATAAATGAGTTTTGCATGGCATTAGATAGGTAATTTAATATCAAGTTGAATTGGTATATATTGTATTGAAATGGTTATTATGGTTGCCAATTGGGTTGCATAAATGTGGTCAATTATGCTTATAAATGTTTGTGTTTATAGGGTGGCAAAATGCCTTTGCAAATAGCCAATTTTTGTCCACACAGGTAGAGACACGGACGTGTGTCTCAACCGTGTGTGACACACGGTTAGGTTACACGACCGTGTGTCCCCTAAGGAAATAATTAGAGATTCAAGTCAGTCTTGAGCACAGACTAGACACACGGGCGTGTCTACTGGCCGTGTGAGGCACATAATCTTGGCACATGGGCGTGTATGGCCATTTCGAAAGGTACACGGGCTAGACACACGGGCGTGTAGTCAGCCGTGTGACCCAAGTTAGTATACTCTCCAATTTTCACACGGTTTAAGACACGGGCGTGTCCTCGGTTGTGTGAAACAAGTCAGTATGTATGCCCTATTTGCACACGGTCTAAGGCATGGGCGTGGCTACTAGCCGTGTGAGGCACATGGCCTGTTCACACGGACGTGTGATATTTGAAATGTTGAAAAATTTCTAAGTTTCTAAAATTTTTAATATGTTACAATCTAGTCCCGAATGCATGATTAAGGCTTTGTATGCTTGTTTTAAGTACATGTTGAATATGAATGAATGATATTGATTGAGATTTAATGTTATGGGATAAATGATTGTTCTGAACTGAGTTATAAGTCTGGTAATGCCTGTAAACCTATTCCGGTGACGGTTACAGGTTAGGGTGTTACAGGGCTGAAATACTTGGTTCATCAGATCCATGAAAGCTTCCGATGCATTAGTCAGTCCAAATGGCATCACTAGGAACTCGTAGTGACCATAACGAGTCCTAAATGTCATCTTATGCACATCAGCCTCCTTAACCCTCAAATGATAGTACCCAGATCAGAGATTAATATTAGAGAATATCGAAGCTCCTTGAACTGGTCAAACAGATCATCGATCCTCAGTAACAGATACTTGTTTTTTATGGTCAGCTTATTCAGTTGCCGGTAGTCAATACACATCCTCATGGATCCATCTTTTTCTTAACAAACAGTACTAGTACTCCCCACCAAGACACACTAGGGCGGATGAACCCACGATCCAACAACTCCTGAATCTGAGCCTTAAGCTCCGTAAGCTCTTTTGGTGCCATTCCATAGGGAGCGATAGACATCGGATTTGTACCAGGGAAAAGCTCAATCCCAAACTCCACTTCCCAATTCGGAGGTAAACCAAGTAACTCCTCGGGAAATACGTCCAAAAAATCCCTTACAGTTCGGATTTCCTTTACAATAGAGTCCCCAGAAGCGGAAACACTTACGTAGGCAAAGTACGCCTCACATCCCTTGTGAACTAGTTTCTCAGCCACCAGTGCAGGGATCACATTCGATAGATTATCTAGACACTCTCCAATCACAAATACCTCATTATCCTCCTCAGTTCTCAAGACGACCCTCTTAGTCGAACTCCCCAAACGGAAGCTCTATCAGATTAGCCAGAAATACTGATCCTTGAACCTCCAACGGTACATCTCTAAACAATTTGCTCACCCGAATAGATTGCCCCAATAAACTCAGTACTGTGACCTCACTCGTAGTGCTCTCAACCATTAACCCCAGATTTTTAGAAACAGAATAGGCAAAATAGGAGTGAGTGGATCCTATATCTATCAGTGTAGTGTATGGTATATCAAAAACAAAGAATGTACCAGTGATGACTCCAGGAGCATCTTCGTCTTCACGGTGACGTGCAGCATAAACCAAAGCAGGCTGTCTCGACTCAGTCTGTCCAGCACCTCTGCTTGGTGCTCTCTGTGTATGACCCATGCCATTCCCACCCTTGGCCTGACTACAACCTTTCGGTGACTGCTGTACCACCCTCTATGGCTGTGCAGTACCAGTACCCTGAGCTTGCATCTGATTGGCCCTCAACGGACACTCCCTAATACAATGATCCAATGATCCACACCTCAGACACTCCCCAGTCCTCCTCCAACACTCGCCCTGATGGCGTTTACCGCAATCAACATATGGCTGTAGTCCAGTAGCAGTAACAGGGGCCCAGCTCTAATCAGCCTATCAGATCTGGCCTTTTTCTTAGGCCTCCGTACAGAACTCGAAGGCTTCGAATCCCTCTTGTACTTACTCCTCTCTCTATCTCTATTTTGGTACTTAGTGCACTTAACATCCTCGGCGATATTCGCCTTCTCGACCTGTGAAGAAAAATTACGCTCCCTCTGCGGAGCTATTAGGACTCTCAAATTATCCCTGAGGTCATCCTCAAAGCAGACACATCATTCATACTCAGTCACCACCATACCTCGTGCATAGCGGCTCAGTCGTAGGAATTCAGCCTCATACTTGGCCACAGATCGATCTCCCTGAGTAAATTTAAGAACTCCCTCCTACTGGCATCCACGTAGCTCGTCCCTACATATTTCCCCTGGAAGGCAGTCTTAAAGAACTCTCAGGTCAGACGTTTGGGCTGAGTGCCCTCCATAACAGTTAACCACCATTGATAAGCCTCATCCCGCAATAGTGAGATTGTACCTTTTAATTTCTGCTTGGTGGTGCAATCTAGATCATCCATGATCCTCTCCGTAGCCTCAATCCAGTATTCAGCCACATTAGGGGTGACCCCACGACACCCCTAAAGAGCTTAGCTCTATTGGACAGGAGTCGTTTCATAACCGACCCTCAGCCCCTAGATCCAGTATTGGGTCCAGCGAACCTCTCCAATATCCTTAGCATAGCCTGGGACAAAGCGTTGTCCCCAGCCATGCGATCTTGAGACCCAGTCTCAATAGCAGGTGACACTGGCGTCTCACTCGTGTCCAAATTAGGCATGCTGCCAAATGACAAGGACTCAGCTCGAGCCTCTCTATGGCCTCTTCCACAGCCTCTAGTACCCTGTTTGTGGATACCTCGTGCACTCATGTCTATTCGAATTTATCTGTATTATGAATTTTATGAATTGGTTACTGTTTCAGTATTTATTAGCAGATATTTTATGTAAACAGTTTCAGTAATTCAGAGTGATTTTTGTAAATCGCAGTCTCTATCAGTTTTACTATAGTCTCAATATATACTATCTAGAGTGTTTTCACAGTATACTACCTACAGTAGTTTCAAAATACTTACAGGATCGACGCCGGAAACTCAGTGTACCACAATCTCAGTCATATCATTTCAAATTAGTTAAAAACCAATTCTTAAAAACCAAGTTTTAAAACCCAAATCCACAGCCGAGTTTTGCAACCAGACTCTGATACCACTAAATGTAACACCCTAAACCCGGCTTAGGCATAATGGCCAAATCTAGTGGCGTCACATGGAATAAATTTTGAAGTCAAATTACTAAGTCGAAACCATTTTTGTTGAATATCTTCTATTTTATCTGATGTCAAATTCAAAATAGTTTTCTCGTTAATTTAATTCGTTCAAAATCAATTTTGTAGCAGAAGCTTTTAAAACCGTGACATTTGAGGAAAACTAATCGTGTTTCGTGAAATCATCATTTTTAATAAAACCAAGTTTATGTTGAGTTTGTAGTTTAAAAATCTGAAATAAAAACAAACAGTCCAAAAGTCCAATTTACATAAAAATATCCCAAAAATAATTAAGAAATAAATACCATAACTAAAATTAAAATGGTTTAATATACTTGTGCCCACCGTCGAGTCCTCTACTGCACCAATCCGTCAAGTCTGGGGATTACCTGTACACATGAAACAGAAGGGGTGAGCTTATGTAATCTCAGTGTGTAATCCCTACAGAAAACATGCATACAGTCACTTAGCAGTAAACAGTCAAATGCAAACTGGGCCTAAGCCCATTCCAGTTTCAGTAGTAATTTAGGCTTTAGCCCATTTTAGCTTCAGTATCAGATATGCATTAGGGCCTAAGCCCATCAAAGTATCCGTGATAGTTATACAGTATTCAGTAACAAAGTCATATCTAACTATCCTCTATACACCATCTCCGTCCAACCCTACTCTCCATGTGGGGATTAAATCAACACACTTATCCCTACACTCCAAGTAGTATCGAATGTGGCACAAACAATAGTTTGCAGCAGCGCTGCCAGTATATTAGGCTTGAGAGCCTTTCAATACACTTCCTCCAAATAAAATCAACCCAAATCCATGCAATGCATGACATGCTATCTCATGATCATGTATACATGCATACTATCATCATGCTCAATATATATCCATCAAACAGTCAGGTCATACAATTAGGGGTCTAAGTAATGCTTACCAACCCTACAGTAGGTTCACAGTCGACTTGGGCGACCCGTGCAACCTTAGCCATTAATTCAGTGAAAATGGCTCACACGCCCATGTGGCCAGCCCATGTGGGGCCACACGACCCGAATTTGCCTTGGTCGTGTGGATCATACGGCCTGGCCTAGAATCCAACACTCTCGTGTGGACTACCTGTGTGGGCCCACAAGCCCATGTGGCCCACACGGCCCAAATCAATCTAGCCCGTGTGTCGTACATAACCTACCTGGCCATAACACGGCCGAGTCTTATGCGCACGGCCTAGCCTCGTTGATCACACACCCGTGTTAAGGCACACGGGCGACCACACGGCCATGTGGCATCGACAGTGAGGTTTTTAGCTTTCCCTGAAACCTCGTTTTCTATATTTTTGGGTACACACCTGGTATGGATTCGATGCAAAACACTTCCAAAGCCTTCAAAACCTATAACAAAGCGTTTAAACATCCAATTAACAGTCGATTACAAAATGATGCAAATCCCAAAATAGAGTTTAAGACTTACTGACGACTCAGACCGACCCCGACGCGAATTAGGCTATCCAAACGGAACTTCACCGAACCCTACTTCACCTAAACCATAAATATGCAGAAATCAGTCCCTTAACTCACACCAAACGCCAACCTGACTAGTTGTAAAACTAGACTACAGGCATTGGAAACTCACTTACTAGAGCAACGTGAGAACACTGAGTTAGCGAAGAACAGAGACACGATCTAAAAGAGAAAAAGAACAAGAAAAACGAAGGAGAGGAAGAAGAAAGGAGAAATCGACAAATGACGAAACCAACGTCAGAACTATTAAGGGAGAGAGAAAAACAATATTTTTTTTGAAATATTCTGATAACTCCCCACTAGTTCACATCCTAACCACCCATTACTTAGACTTCTACTACCTTTGGAACTCTACCGCAGAGCCGAGCAAAAATAAAACTCCCTCGCTCGCGTAGGAATTCGAACACAGGACCTCCAACGCACCAACCCATATCTTAACCACCAGACCAAAAAGCCCAGTCTAATATAAAATTACAAATAATTAAATATAAGCCCGCTGAACAGAGACAGACTTAGATCCAAAAATAACAAAATTTGCCCAATGCAAGGTTTGAACTTGGGACCTCTCACACATACCCAGAACACTTATCCACTAAAGAAAATACATAGTTGTGATACATTTATCCAAAATAGAAATATGAATTTTTGGGGCGTTACAATTTCATATTGAATATTTCAATTTTTACTCAAATATTGCTTAATTTCCAATTTAGTCCCTAAATCGATACTAACTTTATTTCTTCACAATTAATCTTATATTTTCATACAAATTTTTCCTTAAAATAAATTGAACTCCCTAATTTCACTAAATCCATAAATTTTGAAATTTTCACAATTTAGTCCCTATTACACAAAATTTACTATTTGTTCTACAATTTAATCCTTTTTTATTTCGAGCTGAAAAATCTATCAATTTAGTCCTTAATACTTTAATTATTCAACATAGACAACATTTAAAAACTCAATAATTTCTAAAATTTTTACATGGGTTGGGTAGTATTTAATTCTAGGATTCTAAAAATATAAAAATTACAAGAAAATGGATTAAATTGACTTACCAATTGAGCTTTGAACTTTGAAAACCCTAGCTTTTTCTCCTTTTTCTTTCTTTTTTTCCTTCTTTTTTTTTCTTTCATTTTACTTATTTGTTTCTATTCCTTTCTCTATTTCATTTCTTTTATTTATTTGTTTATTCTTTTATAATTATTATAATAATATAATATAATATATATACTTAAATATGAAGTATTACATATATTATTATATACATATGTATATTATTTTTACACATGTAATTATTTTTACCATACACTTGTTAAATAGGGCTTAATTTCTTATTTAGTCCGTTTACTTTTTCTTTAATCTATAATTAAATTTTCACCCTTTATACAATTTAGTCCTTATACCTAATTACCCTTAATTCATTCAAATTTACCAAACCAAAACCTAATTAACCACACAAATAACTTCATAAATATTTTTAATAAATATTTACGAATCCATTTTACAAAAATGGAGACCTGAATATACATTTTCCAATTACCCGTGACTATCGTGTCATTACAACTACATAGAGCCCGAGACACTTTTGTTGCGGCTTGGATTGACATCGTTTAGTTTCAAAAAGGTATATCTTCAACCCTATTCCAATCTGATTCATTCTTCATACGTGGATCTATTGTTGATAACAGTCAAAATCATTTTTCTACTACGCCACAGGGCATACCAATGATCCAAGAGGATGAGGTGCAGTTCTTTTGAAATTGGGTTATGTAACTTTTAGTTGTTTTTAAAGATACTTTGGAAAGAAACTTTTTCAACTTATGGTGAAAATTTTGCTGCCACAAGAATGAGAAAGTTAACCTAGAGGAGGATTGTTGATTATATAAGCATTATTGCATGATATTAGTAGGGTAACTTTTTAAAATTTTGGTTGTTTCCATGTTATTTTTGACATATATGTATATAAGCAATTAATCATATTATTCAATCTCATTGACTTGGATTCTTATTATGTCTTATAATTGTTATTGTTATTGTTTGTACTTGGGAAACATCTTCATTGATGTCTTTACCTAGAAATTTGCTTGCATTGTCTTCCTTAAACTTTTGGTGAAACTAATTGTTGAATTTGCTTGTTATATTCCATAATCCTACTCACTATAATCAAAGTGTCATACACTGAAGGCTCAAAATTGTCTCTAAAATAAAAAAAATTGTTAGTATGGGTTTAGAAACCCTATACCAATGGTCAAAAAAGCTATTCCAATGGAAAAATAACAGTTGGTACATGTAACGTTGGTATGGAATTTTATCGATGGAAATCGTGATTGTCAGAATAGTTATAAAGTTCTAAAACGACAGTTAGAGTGTTAGTAAATTAGCAATTGTCTATATAAGTACCATGATTTGCTTAGTACATATAGCAATAAATATTTTTTTCAGTACAAGTACAATGTGAAATTTTTATTATATCCTTAGACATGTAGCGGCTATATGAACTATCAGTAAAGGATCTTACTAATATAAACATATCGATATTTCTTCTTACATTGGTATAAAAAGAAATTTCTGTTATACCTTGAACATATAAAACAATACTAATGGTAGATATAAGTTCCGAATATAAATTTTGTAACTTTAATTAATAATATTGATTTATTTATATTCTTAATTCAGTATACTTCAAAACCAGTAGTCTAATCATAATCTTTACCCAAATCAAACTATGTTTCTTTTGTCGGATCTAGTGTCCTAAGTGTAGTATTTTCGTTAATATACACTTGTAATTTTTTCGAACAGATTAGTTAATAAAATTATTTATGGATTACATTAATACTTTGTATATTGTCCTCATTTGGTTTTTGCACGTAAAGCAAAATAGAAGCAAATGTTACTCATTGGTTGTTTAATGTTTAACTAATATTAAGCGGTATTACGTACTTGGATCGTAATACAAAAAGACATCTTATAATTAGTAGACGAACCTAAACATATCCTTAGTATAATTGAAAATGAGCAAATCGATTGAAAAGGTAATATGTCATCTATCAAGTCCAATTGGGGAGATCCTTGTCTTAGGCATCAGAGTGAACAACTCCCAAAAGATAAAGATATAGATATGACTGTCTGGACTGAGAGTACATCGAATTGGATCCAAAAAGAATAGATCCTGAGTTCGTTTATAGATTTATTCACTTGTGGCATTCATAGTATGACATATCTAAATCCTGAGCGAATGGCGGACTATGTATGTGTGACTCGTACACACTGTGATGTATGTAAAAGCCCGAGTTTGAATAGATAAGGAATCGAATGTTGGTGCGTTGGATGTAAGAATTCAATAGAGTGTGGCCTCACGAGTTGAGCCCACTAGAAGGCTTGTGTTGAAGTTGAGGCCAAGCGAGTTGAATCCGAAAGGGCCCCCCTCTTGTGAGCACTCTCTTGCCCTACTCAGCCAATCATATAAAGCTTCTATCCAACATACTACTGAGCACGAAATCTATCTTCACTTGGGAGACCAAATACAAGTTTTTCGAGACTCAAGAAAAGAAGTTGGAGGAAAAGGTTCGCCAATTAGAAACTCCCGAGAAACAGCACCTCTCCAATAAAAAACGCATTTAGAAGAATGAGGAAGCCCTGGAGAAGTATAAGGTGGACACCCAATAAGACATTCATCATTTTCTACTTAAGTTAAGGGCAAACCTTGTATTGCACGCATATGTTGTTATGGGTCCCCTTGACTTAAGTTAGTTAAACTTCAATTATCTAGGCCAATTTACCAATACATACATTGGCTTCAATGTTTACTGTAACACCCCTTAGCCCGTCAGGAAACCATGGTGTGTATCATTCAACCAGACAAACCACCCGATGAGTTAAGGGCATTACTAACGGACTCAAATCAATCAACTTAACTTAGGAGTTTTAGAAAAAGAATTATGAATATTTTCCTTAGCATAAAAGTAACTTTTCTTCTCTCATTAGATATCGCAATAGAAGTTATAAGAGGAAAAATCTATTATTCAACTACTACCTAGCATGGCGTTTATATTGAAATCATAAAATTTATGATCAGCAAATTAAGAGGGTTTGATATACATCTTCAAAGAAGGAACAATTCTCCTTTAAGATAAAATGATACAAACTATATATTTAATTACAAATGTTAATTACAAAACATATGTATACGCCATTTGCCACGTAGCCAAGCATTATACAAAAATAGACAAATGGCTCATTCATAGACGTAGCTCTGGCGGCGTAGTCCCCTTCTATTGATCTTCTTTAACTGGTAAACTCTTAAACCTTTCTTTTTGATTTACTAGATAGAAAGAAGCTACTATGAATGAGGTTTAATAGGGTTTTCATTTGGATATTGAATTGGAAGGAAACTTCCATCCAGAAACTGTTTGCATGTCTAGAGTTTCATGTTATTTCATAGTGTTTTGGTTTTTTTTTTATGTTTAAAGAGGTCATTTTGTTGTTTTAGCCAGAGAAATAGGAGAAGGTCCCAGTGCCAAAGGGAAGGAACCTATAAAGTAGATAAAGCTCTGAGTAAAGAATTTTGGTGCGTTCCTTTGTACCTTGAGTTTGTAATATATGTTATTTTGTTTAATCGTGATCACTGTACAACTAGGTAAGTGGCTCTATCTTTTGATTGGTGTCTGTGTCTAACAAAGTGTGTTTAAAGTCTCAGTGCATGCAAGGGTGAAAACAGTTAAAAAGACCCAAAAATCTGATATATTCACAGTGAAAATACTCATTCCTTGGTGCACAAGCTCTGTATCTAGATTGGTGTAAGGAGGCAATGGAGGAATGTTGTGTATGGTGATGAAAATAAGACACATGATAATATGTTTTACCTCCAGTATGGTATTCTGGTGCAAATTGTGATTGTTGAATACCCAGCCTTGCGGGGGAACACATATGTGTTTGAAAACAATAAGGAAATTTGGCGAGTATGGAGGTGGTAATTAATAAATAGCTTTGGTAAGCGATTTGAAGATACAAAAAAATTGGTTCTTTGAAAGTAGAACCAAAAGCTAGCACAATGAATGGAGTATATGGGAAAAAGGTACATGTGTAAAAAAACATAGTAGTGCACGTTGCATGAAAAGTAAATAGTAAGCTTGTAAATTATAAAAGGGTAGTCCCCGCGAGTGGCGTACATGCGGAGTAGTTGTGCCCGTGTCCATTATATGTGGGTTTACAAACCAATTAGTGTCCACTGGTAGGCTAAGATTGATCGTGGTAGTATCCGCCAACTAATACTTCTGATCAAGATAGTTGTATCCGCCAAGTGTGACATTCTAGCATGTCGAATCAAGTTTAACCTAATAATGTCTAATGACAATTGTAGTGGGAATCATTTCCGTGGGAATCATTTCCGTAGGAACTCACTAAGTTCTCACAAACTTACTCCGCTCCTTTCTCATTTTCAGGTTCTTAAGTTAAACGTGGTGATTAAAGGGAGACAATCAGATCAACGACCAATTGTGAGCCTTATTATTTGATAGGGGTACTAGGTTTATTGTTAGGTGCCACCTTATATAAGTCACAAAACTATATTTTGAAAATGATATTTTTTAATTGAAGTGTTTACTAATAGCCTTGCAGACTTTTATTTAAATGTGGTTTGTAGTGATATTAGATTTCTTTGAGTTGAATTTTAAACTATTGCTTGAGCATAAATTCGAAAGAATATTTCGCATGAACTTATAAATACTTTTTCTAAGTTGTCGCCAAATGCTATTTACTTGTACTTTAATCTTTAAAGTGGTGTGGTACGAATTTAAAATTTTGCTTTCAAGAGTATATATATCTACATTTTAAATTCAATGGTACACCGCTTTGGGAAACGAGTATCCGCCAAATCACAAAGTAATTTAAAAAGAAAAGTTTAGTTTTTTCAACGATTTGACTCATGACGCCCATACTCAGATCCGACAATAAACTCGGGCATAGAGTGTTACAAGCTTATTATTAATATAATAATAATTGACTCAATTTAAGTTAACTTGCATTTAAAATTCATGTTATTCATAAAATACTCTTTTTCAAAAATTAACTTATGCTTTTCAAAAAGAAATATTGATTTTAAGAATGGAAAAGAAATATTTTTTGTTGAGTAATAAGTCATTTTTCATTAATCAAATAATTTTTTCATGAAACAAAAAAAATACGAAAAAGATTTCATATGTCATTTCCATGGAAGAAACATACTCTAATAAAAAATAGCTAAGGTGCATTTAGACACCACATAGTATGTAAGACCCCAAACCCAAATCCGTCGTCAGAACAGGGTTACAGAGTATTCCAGAGTTTACAGAACAAATATACAGAAATTTCACATCATACAATATTCATATTAGAAACCAATCAAAATCATACATATTGTCCCTTATATGGGCCCTCGATGCCCAAAATACACGTTAGAAACAAGTCAGGACTACATCGGATACTACAAGAATTATTCAGAAAACATTGAAATTTTTCAAAGGTACTAGGGACACAAGGCCGTGTGACTCACACGGTCAGGAGACACACCCGTTTCCCAAGTCGGGTGGATATTCGAAATAGGGACACACGGCAGTGTCCCAGCCCATGTCCGTGCCTGTGTAACTCTCTGACTTGGGTCACACGGCCAAGCCACAAGCCCGTATGCTAAACGGTGTGAGCATACTGACTTATGCAATTTAAAAGATATAAGGGACACACCTGTGTCTCAACCCGTGTGGACAAAAATAGGCCATTTTCCAAGCCACATTTCTCACCCAATTTGACATCAACCTAACTCAACATTTTGCACATCAACAAGCCTCACCACCACCCTTCGAAAATTGAACCAATCGACATCACCACAGTCGTCATCTACCGCCACTAAACCGCCATCGTAAGCAACCAAAGTCGTTTATCCCTAAAGACCATATAGAAACCATTGTTCGAACACAGATCGAAATGACCGATAATATTCTGGCTTCGCTCAATCACAGACGAAATCGATTTTTAGCACCTCTAATCATCGATTTAGACAATGAAGACTCAAAACCGTCTCCACCCCCTACAAGAGGAACAACCACGCCTACTAGGAATCATCACCGACAAAGCCCAACTTTAATCGAGACAAAATATTTGGAGAGCAGCCCCACTACTTTTGAAAGGTCGATTCCTAACCTATAACTCGTTTTACCTCTACTGACGTATTATGTAGGTTACTCGGATAAGGTTGAGACTTCTAAAGACCATGGTGAAGGTCCCTTGACTAGAAACATGCGTGTTATTCAGTTTCAAACACGGTCGTCCACCACTCGAGCCCATTGACCACCAATACATGAGCCAGTGACGCCTATACACAGCAGTACTGGCGCTGCTGGAAATTCATGTCCACGACCCGACTTGCTCAATGAAAATGTTTGACCATCACAAGATGGTCAATATAATAGGCGAGGCAGTGCCTACACTATTCCCACTGAAGGACGATTACGAGGGTTTCTAAACTTTTTGACCCTGGAGCATCGCGCAAGATACGACAACATTCGACAACATCCACTCCCGGTCTGTAAGCAAATTGATCTTTACATTAGTAATATGTTAAATATTTGTGAAGTTATAATGAGCTATTTTGATGCTATTGGTTGGAGTTCATTTGCAAATATTTCATGTAGTGCATATTATGAATTGATTTATGAATTCTACACAACACTTAGCTTCAATATTAATGCGTTACGAACTGTTGAAATGCAAGACATTGTCTATTTTTGGTTACTTGGTAAAGACTTTAGGATGTCAATTTCTGATTTTAACATTTCCATGGGTTTCGTTGACCCTGACAACATTCAAACCAATTCCTACCATACTGTTTTGTTAGATATTCCAAGTAACTTTAATGCTCAAGATATTTATTGTGCTTTAACTCATTCTAGAAATCAACTTTATAATCCAAAGACCTCTAAGGACTTATAGGTACATGAACCTACTTTGAGATATATTCATCGATCTTTAACTTTTAGTTTCTCAGGTCTAAATGATTTGTCATCTGTTTTAACTAAAACTGAATTATTTTTTTTTTGTGGTGTATGCATTCTAGCTTTAAAGTTAATTTAGGATATTTGTTTGTACGAAACTTTCATGTTGTTTTGCACTCTAATCAACCACTATACTTGGCCCATATCTTACAAACTTAATTTCTTGACTTTTTCCCTCTGAAGTCGATTTCTCGTCTTTAACATGTGCATATACTATGGATAGTCTAAATGAATATTGTTTGGATTCTATGGGTTTGATTGCCGGCACCCCTACTGCATATTATTTTGTTCCTCCAGGTACACAAATTGCTCGTGGAAATAAGGTCTTTCACCAACGTCCACACTTCACTACTAGAGAGAAAGAGGAATAGCCTCATTCATCTGTAGAGGCATGTTTAAGCCGAACAGAAGCTTGACTTGAAATAATGGAAACCCAAGTCTCCACAATCCTCGACATCCTGCAAAGTCGTTACCCCCAACACCGACAACATCGTTAAAAACACATGGGGAGTATTCTTAACCTTTCTCTTTATTTGATGTTTGAGTTACTGTATTTTATTGCATATAAAACATGCTTGAGGACAAGCATAGATTAAGTTGGGGGGTTGAAATGGTAAGTATGCATGGTTGATTGATTGAATTTTGCTGCATGTTTCTCTTTTGCATATGTTCAATCTTATGCTAGATTTATTCTATAGTTTGTTTGACATTGAGCCTCTAATCTCATTACTTAGTCAATTTGGAAAATTGGGTAATTTTTGAAGTTCAAGTATCTAGATTAATCGACGTGTGTGTTTTAAAGTTGATATATGTAACTAGATTTTTCATGAAAATTGATTTTTTGGATAAAAATATTTGCTTGTAAATAAATAAATAAATAAAAGCTTAAGTTCTGAGTGAAGGTTTCAAAAAATTGGCTGAATTTAGTAACCGGGATAAGGTGCTTGAGTTGTCATCTCATCTCGCATAAAAAGGTTTGAGTGACAAACCGAAAACTTGCAAACATTCTGCTAACCGAGCTGTTAAAAAAAAAAGAGATCACTTGAACTAAGTAATCAGGGTAGGGTGCTTGGGTTGTCATCCTAGTTTGCGTAAAAAGGTTTGACTACGTCTAAAAAAATATATTAGCATGAATAATTGAGAATAATACCTTGCAAATTTTGATTCAAACTCAATTTAGTGAAATGATTCAGTTTACATGTTTCAATTTATGGACACTTGTTGATCAAACTAGGTATTTTGAGCACTTATTTATTTTTTTCCTATATTTTTTGCATTTATTATGGATTCGGAAAAGAGGTTTGATTTCTAATAAATTATTGAATAATTTCTAATGTATGAAAGTGTAACATCCCGAATTAGGGCCTAGTCAGAACAGTGGTTTCAGGACCACAAATCCGACACAATAAAATTTGTTTTTATTATATTTTTATGATATAAAATTTCATGAGATAATTTCGTGAAAATTTCGTTCGAAAATTTTGACATTTGGGTACTCAATTTGATCAAAATGACTAAATTGTAAAAAGTGCAAAAGCTGAGTTCTACATGTTAGAAGTGTCTAATTGTTATGAAATTTTAAATTGGAGGCCCTTAAATTGAAATTAGACCATTGGATAATTTTTTGGACAAAAATGGACATGAAATGGGTGAAATAGAATATTTTTAAGTTAGGGGCATTTTGGTAATCTAGTAATTAAAATGAATTAAAAACAAAATTAAAAGCCAATTTTTGTCCATCTTCTACCCCATGGCTGAAACTTGCATGGAGAAGACATAGCTAGGGTTTTTCAAGCTTCCAAGCTCAATTGTAAGTCTGTTCTACCCCCATTTTTAATGATTTTTACGTTTTTGAAATCCTCGTAACAAGATCTACTAATTTCTACCCATATTTTGAGCTAGGGTTTGTGTTTAAAAATTTACCCGTGGATTACATGCATGTTTTTTGATGTCTAATGGTATAATATGAATGCTCGATGTGTAATAAACGACTTTTACTAAGTGATATTCGGTGAAATTGTCAAAAAGGATTGTTTTGTAAAAATTACAAAATTTGTCATAAAAGTGTGATTTAGTGGAAATTAGGGGCTGCTACAGTTATTAAAATGATTTGGCTAGACTTAAAATGCAAGAAAATTGAATAAAAATCAATTTATGAGCCTAGGGGCCAAAGTGCAAATATGTGAAAGTTTAGGGGTCAAAATACAAATTTGTAAAAGTATGATTTTTGGACCCATGTGAATAATGTGACTAATTAGTAAGCTAAATGTGGTATTATAGATCAAGGAAAATGAGATTCAGGCATAGATTGGAAATGAATGAGATTATGGACTAAATCAGAATATATAGTCGTACTCGAACCCGAGGTAAGTTCATGTGATTTTAATAATGTAATATTGTATTTGAATGCTAATGCTTTGATATTGCACAAGTTTTAAGTATATATATATATATATGTGTGTGTGTGTGTGTGAATAATTTAATATTATGTGATTATTTTGATGATATAACATGTTCTTGATGTTTTGCTATTATGATGAAAATGTTTGCAATGCCATGTGATTATGAGATATTGCTATGTGAATGAAGCCACAACTCGAGTACGTCTGGTAAAGGTTTGGAAGTTTGATGGAATATGATGTTTCTTTGAAACGAGTAAGTTTGTATGTAAATAATATTTCGATTCTTTTTATGTTATTATCTTTTGTTACTATATGAGATGTGGCTGTCTATAGAATGATCAATTTATGTAAACTACGAATTGGGATTGACTAAGAACGAGTTAGTAAAATGTTGAAAAGTGAAGAATTTCCCGATTGAACCTTCGGAATAGAAGAGATACGAATGATCCGTTGTGAGAACACATGTGTAATACTATGTGCAGGCTACTATGTGTTTAAGACGGTTTTAGGTTACGTGTGTAGCACTAAGTGCAGGCTACTACGTGTACCAGATTGTTAGGTTGCATGTGTAGTACTAAGTGCAGGCTACTATGCGTACTCGATAGTTTCGATCACATGTGTAGTACTAAGTGCAGGCTACTACGTGTATCAGATGGTTAGGTTACGTATGTAGTAATAAGTGTAGGCTACTACGTATACCAAATTGATAGGTCGCATGTATAGTACTAAGTGCAGGCTACTATGTGTACCCGTTAACTTCGATCACGTGTGTAGTACTAAGTGCAGGCTACTACGTGTATCAGATGGATAAGTCACGTGTGTAGTACTAAGTGCAGGCTACTACGTGTACCAGATTCATAGGTCGCATGTGTAGTACTAAGTGCAGGCTACTATGCGTACCAGAGAGCTTCGGTTACAAGGGTGGTATATGCACAAGTCACCGAGTATCTGTTATTATTTCGATGAGCTCAACAGGAAATTTACTAAGTGAAAATACATATGTACATGACTATGTGATGAATAAGTGCAAGTATATCTATGTGAAAAGTTGTGAATAATGTGCTCGATAGTTGAGCGAATCTTTTGGTAAGATAGAATGGAGTAAGTGAAATTATATAAAAGTGAACTTTTGTAACAAAACAATTTTGGACAGCAACAGTTGTGTGACTTTGAAAAATCACCAAAAATGGTAGAAATTGAATTAGAGGTTGAATAAGATATGAAATTAACTATTAATGAGTCTATTTTCTTATAAAAGAAACGGTGAAGGCAAAAGAATTTCATATTCTGTGATAATTGGATTTTTGTGAGATAGGGTTAGAATAATTTTGGAATCCCCTGTTCTGATTTGGGAAAATCATTAAAAATTGTAAAAAAAAATAATTATGGGTCATAATTTGCATGCTTAAAATCCGAGTCCATTTTCAAGAGGAAATGATGGGGACAACATACGAGAGCTGTACCATGAAATAAATAATTATTAGTGAAGAGAGGTCAGAACTGTCGGACAGTGAAACAGGGGTATCTTTAATGAATAAACTGTACTAATTAGCTAAACTAAAAATTCTAAAAATTTTATGATAATAATATATGTGAGTCTAGTTTCTGGTAAAATTAGTTGTTCTCAATTTGGAGTCTCGTACCATGAAATAAATAATTTTTAGTGAAGAGAGCTCGAAACTGTCGGACAGCAAAACAGAGGTATATTTAATGAATAAACTATACTTATTGGCTAGACGAAAAATTCTGAAAATTTTATGGTAAGAAGATATATACGTCTAGTTTCATAGAAAATTAACGGGTCTTTATTTTGAGTTTTGTAGCTCCAAATATAAATAAATCAGAAACTGTGACTCGAGAAAATAGCATGACTAGAAAATCAGCAAAAGTGTAATTATGATTACATTTTCATGGAATCATGTTGATAATTTGCTTATTATTTTCATACGGACTTACTAAGCTTTAAGCTTACTCCCTCCTCTCAATTTCCTTAGTGTTCTCAGGTCAGCTCAGGGTTGGAGACCGTCGGAGGCAGCATCACACTATCAAGCCAACAACTCCGGAGTATTGTCATATGTGTATTAAATACTTTCAAGTGAGTGGCATGTATAAGGACTAGTTTTTATGTTAGATGTTGTTATGATTAGCCAAATGTATCAGCTTATATTGATTTATTGTATATGGCCATGAGATGTGGCTTAAATGGTTATGGCTTGTAATCCTAATTATTCTTGCTATGTGTTAATGTTTGTGATGTGTTTATAATTGGTTGTTATGAATGATTAGTATAACACATGTACATGCTGAATGCTCTAAGACCATTCGAGGTGGTCGTGGACATGGAATGAATGTTTGGCATGGTAGTAAGTAGATAATGATTGAATATGGAAAATTGTAGAATGTGAATTGGAATGTCTAACTTGGTGTAACATGAGTATAGGTAATAAACACATGTATGACAACATGTAAATGCTTTAATGGAATTTTACTAAAGGATGATTAACCATTAAATTGATGTTATAAGGTGTGTCTATAATGTGTATAAGTATGGGAGAGAATTAAGCACAACATAAGGCTTGGAAAATAGCCTAAGTGTTGGCTACACGAGCAGAGACACGACCATGTGTCTCAGCCGTGTGGAGGACATGGCCTAGCACACAGGCGTGTGGCTTGACCGTGTGGATCAATTTGTTTTGCTGACATCATAAACAGAGAGTTACACGGCCTGAGGACACGGGCTTGTTGAAGACACACGAGCGTGTCCCTGTGTCCACACAGGCGTGTGACCCTGTTTCATGAAAATTTCTCTAAGTTTTTCCAGAGCTTTTTAAAGTCCTCGGTTTAGTCCCGAACCACCCCGATGTATGTTTTAGGCCTCGAAGGCCTGTATAAGGGACAATCTACATGTGTTTGAAAAGTTTTAATTTGGATGAAATTTTACAGCCCGATTTTGCATGTTTGTGAATGTTTAATTCCGGTAACGCCTCAAACCATGTCCCAGCTTTGAATACGGGTAAGGGGTGTTACAGAAAGTACAATATACTTAAGGGCAAGCATGAGCTAAGTAGGGGGATTTGATAACATTTTAAATTTGCATCATTTTTTGTGTTTAAATCAATTAATTATTGAATTTATCCCTGCTAAATTAGTGATTTTATGTTTTAATCCTGTCAGAAATACAATTGGGATGCTTTGAGTCAAACAAGGAAAAAATGACTAATTTGTAACATAGTCAATAAAGTGTGGTCGAATCAGAAACTTGGAAATAATCAAGGACTTATCAGATTTGTTTTGACCTTGTAAAAGCTAAAATTAGAAGAAAATCTAATTTTATTTTTTATTTAATTCTAATTTTGTGTAGTGGATAGTTAGGCCAAATTTAGGAAATCATATGTATATAAATATGGCATTTACGATATCTTGAAAATACACTTGAATTCACTTGGAATTGAATAAAATTATTTTTTCCCTTCCGATTTCATGCGTTAGTAGCATATTGCTACTCCATTTCCATTTCCATTTCCTTATTTCTTGGCAAAATTTTTTAATTGATTTCCAAGTCCCTTCCCTTTCCAACTTCCACCATTTTCATTCAAATCCACTCTATAACCAACCAAAGCATGATTAAATTCATGCTTATTCTAACTTAGCTTTAGGCCGGTATTCTTTCCGATCGGGAATCGTGAGATATGTATCTGTACTAAAATCTTTCCAATCGGTATTCATTATTTTTCCTAAGTATCGGGATTGACAAATTCATCCCTTAAAGGTAACTCAATTTTAAATCAAAAAGCGCGTTGGGTTGGAGTCGTGTTTGCGGACAGTTGGGGAAATGAGTTGGCCATGCTATATTAGGATCACTTTTCCCTTGATTTGTTCTCAGAGATTCGAAAATGATCGGCAATGGTTGGTTCGCAGGTCGTACCAGGATCAACTTACGAGAGGAAGAATTGGCGACTAGGACGTTCTAGCTGCTATAACTAGCTTATTGTTTGGAGGAAAAAAATAATTTTCGAGGATCGGTCCTGAGATCAGAAATTGTCAAGTCTAGGGCTAAGGCTTACTTCTTCTATTATTAAAATTCAAATTTGACTTCTAATTTTATTTTACTCCCTATTTACTTAATTGCTTATTTCTACCATTTCTATTATTTAATTTACAAACGTCTCAAAACTCTTGATTTATTTATTTATTTTTCAACAAGATGTTTGGAGTCGTAGGCACGACTATTGCCATGATTATCGACACGACAGAAATTCTGATCACAAGTTAAATGCAAAAATTGATTATAATACCAATCCCTGTAGACTCGACCCTACTACCACTCTTTACTATTATTTAGAATTATTTTAATTGCAAAAATTATTTTTGGTGGTTTCGACTCCCAGCAAAGCCATAAAAAGAGAAAAAGATAAATTATACCATTAATCACTAAATTATGGATAAATTTTTGTTTTGATCACTTAATTAAAAAAGTTATAATTTGATAACTGAATTATTTAAAAATTTTCTTTTAAGTCAATGAACCATTCAAAATTCTAATGATCTCCAAAAGAATATTCGACGATTGAATGGGAGATTGATACCCATTGAAGAGTAGAAGAATATAACTTAAATCCAAATCGATTTGACGGTCAATGTGAAAAAAATTACAATTTGAATTTTAATTCGTAAATTCATAACGTAGAAGAAAAAAAAATCCTCAATTAGTGCAAGTAATACAAACAAAAAATCATATAATATTGATTTTAACAATGTGATAACTTAAATGAAAAGTTATTTTAGTTAAATGAAAAAAAAAACTCACTTATAGTAACCAAATTGTAATGATCAAAATTTACCCTTAAAAGAACAGTGACTTCAAGCCAAATGCTTTGAAAACCTTGAGGAGGGCACTCTCGTTCTCCTCACCATTAACAACATTCTCAGGAATGTCACCTGTTTTTGACTCCATTACCGGAAAAGATGAAGAGGAACAAAATTTCCATGGCACTTCAGTACAATAGGATTACATTAATTGAACAAGCAATCAACATAAATTTTCCATGTCTAAAGAGGAAAAATGAGGAACTTTCACTTGTTTTTATTTTGAAAAGGTGAACATTAACACTGGTTTGAGTTGTTTCTGATGCTAAAAAGAAACAAAAATGACAGTCTCATTCATATAGACAACTTTTTCTCAAGCCCAAACATAATCATTCTCCAGTGCTGCTGGTATATCTACAGACACTGAATATCCAACACTGGATAACAGCTTAAATGCTGAACTATTTCACCAATAAAGCAAAGCGAGGACAACAAACACCCCAATCAACAACAGAAGATTCTTCAAAACATTATCTGCCTGCTGCCCTCGTGTCGTCGGCTGGGGAAACCCATGAGCAACACCACCGTGAAATGTATTGAACCCATAAGGAAACCCTGAAGTTGTTCCATACACGGTAGCATCTGGAAATCCATGAAAATGAATATTAAACAAGGATGGCAATAGGCCTCCAAAACCCATGGTGAAGTTACCGATCCTTGCTGTTGCCATCGGAACAAAACTGCCCATCAATCCAAACCCATAATTTGCAAACTGATTTGTTTCCGGGGGTGGAGGAGGAGCAGTAGCCGGCCTTTGCCCAGCTGGGCGGTTTGGGATTTCCATGCCCGGATACGATTTAGAGCGCGGGTCAGTCTTGTTTTTGCCCCTGCCATAAAGGGGAACAAGTTTTTCCTCTTGTATTAGGGCCTTGCAAACCGGACATTCTTGAGAATGCGAGTGATGGTGCAACCATCTGTAGAGACATGGCCAGCAGAAGAGATGACCACAAAGTGTGACGATTGGATCTTGAGCCAATTCAAAGCAAATATTGCATTCAAAATCACCAGCATCGTTAGCATTATTACTGCTCGAGCAAGATGGACTTGGGGGAGGCATGCTTGTTGATTCACCAAAACCACTCGCCATTCCTTATATACCTCCTAACACAAAAAATCAAGTTTTCATGAGGAAAATGCACAGGATAATAAGGCAAAAAACAAATGAGAAATCCAGAAATTCAAGCTACCGAATCAAAAGATCACCGCTCTCAATCAAACTCTTCAAAACCCAATTCCCACTTTTTTTTAAAAAGAAAAGGAAAGAAAAGAAAATTTGAGATGCCAAATTACCAATAGCCACCAAACTAATAAAACCCTAAAATTCCAAAACTTTTTGAATTCGTCAAATTAGCCCATAAAACGATATTAATCATAAACCAATCCCAACAATTAGAGAAAAAAACCCTAACGTAAAATCAGAAAATAGATCAAAGAATTAAAAACCCAGAAAACTAAAAATCTAGAAACAAGACCTCATCCGCATTCATTACAAAGTATAAACTAAAAGAAAAAATAAAAACATATCTAAGAAGTGGGTAAGAGAAACTAACCTGGGAATCAAAAGAATAGATTGATGAGAGTCAAGGGAGAAGGTTCTTAAATGGAAATTAGGTAATTTCGGGAATATTCGAGGCTATTCGAAATTTTGCTTGTTAATTCTCAAGTCCAAGGCAATTTTGAGAAGTAATTAAAGATTCTATATATATAATAATATTAACAGAAGAAAATCAGTTAAAAGCAGTGGGGTGGCGTTTTATCTCTCTCACTTGAGACTTTTTCGCAAATTGGAATTGGAATTGCTTAAGTAATCTGAGTCAGCACTAACACCTTGTTTGGTGATGGAGGAAAAAAAACAACAATTTTTTTAGTAAGAAAAATAAATTATCTTTATTAATAATTGAAATACACGTTATATTAACAATATAAAAATACTATTAGCAGGAGTTGAGGGAGATTGTCAGTGTCTTTCCTACCTTAAATAGTGGTTGAGGGTTCGATATTCGTCCTGAGTATGAAGCAAATTTAAAATTTGTGGTCAGCATTTACTCCCTCAATGGACTTACAAAATATACAGAATTAGTTACTGAGCTCGTTCTGATAGATACCTATATATAGGTGACTAATTATTACAAAAAAACTTATATTATATGGAAACTACAAATTTAAAATTCAGATGTGTATTTAAAAATAACATATAATAAATAATGTCATTTTTTTTATAGGATGTCAAAAGGAGATCAAGTTAGTGAAAAGAAAATCCAATGTTAAAATTCAATTTTATAAAAATTAAATATTGAGTTGAATTGTGACGTCAACACAATCAATAACATTATTTATACTAGAAATCTTATCACACATATGCGTGTAAAAACCATAGATTTAGAATATAGACGTGTGTTTAAAAATAGTATACATTAAATAATGAAAACATATGGTTTAAAATTAATTAATCATAACACATGAAATATGTATATTATTATAATTAAAAAATTGATTAAATTGTGAATAAAGCGAAATTTAAACACAAATAAATCAAGTTAACAATACTAAAATGCACTACAATTGTTTATCATGTGTTGTCATTAATTTGTGAGCTAGTGTTGAGCCAACTCAATTAACAACATTATTAATATTATAGATATAACTGATAAAGATAATAAATTGTAAAAATTAAAATAAAAATGTATAAAAATGATCAAAATAATGTTTTGGTTGATTAGCGAATTTAAGGTTTTGCAAGTTTAAATAGAGTATATTCAAATTTCATTATATTCATATTTTTATTTATTTTTTTAAAAGTAAAAATATTAAAATACCCTCAAATAATGTAACTTGTTTTAAATACGGAACATCATTTTATAATTTCCTAACTGAGTTGGTGCCTAATTGACTTGTGACACCAATTTAGTTTAGAGATTTCTTAAGGGTTTGTATTTGTTATACTAGCAGTGTACTTTTTTTATTCTACAAAGAGCCTTAAAAGTTTGTCACATGTCTCTTTTCTAAATATTTATTTTTAATATTTAACTATATCCTTTTATTAATAGTATAGATACATAAGTTTGGTGAGAGACAACATTTCATATTAAAAGTTAACTTTTTTTTTATTTTCTTAAGAATTATTAATTTTGCAACGGTAATAAATTTCTTTATAACTCCATTAAATATGGGTTCTGTAACAATTGGTTTAGACCTTATTTGAAATAGTGGTTTCAGGACCACAAATCTGAGCCAGAAAAATATTTTAATATTATGTTCTGTGTTTATAATATGAGAATTACCATGTGTGAAAGTTTCGTATGAAAATTCGATCATTTGTGTGCTTAATTTGTGAAAATGACCTAATCGCATAAAATGTAAAAGTGGCCTTCTATTTGTTAAAGTTCTTATTTGATATGTCTTTGTAAATGAAAGGTCCTTATGTTGCAATTAGACCATTAATATGGTTAATGGACATTAATGACCTTAATACATGTGATTTTATAATATTTTATTATAAGGGAAAATTGGTAAAATGAATAATTATGTTAATTAAAATAAACTAAAAGCATGAAATAAGCCATTATGTGTTCATCCATAGCCGAAATTAGAAAATAAAAAAGAAGAAAAGGTTTTAGGGTTCGGCTAAATAATTTAAGGACTATAAGGTATGTGTTTTGATCTATTTTTGATAATTTTTATGTTTTTTGTGATCATTGTTAGTAATCTATCAAGCCCGTATCTCAATTTCTAATTTTGTTGATGATTTTGAGTTATGCCATTGATGAAATTATAAGTCTTGTGAAGTTAGTTGTTGATAAATGGAAGATATGTTTTGGGTTAACATGTTTGGTTTTCGAATTTTTGATGAATTTGAGTAATTTGAACTAAATTGTGAAAATGAGATTTTGAGGAACTAAAATGTGAAATAAATGAAATATGTGGGCTTGTATGAGCTATAGGAATATTCGGCGAAGCATATGTCTAAAGAAATTTTGTGTATTTTGTGATTTTATGAATTAGGGACTAAATTGTTAAAATGTAAAAATGTGAGGGTTAATTTGTAAAATGCCCTAAATATGCATATTTGGATTGAATTGAATGATTTGGTGAATAAAATAGTTAAACTTGAATTGATTTAGATTAATAACAAAAGAAAACGGAATTAGATCGGGAAAAGTCGAAAGTCGTCGAGTAGCCGATTCTGTTCATTCGAATCCGTATGAAGTAAGTCTATATACAAATAAATGTGTTATGAATTAAATTATTATTGATTATATGCTATTGAACTATGGTGAATGATTATATGAGTTGAGAAATATGAGATATCCGAGAAAGTATCGACAAAGTTCTGACATCTGAAAAGCCCCGTACGAACCTTAGGAATAGTTACGATACATATGTCATGACATAGGATCCGATATGTGTTTTCCTGTAAGATCACGTCTGGGACATTGGCATCGACTTATGATTTATGTGTAAGACCATATCTGGGACATCGGCATTGTATTTGATTTCGTGTAAAACCCTGTCTAGGACAATGGCATTGATATTTGGTTACATGTAAGACCACGTCTAGGACGTTGGCATTGTATGAGCTTTCCGAGTTATTTGCGTATCCTTATAATTTTGAATGGTTCAACGGGCATTCCGAGAAACGAATATTTATATGAGATGTGTATTCGATTCAGGTATGTTCAAAATGTATACTATGTTTGAAAATTAAAAGGTAAGTATATGTACAAGTGATGATATGTGTTATAAGTATGAGAAAATATGCTATATGTGTAAATGAATTAGATTATGTGAAATGTATATGAACTATGTGGTTTGGGATAATATTTGGCCATGGAGTATATGTAATTTGATGATGCTTTCATGTTTTGAATGATAAGATTATTTGTACATGGCTTACTAAGTTTTTAAGAGCTTACTTGGTTTGTTTTTCAACTATTTTATAGATATCAAAGCTACCGAGAGCTCGGGGATCGTCGAGGATCGTCACCACACTATTGAACCTTATTTTGGTATCTTTTGATATT
Source organism: Gossypium hirsutum (assembly GCF_007990345.1). Lineage (NCBI taxonomy): Eukaryota > Viridiplantae > Streptophyta > Magnoliopsida > Malvales > Malvaceae > Gossypium > Gossypium hirsutum. Next base: position 16,465,098 of record NC_053435.1, on the reverse strand, counting down.
GTGAATGTAAAAGTATGGCATGTATAGGCTAGAAGTATTAGGATATGTTTTGTAATGTATATATCATGTCATGTGATATGGTTTGTTTGTGTTTAAACTTATGGATTGATTATAATATAAGATATGTGATGCAAGTGTGTCATTATGATGTGCATTTGGTTGGCCTAAAGAAATGGTTAATTTGATAAATTTTGTATGTGCATATTTTAGAATTGGGTAAGAATTTGGTATGAGAATGAATGGAATGTATCAAGGTTATAAACCATAAGTTTTAATATGTTTTTGGCTTATGAAATGACATGAATTGGTATATGTTATGAACATGAGATTGGTTGATAATGATATGCCATGAATGTTGAACGTTTTGATTATGAAATGGTTGAAATTTGATGTGCAATTGGTGTCTATTTGATGATTGTAAGGAGAACACTGAATGGGTGGCAAATTGGCCTTGTAAATGACCTATTTTTGCCCACACGGGCAGAGACACAAGCGTGTGTCTTAGCCGTGTTGCTCGAGGGCCATTTCAAAATGAGCTGAGCAGACCACACGGTCGCACATACGGGCGTGTGCTAGACCATGTGGCCAAGTCAATTTCAAGCACGGGCTAGACAGATGTGCGTGTGACTGGCCGTGTGACCCAAGTCAATAGCCTCCCTAATTTTCACACGGCCTGGCACACGGGCTTGTCTTGTGCCGTGTGGACAAGTCAGTATGTATGTCCTGTTCACACGGGTGTGTGACCTGTACAACTTTGAAAAATGTTTAAGTTTTAAAAATTTTTGTATGAGCTCAGTTTAGTCCCGACCCCTTTCTAATGCATGCTTAATGTCTCGATGACCTATGTAAGGAACTCTATGGTAATGTTTGACTATGATTGTGGATGATATATATGAAATATTTGTAAAAATGTTTCGATTGTCTGGTCACGCCTATAACCCTATTCCGGCAATAGATACGGGTTAGGGGTGTTACATTTGGTTGGTATTAGAGCTACAGTTTAGTCGATTTTAGGACTAACGTAGTGTGTATGAGTCTAGCTATACATGTCATATTTATGAACTGCAATAGTGTGATGAATCCTGACAATGAAAATGTGTTTTTATATAGTAAATGGATCCCGAACGAGCCGTAGATGACGTTGTCGAGAGTAATGCGCCTGCTCCCGCGCAAGGGGTAGCGCCATCTGATTCTAGATCGGCTAGAGTAGCCATGATGGAGAGGCTAGACAAGCCTTTTATCAAATGATGAATGATTAGTTCAGTCAGTACATTAGATCTAATCCGGCATTTCAACAACCCCCAACCCCAACTAATCCTTCGCAAGTCCCTATTATGCCACAAGCAAATCCGATTCAGATAAGTAAGCCATCGGTTGACAAGATTAGAAAATATGTGGCCGAAGAATTTTGTGCTACTACGAATGATGAGGTTGAAAGAGCCGAGTTCTGGTTAGAGAATACAATAAGAGTATTCGATGAATTGTCATTAACTTCCGATGAATGTTTAAAGTGTGTTGTTTCACTTCTGAGAGATACAGCGTATCACTGGTGGAAGACATTGATATCCGTGGTTTCGAGAGAGCGAGTCACTTGGGATTTCTTTCAAACTAAATTTCGAAAGAAATATATCAGTCAAAGATTTATTGGTCAAAACGCAAAGAGTTTCTTGAACTGAAGCAAGGCCGTATGCCTGTTATAGAATACGAGTGAGAATTTGTAAAGCCGAGTCAGTATGCACGAGATTGTGTATCTACTGAGGCAATAATATGCAAAAGATTTGAAGATGGTTTGAATGAAGATATTCGTTTGTTAGTCAGGATCCTTGAGATCAAAGAATTTGTAGTGCTTGTTGAACGAGCATGTAAAGCTGAAGAGCTTGGGAAAGAGAAAAGAAAAGCTGATTCAGAAGCTAGAGAAGTGTGAAAGAGATCATCGAGTAAGCCATTTCAATCTGTATCAAAGAAGTTTCGAGATGATTTTAGCCATTCAAAGGCTAATATGGGACATTCGAGTGGAGATCGTGCTAGATCACATTCGAGTTTTAGAGCTCCGGTTACATCTGTTGCCAGTGTTGAAAATGTTTGATCTGATCTACCCGAGTGTAAACACTGTGGTAAAAAAACATCTAGGCAATTGTAGACTGTACGATAGGGTTTGTTTCAAATGTGGATCATTAGACCATTTCATCCGTGATTGCCCTGAGTCTGACGAGTAAGAAATTGTGCAAAATTCGAGATAGAGTAACACCTCAGCTCGAGGTAGACCTCTCAAAAATATTGGAAATGTGAGTGGTAGTCAAAGAGGGACTAAAGACACTGTTATTCGATCCGAGGCTCGTTCACCTGCCAGAGCCTATGCCATTCAAGGTCATGAGTAAGCTTCGTCTCCAGATGTGATTACGGTACTTTTACTATTTACAATACTTCTGTGATTGCTTTGTTAGATCCTGGATCAACGCATTCGTATATATGCATGAATTTAGTGTCCAGTAAGACTTTGCCTGTAGAGTCTACTAAATTCGTGATTAAAGTATCAAACCCCCAGGTAAAAGTGTCTTAGTTGACAAAGTGTGCAAGAACTCTTGATTGGTTAACTTTGCACGATGCTATTGTGAATTGCAAACAGGAAACTATTGATTTGAAATGCAAGAATGATGAAATAGTCCGAATTGAATCTAGTGATTTGAATGGGTTACCGGCTGTGATTTCATCGATGAAAGCTCTGAGTATTGCGAGAAAAGGTTGTGAAGCTTATCCTATGTGATTGATTCAAAAGTATCAGAAAAGAAAGTTGAATCAGTGCCTGTTGTCTACGAATTCCCTGATGTGTTTCTTGAAGAACTTCCGGGATGACCTCCGATTCGAGAAGTAGAATTTGGCATTTAGTTAGTACCGAGAACTACTCCGATTTCGATAGCTCCGTATAGAACAGCTCCGACCAAACTAATAGAATTAAAATCTCAATTGCAAGAGTTGACTGATAGAGGGTTTGCTAGACCGAGTTTCTCACCTTGGGGTGCTCCAGTTCAGTTTGTGAAAAAGAAAGACGGTACGATGAGAATGTGCATTGATTATCGTCAATTGAACAAAGTGACTATTAAGAATAAATACCCTCTACCTCGAATTGATGATTTGTTTGATCAATTGAAAGGAGCTACAATGTTTTTAAAGATAGATTTGAGATCAGGCTATTATCAGTTGCGAGTAAAAGACTCAGAAATTCCGAAAACTGTATTCAGAACGAGGTACAGCCACTATGAGTTTTTAGTTATGCCTTTCAGATTAACTAATGCACCTGCTAGCTTTATGGATTTGATGAATAGAATTTTCAGATCGTATTTAGATCGATTTGTTGTCGTATTCATTGATGACATATTGATTTATTCGCGTGATGAATCTGAGTATGCCGAGCATTTGAGAATAGTGCTACATACTTTGCGAGATAAGAAACTGTATGGAAGTTTAGCAAATGTGAATTTTGGTTACGAGAAGTCAGTTTTCTGGGCTATATTGTGTCAGCATCAGGTATCCGAGTTGATCCAAGTAAGATTTCAGCTATTCTGGATTGGAAGTCTCTGAGAAATGTTTCTCAAGTCTGCAGTTTTCAAGGGAGATTTGTAAAAGGCTTTTCAATGATCGTGACTCTATTGACGAAAAACTGCTTCAGAAAGACATGAAATTTTATTGGTCTGAAAAATGTCAGAAAAGCTTTGATCAGTTGAAAGCCTTATTGACTGAAGCTTCAGTGTTAGTACAACCATAACCGGGTAAGGAATTTGTAATATACAGTGATGCTTCATTGAATGGTCTGGGCTGCGTTTTAACGCAGAAAAGCAAAGTCATAGCCTATGCTTCGAGACAATTAAAGCCACTTGAAAAGAACTATCTGATGCACGATCGGGAATTAGCTGCGATTGTGTTTGCTTTGAAAATTTGGTGTCACTATCTGTTCGGTGAGAAATGTCATGTTTATTGCGATCACAAAAGTTTGAAATATATGATGACTCAGAAAGATTTGTGTAATGACCCAAAATTCACGGGCACTGGAAAAGTGAGTTATAGGGTCTTTGTCTTAGTGAAATAAGTTCGAAAATAATTATTAGAAATATTTATGAGTTTAGTAGTGTGTCTAATTAGGTTTTAATTAGGTGAATTTAGCTTAATTTAGAATAATTAGTAAAAAGAACTAAATTGAATAAGGGGTAAAAATTTAATTCTAAAGTAATATAAAATAAAAAAGATTAAAATGGTAATTAAACCATTTACAAAAGTTGAGGCGGCATATATGTATTAAAATCTAAGATTTTATTTAGGTTATATTTAAATATTATATATAATTATTATAATTATTAATTCACATTATGGTTTTATATTAGATTATTATTAGTATTATTATTAAATAAACTAAATAGTAGATAATTGTATGGTAATAGAAAATGTACATGTGTAAAAATTATATTGGTACATTTGTAATTTAAATACTCAAGTTACTTATAATTTAAGTATAAAGATATTTTATAATAATTAAATGTATTAACTATATTATGAGATTTTTTTTATATAATTAATAAATTAAAGTTATGGCAAATGTATGAGGATGATAGGGTACAAATGTAATAATATGTATGTGTACAAATGTAATATATGTAATTGATATTAAAATAGATATTTATTAATTATTATTATGTTACATATATTTATTAAATTAAATAAATAAATTATGAGATTTTTGTTTGATAAACAAATTAAATAATGACAATTTTAATAAAATTATTGGTAACAAATGTAGAAATATAAGTGTGACCAAATGTAATACTAATATTTATTTTTAAATAGATATTTATTGAGTTAATTAAATAAAAAGTAAAGGAAATATAAAAGAGAAATAAAGAAGCAAAAGAGAATAGAAACAGAATTGAAAACGGGAAGCAGTGGAGAAAAAGAGAAAGAAAAAGGAAAAGAAAAATAAAATAGAAAACTAAGGATTTGAAGCTTGAAGCTTTGATTGCTAACAAAGAACTAGAGATATCGGCTCAAAAGGGAAAGGAGAAGATTACTGAGGAGTAAATCAAGAATTTCAGGTTTGTATTACTATAATTCAAGTTATTTATTTTTAAGTATTAATTTTAAATTTATTTATTTTATAGTAAATAAATATTGAGGTAAGTAACTATAATTCAAGTTATTTATTTTTAAGTATTAATTTTAAATTTATTTATTTTATAGTAAATAAATATTGAGGTAAGTAATTTTATTGAATTGAATGAGAAATATGTGTTAATATTACTATATTTCGAATTTAATTATTATTAATTGTTGAATTTTAAGTTAATATGCATGGTAAGCATTAGTATTGAATTGTATGAAATTAAATTAAATTGTGATTATATGTGAATAATTGAAATGCATATTGAATTGAGAAAGTGTATTGAACTATGAATATGTGAATTGAAAATTTGTTTGAAAAATGGAAAATGATTGAATTGAAAATGTGAGAAATTGCGACTGAATTGAATTGAGATTTATATGTGATCCGGAAACCTTATTAACTAGTCAGGCTGAGTCGGATATAGTTGGCATGCCATAGGATTGGAAGTGTTCAGGGATACTTCGACCTCGAGTCAATGAGACACTGGGTGTCATACTGTTACTTTGGATAGATTCGATGAGGTACTGGATACCACTTTACTTCGGCTAGGTCGATGAGACACTAGGTGTCAACTTTGTTTCGAACTATCCAATGAGGCACTGGGTGCTAAACTGATGTGTTTGGCTGGATCCATGTATCCGCCAAAGTCCGAGTCTGTTAATAAGGGTAATTAAAAGAAAAGTTAAGTCGAATAAAAGGAATTGGTTGAGCTATTGAAAGAAATGTGAAAATGGAACATGAATTGAAAATGTGACTTGAATGTGAGTATAAGAATGGAAAGCATGAACCAATGGTTCATGAATTAGATAATGGCTCAACATGAATGTATATGATTTTAATTGACGAATAGCTAAATTAAATTGTATGAATATATTAAGAATGACAAATTTATGTTTAAATTGGTTTAGTAAATATTAAAGTTATATGAATTAATTTATATGATTATTATGTTTATAATTTGAATTATGGTAATACCACTGAGTATGAAATACTCAGCGTACGGTTGCTTCCGTGTGAAGGTTAGTAGGCATTCAGAGTCTCGGTTAGTGTCCAGACGATCCCAACTCCAGCGCAAAACTCGGTGATGTATTCTTCTTTTGGCAAAAGTGGCATGTACATAGGTGTTAATTTGGTCACTTTAAAATGTTATATAATTTTTGTTGTAAAGAATGGTATTTGGTATTTTGGTATTTAAACTAATGAAATAGTATGAAAATTTATATGATATATTTGGTATAATTAATACTAACATGATCTTTTGATACTTGGTTTAATGAAATGGAAATAGAATTATCATAACATATTTGGTATAGTTGGGAACAAGTTGAAATAGAATGAATGAAGTTTATTTAATTAAACAATATATGCGAATGTTTACCTAGTAAATTACTCAGTTGATGTTAAGCTATGTTTAGGTATATTTAAATATGAAATCGTATGGATTGTGATATTGGTTTTGAATTGGTTGCGATTTGAATTTGCAGAGAAGGTTAAATATTTAGAAAGCGGTTATATTGAATTTTTCTAAAAAAAAAAAGATAGTCAATTGGAAAAAGTTTTATATGAACTTATGATTATATTATAACATGTTCGATAATTATTTAAATATTAATCGTAAATTATCCGATTATTCAGTAATTCTTCGTAACCCTATTTTGGCGACGGTTTAGGGTTAGGGGGTGTTACAATTATTGGTATCAGAGTTGTCAGGTTAGCCGATTCTCGGACGAAATCGAGCTCAAAAATTGAGTCTAGAAGTACATGCCACTTTTGAGTTGAAATTAAGTCAGGATTTTTGGATGCTGACCTATTTGTTTGTTTCTGTTTTATAGATTAAAGATGACAGATGAAAGAATAGAATATACTGATCAGGAAATGTATATTGGTGATGAAGAGTCGTATGGATTAGTTGAAACTTAGTCGGTAACACCTAGCATAAATCCTGTAAGAAATCAACCACCTAGAGTTGATAAAAGAAATGATAGAGATGATTCTGATATATTGAGAAAAATTACCGATGCACTACAAAGAGTAGCAGAAACTATTCCTGCTACGACTTCAGTTCCAAATCAAAGACGTGCCCCAATAAAGGAATTCAGAAAGTATGGTGCCACTGAATTTATGGGTCTAAAAGGAGTCAATCCATCAACTGCTGAAAATTGGATGGAGTCAACTAAGAGAATTCTATAGCAATTAAAATGTACCCCCTGAGAGTGCTTGATTTGTGTTGTTTCTCTACTACAATGGGAAGCCTATCTATGGTGGGAATCAATGGTACGACATTTACCAGAGGATCAGATAACATGGGACCTATTTCAGAAGGAATTTCAAAAGAAATATGTTGGAGAGATGTATATCGAAGACAAGAAACAATAATTTTTAATGCTGCAGCAGGGTGACATGTTAGTTATAGATTATGAGAGGGAATTCTTGAGACTCAGCAGATATGCCTCCGAGTTTATTGCAACTGAAGCATATAGTTGTAAAAGATTCCTACGAGGTTTACGAGACGAGATCAAGGTACAGCTGGTATCACAGCGTATTACTGAAATGGTAGACTTGATTGAGCAAGCTAAAATGGTAGAACAAGTGCTGGGCCTTAATAAAAAGACTGAAAGTGTTCGACCAGCTAGGAAGCGTACGAGAACTACCAGTTCAAATCCTTATCCGAAAAGACTTAAAGAATCTCAAGGTGGTTGGAGATTCAGTTTTAGATCAGACAGAGGTAGAAGAAGCAGAGGTAAACAGATGACAATATCTACTAGTAGTGTGAGAGGTCCTCATGAAATGTAGAAATTCTAGACTGTGAGCACTGTGGAAAGAAACACAGAGGAGAATGTTAGAAATTAACTAGAGGCTACTTCAGATGTGGTTCTACCGATCATTTCATTAGAGATTGCCTGAAAACTGACAATGCTGCACCAATATCATCATAGAGATTAGTATCTATAGCTAAAGGTAGAGGTAGGGGATCTGGTAGAGGTGGTTTGGTTTCTAGAGGAGGTGGAGTTAAAAGAAGCAATGACATTGTTAGCCAGCAATTTGAGGCCAGAGTACCAACCAGAGCTTATGTGATATCATAGAGATTAGTATCTATAGCTAAAGGTAGAGGTAGGGGATCTGGTAGAGGTGGTTTGGTTTCTAGAGGAGGTGGAGTTAAAAGAAGCAATGACATTGTTAGCCAGCAATTTGAGGCCAGAGTACCAGCCAGAGCTTATGTGATCAGAACACGTGAAGAAGGTGATGCTCATGATGTGGTAACAGGTATATTTCTATTATATTCTGAGCCTGTTCATGCTTTAATTGATCCTGGATCTTCGCATTCCTATATTAATTGAAAATTAGTTGAGTCAGGGAAATTAAAATCCGAAATGTCTAGAGTGTCTATTGAGGTGTCGAGTCCGTTGGGGCAAACAGTGTTAGTGAACCAGGACTGTCCAAGATGCCCGTTGATTATACAGAATAAAAATTTTCCGGTTGACTTGTTAATTATGCCATTTGGGGATTTTGATATAATACTGGGAATGGATTGGTTATCTTAACATGAAGTGATTTTGGATTGCTATAAAAAGAGATTCAGCATTCAAACAGAGAGTGAAGATTAGGTTGAAGTAAATGGTATTCGTACTGGAGTGCTAGCACGAATTGTTTCAGCAATAAAGGCTAGTAAATTACTTCAGCAGGGTTGTTCAGCATATTTGGCATATGTTATTAATTTAGATTCAGTTGGAAGCCAGTGTGGTAAATTTCGGACAGTTTGTAAGTTTCTTGATGTATTTCCTGAAGAATTACCGGGTTTACCTCCAGATAGAGAAGTTGAATTTGCTATAGAGGTTTATCCGGGCACTACTCCAATATCTATACCTCCATATCGAATGTCACCTACAGAGTTGAAAGAGCTGAAGATACAGTTGCAAGACTTATTAGACCGTGGTTTTATTCGACCGAGCATATCACCGTGGGGAGCTTCAGTGTTATTTGTTAAGAAGAATGATGGATCAATGCGGCTTTGTATCGATTATCGAAAGTTGAATAAGGTAACAATTAAGAATAAGTATCGACTACCTCGTATTGATGATTTGTTTGATCAGTTGAGAGGAGCTTTTGTATTTTCGAAGATTGATTTAAGGTCAGGCTACTATCAGTTTAAGGTAAAAGAAAGTGATGTACTGAAGATAGCTTTCCGTACGAGGTATAGCCATTATGAGTTCTTGGTAATGCCATTCGGGTTGACTAATGCCCTAGCTACTTTTATGGATCTCATGAATCGTATCTTTTAGCCGTATTTAGACCAATTTGTAGTAGTTTTTATTGATGATATACTGGTTTATTCGAAGTCAGATTCAGAGCATGATCAGCGTATCAGGATTGTACTATAGATATTACGGGAAAAACAATTGTATGGAAAGCTCAGTAAATCTGAATTTTGGTTGTCAGAGGTTGTATTCCTGGGTCATGTAGTATCTGCAGATGGAATCCGAGTTGATTCAAAGAAGATTGAAGCAATTGTACAATGGAAACCACCAAGAAACGTATCAGAGGTACGTAGTTTTCTTGGTTTAGTTGGGTATTATAGAAGATTTGTAAATGGATTTTCGAAGATAGCTTTGCCGATGACCAAACTGCTACAAAAGAATGTACCGTTTGTATGGGATGATCAATGCCAAGAAAGTTTTAAAAAGTTGAAGCAAATGTTAACAAAGGCACCAATTTTGACATTACCAGAGTCAGGGAAAGATTTTGTAGTGTATAGTGATGCTTCTTTGAGTAGTCTGGGTTGTGTACTGATGCAGGATGGAAAGGTAATAGCCTATGCATCTCGTCAATTGAAGCCACACGAACGTAACTATTCGACTCATGATTTGGAACTAGTAGCTGTGATTTTCGCTCTGAAGATTTGGAGACATTATTTGTATGGTGAGAAATACTACATCTATACCGATCATAAAAGTTTGAAATATCTCCTCTCCCAAAAAGAATTGAACTTGAGACAAAGACGGTGGATAGAGCTCCTAAAAGATTATGACTGTGTTATAGATTACCGTCCAGGAAAAGCTAATGTTGTAGCTGATGCACTAAGTAGAAAAGCTACAATTGAATTAAGAACAATGTTTGCACAGCTTAATATCAGTGATGATGGGAGTCTTTTGGCCGAGTTAAGAGTAAAGCCGGTAATGTTTAATCAGATCAGAACAGCACAATTGAAAGATAATAAGTTGTTGAAAAAGAGAGAGATGGTACAGAATGGCACAGCAGAAAACTTTAGTGTTGATGATCATGGTTGTTTGAGATTCCAAAATCGGATTTGTATTCCAGCTACTTCTGAGCTTAAAGAGTTAATTCTTGGATAAGCTCACGATAGTCCATTTGCCTTACACCCCGGAGGTACGAAAATGTATCGTGACTTACGAGAATTATATTGGTGGCCTGGAATGAAAAGGGACATAGTTGAATATGTTAGTAAATGTTTGGCATGTCAACGAGTAAAGGCAGAACATCAAGTTCCTACTGGATTACTTCAGCCTATTAGTATTCCTGAGTGGAAATAGGATCGTGTCACAATGGATTTTGTTACGAGATTGCCATTATCGGCAAACAAAAAGAATGTTATTTGGGTAATTGTTGATCAGATTACAAAATCAGCTCACTTTATAGCAGTCAGAACAGATTGGTCATTGCAGAAGCTTACAGAAGTGTATATCCGGGAAATTGTTCAATTACACGGTATTTCAGTGTCAATAATTTCAGATCAAGATCCTCGGTTCACATCGAGATTTTAGAGACAGCTACATGAATTATTGGGTACTCGACTTAACTTTAGTACAGCCTTTCATCCACAAACCGACGGACAGTCCGAACAGGTAATTCAAATATCAGAAGATATGCTTTGGGCTTGTGTTATTGATTTTGAATCAGGTTGGGAACGTTATTTGCCATTAACTGAATTTGTCTACAATAATAGTTTTCAATCTAGTATACAAATGGCCCTGTATGAAGCACTGTATGGTCGAAGGTGTAGATCACCGGTATGTTGGACAGAATTGAATGAAAGAAAAGTGATTGGGCCGAAATTGATTCAAGAAACAGAGGAAACAATAAAAAAATCAAAGACAGATTGAAGGCGATTTTCAACAAACAAAAGTCTTATGCCGATTTGAAATGTCGAGACATTGAATATTCAGTCGGAGACAAGGTATTTCTTAAAGTTTCTCTATGGAAGAAAGTATTGAGATTTTGTTGGAAAGGTAAATTAAGTCTACGTTTTATCAGGCCATATGAAATAGTGGAAAGAATTGGACCTATTGTATATCGATTGGCTTTACCTTCGGAATTACAAAAGATTCATGATGTTTTTCATGTTTCGATGCTTCGGAAATATAAATCAGATCCTTCTCATATAATTTCTACAGAAGATATTAAGGTTCGACCTGATCTATCCTATGAAGAAGAGCCGGTTCAGATCTTAGCACAAGAAGTGAAAGAATTAAGAAATAAAAAGGTTCCTTTAGTGAAAGTTTTATGGAGGAATCATAACGTTGAAGAAGTGACTTGAGTACTAGAAGAAACGATGAGAGCACAATATCCTCATCTCTTCTTAGGTAAATTTTGAGGACGAAATTTATTAAAGGGGAAGAAATGTAATGACCCAAAATTCACAGGCACCGAAAAAGTGAGTTATAGGGCTTTCGTCTTAGTGAAATAAGTTCGAAAATAATTATTAGAAATGTTTTTGAGTTTAGTAGTGTGTCTAATTCAGTTTTAATTAGGTGAATTTAGCTTAATTTAGAGTAATTAGTAAAAAGAACTAAATTGAATAAGGGGTAAAAGTTTAATTCTAAAGTAATAGAAAATAAAAAGGATTAAAATGGTAATTAAACCATTTACAAAAGTTAAGGCCGCATATATGTATTAAAATCTAAGATTTTATTTAGGTTATATTTAAATATTATATATAATTATTATAATTATTAATTAACATTATGGTTTTATATTAGATTATTATTATTAGTATTATTATTAAATAAATTAAATAGTAAATAATTGTATGGTAATAAAAAATGTACATGTGTAAAAATTATATTGGTACATTTATAATTTAAATACTCAAATTACTTATAATTTAAATATAAAGATAATTTATAATAATTAAATGTATTAATTATGTTATGATATTTTTTTATATAATTAATAAATTAAAGTTATGGTAAATGTATGAGGATGATAGGGTACAAATGTAATAATATGTATGTGTACAAATGTAATATATGTAATTGATATTAAAACAGATATTTATTAATTATTATTATGTTAAAGATATTTATTAAATTAAATAAATAAATTATGAGATTTTTGTTTGATAAACAAATTAAATAATGACAATTTTAATAAAATTATTGGTACAAATGTAGAAATATAAGTGTAATCAAATGTAATATTAATATTTATTTTTAAATAGATATTTATTGCGTTAATTAAATAAAAAGTAAAAAAAAATATAAAAGAGAAATAAAGAAACAAAAGAGAATAGAAACAGAATTGAAAACAGGAAGTAGGGGAGAAAAAGAGAAAGAAAAGGGAAAGAAAAATAAAAGAGAAAACTAAGGATTTGAAGCTTGAAGCTTTGATTGCTAACAAAGAACCAGAGATATCGGCTCAAAAGGGAAAGGAGAAGATTACCGAGGAGTAAATCAAGAATTTCAGGTTTGTATTACTATAATTCAAGTTATTTATTTTTAAGTATTAATTTTAAATTTATTTATTTTATAGTAAATAAATATTGAGGTAAGTAATTTTATTGAGCTGAATTTAGAAAATTGAATGGAATGAGAAATACGTGTTAGTATTACTACAATTCGAATTTAATTATTATTAACTGTTGAATTTTAAGTTAATATGCATGGTAAGCATTAGTATTGAATTGAATGAAATTAAATTAAATTGTGATTATATGTGAATAATTGAAATGCATATTGAATTGAGAAAGTGTATTGAACTATGAATATGTGAATTGAAAATTTGTTTGAAAAATGGAAAATGATTGAATTGAAAATGTGAGAAATTGCGACTGAATTGAATTGAGATTTATATGTGATCCGGAAACCTTATTAACTAGTCGGGCTGAGTCGGATATAGTTGGCATGCCATAGGATTGGAAGTGTTCAGGGATACTTTGACCTCGAGTCAACGAGACACTGGGTGTCATACTGTTACTTCGGATAGATTCGATGAGGTACTGGGTACCACTTTACTTCGGCTAGGCCGATGAGACACTAGGTGTCAACTTTGCTTCGAACTATCCAATGAGGCACTGGGTGCCAAACTAGTGTGTTTGGCTGGATCCATGTATCTGCCAAAGTCCGAGTCTGTTAATAAGGGTAATTAAAAGAAAAGTTAAGTCGAATAAAAGGAATTGGTTGAGCTATTGAAAGAAATGTGAAAATGGAACATGAATTGAAAATGTGATTTGAATATGAGTATGAGAATGGAAAGCATGAACCATTAGTTCATGAATTAGATAACGGCTCAACATGAATGTATATGATTTTAATTGACGAATAGCTAAATTAAATTGTATGAATATATTGAGAATGACAAATTTATGTTTAAATTGGTTTAGTAAATATTAAAGTTATATGAATTAATTTATATGATTATTATGTTTATAATTTGAATTATGGTAATTCCACTGTGTATGAAATACTCAGCGTACGGTTGCTTTCGTGCGCAGGTTAATAGGCATTCAGAGTCTCAGTTCAGCATCCAGCGATCCCGACTCCAGCGCAAAACTCGATGATGTATTCTTCTTTTGGCAAAAGTGGCATGTGCATAGGTGTTAATTTGGTCACTTTAAAATGCTATATAATTTTTGTTGTAAAGAATGGTATTTGGTATTTCGGTATTTAAACTAATGAAATAGTATGAAAATTTATATGATATATTTGGTATAATTAATACTAACATGATCTTTTGATACTTGGTTTATGAAATGGAAATAGAATTATCATAACATATTTGGTATAGTTGGGAACAAGTTGAAATAGAATGAATGAAGTTTATTTAATTAAACAAGATATGTGAATGTTTATTTATTAAATTACTGAGTTGATGTTAAGCTATATTTAGGTATATTTAAATATGAAATTGTATGGATTGTGATATTGGTTTTGAATTGGTTGCGATTTGAATTTGCAGGGAAGGTTAAATATTTATAAAGGGGTTATATTGAATTTTTCTAGAAAAAGAAAAAGAGTCAATTAGCAAAAGTTTTATATGAACTTATGATTATATTATAACATGTTCGATAATTATTTAAATATTAATCGTAAATTATATGATTTTATATGTACTTATAATTATATTACAACATGTTCGATAATTATTTAAATATTAATCGTAAATTATCTAATTATCTGGTAATGCCTCGTAACCCTATTTCGGCGACGATTTAGGGTTAGGGGGTGTTACAATTTGAATCTGCGATAGAAAAGATGGTTAGAGTTACTGAAAGACTACGAGCTTGTTATTGATTGTTATCTGGGAAAAGCAAATGTTGTTGCTGATACTTTGAGTCGAAAATCATTGTTTGCATTACGTGCCATGAATACTCATTTAGCTTTGTCTGATGATGGTTCGATTTTTCCTGAATTGAAAGTGAGACCGTTGTTTTTACAATAGATTATTGATGCTCAGAAAGTTGATAATGAGATAATAGCAAAACGAGCTCAGAGTGATTAGATTCTAATTCAGAATTCAGAGTTGATAAAGATAATTGTCTGAGATATTGAGATCGGATTTGTGTTCCGAGAAATTCAGAGATGATTCAGATGATTTTGAGCAAAGCTCACAATAGTTGTTTATCTGTTCATCCGGGTAGTACAAAAATATATAATGATTTGAAACAGCATTACTGGTGGTTTGGAATGAAAAGAGATATCTTCAACTTTGTCTCGAAATGTTTAATCTGTCAGCAAGTTAAAGCTGAACATCAGGTGTCATCTAGTTTGTTACAACCAATTATGATTTTGAAATGGAAATAGGATAGAGTGACAATGGATTTTGTTTCGGGTTTTGCCCTATCTCCGAGAAAGAAAGATGCAATTTGGGTTGTGGTTGACTGATTGACGAAATTAGCTCATTTTATTTCGGTACAAGCTGATTACTCGCTTGATAAATTAGCTAAGTTATACATTTCCGATATTGTGAGTTTGCACGGTGTGCCATTATCTATTGTGTCAGACAGAAATTCGAGATTCACATTGCGATTTTGGAAGAAATTGCAAGACGCTTTGGGTATGAAATTGCACTTCAGTACTAGTTTTCATCCGCAGACGGATGGTCAATCCGAGCAGGTTATTCAGATTCTTGAAGATATGTTGAGATGTTGCATTCTTGAGTTTGAAGCTACGTGGGAACAATATTTGCCTTTGATTGAATTCACTGATAATAGTAGTTTTTTATCGAGCATTAAAATGGCACCGTACGAAGCCTTATATGGTCACAAATGTCGTACACTTTTGCATTGGACTGAGCTCAGCGAGAATAAGATACATGGGGTTGACTTGATAAAAGAGTCTAAACAAAAAGCAAAAACAATCCGAGATAGTCTAAAAGCAGCATCTGATCGTCAGAAATCATATGCAAATCTAAAACGAAAAGATATTGAATTTGAGATCAGTGACAAAGTGTTTCTAAAAGTATCTTCATGGAAGAAAGTACTCTGATTTGGCAGAAAAGCCAAATTGAGTCTGATGTTCATTGGGCCATATGAGATTATCGAGCGTATCGGGCAAGTTGCTTATAGATTGTTGTTGCCACTAGAACTAGAAAAGATTCATGATGTGTTTCACATATCGATGCTTCGACAATACAGATCCTATCCTTCGCATGTGATTCCTCCATCTGAGATAAAGATTCAGTCTAATTTGACCTATGATAAAGAATCGATCCATATTTTGGATTATGAGGTTAAAGAACTACGAAATAAGAAAATTCCGTTAGTAAAAGTGATGTGGCATCGACACATTGTTGAAGAGGCCACGTGGGAGCCTTAAGATGCTATGAGACAACAATATCCGAATCTGTTTAACGGTAAGATTTTCAGGAACGAAAATCCCTGAGGGGGGAGAGTTGTAACAGTCCGATTTAGACCTTATTTGGAATAGTGGTTTTGGGACCAAAAATTTGAGTCAAAAAAATATTTTAATATTATTTTTTGTGTTTATAATATGAGAATTAGCATGTGTGAAAGTTTTATATGAAAATTTGATCATTTGTGTGCTTAATTTGTGAAAAAGACCTAATCGCGTAAAATGTAAAAGTGGTCTTCTATTTGTTAAAGTGCTTATTTGATATGTCTTTATAAATGAAAGGTCCTTATGTTGCAATTGGACCAGTAACATGGTTAATGGACATTAATGACCTTAATATATGTGATTTTATGATGTTTTATTATAAGGGCAAATTGGTAAAATCAATAATTATGTTAATTAAAATAAACTAAAAGCATGAAATAAGCCATTATGTGTTCATCCATAGCTGAAATCAGAAAAGAAAAAAGAAGAAGAAAAGCTTTTAGGGTTCGGCTAAATAATTTGAGGATTAATGTATGTGTTTTGATCCGTTTTTGATAATTTTTATGTTTTTGTGATCGTTGCTTAGTAATCTATCAAGCCCATGTCTCAATTTCTGATTGTTTTGATGATTTTGAGTTATGTCATTGATGAAATTATAAGTTTTGTGAAGTTAGTTGTTGATAAATGGAAGATATGTTTTGGGTTTACATGTTTTATTTTTGAATTTTTGATGAATTTGAGTAATTAGAACTAAATTGTGAAAATGAGATTTTGAGTGAGTAAAATGTGAAATAAAAGAAATATGCGGGCTTGTATGAGCTATAGGAATATTCGGCCAAGCATATGTCTAAAGAAATTTTGTGTATTTTATGATTTTATGAATTAGGGACTAAACTGTTAAAATGTGAAAATGTGAGGTTAATTTGTAAAATGCCCTAAATAAGCATATTTGGATTGAATTGAATGACTTGGTTAATAATATAGTTAAATTTTAATTGATTTAGATCAAGAACAAAAGAAAACAAAATTAGATCGGGGAAAGTTGAAAGTCGTTGAGTAGCCGATTCTATTCATTCGAATCCGTACGAGGTAAGTCTATATACAAATAAATGTGTTATGACTTGAATTATTATCGATTTTATGCTATTGAACTATGATGAATGATTATATGAGTTGAGAAATATGAGACATCCGAGAAAGTATCGACAAAGTTCCGACATCTAAAAATCCCCGTACGAACCTTAGGAATAGTTACGATACATATGTCATGACATAGGATCCGATATGTGTTTTTGTGTAAGACCATGTCTGGGACATTGGCATCGACTTATGATTTACATGTAAGACCATGTCTGGGACATCAGCATCGTATTTGATTTCGTGTAAGACCTTGTCTGGGACAGTGGCATCGATATTTGGTTACATGTAAGACCACGTCTGGGACGTTGGCATTGTATGAGCTTTCCGAGTTATCTGCATATCTTATGATTCCGAATGGTTCAACGGGCATTTCGAGAAATGAATAATTATATGAGATGTGTATCCGATTCAGGTACGTTCAAAATGTATACTATGTTTGAGAATTAAAAGGTAAGTATATGTACAAGTGATGATATGTGTTATAAGTATGAGAAAATATGTTATATGTGTAAATGAATTGGATTATGTGAAATGTATATGAACTATGTGGTTTGGGATAATATTTGGCCATGGAGTATATGTAATTTGATGATGCTTTCATGTTTTGAATGATAAGATTATTTGTATATGGCTTACTAAGCTTTTGAGAGCTTACTAGGTTTGTTTTTCAACTATTTTATAGATATCAAAGCTACCGAGAGCTCAGGGATCATCGAGGATCATCATCACATTATCGAACCTTATTTTGGTACCTTTTGATATTGTGAATGTAAAAGTTTGGCATGTATAGGCTAGAAGTATTAGGATATGTTTTGTAATGTATATATCATGCCATGTGATATGGTTAGTTTGTGTTTAAACTTATGGATTGATTATGATATATGATATGTGATGGAAGTGTGTCATTATAATGTGCATTTGGTTAGCCTAAAGAAATGGTCAATTTGATAAATTTTGGTATGTGTATATTTTAGAATTGGGTAAGAATTTGGTATGAGAATGAATGGAATGTATCAAGGTTATAAACCATAAGTTTTGGTATGTTTTTGACTTATGTAATGACATGAATTGGTATATGTTATGAACATGAGATTGGTTGATAATGATATGCCATGAATGTTGAATGTTTTGATTATGAAATGGTTGGAATTTGATGTGCACTTGGTGCCAATTTGATAATTGTAGGGAGAACCCTTAATAGGTGTCAAATTGGCCTTGTAAATGACCTATTTTTGCCACAAAAACAGAGACACGGGAGTGTGTCTCAGCCATGTTGCTGAAGGGCCATTTCGAAATGAGCCTGAGCAAACCACACGGTCGCACATACTGGCGTGTGCTAGACCGTGTGGCCAAGTCAGTTTTGAGCACGGGCTAGACACACGGGCGTGTGACTAGCTGTGTGACCTAAGTCAATAGCCTCTCTAATTTTCACACGGCATAGCACACGGGCGTATGGACAAGTCAGTATGTATGCCCTGTTTTGACACGGCCTAGACATACGGGAGTGTCTAAAGCCGTGTGAGGCACACGGCCTGTTCACACGAGCGTGTGACCTGTACAACTTTGAAAAATGTTTAAGTTTTGAAAAGTTTTGTAGGAGCTCGGTTTAGTCCAAACCCTTTCTGATGCATGCTTAAGGTCTCGATGACCTATATAAGACACTCTATGGTAATGTTTGACTATGATTGTGGATGATGTATATGAAATATTTGTAAAAATGTTCCTATTGTCCTGTAACGGCTATAACCCTAGTCCGGCGACGGATACGGGTTAGGAGTGTTACAGGTTCAATCCTAGACATGTTAATTTTTAGTTTTTTATTTAATTTTTATAAAAGTATGAAAAAAATCCATCATAATAATAATAGTCATTTAATAAAAAGGTATAATAATAATTTCTTAACTATGTTGGTATCCGATTAATCCATAACACCAATTTTGTTAATAGTATAAATGTTTTAATTTTAATATATAAAAGGGAACATCTTTTTTATCAAAAAAAAACTTATTTAAGATTTGTTCTTTTAACTTTGTTAAGTTCCACTTAGTTGAGTAACAAAGGGACACCAACAAAAGTGGGTAAAAGGGAAAAAGAAAAAGATTAATTACTCAATTACAAAATAAGGTTGTTGATGAATCTCATGTGATGGCATGATAGTAAAGGGTGCTTACCTTTTTAAGTGTGGCCTGAGTTTGAGTCGGACTAGTCACGTTTATTGTTCGAGTTTTGTCTTATTATTATAATTCACTAAAAAAAGATTGTTGACCTTAAATAAAAGTTTTATTTAATAACCATATTAGCTGTGTTCTACAAAAACTAAAACTTGACTTTTCAACAAGTCAGGAGTTACCTCAATCATAATATTTCTTAGAAATTATAGAAATAAGTAATTAACCTTATAGTAGTTTTGGATAAATTATAGTGATGATTTTTTTTTGTTTAACTATAAAATTTTTAAAATAATTACTCAACTAATCAAATTTATTTATCCCTTCAATGTCGCAAAGTTTTTTTTTTGAATAAAATTGACTAGTAAATGTAACACCCTGAAAATTTCTACAGTAAGATATTATCCTTAATATAGTAAAATAAGGAAATAAAGTGACAAGAAGAGGAAAATTGAGTTGTCACTGGGAAGTATATTATGACATATTGATTCAAGAAAGGACTAAATTGTAAAAGTGAGAAAAGTTTTGTGGCCTAAGAGTAAATACTTAAAATTTGAGGGATTAAAGTGTAAATATGAAAAAGTTGAAGGATTAATAGTGCAAATATTTTAAGGGTGGAATGATCTAGAAAACAAAGAAAATTGATGAATTAAGACCAAATTGAATAGGTGGAGAATTATGAGGGATTAAATTACAATTTTACCAAATTAAGTGATGACTCAAGAATGAAATTTTAAAAGATCACAAAGGGCAAAATGGTCAATTGGAAGAGAGAGAAATCTAGAAAGTAATGATTATGTTGGTGATATTTTATAATTATTTAATTAAATAATTATTATTTATTTAATATTTTAATAAGATATTTTATTATTTTATTTAGTCTATATATATATGTGTGTGTGGAAAAAACATACACACACACACCATTCATCATCTTTCCCATGCACTAACATGGGAGGAAGAGAGAAAGAAAGAAAGAAAGTTTGCTTTATTTACAATTTGGTCCTTCTACCAAAAATTCACCATTTTCACCCAAAAATTAAAAGAATTTCCATAGCTACCAAGAGAGAAAAATGTTAAGGAGACTATGGGAAGTTAGAATATCAAGTTGGATTCAAGCTAAGGAAGCTGAAGGAGAGAGAAAATCAAGTTAAAGATTGAAATCAATGGAACAAGGTAAGAACATCAAGATTTCAATACATTTTTAAGATTAATATTACTGAAAAGCATGGAATTGATGTTAATGTAGAGTTTTCTTAGATATGGTCTTATGTTCTTGATATATTAGTGAAGAAAAAAATAAGAGAATGTAATGAGAAATAGTGTAGAGAAAGAAAATAAGGATGTTATAAACATGGTAAATAAACATCTTGCACTAAAATAGTTTTGGATAGCAGCAGTAGGCTAACTTTGAAAAATCACCATAAATTGTGGATATCGAATTAGAGGATGAACAGAATATTTAATTAAATCTTATTGAGTCTAATTTCTTATAGAAGAAACGGTGTAAGCAATGGAATCGTAAATTGTGAGATATAATAAATTTAGTGAGACAAGGTCAGAATGATTTTGGGTTCCCCTGTTCTGACTTTGGAAAATCATAAAAAATTGGAGAAAAATAATTAGATTCTTAAAGTTATATGTTTAAAATCCTGAATAAGTATATTTGCAATATAAATAAACGAGAACATTATCCGAATCCTGTACAATGAGATAATTAATTTTTAGTAAAGAAGGGTTGGAATTGTCAGACAGCAGAATAAGGGTGAATTTAAAGAATAAAATGTACTTATTGGCTAAACCAAAAATTCTGCAAATTTTATGGTAAGAATATACATAAGTCTAATTTCATTGAAAATTATCTGATCTTAATTTCAAGTTCTGAAGCTCAAGATATAAATAATTTAGTGACTATGACGCAAATGGATAGTTTTGAATATACATATAAGTAAATAGTGAAATTATTGATAATGTTACCTATAGCATGTTATATAAATATAGGATGTGGAATGGAGAGGAGGAGGAAAACATGTATGAATATTCAACTAGCATGGCTAATTTGCATGTTTTAAGCTCAGGGACTAAATTGAATAAAAGTAAAACTTTATGGGCAATTTTGTAAAAATGTTAGAAATGATCAATTTGTATGAAATGGATTATTTTATTACTTAAAATTGCAAAATTGAATGAAATTATTAACTTAGTTCAAAATCGGGGAAAAACATGTTTTAAGGATTAAATTGAAAAGTGTTGAAATTATGGAAAATTCTAATATTTTATAGAATTCATGAGTTGTTATCAATTTGTATGAGAATAACGGCTGGAAATAAGGATTAAATTGCAAGAATTTTATTTTTTTTAGCCTAAGGATGAAATCGTCATTAATTAAAAGTTTAGGGGCAAAATCGTAATTTTGTTTAGAGCATTAATCGAATGTATTATAACATGAAATAAATGAA
Source organism: Gossypium hirsutum (assembly GCF_007990345.1). Lineage (NCBI taxonomy): Eukaryota > Viridiplantae > Streptophyta > Magnoliopsida > Malvales > Malvaceae > Gossypium > Gossypium hirsutum. Next base: position 16,443,110 of record NC_053435.1, on the reverse strand, counting down.
ACCGACGATCAAATTTATTTATAAAGATCCGGATGACTCGAATACGAGACTTGAACGTGGAAAAGAAAAGATATCGGATTAATGAAATTATAAACATGAACAAGCAACGAGGTAAATTAGTGTAACTTAAATTGTATTTTTAAATGCATGAAATATCGATATAATGAATTATCTTATTTATGTTTATGAAAAAATGGTAATAGAATGATATTTATCATGACATGTAAATATGTGATTATCTTTGATACGTTGATACAAGGAAATTAAGTATATTGAGACGAGTAATAAATTCAAGTAAAACATGTCGAGAAAAATAAGTATGTTTAAGGGACAATATGTTTGATTTTAATTGGTTCCAAATATGAACACTAGATGAAATAAATATCTGATAAATAAATCGGTAACTCTGGTAATGCTTCGTAACTCTATTCCAGTTATGGATTCGGGTTAGGGGCGTTACAAGTGATTTATTATTAATAGTAAAGAAGGAAAACATAGATAGGTCCTAATACTAGTTTTAGGCCTGTTAAGGTTTAACATACATTCGGCCTTCCCATTAATAAACAGAACAAAATTCAAAAAACAAAACTTAAGAAAAGACAATTCATTTAATGGACACCACCTTCAATCATCTTTTCACATCCCTTGTCCCATATGTTCAGTCGATGGCCTTTCAATATCTTACTTTGCCTATTATCCGATTCTTTTCTTTCTTCACAAAACGATCATCAGTTTGGGTTCCTTCTCCAACGTCCCTCCGAATTCAAATGGTAAAGATATGAAATCACTCTCTTCAGGTGTGTTTCCTCTCCCTTCTTTAAAGATTCTGCTGCAATTTTGTAGGCATAGACGTTTTTTGTTCTGTTGATAAACTGGAAACTAATTTCTTGAAAACAAATCTTCTTACTTTGAATATCGCTGATGATCACCTCTATAACTGATTTATCTGGTTTCATTGATTGGCATTTCTTGATAACTGTATGAGAGTCCCCCATTATTGTTATTGGGAAGAGATCCATTGAGATTCCTAGCTTTAGAGCCTATAGTCCTACATAAGCTTTTGCTGCAAATGGAGATGGAACGTTTGTGTTCAATACAATCTTCGTTTCTAGGAGTTCCCCCGACTGGGCCCAAACCACCAGACTCAATGCCGATTTGAAATCTCTTTTGTCAAAGGCTGCATCGAATTGAATCGTCACCCTGGTATTAGCTTCTCTTTGGCTATGGCTTCTATCCGTATTCAACGTACTCATTCTTTCTGTCAGACCTTCAAGTTCGGCCATATATCTTTGAGCTTTTTGTGATAACTCTCTCCCTGTCTCTGACTTCTTTTCATGAATGAGTTTATTCCTCGAGCTCCAAATGAACCACAATCTACAATAAAACATTTGACATTGTTTAGAAGTACTTCTCTTGAAGACCCAGGTAATCCAATCCCAGAAACTTTGAATCGTACTGTTAATAACCCAAGAAAGGTCTAACATTTGTCATACCTCTGATGTTATAGGACATTACCGAAAAACATGAGTGTTGTCTTCTTTTCCATTTCTACATCGAGGGCATACTGCATTATTAGTCACTCATTTATACTTTAGATTGACTAGAGTAAGGATATAATTCCAGGATATTCTCCATATTGTAATTGTAATTTTTTAAGGTAGCTGTAGATTCCAGAGCTTTTTGTAGAAATCCTTTAGATCTGTCTGTATTAAAAAATTATTAAGATTCGAGCTAGAGTCTTGTAATAGTTTGTAAACACTTCTCACTGAAAATTCTCCAGATGGTTCTCATTTCCACACTTGAAAATTGTCATGAGGTGTTTCCACTAGAGGGATTTGCAAAATATTTTAAGCTATATCTTCTTGAAACGTACTATTAATTAGATCTGTCTTCCAAGTTCTTTTGTGGCTTCAATTAAGTCTGAGACTAACTTTACTCCTTTATTTTCGTTTCTGTTGCTCCATTCATCTGTATCCTTTCTTGGAATCCAGCAGTCATCCCATACAGATATTCCAGTTCTCCTTCTAGCTCTTCAGCACAGCCCATTCTGTAACAAGCCCTTTGCAGCCCAAACACTCTTCTGGGTAAATGAAGGTAAGTTTCCTAATTAGGCATTAAGAATATCTGAATACGGGTAATATTTAGCTTTAAGAACTCTCGCTAATAAGGAATTCGGATTATTAATGAGGCGCCAACCTTTTTTAGCTGATAATGCGATATTAAACTGGCTAATATTTTGGAATCTGAGACCTCTTTCTTCCTTCAAAATGCAAAGGTTCCTCCACGCACACCAATGTATTCCCCTTTTGCCTTGTCCCTTCTGCCACCAAAACTTAGCAATAATGCACTCTAACTCTACACATAATGATTAGGTAATAGGAAACAGGCCATTGTATAGGTTGGAATGGCTTGGAGAATAGCCTTAATGAATACTTCCTTCCCGCCTTAAGATAGGTGTCTAGTGCTCCAATTATCAATACGCTTCTTAAGTTGATCTTTTAAATTCTAAAGCGACTCTTTTTTTTTTTCTTCCAACCATGTTAGGCGATCCAAGATAACGCTCCGGATCGTTTGAGCTTTGCACCCTCAAAATTTTGACGACTACTTGTCTATCTTCCGCTGAGTGTTTTTGCTAAAAAAGACAGTTGATTTCTCAAAGTTAACACATTGTCCCAAACAGATTCTATATTCCCTTAAAATTCTCTTCAATAAAGTAGCTCTTCTACTAGTCGCCTCACTAAAGAAGATACAGTCATCTACAAATAGCAAATGCGATACCTGTGGGCCATTTCTGTTGGCTTTTACTCCTTTCAGTAGTGCTTCTCTAGCTGCAAGTGGCATTAAGCAGGATAAACCTTCTTCGCATATGAGAAATAAAAACGAACTCAATGGATCTCCTTGACAAAGTCCCCTTGTTGGTTGGAACTTTTCTCCTATGTATCCATTAACCACAATTGAATAGGAAACAGAAGTTAAGCATTTCGTAATAGTTTCAATCCAGTTTATAGCGAAACCCATTCGAGCCATTATTTCCTTTATAAAATTTCATTCAACTTTGTCATATGCTTTACTCATATCTAACTTTACTGCCATGAATCCTTTTTTCCCCGGCCTCTTTTGATTCAGTGTATGAAGGATTTGATAAGCCAACAATACATCATCTGAGATCAATCTTCCTGGTACGAAAGCGCTCTGAGCCAAATCAATACATTTGTCAATAACTCCTCTAAGCCGATTTGCAATAACTTTTGCCAAAATTTTATAAATCACGTTGCATAAGCTGATAGGCCTAAACTGCTTCATATTAGAGGGGTTGGAAATTTTTGGAATGAGTACTATATGAGTAGAGTTAATCTGTTTAACCTCCGTACCTTCATTAAGGATTTGTAAACAAAATTTAATAACATCATCCCTAATAGTGTTCCAACACTTTTGATAAAATAAAGCCGGAAATCCATCTTCTCTTTGAGCTTTTGTGGATCCCATTTCAAACACTACTTCTCTAATCTCTTCCCTTGTGTATAGTGTCGTAAGTCCTTGATTTGATTATCCTCCTCGGAGATGTATCTAACAATTCCCGACAGCAAATGATTGTTGTTTCCTCTTACTTCTGACATAAATAAGTTCTGAAAATAAGATCTCGCGATACCTTTCATTTTCTGAACGATCTTCGTTTCTCTCCCTTCTTCGTCTTTCAATTTATGAATAAAGTTTCTCCTTCGACGCTGTGTCGCTTGGCTATTGAAAAATGTTGTGTTCCTATCTCCAAATCTCAACCAGTTTACACGAGCTTTTTGTTTCCAATAGTGTTCATTCTTTTCGATTTCAAAATTCAGTTGAATCTTTGTATCATTCATCTCAGCCAAATTAAAATCATCTCTTTCGGCTTCTATAAGTTCCAATAACCTGGCTGTAAGAAAATCCTTTCGCCTTCATTTGTCTATACGAATCCGACCAGCCGATTTTTGCAAACCTTCCTTTAAATTATCTAATTTTTGCAACAAATTTCCTGAAGATGTCTCCTAAATGTTTTTAACCTCTTTACCAAACAACTCCTCCATTATCCACCAGGCTTAAAACTTAAATACTTTCTTATTCGACCATTTTTCAACCTTTCTTGTATGTATTAAAAGGGGACACTGATCAGAGAAATAGTGGATTAGGTGTAGAATAGTTACCTCAGGAAACATGGCCATCCATTCTTCATTTGCAACTCCTCTCTCTAACCGTTCTCGAATATTTGTCTCAGGTAAATTTCCCCTATCCCAAGTAAACCAATTTCCAAAGAACCCCACATCTATTAATTGACAATCTGCTAGAACATTGCGAAATATTTCCATTCTCCTTTCATCTTGAGGTAATCCTTCATTTTTTTCAAAACCATATATGATTTCGTTAAAGTCCCCACAAACAAACTAATGAATCTCCTCACTAGTGTATAAATTCCTCAACGCAGCCTAGGAAATATCTTTATCTTGTATATAAGGAGACTCGTAGAAGCCACTGAATCTCCATTTGCCTCTTACTTCGTTGTTGTCAACCATCACATCAATATGTCTTTTTGAATAGTTTCGAAGCATAACACAAATCTCATTTCTCCATGCCAGACATAATCCTCCTCTAGTACCCTCCGGATCAACTTCAATCCCAGTGACATAACCACAACTGTATTGAACTCTTTCCATCTGACTTTTGCATAACTTCGTCTCCATAAAGAAGACCATTTGGGGATTTTGTGTCTTCAACATATGCCGAAGTCTTCAAACTGTCCGTGGACTCCTCAATCCACGAACATTCCAACTTAGGATTTTCATTGCGCCTGGTCGTGGCAGCCGCTAATGATAAGTGATTAATCTCAAACAATCTCTTATTTCTTATCGCCGAAGTGTTAATCTCTCCCATTTCTATTACCTTCTCCATGTCCCCTCTAGCTCTCTTCTTCCCTTCCTCTCCAATTAAGACTCTGTCTTCCAGGTCATGCTCCATATCAGTTAAAGCTTTATCTGTTAATTGCTTTTCCCCCAAGTGATTCAAGAACACCGACTTGCCTTCCAGATTGAATCCCAAAACCGGATCAAAAGGCTGTCCATATCCTGGTTTTTTGTTTCCAACAGCCCGCAGAGTATTTCCTGTCATATAACTATCTTCTTGATTTCCATTCAATTTCCTTTCACCTTCTTCTCGCACCCAAACACTGTTCATTGCAAAAGCCCTTCGAGATTGAGCTCACAACGATAAATCCCAGCCCATTTCATTAATTTCCACACCTAACGCCATCTTTGCTTCACAAAAAGAATCATTATGGCCCAAGCAACCGCAGTAGAAACAAAATAGTAACAGTCTTTCATACTTAAATCTCACATATGTGCAATTTCCACATAACATAATCTGCTTTTTCCTTTTTAACGGACGCCGTACATCAATCTGAAATCTTATTCTTATATAATTTCTATTTTCTTTCCCCAGATTCGATCCATCATATTCTATAAATTTCCCTATAAAGTTGCCCAATTGCACTGCCAAGCTTTTAGAAAAGAGACCAATAGGCACATCATGGATCTGTACCCAAAAAGGCGTCAGGATTAAGGGTACTTTTAATGGATCCTCCCCCCACTGTAATTTGTGTAACACTAATAGATGATTATTAAATGTTCATGGAGACCCTTTCAAAACCCTATCTATATCCATAACATAATAAAATTGAAACAAAAATCGTTTTTCTCCCAGATATCGAATTTGAACACCCCGGACAGGGTACCACAGGTTTGCCATAGTGCTTTTTATTGCTGGGAAGTGAATAATACTAGCTGTTAAGAAACAACCCACTAACCTGAAAACCCCTGCTTCTCTATCTGTATTCGACTCTATTTGAATTTGTGAGACTGCTCTTCATCTTCATTAAGTGTTAATCCCGCTAATTCGGTTTCCATTGATTGCAGGCGAAAGACCCGATCTTGGATACCACTTTGCTATGCGAGAGACATGAGAGTTTTTAAAGCACACCGCCGTCAAGCAAACAATCAACAAAAAAAACAAAAGAAAAAAAACCTAAGGAACGTGCCAGAGAAGGCAGACTATTTCGTGCTAGGATAGCAGGCTTATCATATTCAATGTCGCTAAGTTTAAAGAAGATTATTGACATGAAAATTTTAAAATTGAAATAATAACATATTTAACTCTCAATAATTATATATTCAATCAATTTGATGATTAAAACAAAAATTTAACTCTCAATATTTACAAATTATCTAAATTTGATCCTAATTATAAAATAAGTAATTAATCTTATTTTATTTTAAAATTGGGTTGATTGAATTCCTAATAAAATAAAGTATGATATTTGATATAAATTTGTAGGTGGAAATTGTGCAATTATTTTCGACCTCCCTTTGCCAACCTTGGTCACACAATCAAGAAAGATTTGTTTCTACACAAGAAAATAGTCTAAAATTGAACAATGTAACTGTTATACGTATAAGATCAAATCCAGTGGAGCAATTTCATTACCTTGAATACAGCATAAAATTATTACAACATTAACACACTGAAATTTACCTCATTGCTACACTTCCCACGGGCTGTCACCCGTTGATGAATTCCCAGAACGTTTCATCATCTTCTGCAAAACTACCGTCCTCGCCATCCTAATATCACGGCTACAATTTTCGGCCTGTTGACCCAATTCCTCAATGGTTTTCATAAATGCTTCTAATTTTCCCTTGATCTCATTGATTGCAAGCTTCACTGCATCTTCTTCTCTAACTGCAAAATCAGCATTATGCAATAAAGATTCCATCTCAATTTCCAACCGGCTAATCAGCACTTTTATGTTTTCCATGTCATAGATTGTAATGCAGGAACCGATCTCCATTCCGATTATTAACTCCTTCTGCCCTTGCATCTCGTTCTCATAGCGCTTCCAAAGCCAGTTGCACCATTTTCCGACCGAACCAATAGGAACCGCCATTGCACCCGCCAAAGCTGTGACAACAGGCGGTGCAGCTATGGCTGCTGCCACCACGGAGAAAATCAATACTGAAACAAAAGTGGCTACAAACAATACATTCGACACCCTCCTCCATGTTTTCAGAGATTTCATTTTCTTATCGAGCTTTCTCTTCCGAGATTGCAATTTCCGTAGCATTAATTCCTGCTGCCTACGGACCGAATCAAACAGTATAAAGAACTCCTTAGTGAATGGCTCCTCAGCTGCTTTAAATTTCCTTAGTTCTTCTAAGGTCTTCACAAATTTCCTCTCATCATCCCCGACTTGTAAACCCACCTCTTCCTCGAAATTCTTAACAGCCAACTGAATGATTAACTGGTTGTTTCGAGCACGCTTGAGGCAATTCTGAAGAGCAGTGCAGAATTCTAAAGTCTTTTTAGTGTTGTCGAAGTATTCCTCAACCAAAGAAAACAAGTCTGGATTGTTCCATATATCTCTCTGACATTCTAAGATGATTTTCACCACTTCTTGGTTGGTTTCAAAAACACATCCAGTGACCTCTTTGAGTGAGTCAAAAGATAAAGCTTGAACACCCATATTAGCAGCCAGTGTGCCAATGACATCGTTGGTGCGTTGATGGAGGGTCGCATCAAATTGCTGCAAAGTCGAATCATTTCTACAAGCAGCCTCGTAGGAGCTCAAGTCTGATTCAATCCCAGAATCAGTCCTGCCTTGAGAAGATACTTCTACAACACCTCCTTTCGTTTTGCTAGATTTGCACCCCATCATAACTGATCAACAAACCCAGAAACACTGTAGTAACTAGGTTTACAGTGCTGAAGAAACTTCAAATTTAAGTGAAAACCCAGTAATCAAGTGGTCTCCTATGCCCTTCTCCAATGAAAACTTTTCATAAATCCAACAAATACAGCTAATTCTTTATTGAAAGTACAGCAAATTAACCAAAAAAAATAAAGGGGGAAAGCTTGGGGGTAAGATTATAAAAACCCAGAGATAGTTTCCAAGTGTGGAGACCAATTAGATCGAGATGAGAACAAAATCAAAATAATTATCCCCAAAGGTTAAAATATTAAATCTCTCGTATGTAATCGCAGAAATGGATGAGCTAAAATTACCTGAATTTGAAGTGGAAAGTCTTAAGAATTGATGGTTTCTCGATTCCTGATTTCTTCTCTCTTGAAATCCTTAGCAGATAATAGAGCTCGAAAAAAAACGAAGCTGCTACGATCCAGTGAACTCAAGGAGGCACCCAATAGCATTAGATAAGGATTTCGAGAGGAGAAAAGAAAGGAAAATGAGAGAAAATAATTGTGAGAGAGGGGGAAAGATAAGAAGAATGAAGTCAAAAGTGTGCTTTATTACTTATATTCTTTCCAACAACCGTAAGGTGTGCGAAGGGTGAGAGGAGAGCAGGGTTTGATTGTAGGAATGATGAGAAAAGTCAAAGAAAGAAAATTGAATTAGAAAGCTTTAGGACCAAAGCCAAGTGCCCGGACACAAGGCGGAACCTTCAAAGATACTACTTCGCTCAATGTGGCCCTATATTCCACAAAAAAAAAACATCACTTCTAGACTTGGAAACATTCAAAATTCATAACTTTTCGACGTGCTAAGTTTAAAAATAGGTAAATTAGTATCTTTTTCAATAAAAATTATAAAATAATTTTTAAAATTTAAAATATTTATAAAGGTTTCAAAATTTATATTTTTAAAAAATTATAAAATTTCTAAAAAAAATTCTAAAATATATATATAAAAAAATTTAAAAATAAAAAAATTATAGAATAATAATATTGGGATCTAAATAAGTATTCTAGTTTATCATATTAAAGTATTATTATTATTTTGCTTTTAAAAAGTTTTCAAATATATATGGTTTAAAATTTATGTGCTCTAGCATAAAATTAGTTATACTATAACAAGATTTTAATTTGGCATGTTTAATTTTTTAATTTAACTCGAACAATTTCACTCGATTCGACTTGACTCGAATCTCATTTCACTTGTCTCGATTTAAAAAAAATTCAAATCGAGTTAGGATGATAAAATAGGACTCGTCAACTCGATTAATTTGAAATTTTTTCACTTGATTCGATCGAACGCTCACCCTTAATTGTGAGTGAGATTGAAATAAAAAAATGTTAAGGGCTGAAGTGAAAAAACCACAAAATGTTGAGGATGAATTTTAGAATTAAACCTAAAATTTAATTTGACAATTTATTTTAGAAAATATTGTGATTTAAAAATTAATTTTGTGTCATAAACACCAAAAGAATAAAATAAAATATTAGAATTTAATTTGATAGAAATAATATTTTTAAAAAATATATCATTTATAAAAAAAAATGATAGCTATACTTAGTTTGTAGGTTTTATTCTTTCGTTAATAACAAAAATACTTTTTATAGAAGTAATTAGGGATAGCAAGGGGATAGGTCCAATTTTGATCCAAAGTTCCATTTTGACTATCCAACTCCAATCCCATTTTCACACCATTTTTTATATAAAAAATTTAAAGATATTAGTTTAGAAAGTAGTCTTGGAGAGTTTTAGAATTAAAACAATTAGGGGTTAAATCTAAATAATTAATATAACGAGAGGTAATTTTGTAAATACTCCAGGCAAAGCGAGGTGGGTTTACACTAAACTTGAGCCCGACTATTTTCTAAATTTACCTAATCCACCTCAAACCATTTTTCCCCCCTAATTCCACCCTATTAAATCAAATCCAATCCAAACCGTCCTATTTTAGTATAGAAATTATTATAACTATTAATTCTGCCCACGTTTAAGAAGGATTTAACTTTTAAACAACTAATGAAAAAAAGGAACATTGATTATTGATCTAGTTTGATTGATGATAAAAATGGACAATTTATTCTATATCAAATTATAAGTATTTTGTTGGTTCATAAAAATAAACACCAAATTAATCAAAGATAAAAAAAAACTATAGTGATAAAAATTATTTTTATGAATTTATTGTAAGACATAAAAAAATGACTGAAAATATAGACAAAAATTATTATAATTTGTTTGTTCCTGAAAATATTTTATCCCCTAATCACTTACGAGAATTATGAATTTAGATTTCTTTCAATTTAAGGGATAAAAATGGCATATATAGAAATGCAATATTTTTAAATAATGTAAAACACTGTGGTCAAGTTTTGACTAAAAACAGATATCTTGATAGTGATAAAAAGAACAAGTTGAGTTAATTATTTATTTTTTAATTAAATTATAATGTAAAAATTTAAAGGTTACAATTTGTTCAAAAATTTTGTAATCTTCGTATATTTAAAATTTAATCTCTATATTTTTATTTTAAAAAATTTAGTCTTTCTACTTTTCGAATTTATAAATTTTAGATCCATTTGTTAACACTTTAATTAGAATGCTAACAATTCTTTATAAGAGCCTGTGCGAGAAATATAATGGCACTAACAATTTTACACAATAAAAGAATTTTAATAGTGCTAACAATTCTACACCAACTCTTATAAAAATACATTTAGGTTGGTTAAAAAAAATAAAAATGTTATAAAGATCTATTTATCATTCCCATTAACATTGTAACCAAGTTAAAAATAAAATATTATATAAGCTAATCACCGTGAAATCTTTAAAAGAGCCTGTGCGAGAAATATAAAAAGTCAATGATGGAAGATGAAAAAGAAGACCATTTTACACAAGTATGAACTAAAGACTCAAATGTTTTTTTAAGTGTGCAAATAATTAAGTAAAGAGTAAAGAATACCAACAGTTACTAATTTTGATTTTAATGATAAAACAGTTATTCAACTTTTAACTCAATCACTAAATTTTCGAAAAATAAAAAATCAATCACCACTAACCATTTTTCATTACAGATGTAAAGGGAGCGGCCATTTTCCATCATTCTCTCATCCTCTTCTCTCGTCTCCCTCCCCCTATCATCACTCTCCCATCCCTCTCCCTCTTCCCCACCATCCCTCCCCCTTACTCTAATTCTTTCCCTCTCTCCCACCATCCCTTTCCCACTGCTAACCCACCCACCCTTTAAGCCTCTTGACTTTGTCTCCTAAAACCATGGGTTATGTTCTTCCCAACCAAAATTCTCAGTTAAATGAATAAAAAAAAGTATTGTTCTTAATTAAATCAAAGTTCATATATAATTTTGAGATTTATATCTAAAAATTTTAAAATATTAAAATTTTATCAATCGCATTTAGTAGAGTTTGAAAATGAGATTATATTATCTTTTAGAAGAATACTACTTACTATAATTGTTTTATAATACAATCAAACACAATTTATAATTGCTAGATTTGTTTAGGTGATAAATTTGAATATTTTTTAATTATTTAAATAATTACAAAAAATGTTATTTCAATTAATTAATCAGTTAAATAATACTTTTGGTTATTCCAAATATTTTTATACTATCTCAAGACGAATTATTTGTCTGTAAACTAATATCTTAATTTGCAAAAAATAAAATAAAACAAAAAGTATAGTGGAAATCTAAATATTAACATTATTTTACGAATTCTTAATATTTATGACGAAAGCCCACAAATATCTTAATATGTCATCATTCTCTTTTAAGTTAATCACTATTGTTGAGTGATTGACTATTCTAAAAAACTTTGATACAAAATAAAAAAGAGCATGTGCACAATGATAGATTAAGAAAGCTTACTTGAGAGATTAAATAGAGAGCTTGAGTCAAATAAACATGCTCCCAATAACATTGATATAATACTAAAAAAATATATGTATTTTTAAAATATTAAAAATTTAATATAAAATTTTATTCAAATTTCTTTTTAAAGCTATCGGTTAAGCGGGAATAGGGGATCCTTATCGCCGCTATTTTCTGTTACATTGTTATTTGCGGCAGCCATTCACTGCGATTGATTTGAACTTTGTTTATATCGCTGCGCCACCGCTATTTGGACCCCTGATTTTGATTGATATTATTTTGATTCCATTACTAAATTCTGATTAATGGCTTCTTTTAAAAGTTTTTAACACCTATTAGCAGGAGCCAGGAGCTATGATTCGATTGTTTAAAGTAAAAGAAAAGCAGAGAGAAACTGCTGAAAATGCAAAGGATGAAGCCGTCAGGAGAAAGCAAACTGCGGGCGAGTTGCGTTTACACAAAGGTTTGCTTGTTTACTCAATCCATGTCTTATTTTATTTTCCCCCTAAATCCCCTTCATTTTTGTTGCAAAATTCTTTAGCTTTCTTAAAGATTGAATGAGATTGAGCGCTGAAGCAACTGGATTTAAGAGGATCGGTTTGATCTAGGATCCAATTAGGCAATCAGAGGTTAATCAATTTGAATGTTATGCTTGATTTTGCCTTAAATTTGCAGACATTTCTGAGCTGAACCTACCCCAATCCTGTGGCATAGCATTTCCTAATGGAAAGGATGACCTGATGAACTTCGAGGTTTCGATTCGACCTGATGAAGGATATTATCAGTAAGAGCTTTGTTTCATGACTCGTATCTTAAACCAAGTAACTTGGTTGTTTTCTAGCAATAATATTTTGGTTAAATCTGTTCTTAGAAGTGGAAAAACTCTTGTTTCACATACAATTCGGCTTATCGCATTTAATAATTTGCCCAACTTACTGCTGCTTTCGCAGCGGTGGCACATTTTTGTTCTCCTTCAAGGTTTCTCCCATCTATCCACATGAGGCACCCAAAGTTAAGTGCAAGACAACGGTAGGTCCCCTGATCCTTGTACCCAAATCGTGTTGGTTTATGTTCTGTTTTGGTTATAACCTGGGTTGTTTGGTGTTGTACTCCGATTTCCAGATCTACCATCCAAATATTGACTTGGAAGGAAATGTTTGCCTTAACATCTTACGTGAAGACTGGAAGCCCGTGCTCAATATAAACACAGTAATCTATGGACTATATCATCTGTTTACGGTAATGGCTATTGTATTTCTATGAATTTGCTGCCATCTTTTCCAAGTATTTGTATCCGTATGATATTTGAATCTTGTGTGAAGGAACCAAATTACGAGGATCCTCTAAATCATGATGCTGCTCAAGTGTTGAGGGATGATCCAAAGTTGTTCGAGTCTAACGTGAGATGGGCTATGAAGGGTTGCCGTATCGGAGACACCTTTTACTCACAGTGTATCTAGCTTTTGCGAGTGTAACGTATGTCACTGAGGGCTTTAGAATGTGACATTCACCGTAAGCTCATACTGATGTCGTTGCTGTTTGCTTTGGTGTAGCAGGAAACCGCATGTGCTTGTTCTATATGGAATTGGACTTCGTCTTTGCAGCTCTCCTTTTAATTACAATATTCGAAAAACCTTTACTTATAGCTTTGTAATTGTGTATCTTTGCCCTGCACCCCTACCTTTATTTGAAAATACCCAAGATTCGTGTGGTTTTCACACAAGGGCTTCTCTCCTTCTATATTATAATAACTTGCGTCCTTTGTTTCAACACAAGATTTGGTTTCTGTTTTACCATTTTCTTCACCTCTCAAGACTTTGAATAAAAGGAGACGAAAACATAAACAAAACCTGGTCTCCTACGTAACAATGTCACCAAGTAATCACAAGACAAATGAAAACAAAGAAAATGATTGAAGTTTTCTTCCCGAAACTAATTGTCACCATACTAGCTGCAGTCTACTGTGTATATATATATTGTTATTTTTATATATTAAATAATGAGATTAAAGATAAAAATATTTATAAAAATGAAATTTTAATTGAAATGGTAAAAAAATTATTTTAAAAATATTGGTGATATCAGTTAAAATATTATATATGTAAAATTTACAATACCAAATAAAAAAATACTTATCAATTATATAAAATTTTATTTAACAAGTTTCATAAATACAATCCATCATCAAATTAATTCAAAATAAACAAGCAAAAAAAAAATCATAAATCAAGGTTTATAGGTTAAAAGAGGCCTTATGAAAAAAAAAATCCATTGAGCCCCTGCACTAAATTCGCACCCAATTAAGCTCTTGCTGTTAATAAAAAAATCAATTAAGCCCTTTCGTTAACAATTTCATTCTTTGACCATGTTGATCGTTAAAATTAGTTGATGAACCAATCAAATGGTGACATGTGAAAGCTTTTGATTTAAGCTTGTATCTCTCATTAAAAATTATAGATTTATGAACTTTATAAAAATCTAATAAATTATAATTTTTTTATAAAAATCGTAAAAAGCTTATAAATGTTATAAAAATATAATAAGTTCTAATAAATTATAAAAAATATTTTTAATAAAATTATAAAATATATGTAAACTACAAAAATTCATTTATTGGTTCCTCATTTTAAAAATTAGACCCCTAAAATAAAAATAAACACATGACATTAGATCAACTATTGGATAATGAGAATAATTGTCATAATCAATATTGTTTAAATTGAACTGGGTAAGCCAATTGAATTAGTTGGCCGAAATCAATAAGGCTATTGGCCCAAAGAAAGCCATAGATCGATTGGGTCAAGAACTGTGTGGTTAAATCAGATTGTTTTATATTTTAATTTTTTTTTATCTTTTAATGATTTATTTCATGGAACCAAACTGATCGGTCAAACCAATGAATTGGTGACTTGATCGGTTCGACCACCAGTCTAATTCTGAAAATCTTGGTCAAAATATTTTTTGCTGACATATGCTAATAGTTGAATAATGAAATTTGGTTTGATAATATCTCACTGTACCAAAAAAAAACTTTGTATCTTACATGCTTAGCACATGATTTTTAACTTTTCAAGGTCCAAACTACTAAATTATACTTAAAAAGTAGGATATAAAAGTTTTAAAAATAAAAATAACAATTTATCAATTAAAAAGAGAGGATCATGCAATTATCGTTTTATTTGCGAAATATCGAGAACATTTTATTCAACATGAACATGATCCTAACGACCTGACGACTCTTTCCATTATTCAATGGTTGTTCTGATGTCATGTGTTTATTATGATTTTAAGACTTTAATTTTTTTTATAATTTCTAATTTTTTTAGTATTTTTATATATTTTTTATAATTTTTTATTTTATTTTTGAGTTTTACAAAATTTTAAATATTTTAAATATGTTTTATCAATTTTATACTTTTTAAAATTTATTAGATTTTATAAATTTTTATAATATTTATAAGTTTGTGTGATTTCTTATAAATTTTTATAATTTTTAAAGTTTATATCAATTTTAATATTTTTTATGAGAAAATATAATATAAAATAAAAAGTTGTCATGTGTCACTAATAAATTGGTTCGTCAATTAATTTTAACTATCAACATGGTAAAAAATAGAAACCGTTAGCGTAAGGGTTAATTGATATTTTGATTAATGACAAGAACTTAATTGGGTGCCAATTTGGTGTATGGGCTTGATTAATTTTTTTTTTATTTTTTTTTCTGTTAAGGGGTTTTAGAACTTATAAGCCTAAAATAAATAATTTATTTTTTAAAAATTTTAAATCGTAGTCATCTTTTACAAAAAAGACATAGGTTGATTTTTTTTTCAATTTTAAACAAATAATTTAATTTTGAGACGTACACAGCTCACAGTCCGTCAATGATAATAGAATCGGCTTTAAATTTCCTTTATATATATTTTTCTTTTTTATTTGTTACCTATAGAGCCGGTTTTAATTAGAAAAAGTCAAGCCTTTTAAAAAATTTCACTTACAACCTTTGGATAGCTTTGTCCAAAAGCAAACAGAATTTTACGGTTTGGGTATCTTAAAAATTTATCAACGAAAACTTCTTCGTTCAGGTAAATTTTTTTATATATATATATATTAATTTATGTGAGTAGTTTTTATTTATTTATTATGGTAGTTATTTATTTATTTATTATGGTTTTATTATGGCTTAATAAGTAAATGAAATTAGAGAAACATCAATGATAAACATGTTTGAAAGGTATGTGTATCTTTGACTCCTTGGTATGTATGAGGTATGTTAAATAAGTATGTGTATAATGGGATATTCAATATGTCTAAGATATGTTTAACGAATATATGTTTATGCGTGCTATGTGATATCTGATTGTTATCTTCGTTGAATAATGTTTTGTGACACAATCGAATAATATTGATGTCAAACATGGTTTGAGGTACGTATGAATGTAACTTCTCGATCTTGGTGATATTTTGGAATGTGTATATATTTGTATATACTTGAGATTGTGATACCTTATGATGATAATGCCAATTCATTTAATTATAATTTATTTTAATGAATTATTGATAAAGAAAAGAATGCCCAATTAACTGTGTTGGATAGAGTTATGGGTATAATTGGCATGTCATAGGGTCTGTTTGATAGGTGGGAGATCCACGCTTTATTTGTGTTATATTCAGCATCTTGTGCGTGTTATATTCAATGTTTTATGTGTGTCAATTTGATTTATGTCTTTATGTGTGTCAATTTGATTTAGGTCTTTATGTGTGTTATACTAGTGTGGTTGGTGGGATCAATGTATTTATGCTTGACTAGCACTTTAACGCATGCATTAGTGTACTGGTGGATTGATCCATGTATCTATCCTCAAACTCGAGTTACTTAGTGGTCATAATAATAAAACGAATGTGAATTGTAAATAATAAAGGATTATGTTATAAACTTAAATATTGATATCGATTGTGTTATAAGAAACAATATGCTAATTCCCTGAGGGTTCGTTGATATTATTGACAGTTAAAACTTAAGAGTATAAAACGAATACCTTGCGAATGTTTTAAAGTTGGATAACATGAAATCTTATGTAATTCAATGATTTTTACCTACCTTGCTCAAGTTAATTTCAGTTTATTTGTATTGATTTCAAAATTATGTTAGCATTGTTAAATATCCAATACTCAATGTACGGTATATGTTTGTTTAAGGAACAGGTTCAGGATGGCTTTTGGTAAAATTCGAGACTGTTAACAACAGCAATAATGAGAAAAGAAGAATTCTATCATATCATTAATTGAGTTTAAGGGGTGTATTTAATACAAACGCTGCTATTAACTAACTAACAGTATTAATCGTTTAACTAATCTTGTTTAACAACATAACTACTGTCTATTAATACTAAAGCTATTCATAACATGCCCCGAGCTTTATCAACTTTCTTCCCTACTCAAAACTTCACGATTGTTTGGCACCACTCGCAGCTGGCTTTTAAACTTGCTGAATAAACCTATTGAGAGAGGTTTTGTCAAAATATCACCAATCTGATCTTGACTGGATATATGTCCTACTTGAAAGGATCCATATGCAACCTTCTCTCTTACAAAGAATAGATCCAATTCGACGTGCTTAAACTTGGAATGCATGACAGGGTTGCTTGCAACTGCGACAGCAGCTGAACTATCGCACCAAACCAATGCCTTTGTTTTAACAGGAGCACAAAGCTCAGACAACAAAGACTGAATCCAGACCATTTCGGTAGTGACATGAGCAAGACTTCTGTATTCTGCCTCTGCTGTAGACCTGGAGACTACTTGCTATTTTCTAGAGCTCCAAGAGATTAGATTGCTACCAAAGAAAACAAAAAATCCTGATGTGGATCGTTGATCATCTAAGTCAGACCCTCAACTAGCATCTGAATATCCTTCTAGTAAAAATTTTGTAGACCGAGTAAACTGCAATCCATGACTCAGAGTCCCTTGCAAGTATCGTAGGATCCTTTTTGAGAGCCTTAAAATGAGAATCCAAAGGGTTATGCATAAACTGACAAACCTTATTAACAGAAAAAGGCAATGTCTAGACTGGTAATAACAACATATTGGAGAGCACCAACGATACTTCTAGAAAGATGCTCATGTTCAATGGGACTACCCTCATGAGCAGAGAGATGGTAGGTAGATGCCATAGGTGTAGGAGAACTGTTTGACTTGTCCATGGAAGCTCTTTGAAGTAAATCCTGAATGTACTTCTACTGACTAAGAAAGACACCATTTGATGAATACATGACTTCAACCCCAAGAAAATAGTTCAATCTCCTCAGATCCTTGAGAGAGAAACGTTTATTGAGTTCTGTAACAAACCTGTCTATTGCCTGAGAGTTATTTCCAGTGACAATAATGTCATCAGCATAGACTAGGATATAAATCAATCGGGATCCTGACTTGTGAATGAAAAGAGAGTTGTCAGCCTTAGATGCTTGAAATTTAGTCTCGAGAAGAAACTCTTTAAGTTTATGAAACCAAGCCCAAGGTGCTTGCTTGAGGCCATATAATGCTTCCCTCAGCTTGCAGACAAGTTGTTGACCATCTGGTCCTTGCTTTTCAAACCTTGGAGGTTGCACCATGTAAATGTCTTCCTATAAATCACCATTTAAAAAGGCGTTATTGATGTTCACCTGTCTGAGAGACCACCCTAGTGAAACAGCAAGAGCCAGCATCAGTCTGATCGTTGTGGGCTTGACCACAAGACTAAAAATCTCCTGAAAGTCAATGCTTGCTTCTTGAAGATAGCCTTTAACAACCAAAACTGCCTTTATACCGAGCCACTAAACCATTTGAGTTTCTTTTCACTTTGAAAATCCACTTACAGCCAACAACTTGACGTCCTGTAGGCAGAGGCACGAGATCCCAAGTGCAATTGAAAATTAAAGCATTGGATTCTACTTGTGCAGTTGCAGTCCACACAGGGCTTTGAAAAGCCTCACTAATGGATGAAGGCTCCTTTTCAGTCAGAAGAGAGGAGAATGTTTTTGGTTTGAAAATCCCACTTTTAGAACGAGTTTGCATAGGATGCAAATTCACAGCAGTAATAACTCTTGAAGAAGAGGCAAGCTGAGTACGTACTAGTGAAACACTAGCTGCTTTTGAAGTACCAGAACATGTCTCAAGAGAAGGACTATTTTAAGGAGGAGCAGGCATAGGAGGATTCCTAATTAACCCGGAAGAAGTAGGAGTAGTTATAGGAGAACTCCTAAGTAACTCGGAAAAAGTAGGAGTTGTCATATGAGAACTCCTAAGTAACCCGGAAGAAGTGGGACCAGCAGAAAAGTATGAAGAACCAGAGGAACATGAGAGCGTTGACGATTGACCCTAATAGAATCTATAGTTGAACAGGAAGAAAAACCAGTCTAAAAAGGAAACTAGGACTCATCGAAAACCACATGATGAGACAAAAGTACACGACCATCTCCAGTAAGGCACTTATAGCCTTTTTGATTGATACCGACACCAAGAAAAACACACCTCTCAGACCTAAACTATAGACCTTAAATGAGGAAAACAGGCACAACCAAATACCTTCAAGTGGGAATAAACAAGTTGATGCTTGTAGAGTTTCTCATATGGACTGATTTGATATAGAATAGGTGTAGGTAACCTGTTGGTCAGATAGGCTGTATGAGCAAAAGCATAGGACCAAAACTTCAAGGGCATAAAAGACTGAGCTAACAAAGTCAACCCCATTTCAACTATTTGTCTATGTTTCCTTTCTGCAAACCCATTTTGCTCAAAGGTCTGGGGACATGTGACCCTATGCTGGATGCCAAGACGAGAGAGCTCTTTGGACAGAGAACGATACTCTCCCCCCCAATTGCTTTGAGGCACCTTGATGAAATGATTGAATTGAACTTGAACCATCCGATAAAAGTGAAGAAAACACTGAAACACCTCAGACTTGGACTTTAGAAAATACAACCAAGTATATCTGCTATGCATGTCTATAAAAGAAACATAATAAGAGAAGCCATTTGATTGCACATGAGCTGGTCCCTAAACATCAGACATGACAAGTTCAAAAGGTGAAGAGTACAATGTTTGTGAAGAATTAAAAGGCAATTTATGAGATTTTCCTAGTTGACAAGCTGTACATATGTTGGGTAGACTGGTGCTCTTAAAAGAAACATTACAAGTATGCAAAACATTAGCAAGTGTAGTAGCACATGAATGGCTGAGTCTGCTGTGCCATAATGCAGGAGAAGAAACTTGAGCAATGTAAAGAACAGGCAATCTGGGCTTTTGAACAACAACACTTCTACCAGAACACGAGATACCAAATCTATAAATTTCTTTATGCATGTGGCCCACTAACAGAGTTTTTTTGGTTCATATATCTTTCACAAAACACATATAAGGGTGAAATTCAAAATAAACAACGTTATCTTGAGCAAACTGTCTTAAATTCTTGCACACTGTAGGAACATATAGGACAGTCTGAAGGCGTAAGAGCCTCAACCCAACCATAAAGTTGGAAGAACCTATGTGAGCAATAGATACAGAGTCACCATTGCCCATAGACACTTGACTTGCACTTGTGTAGGGGGAGGCAGTTGTGAGATTTTCCATATTAGGAGTGATGTGATTTTTTGCCTCAGAGTCAGGATACCATATCTGATCAGGTGGAGAAGATGCAAGAGCTCAAAGAGACAGCTGACTGGATGAATTTTGAGGAAATGACCCACAACAATGAGACATAGAAGGAACAGAAAAAGAACAACCTTTGCCATGTAGCGGATGGTAGTTGACTGTCATCGAGTTAGTTGAGCCAACACCGGAGAAGTTTTCATCAAACCTGTGATAACAGGTTTGAACCATATGTCCAACCTTACCACATAACTGACACTGTAGCCTGGAGCAAGACTAACCTCGACCATTCTTATGAGACCTACCACAAGACCAGCCATGACCTTGACCTTTGTAGCCTTGCTTATGGTCCTGAGAATATCGATTGGACTCAACAGGCTATTTCGAACCAATGTCAGTGTCTTGTTGTCGAGAAGCTAAATTTTCTTGGCAAGGACCTTTTGTTAATAGATCCAGTTGTCGTCCTTCACAATCAATCAACATTTCAGTCAACAAGTCAAGAGATAAATGAGTGGCAGAGGCAAACACCCGAATAGAGTCAAACTCGAGTGAAAAGCCAGCCAAGATGACACTCACTTGTTCTTGCTCAGAGACAAAACTACCAGCAGCAGTCAAATTATCACCAAGATGCTTTACCTTTGATACATATTCTTTAATAGAAAGATTAGTTTTCTTGAGCGAGTATAGAGCATGGCGCATGCTCGAGATTTTAATGGTAGACTTTGCATTAAATCTTCTCTCAATGGTCGACCATATATTAAAACTTGTTTTGGAAATTGTAAGATGGACCAAGACATCATCTGTCACAGTAGACAATAGCCAAGAAGCTAGAAACTTATCTTGCTTCTTATGAACAAGAAAAGCTGGATTTCAAGTTCCTGTCCTTCAGATCCAATGATAAAATGAGGAGGAGAAAGAACTGTACCTAGTACAAACCCTTCAAGACCATAACCCTCAAGAATCAACAAAAGCTGATGCTTCTATAAAAGAAAGTTGTGCTCAGCAAGTTTGATAGTGTCGTGTTTGGAGAAGTAATGAACTGTAGGTGCTTGTGAATGAATAGCCTTCCCAGTGTTAGAGGAGTGACGAGGCGTGTCAACCACTGGTATAGTGTCTGGAACAGTTTCGGTGGCCATGGAAAGAAAAGAGAAAGAAAAAAAATTCTACACCAAGAAGACCTTGGCTCTTGATACCATGTTAACAACAACAATAATGAGAAAAGAAAAATTCTATCATATCATTAACTGAGTTTAGAGGGTGTATTTAATACAGACTCTGCTATTAACTAACTAACAGTATTAACCCTTTAACTAATCTTGTTTAACAACATAACTACTGTCTACTAATACTAAAGCTATTCATAACAGAGACTCGTAAAGCATCCCAAGTACAAGACTCAGCTCAGACAAATTTGTGTTCTTTTAACTATTTCCTAGGTTAGAGTCTCAAGGTTTTAATGATATCTTAGAGACTTCTTATATGTTTTAGTATTGTTGGATATTAAGGTGCCTTATAGTTGAACTTAGTTATATGATGATGATGATGATGATAGTTATTTGCATAGTTCAGCTTGTTATATTATCTTTCTATGACTATTTGATGTGTTGTAAGCTATGATCGTGAATGGTTTGGATGTATTTATACAAGCTAAATCGATGCATATCAATGGGGTGCTATGTTGGCATAGGTTACTTTGAATTTTGACTCCGATGTCGACCTCGTGTAACCACGAGACTTGTTAATTAAATACAATTGACATCTATAATGCATGTACATAAATAGCAATGATGATTAAATTGTTTGATGTTTATAAGTTAAGAGTAGTGGAAATGTATTGCGTTAGTCTGAGTTGCTTTGGTAATATAATGTGACATCATACATTTAGATTCGACGACTAAATCGGGTTGAGTGTAGTGTGTTACATTATTTATATTGATAAATAAATTTTTGGCTTACATATTTGTGAATATTTATTTAATTTTATTTTTATTTACTTTGAATCATAATATATATTATTGACTTGCATATTTATTTTTTTCTTTCTCAAATTTACCTTTTTAAAGTTTCTTTTTTATATATGGATAGTTATTTAGTGTACTCGATGGAAAATTTTAACTCTACAATTGAGATTAATATTTTGCCACATGTCCAATATATTAATTTTCTTATTTTTTTAATTATAATTTAAGGGTATATTGAAAAATCTCAACCACATTTGTAAAGTTGAAAAATGACATTAAGTGTCTACTAAATAATTTCCCCTCTATATATATATATATATTAATTTAAAAATACATTATACTAAAAATATTTATCTTTGACAAAGGACCACTGCTTTGAAAGAATATAAATACTTCACCAAAGATTTCTAAAAATATGATTAATTCACAAGAGAACATATTGTTGCATGTTAGTATCATTTATCTTATGTATATTAAAAAATATTTTTTAAAATTAGTTTATTGAATTTTATGATGGACAAGAGATTAAAACGGGAAGAAATTTTGGTGGGTAATTAGTTAGCAAAACTTGGGGTATATAATATAGGTCTCCAAAATTTATCAACTGGAATAATTTGCGATCGATATGAAATAGGGAGCTTCTAATCTATAATACGTAACAGTCTCTCAATATGCCACATGACAGATATAATTTTTTAAAAAATTAAAATTATATTAAATAATAAAGAATATTATTTTTTTTCACATAAAAAATGTATTATCTTAGTCGGGGTCTATACGAGCTTACAAAAACTCTTTTCATAACCTGAGACCATTAGAGGACTAAACTAAAAAGTTTCAAAATATTTTGGGTTGGAGTTGCGACTTCAAAGGTGCGATGTTGCGACCTCCAGTTGGTTGACATAACAACTTGAGGACTAAAATGTAAAATTTCCAAACTTCACTGAGTTGGCATTGCGACATTAAAGGTTGGTGTCACGACATCTATATGGTGGTGTCGCGACCTTAAGAGCAATCTACTACAAGCTCAATCCCTTTTTGTTTCCACCCTATCAATCACATAATATGGCTGACTTTTAAGACCTATAATGGCAAGCATAACAAGTAAATGTTCATCCCAACTTCTCAATTGATTATATCATGCCAACTCATGCAATTAAGGCTTAAGAAACCTTTAAAACCAAATGCTCAAATGGCACACACAATCCGTGACAAAAAACTAGGCATAATTAGACCATATATCAAGCTTAACACACACATACCCATAGGCACAAATCCAATATTATCATTCATAATTAGGGATGACA
The DNA here is from genome assembly GCF_007990345.1 of Gossypium hirsutum. Taxonomy (NCBI): domain Eukaryota; kingdom Viridiplantae; phylum Streptophyta; class Magnoliopsida; order Malvales; family Malvaceae; genus Gossypium; species Gossypium hirsutum. The sequence goes on along the minus strand of NC_053435.1, from coordinate 16,419,566 downwards.
TTTTACATATTAAAGACCTTATATATATGCCACAACATGAGATACCAAAATGTACATATTTCTACCGTCTTGATGATAGTGTGTTATCTGTACTGATCTGGCTTGATGAGTTCTACAAGCTAGAGATCTACATGTAGGAAAAACAACGATAGATAAACATTTAATGTTTAGTAAGTTCAAATGGAAATTACAACACTTACCTTGCACATAGATGAGCATGCTACTACCAAAAGGATTTGGCATACATTTGGTTAAAGCTTGACACATAATGTCACAACAAAGTGCATAACAAGCATAAATATACAAATGTGTTAGGCATTATAGCATGTACAAAACATCACCAACTCATTCCAATACATAGAAGATCATCATAATTTCATATACTATCATCAATTCATAAGTTCATTCCATTTCAATTTAAATCACATTTCATAATACCTTACCAAATTCGATTTATTTCATTTTCTAATCTCAAGATTCAATTTCAAGTTTTGCCCAATAGAACCTTAGTAAAATGGACTCGGACATGCGGGTGAACTACACGACACCAAGATAGCTCAAATGAGAATAAACTATACCACACCAAGGGACCAAAATGCAAAGCCCATAGGCATCAAATGTTTAATCATATTCAAATACGTCCCTCCACCACCCTAAGGTCTTCATAGAGACAAAGAGTATTCTATAATCCGCAACAGATGTTGGATTTCGAAATAACCTGTCATAATATCATCAACTATCCCATACACAAACGCGCATAAGATCATATTGACATGCCAATTGTATCCTAGCTTTTTACTAAGTTCATATGGGTATCAATCATTCATATTTGCATATTCATACCCTGTACTGTCACATATCAATTTCCAAATTCTGTCGGTTGAATCTAAAAATGAATATTCATACATTTAATGATCCACTCTCCTAGATACAACAACATATATAATATTATTCACTTATTCATTTCAATTCAATCACATTTACTAGCCATGTGTGTCAATTTCCACAAATATCATAACTTATGATCAAACATAGATATTGTAACACCTTGAACCCGACCTAATCTGTTGGGTCTAGATATTAGGTATTACTTCACAAACTTAGAAAAATTTTAAAACAATCAACAATTATTCTTTATTTAAAACATTATTTATTTAAATGTTCAATATTAAAGAACTAAATAAAGGTATTTTAAAAAATAAAATAATACATCAGAATAATTACAACTTATTACAACACTAGAAGTTTGCTAAGGACAGACTCTCAGAACATAATCCTACAATACACCACTATTTAAATATATCCAATGTATGCATAATATCCTAGATTGTCACTTCGTTGGCCTAATGTGGCTTGTCTCTCCTATCGAACTCATTCACACGATATAACCTGAAACAAAAACATAATACTTATAAGTTACACGAACTTAGTGAGTTTGAAAATACAATTTACCCATAAACTTTTCATGTTGAACTCTTCATCTTGATTATTTAGATTACCAAATCTGTCTTTGGCTGATACCTTTACATCGTCCAAAACACACATATATATACCCATGCGCCACTTACCATACTTAATAAATTATCCTTAACTTAACACATTGGCTGATTTTAGATTTTACCAGATAATACTACTTCTTCTTCTCTATTCAGACAACTTGTATCGTTTATTCCAGAACAATTGTTCACAAACACCGTTCACTGACAGATATCTACACTTTTGGCAGATTCCCTTGCGGAGTTGAATATCATTAGTATACCAATCAAATTATTTCATATTTCAACACCCAACACAACTCATATGTATTCTGAACTAATAGATCATTCAGAAATGTTCCTCACAACTCTTGATACAAAGCAAGACAATACCTAAATTGACAGATGGTGTAATTACTAGATAGTTCTATAGTCAAAACATGAAGCTATTCATATATAGCGAATACCAACAACTCAGATTTCCCAACCCTATATATCACAGATGAAATCAGACTGATGAACACTTTTTTATCTCTTATTACTAAAAATACTTCCAGATTCTAAACTAACAGATGATCACGGTGGATAACCTCTTTAAACACACAGATTTATTCGATTATATAACAGAACTAATCAACCCAAAATAACTCTAGAGATATCATATTCTTATCAAAGACTTATCTATCGAAGAACTTCTCAGAATTTATCCAGAACTTATCTCAAGGGCGATACATAATTCACCACATAGACTTAGCAGAGTAAGCTACAAAGGTAAAATAGAATGTACCACAAAGGCGACATATAGGATATGCAACATAGGCTTAGCAGATTACGCCACAAAGGCCAAATAGAAGTACAACACAAGGGCCAACAGAATAAGCCACAAAGGCTAAAAAAGATGCCACCTAAATACCCAAGAATTACTGTGTTTGTGATATAGATTTGCCTAAACTCACTTCGCGTGAGGTTTGCCCATCATTGCCTTAGGACTCGTAGAAAACCCCAGTCGATAAATGCAACTCATCCTCTTTTTCCAAAATGTGCCGTGACCATTGACTTTCCTTACAATTGTCATATCGAAATTCGTGTTTACTATCCTGATAGACTTCATTGAATACCACTGTGATGTCAAGACTCACATCACATAATCATGTATCAGAGTATTACATCCCGGGCACATACACATAGTTTCTTCACAGAATCACATGCACTCATACATACAATTTATTACATACGTAACTCACAAGGACACTATAACAAGATTGTATATATATTTTTAGTAGTCATTCAAGTATTCATGCATTGTTACTAGAACATAAATCACAAGAAAACTATCTAGAATGACTTGTAGGTGTCGATATTAGGGACTCACTGACTCTCACCTTGTTGTAGGTCATAATCCACCGAACGTCTTTCACGAACCAACAACACCAACTTTTTAAAAGGAAATGGATTCACCATTAAAACCCATTTATAGGCAAATTGCTAACATTTCAACTAAAAATAATCCTCATGAAAGGCTTTGTACTTACAACTTACTGTTTATATATTTCTTATAGACTTACTCTTCCAAAACTTAACATGTAGAGTTGTATTACTTACTAGGAGGTAAACCAACTAATGATGAAATAAAGAACTATAGCCTCTAGCTTAATGAGGAAGAGACAATATTTAGATTTAAGAAAAAGAAACAAAGAGTAATATTGAAGGAAGAATAAACTCCCTCCCAAACACTTTTGACCCCTATATATTGATACGTCTAAATTATATAGTTTTTTTAACACCTTTTTACTTATAATCTACGCAAATTTCGAGTATATGAATAGCTAATTGAGTCATTTTAGTTCATATTAAGACATTGGGCATAATTCTAGTAAAATGTGTAATTTTATGAAATTAAGTATTAATTTTACATAATTTTACTATTTTATGTTACATATTAATTTTTGTTCAATTTGCTACTGTTGGACCACTGAATTAAATAAACGTGGGAGCCAAGACACACATGGAAATGAGCTAATATCTACTCCATGTGGAGGGCAACACAAAAAATTTGACCCAAAAAAATTAATCAAGCCCAGTTGAAAGTTGGTTGCTAAGAAGGGTTAGTTTACTAGCTAGTTGGATTGTCAAAACTGTTCAACAAGGGGGAGAAGAGCCCAAATCAGCTAAGGCATGGAAATTAAACCAAATGAGCTTTGGAATATTTGAATTGAAGGTTTTTGTATATGTGAAAAAGAAAATAGAAATCAACCCTAAACTTAACCTTTGAAAACCGTCCAACCCTTTGCATGATTCATGCATAAAATCAAGCATGAATCAAGCAACCACTCAACCCGCTCTCCACAATTTATGGTCGGCCAAGCAAGGGAGAAATCCAAGGGATATCCATGCTGTTTTTAGAAAAATCCCAAGCCACTCCTCTAGTATAAATACCACCTCCCATCTCCCATTTTATTCATCCTTCATTCACAACATTCTCCATCCTTTCTCTTCTCCCTTCCATGCCTAAAGCATTCCCATTTCCCCATTTTCCCTTTAGCTAGCATTTTCCCTGGAGGAAAACCACTCTTGGTTGGCCACCTTGAGGATCAATTTTCGAAAGAACAATCACGAGGATTGCAGGAAGCCACCACGATCAGTCTTCAAAGAACTGCTAAAATAATCAATAGTTTATTCTTCCTGAATCTTTATTATTGTTCTTAGTTATTCAACATGTTTTCAAATTATTTTGATATTTTTCCATTGTCAATGATGAATTAAGTTTGTTTTAGCTGGAATGATTGCATTAATTTGATAAAATTCATTTGATTCATGTTTATGATGTTTTGTGCCTCAGTTGTTCATGCTTCCAATTAAAACCATTTATGTATTTCATGCATTAAAATATGTTTGAATGCATTAGAATTAGTTGATCAATCCTAACCAGATGGCAATTAATGGATATAATAATTGGAAGGTGCATACTTAATTTAGATCCTAACCCAATTAAATTCAAGGTTCATAATAACTCAAAAAAGCTCTATTACCTTGCATAACTTTTAGAATTGTATGATTAAATTGTTTCAAACCTAACCCTCCCTGTTACTTAACATAAATTCTAAGGAATCATTAGTTAAATATGGACATAGAAATATACATGTTTTTGTAAGTATAAGACTTCGAAAGAACTTATATCAGATTCAAAGTTAATGAATAATCGAGTTGCCATGAAATTTTTTCCGAAACATTCTTAAACATGATGGGAATGAATTGAGTCAAGTGTTGTAATTATTCTAGTTTATTCATGTTATTGTTGTTAAACTTAGGAAATTGCTGCTTAACCATCTCATTGCATTTAGATTAATTTTCATTTAGTTAATTAATTTAATTTAACATCCATCACCTCAAAATATTCTGTTTTTCTTACCAACTTGTAAATTCATAATTTTGCAATTATTTGATTAACAGATACAATCTCTGTAGAGACAATTACTCTTTTACTTATTTATTACTTGATAACGACTGTATACACTTGCACATTCTATCGCAAACCATATATATATAACCAACTTCTCTTAATGGAACTTGGCAAGTATCGCTTGAATATAGAATTTGTCATTCTTAATGGCCTACAATTTCTGAGAGAAACATAAATGAAAATCCTGAATAATTAATATTTGACCAGTCAATTCAGTTAACCCCTAACCAGATCTCATTACCAGACCCAACTAACACAGTATTAAAAAGAACTGGGCGTACTATGCATGTGACTATAACTTAACTGGCTTATACTTTATTTGATATACCCTTCTCTTATATAACAAAATAAGAATAAAATAAAACCTTTAATCACCTCTATGGCAGTTACTATAGACCACTTTCTAATATGCTAGAAGGCTGTAAGTTGTGAATTCAACTACGCCAATTTGATAACTTTACAGCCCTATGCCTTAAACTCAAATTCGCTAAACTTGGGGTGTGACAAATATAATGAAAACAAACACAAGCATACCTATTAAACATGTAACGGTAGTAAGTTCCATAAGAACTTACCTTCAAAAACACAAAACGAGCTGATTTCTCAAAGCTTATTCCACAATTTTAACTTTTCCTCTACTAGCTCCACCTTTATCAAATTTCAGTTCTATAAAGTTATATATATATATATAACAATCAATATCATATATTAATACACAACAACCATTTAATGGCTCACAACAAAAATTCCATGAAATGCATGATTCTAATTAATCCCTTTTTGAATATATACATATTTTATATTTTATTTAATTTAGTCCCTAAACTCGAATAAGCATAACTTTCGGTTCCTAGCTTTGGATTAAAATATGACTTTATATTCTTTCATTAGGTACCTAATAATTTCTATTTCTAATGTAATTTCATGATAGATTTTACATTTATTCAATTTGGTCTGCAATGTTACAAAGCTAACAAACAAGCTTAACTAACTTTACAATTTAGTCTTTTTTATGATCTAAGCTCAATTTCTTTCAATTCCAAGCCTATTTAATCAATTTATCAACAATGAAAAATTTCTAACAATTCAACAATTGATCAAATTGATACATGAACTAGCTAAATCAAACTCCCATGATCACAAATCTATAAAAAATACTAGAAAAATAGCTTGATTTTCATACATAATTTAAAGGTCGTATGTTTATTGAAACTTTCTCCAACTTCTGGCTATGGTGGACGGTGAACTAATGAAGATGATGAATCTCCACTAACTTTCACCTTTATATCCTAATTAGCCATTAATTAGCCTAGTTTAATTCATGGCTTAACTAACATAATTAACAGTTAATCTCACTTAATGGAGAATGTCATCATCATCCACTAACTATAAGAAACAATGGTTTATTTATTATTTTAGTCCTTGGGATAATTGCTATTTAAGTTCTCAAGCTTTTGCTTAATTAAAATTTTATAGCGATTGGACTTTTACAATTTAATCCCCGAACCTTAATTAACTATTTTATCGACTAAATTACTTGACCATTCTCTATTATTTTCTCACCATAACTCTGTAAATATTCTTATTTTATATTTACAGACTCGGTTTATGAAAATTAAATATTCTTATTTTATATTTACAGACTCGGTTTACGAAAATGAGATTTCGAAACTACATTATCTTGTACCACTGAAGATCAAATCATTGCACATTTGTCCAAATTCATTCTAGATATATTTGTTAATAAGTTTATATGCTTTTTAACTAAAATATCAGGATATTATTATTTTGAAATTAAAAAATATATAATTTTTTTTAAAAAAAGTTAAAATATATAAATTAATATAATATAAAAAAGTTTTAACATCAAGAGTGAACATTGACAAAAGGTTGTTCAAAATTAATGTAGACATACTTTTTAGTTCTTTTATATATCTATATCTATATATATCTATATATATATATATATTTCTGTAAATTTAGAAATTTTTAGTTCTTTTATATGTTTATATATTTTTATAAATTTATAGATTTTAGATTTTTTATTAATTTATATATTATAAATTTTTATACGTTTTCTAAAATATTGTAATTCTTTTATATTTTTATAAATATATATTATATATATTTATAATAATAAAACCTAAAAATTAATATTTTATAAAAATAGAAATATATATGTGAACTTACTAAAAATATCTCAACAACCATATGTTCATATTCATTCTTGATGTAAAAAAATTATATTTTTTATTAATATATATATTTAAATATCTTTTATTTAATCTATGTTTGCCATGTGGATCAACTTGGATCTCCGACATTGATTATTAGATCAACTTGGATCTAAGATATGTTCTTCTACTTGTGGATGATGCTGATCCACTGTATCGGTTATCGAATCGTTGCTTGGAACTCGTTAACTGAATTTTTAAAAAAATAATTAATAGCATGGTGAATTAAATAAAAAAAATTCAAATAATTTAATGATTTAAATAAAAAATTTTCAAGTAGCTAAAAAATTATTTTATAACTTTTTAAATTTTAGAACTATAATTAAAAAAAAAACAAGCCTAAACGAGTAAAAAGGAAAAATAGTGAGATCAAAATTTCTGTTGATATGCAACCGTTAGCTACACATTAAATTATGGATTGTGAGCCAATCGTTATACTTAGAAAAGGGTATCAATTGTGTGGTGTAAAATTGGACTCTTCTTACTTGGATCAACCTTTCATAGCAATGAACTACTCTAGAAGGACAGATGTGAGCTTAAGAATAGATAATTTGAAAACGAATATCATTACATGAAATTTAAAATGTGTAACACAGTTGCTGGAAAAGCAAGTTTATAAACACTCCAAAATAGTCCACATTTGTTTGATAATTGAAAGAGAAGAATTCTCCAACACTTGTAAACTAAAATCAGTCTCTATTTATTGACATAAAAATACCATGACTTTTCTTCTATGCTGGCTCTTGTTTTTGTTTCAGACATGGAAAGTAAATTGGAGACTCACGTAGTACTGTTATCAAGCCCTGGTTTAGGCCACCTTACTCCAGTCCTGGAGCTTGCAAAGCGCCTAGCCACTCTGTCTAATTCCAAGGTAACCATCTTCGTTGTTCCTTCACTATCAGCCGCAGAATCTCTGGTAATCCAATCGTTTATGAGCCTGAACCTATGTCGAATCATCCTTCTCCCACCACCCGATATTTCTCACCTTGTCCATGCTGATGCCGCGGTGGTTACTCGAATAGTTGTTATTATGCGTGAAATTAAACCAGCTTTTTCATCTGCTGTCTCTGCTTTGAGTGTCCCTCCAACACTTCTCATTGTTGATTTATTCGGATATGAAAGTATGGACATCGCCGATCAATTTAAGATTCCCAAGTTTGTTTACATCCCCTCGCATGCATGGTTTCTTGCTTTGACTTTATATCTTCCGGTTCTCGATGAGGTTGTCAAGGGAGAGTACGTTGATGAAAAGGATGCTTTGTTTATCCCCGGATGTAGGCCTCTTCAACTTGAAGATGTAGTAGATCCAATGTTATGTCGATCTGATCAACAATACTTGGAATATTTAAATATGGGGATTAAGATCCCAATGGCAGATGGGATTTTGCTTAACACATGGGAGGAGCTGGAACCAGCAACGCTTGAAGCTTTGAGAGATGATAAGCTCTGGGGTGGTATCAGCAAGGCTCCAATCTATCCAGTTGGGCCAATGGTAACAACGCCAAACAGACCAATTGACTCGAACAAAAGTGAAATGTTTCATTGGCTAGACAAGCAACTGAGTGAGTCTGTTTTGTACATATCATTTGGGAGTGGGGGGATATTGACAAAGGAGGAAATGAGAGAGCTGGCTTTGGGTTTAGAGCTAAGCCAACAAAGGTTCATTTGGGTGGTCCGAACACCAGTTGTTGGAAAATCCTGTCATGGGTCATTTTTCACCGTTGGAAATGACTGCAATGATGAAAGATTAGCAGGCTATTTGCCTGAAGGATTCTTGGGCTGGAGCAACAATATGGGACTGATAATCTCTGATTGGGCTCCACAGGTTGAAATTTTGAGGCATCAATCAGTTGGGGGATTTTTGTCGCACTATGGGTGGAATTCGACCTTAGAAAGTATCACCCATGGAGTACCCTTGATAGCTTGGCCCCTATATGCAGAACAGAGAATGAATGCTACTTTGTTGGTAGAAGAGCTGAAAATAGCAGTGCGATCCAAAACATTGCCATCAAAGGAAATTGTAGAAAGAGAGGAGATAAAGTTGATGGTGAAAAGGCTAATGGATGATGAAGAAGGGCATGCAATGAGAGCTAGAGTCAAACAACTCAAATTGAGTGGAGAAAAAGCTTGGAATCACAATGGTTCTTCTTTTAAAGCGTTAGCTCAATTAATGCGTTAAGCTTTGCTTTATCTATTAAACTATATTCTGAGTCTCTTAAGAAAACTTGTGCTACTTTTATATGCTTTGGAAGAATAACACACTTTGTACTACTTCTGATTTAGCGAAACACAATTTAATTAAATATAAAAAATATATTCAAACATAAATCATAATGTGTACCAACTTCAAAATTTTAAAATCTCAGCTTCTACTGATAATACTAATACAGTATCTAAAATTAAAATTGAAGTTACAAATATGTTAGGGTCTTTTTTTTTGATAAAATGATAAATTTTGGATTCTAATGTCAATTAAATTCAATTTTAAACTAAGTTGAATAAGTAACTTTAAATAAGTATGACAACGAAGGTAAATAACTAAGATTGACAATATAAATATCATATTGGTGGACATTTCTGTAACACCCATATACCCGAGTCAAATCAATAATCCAAGTGAAAGGGTGTCACGTTTCAGGACTTATACATGACTTAAACACAACTTGTTTTCAAAGCATTTTACTAACTACTTAACACTTTCATTACCTAAGTAAATGTCACATTACTGTTCATAAATTGAAATTCGTACTTTACCATCTTACTTTGTTGATGAGATGTGATTCGGTAAGTCATTCACGAGCCCTTTCCACATGATCACTTTCCACACATTACTGGATAGAAATAACGCATTAAATTTCATGAAAGCTTAGTAAATACTTCTGTAAATCATATCACATTAGTTTATTTCTAACACTTTTATTCACATTATGTCTTATTATAATCTTTTCACTATTATACTATTGAGCACTAAATCAATGAAACAAGTCACAAATTTAAATATTTGCCTGTCAAGAATTACACATATTTAATTCACTTCACATGCCTACTTCACTTCACGAACTTATTCACTTCACATGCCTACTTCACTTCACGAACTTATTCACTTCACATAACAATTTTACTTCAGGTAGTGTAGTCCTTAGTAAGCAATAGAGGACTAAGAGGGATACACGGAATAGTCAAGGCACATAAGTGTTAATATCAAGCGCACCGAAGTATGAATATCATGTGCATCGAAATGCGAATATTAGAAGCATCGAAGTGTGAATAACAGGAGAGCGCTCGAAAATTCCAATGCATGCTAGTTATATCCCTCTAATTCCATTTTATTTATTAGAGCCTTCGCACATTCTTGTGAACATTTCTTTTAAATTCACGTCATGTTTGCACTTTTTGTTTAATTATACACAAATTTATTACTATCTTCACTTAATCAACTTATAAAATTTATAATCTTTTACCATCATCTTCACATATCTTATCATTTAATCCACTTATAAAAATTTGTAATCTTTCACTATCTTCACATATCACATTCACTTACAAGTTTACTTAATCACTAACTTTCACATCACCTAACACTTTCACTATTTTTTGTTAGTACAAATCTCTAGTGAGGAAAATCTCGAACAGACGAATGAAACTCGAACAGAAGAAGAAATAGGACAAGGCTCCAAGGCGTGTATCAAGTCACTATCTTTAATATTATATTCGCCCCCACCTATCTTTGGTGTGCAAACGAGTTCCAAGAAAATTAACCTCGAGGATACAATGAAGCCAATGACTATTTGCGTTTTGCACTGACGAGAATAGCCCACTACACACTGAGCAATGTATGACAAGAAACTTAATTTCTATAAAGGATTTTTGCAGTAATACTTTATAGAATAATCTAAAAATATTAGAAAACGAAGGAAGGAAAGAAAGAATATTAGAGTTTGTTGGTATGATAAAGAATATTAGAATTTGTTGGTATGATTTCCAAATGAAATCTCATTCCTATTTATAGGAATTTTCATGTCTCTTCATAGAGATATCTTTCATCAATAGCTGTCTTTCTGCATAATAATTTCTTTAAAATAAACACATAATTATTCAAATAATATTTTTTAAATAGTTGTAATTCTTTTTCAAAAAATAAAATAAAATAAAATAATTTTTTGATTAATTACACCCATTCATTTATAGTCATTGGAACACTGTAAATATTTGAAAATATTGTAACATTTCTTGAATATGAATTTTCAAGAATTATATACATTAATACTTATACGTGGAATTCACTCATTATCATTTATATGTTCACTGATTTATAATTTTTATCACTTGCTATTTCTCACTTCACTAATTTCATCACTTATTAGTTAATTCACTTTGTGACATAATACTTTTCTGCCACAAGAACACTTATTTCAAATCTCACTATACTTTTGTATATTATTCATCTACGCAAATAATTTTTTTCAGCAACAAGGGTCGAGTTTTGTACGTTCAATTTATTCACAATAGATGACCCATTTTTTATTACAAATCACATGTGCAAAGTAATTTAAAAATCCCGACCTTTCAAAAAGGGTTGTGTAGCCGTACATAGCCTCTAAATTATTTATATTACGATATGCGAAATTTAAAATTAAAATCCATTTATTGTTTTTGAAACTAAATTCAATGATATTTTTATCATAAAATTTATAAAATTTAATTTAAAGTAAATCAATACTAATTATTTTTAAAGTCAAGTCAGGGGCTTCCTGATAGTTTGAGTCTTCTTCACTAAATTTGATTTTCTCTTAATACAAATCGTTTGTTTTGTTTAAAACTAGACTTATAAAATTTCTAAGCATATATTCACTCTATACAATTTTTGCAAAAATTTTAAAGTTGTACCACATCTGTTGTTTTTCCCAAAACTACTTGCTTACACTTAAAAGAATTTGTTTTGTCAAAAACCTTATAGGCACTCAATTTTACCCGGGCCCAGAAATATGTCTAAAAATAAAAATATAATAAACCCCAATTTACCCGGGCCCAGAAATATGTCTAAAACTAAAACTAAAAATAAAATAAACCCCAAAAAAAATGAAGTCCAAGTTCAGTCCAGAATTACAAATATAATTTGGCCCGATCAGAATGACCCATTACTTGAAAAGATTTAAGGTCCATCTACAAGCTTGACTTATATGAAAATGTAATCTTTAAGGATATGCAATCTTAGATATGATATAATCTTAGATATGATATGATATGACATGCAATCTTGAAGATATGATTTTGTAATCTTAGAGATTTAATTTGTAGATATCCTTTAATCTTAACCGTTGATGTAATTGATCTGTACCGTTGGATTTAGGGAGGCTCAATTATAAATAGATGCCTCTCCCTTCATTGTAAATCACTTGAGTTTTGAGAAGCAATAAGAATTCTTGAGAGCATTCACTCAAATTTCTCTCCCTCTTGCGTTCTTGCTCTCTGTGGTTTGTTCTTAATTTTTTCTTCGTCTATCTTAGTTTTTCAACCTTTTTTTTATTTTAATTTCTTCATTTTTCAAATATGTATATTTATTCCTATCTTTTATACATTTGATTATGTATTTATATATTATAATATTTAACCTTTTTATATAGTTTATTTTCAAATATATATTTTCTATGCATGTATATATATTATATTATCATTTCATGTATTTTGAACTATTGCATTATATTTTTATAATTTGTAAATGTTCTATTTATTCATTTTTTTAGTGTATGTCATTTATCTTATTTGTGCATAGTTTCATTTTTTTTATACGCTATGTTTAATTATTTCTTTTATGTGCTATTTTATGATATATACTGTTGTATAATTTTTGCATGTATTATGTTTTTCTTTTAGTTTACTCATGTTTTTATTTGTTTATTATCTTATATTTACCCTAGTATGATTTTTTTTCATTAAACGTATGTTCATGTTATTTAGTTTTGTCTTAATGATATTATTTATGTTTGTATGGAAATGTTAGAATATTTTGTACATCTATGCTTCATGATGCATTAATATGTCATCCTAAAACATCATTTAAAATAATATTCCAAGGGTTTTTTTTAAAAAAAATAAAAGGCAATGCTTGATGTTTGGAAACTTCGAGAAAGGAAGTGCCCTAACTTATTGGGTTGCGACTTTTCTCGTTGAATTCGAATAGTCAAGCACCTTTCTAAGTCATTTTGAGTTTTCAAAACTTAAACAATTATTTCGTGATTTCAAAACATAGTATCCTAACTTACTGGATATGACGTTTTGTTGTTTCGAGATAGAAATTTTCGAAAGACAAGCTTAGTTTCGAAGGTTTTAAAATGTTGCGTCCTAACTTACTGGATGTGATGTTTTGACTCGTTTAAAATAAGTGAGCCTTAATTTTCAAAATTGAGACATTCTAATTAAAAGAGGTTTGCATCTTAAAACTTTCAAATTTCCGACATTAAAGACACTTGATAATCAATTAGGTATCAATTTTTGGGCGTTACGAGGGTGCTAACCCTTCCTCGTACGTAATTGACTCCCGAATCTATTTTCTCGACTTTCGTAGACCAAAATTAATGTTTTAAAACAAAACATTTTATAAGGTGATCCAATCACACCTAAAAAGATTGGTGGCGACTCCTGTTTTTGTTTTTCTTAAAGTCGATTCCCATTTTCCAAAACTCGATTTAAAAATAGTTTCAACAGCTTGGCGACTCCACTGGGGACTAATAAGAGAGTCAAGCCGTATAATTGATTACCTTTTGTCTTAATGTCGAAAATTTGAAAAATTTTAAATTCAATCCTCTTTGCATTACATGTGTTTGTATTATTGCATATGTTATATATTCTGATACGCATTGCATTTGCATGACCGTTGTGGTCACACCCTTAAGTGGGAGTGAGAAACTATGCCTTCGTGAGGTTTTCGCCTCCGTGCAGGATAGTGGATCACTTTCGGGATACATCCGTGCCTATGGTTTCGTGAGATTTTCATCTCCGTGTAGCCATAGAAAAATGTATTCCCCTGAACTGAACTCGATTCAAATGAGCCTATAATGGGTGAGGATCGAGGAATCTGCTGGTTCGGGTACCTCAAACTTTAGAAACAAACCATATATAGAAAAATCGTAAGAGCTCAATATAGATAGAATTATACTTAGGTTACCTTTGTGTTTATTAATATACTGACTATTTTCTTTCTTTTGTGCATGTCATTTTGCATTTAAAAGGTATCGATTCACGGTCAGTTTCTAAGTTAGAAAATTTTATTATGGAGAACGGACTGCTTGATAAAATGGAGGGCAACGTTAATGTCCATAAATGGTCAAAGGAAACGCTGAAGGATACACATCAGAATTATGGGGTTACACTCGCATCAGCGTGGCGCAAAATAATCTCCAGGAGTTAAAAGAAATATGGGATCAATGGAGTAATGAAGCCAAGCAGTTGTTCTACAAAAACTAAGGGGACTTGCAGTATTTGCTTGACAGGAGGATAGATGAGCAATTCAAAGTGAGTGTGGGAGTATTGATGGACACTTCTACCATTATAGTATTTTTTTTTCATATGAAGACGGTTGCCATGTGGATGGTAAGGGTATTGGAAGGAAAGTGATTGATAGAGTGCATGAGACCTACAAAAATGAGTTGGATGGAAAGAATTTTACCTATGATGGTAAAAAGCTCGTTTACTATAGGACCGCTACCAAACAACAAGCTTGAGTTTACTGTTGTACTTATAAAAAACAATAGAAATACAAGCCCCGATAGCCTGGATAGTTCAAGTAAGCGTAAAAGAAAGCGATTAAAAAAGACCGTATCATACAAAGACCTTTAGAGATTAGCTATGCTGTGAAGGTACCGAGGCAGGATGCTCTGCGTGGGTAGAAATCTGAAAGCTCTCAAGAAACATTGAGGATATAGGATATTTTTTTAAGGTAGCACACTGCAGAACGGGATACCTACCTGTTCGCTAATCTATCTCAAAATAATCAGAACAACTTCATAGGTATTGGAGGAGGTGCCCTTAGCTGCACGGATTACCCTACAGGTGAGGTCGTAGCTCAAACTCAGGAGGCAGCTGATTATTTACAGACATTGGCGGCACAGGCTGACATATTGAGCACCAATATGAGCTACAATCTGATCATGGCCAAGAGTTTGTTTTGTTGTTAAAACTTTAGGCATTAGGGCGAAAGCGTATTTGTAATCCATTTATATGTAAAGATATTCTTTTTCTAAATAAAGTTTTCTAAATGAGATTGAATCGAGATCGATACCTTTTGCATTCATCTGCATCTTATAACATTTCATTGCATCATTTGCATTAAAAATAATAAAAAGATCCTAGTTAGTTAAAGTTATTAAAGAGAGAGAGAGAGAGAAGAGGGTCACGGCTGAGTGAAAAAGAAGTTGAATAGGATTTAACTACGTTCCCTTACATATCCCAGACTTTTGTCTTAGGAGGGATAGCTTACCCAGAGAAGGGGGTGTTTGGAAATGAAAATCATCCCATCAATTTCATACATGAGGAAGGGACTGAACAAAGAAACTTTAAGGGCATTCGCCTTTACGAACCGGGAAGTTCTTTAAACAATTGGACTGCAGAAGAACTTCTTGTAATCTTTAGGAATTTTACGGAGTAATATTTAGAAACACTCTTGTTGCTCTAAAGCCTAGGTGTAATGAGATTTCTTTTGAGAAGTGGGCTCATGTTCAGACATTTTTATTTTCAATAAAACATACTTTTATTATTTATCCGAGTAAATATTCTTTCATTCTGATTCTTTTGACCTTTGACATTCTTTATAAATTTTCATTTCATGTAAATAGTCATTATTGAATTCATTTATTCCTTGTATATTCTTTTGTGTGCCTATCATAGATCCCTAGATATCAATAGCACGGGCAACGATACTACAGATTCAGAGTTCCTTTTGAGTGCGATATGTGTTTAGAGGAATCTCAGTACTTTGAAGGTGACAGAAATTGACTTGTTTTTGAATTTGTTGAAAATGGTTTTTACCCCATGAAGTGGTGGTAAGAAATATAGCCTTAGAGGAAGGAAATATTGCGAAATTGGAATTAGCTGAGGAGATAAAACAAGACCTTGTTGAGACTATTATGGGAATTCAAAAATGTGGTCCAAAGATGCATGTAGGAGGATTTGCAATTGCCAGGATAAAAATGAAGTTTTGGGGCATTGTTAGTCCACCATGGAAAGGGATCGCATCAGTTGCACAATGAATGTCAAATTTAAAGGAGTCAAGACTTATGGGGCATGTATGTTATGGGCCCGAGCTCGTCAAAAGTTTCAAGCTGACAATAACTCATCTTTGTGGACGTCAACTACTCCATTAAGAGGGGCAGATAGTTTCATATGCCAATATTACAAAGTCAAAAGTCATCCATTTCAAAAAAAAAGATTATATAACTGCACAATGCCAAAAGTTTGCAGTCTTTTCAAAGATAATGCGCCATACCACAGTACAACAAAGGTTGCCAAAAGAAAAGAAAAAGAAGAAAAAAACAAATTACAGAAGATGACCGAGACTGGTAAAAATTGGCATAAGAAACTACCGCCTACTCTCTATGCTTACGCTGGGGCAAGCACCTTCAATTCCAGTTGTTTCAAAGGTTCCAACCATCATCCTTGGAATTGGTGCATTGTTTAGCTTTCCTGAGCAGTCTGATGTGCCGTCAATGGTTAGCTCTAGGCGGTGGCCATTGATTTCCAGCTATGAGGCATCAGGTCGTACATAGTCTCTGAAGCTTAAAATGATAGATTCTTTCATCAAAACCAGTTTCTGATAAAGTGGATGACGGTATCATGAAGGAAGCTCTCTTAGACTTCTATACAAGTTTAGGGAAGAGGAAACCTGATCAAATCATTATTTTCAGGGATGGGGTTAGCAAGTTTCAATTCAATCAAGTTTTTTTGTTGAGGCTTGCAAGTTCCTTGACGAGAAGTGGAACCCTAAAGATTGTGGTTATTGTTGTACGAAAAACCATCATACCAAGTTTTTTCAGCAGGGATCTCCTAACAATGTGCTACATGGTACTGTCATTGACAACAAACTATGCCATCCAAAAAACAATGATTTTTACCTTGGTACCCATGCTGGAATGATTGGAATCACGAGGCAGACCCACTATCATGTTCTCTTAGACCAGGCTGGGTTTTCGGTTGATGATCTGCAAGAGTTTGTTCATTCTCTATCCTATATCAAAGGAGCACCACAGCCATATTTGTTGTGGCTCCTATTTGCTACGCTCATTTGGCAGCTTCACAGTTGGGGGCAATTTATGAAGATTAGGGATGCTTCAGAAACATCATCGAGTCATGGTGGGATGTATGCTCTAGGAGTAATCTCTGTACCTCAGCTTTCTAGGTTGAAGGATAAAGTCAGCAACTTCATTCTTGTCTGCTGAGAATCATTGAACCATCTTTTTGTAGGGTTTGACAAACAACAGTCAGGATTGTTGCTGGGGCAATCCCTTTCTCATGGGTTTATGAATCAAGATTTTTCCTCCAAACTTTGATGGAGTTAAGAATTGAATACCTCTAGTAAACTTAACTTGAAAGTATTCATCCTAAGCAAATGTACCAAGAATGGATGACACAGACTTATGACAAAGAAGGTTCGTCCAAAAGAATTTCATAAAGGAAACCTTGTGCTGAAAGAGATCCTTCCCATGCAAAAGGATGCTGAATTGGGAAGGGTCATATGTTGTGAAGAGGGCTTTCTCTAGAGGTGCACTGATTTTGACAAGAAATGGATAGGAAGAATTTATCTGATCCAGTGAATTCGGACTCGGTCAAGGAGTACTTTGTCTAAAGGAGAAGGGAAGCCAAGGTGAAAATCCGCAAAGGGCACTTTGGGACTTCTATTTCAAAAATAAAGAAAAAGAAAAGAAAAAAATATAAAAATAAAAAAAAAGAAAAAGAAAAAGAAAAAATAAAAATGGAGAGGCCAAGGTGAAAACTCGCAAAGGGCGCCTTGAGACCAAAGGGGTTTTGAATTGAAAACCCGAAAAGACAGCTCAAATTTGGAAAGTCATGCAGTGACCTTGCTATATCGGATTCGATGAGAAGTGAAGTATGTTACATATCGAGGCATCAACGAATTACTTTGGATCTTTTAAACACATGTTGAACTCAAGAAAGTCTTCATGGAGCTGGTGTATAGATGCTCAAGCGGCGATATCTGGGGCATCTGATTTCTGTCCTATTTACTATCTTTGGATTCTTTTTCTTCGCAAAGATATGTTCTCAGGTTAATCTTTTTTCATTCCTTCCAATAATGTGTCCAAATCTAATTATCCTCAGGATCAATTTATTTGTCTCCCATTATTCATAAAGCATGTTGCATTGAAATAATGATAGATGAACTAAAATATCTTCACAAACGAAGTTTTGCATATTACTCTGGAAATTTCTAGATAATACAAGAAAATGAAACAAGACAATTGTTTAAGGAATTCTCATATGTATGGGTTGGAGATACTCGAGAGATTTTCTTCTTCAGTCCAAAATGTGGTTGGACGTTTTAAGCAATATTGATCTTAAGAAAGGATCATTTTATAAACATCTTCAGTGGGTCGTAACATTCGGGGAATGGTACGGTAGACCAAATTGATGGAGAAGATTTGAGGCATACTAGTAGAGTATGATTGATATGTCGAGAAGAACAAGGTGGAAAGCTCGATAGATGAATGAGTGGTGACATCTAGGATAGGGGTCATGTTCACAACATTTTGTATCATAACATGTTTAATTAAGAACATTCGACTCACTTCAATCATAGCATCCCAATTAGCAGGCATAATTATTCTACAGGTTATCAAAGATGACGCGCCTTAATCCCCTAAGCGGTAGGGTAATAGGCCGCAACATAGCAGATCTGGCTGAAGCAAGATCCAAGATGGTTTGGCGTCCTTGTGCTTACAATGAGCAAATCGAAGACATAGCTGATTTGGTTTTCGTGTGCTTACGCTGAAGCAAATCTAAGATGATTTGGCATCTCTATATTGTCAGAGAGCAAATCGAAGTTTGGCATCTCCATTTTGACGGAGAGCAAATACATAGCAGATCTAACCTTCAGATGTTTATACTGAAGCAGATCCAAGATGGTTTGGCATCCTTGTGCTTACAAGGAACAAATCGAAGACATAGCTGATTTGGCTTTCACATCTAAGATGATTTGGCATCTCTGTATTGTCAGAGAACAAATCGAAGTCTAGCATCTCCATTTCGACGGAGAGCAGATACATAGTAGATCTAACCTTCAGATGTTTATACTAAAGCAGATCCAAGATGGTTTGGCATCCTTGTGCTTACAAGGAACAAATCGAAGACATAGCTGATTTGGCTTTCACGTGTTTACGCTGAAGCAAATCTAAGATGATTTGGCATCTCTGTATTGTTAGAGAACAAATTGAAGTCTGGCATCTCCATTTCGACGGAGAGCAGATACATAGCAGATCTAACCTTTAGATGTTTATACTGAAGCAGATCTAAGATGGTTTGGCATCCTTGTGCTTACAAGGAACAAATCGAAGACATAGCTGATTTGGCTTTCACGTGCTTACGATGAAGCAAATCTAAGATGATTTGGCATCTCTGTATTGTCAGAGAATAAATTGAAGTCTGGTATCTCCATTTCGACGGAGAGCAGATACATAGCAGATCTAACCTTCAGATGTTTATACTAAAGCAGATCCAAGATGGTTTGGCATACTTGTGCTTACAAGGAAAAAAATCAAAGACATAGCTGATTTGGCTTTCACGTGCTTACGATGAAGCAAATCTAAGATGATTTGGCATCTCTGTATTGTCAGAGAACAAATCGAAGTCTGGCATCTCCATTTCGATGGAAAGCAGATACATAACAGATCTAACCTTCAGATGACTAAAGCAGATCCAAGATGGTTTGGCATCCTTATGCTTACAAGGAACAAATCGAAGGCATAGCTGATTTGGTTTTCGCGTGCTTACGCTGAAGCAAATCTAAGATGATTTGGCATCTCTGTATTGTTAGAGAACAAATCGAAGAAATAGATTTGGCGTCTCTGTATTCGACGGAGAGCAGATCGAAGATATCAACAGGTTAGTCATAAGTTTACAAGAAGCAGATTAAAGACATAGAAGATCTAACCTTCAGATGATTTTACTGAAGCAGATCCAAGATGATTTGGCATCCTTGTGTTCACAAGGAGCAAATCGAAGACACAGCAAATTTGGCTTTCACGTGTTTACGCTGAAGCAGATCTAAGATGATTTGGCATCTCTGTATTGTCAGAAAACAAATCGAAGAAGCAGATTTGGCGTCTCTATGTTCGACGGAGAGTAGATCGAAGATATCAACATGTCAATCTTGATTTTGCAATGAGCAGATTAAGGACCATGATCTGATAAGGCCGGGAAAATTTGGTCTTTCTATGAGTCTTTGCTCGATTCCTGTTACACAGCAATGAGCAAAGAGGGGCAGCTGTAGACATTCAATTTTGCCCGGGCCCAAAAATAAGTCCAAAAAAAAAATATAATAAACCCCCCAAAAAAAATGAAGTCCAAGTTCAGTCCAGAATTACAAATATAATTTGGCCCGATCAGAATGACCCATTACTTGAAAAGATTTAAGGTCCATCTACAAGCTTGACTTATATGGAAATGTAATCTTTAAGGATATGCAATCTTATATATGATATGCAATCTTAGATATGATATAATCTTAGATATGATATGATATGATATGATATGCAATCTTGAAGATATGATTTTGTAATTTTGGAGATTTAATTTGTAGATATCCTTTAATCTTAACCATTGATGTAATTGATCTATACCGTTAGATTTGGGGAGCCTCAACTATAAATAGAGGCCTCTCCCTTCATTGTAAATCACTTGAGTTTTAGGAAGCAATAAGAATTCTTGAGAGCATTCACTCAAATTTCTCTCCCTCTTGCGTTCTTACTCTCTGTGGTTTGTTCTTAATTTTTTCTTCGTCTATCTTAGTTTTTCAACCTTTTTTTTTTAATTTCTTCATTTTTCAAATATGTATATTTATTCCTATCTTTTATACATTTCATTATGTATTTTATATATTATAATATTTAACTTTTTTATATAGTTTATTTTCAAATATATATTTTCTATGCATGTATATATATTATATTATCATTTCATGTATTTTGAACTATTGCATTATATTTTTATAATTTGTAAATGTTCTATTTATTCATTTTTTTAGTGTATGTCATTTATCTTATTTGTGCATAGTTTCATTTTTTTTATATGCTATGTTTAATTATTTCTTTTATGTGCTATTTTATGATATATACTGTTGTATAATTTTTGCATGTATTATGTTTTTCTTTTAGTTTACTCATGTTTTTATTTGTTTATTATCTTATATTTACCCTAGTATGATTTTTTTTCATTAAACGTATGTTCATGTTATTTAGTTTTGTCTTAATGATATTATTTATGTTTGTATGGAAATGTTAGAATATTTTGTACATCTATGCTTCATGATGCATTAATATGTCATCCTAAAACCTCATTTAAAATAATATTCCAAGGGTTTTTTAAAAAAAAAATAAAAGGAAATGCTTGATGTTTGGAAACTTCGAGAAAGGTAGTGCCCTAACTTATTCAGTTGCGACTTTTCTCGTTGAATTCGAATAGTCAAGCACCCTTCTAAGTCATTTTGAGTTTTCAAAACTTAAACAATTATTTCGAGATTTCAAAACATAGTGTCCTAACTTACTGGATATGGCGTTTTGTTGTTTCGAGATAGAAATTTTCGAAAGACGAGCTTAGTTTCGAAGGTTTTAAAATGTTGCGTCCTAACTTACTGGATGTGATGTTTTGACTCGTTTAAAATAAGTGAGTCTTAATTTTCAAAATTAAGACATTCTAATTAAAAGAGGTTTGCATCTTAAAACTTTCAAATTTCCGACATTAAAGACACTTGATAATCAATTAGGTACCAATTTTTGGGCGTTACGAGGGTGCTAACCCTTCCTCATACGTAACTGACTCCCGAATTCGTTTTCTCGACTTTCGTAGACCAAAATTAATGTTTTAAAACAAAACATTTTATAAGGTGATCCAATCACACCTAAAAAGATTGGTGGCGACTTCCATTTTTGTTTTTCTTAAAGTCGATTCCCATTTTTCAAAACTCGATTTAAAAATGGTTTCGACAAACCTCTCATGCACTTGTTACTTAATTCACTTAACACATAATAATTTCTTATCACAAAATCACTTGTTTTACAAGTTTCACTATACAAAAGAATATGATTCAATTTAGTCATGAAAGTTAGTATATTAGGTACATATGAACTTGTTTACACTTCCAACTTCCAACTTTCATGTCACTTAATATATCACTTTCTCACTTTAATTTTTATAATCACTAAATATAATTTCTTATGTATTCTTTCATACTATTATTAATTTATTTCACATTTACTACACTTATTTTATCACATGCTTCACTTTAATCCTTTTAAAAATAAATAGAATTTATAGGAGTACTTACTTGTCTTTAGCTATATTTCACTTCATTTACTTCTATTCTCTTCCTTTCACACTGTCGAAACCATTTTTAAATTTGAAAAAATGGGAGTCAACTTAAAAACAAAAAAACTGGAGTCACTACCGATCTTTTCTGAGGTGTGATCGGATCACCTTGAGTTTAATCATTTTAATAAAATGTTTTGATTTATTAAAATGATGATTTTGATCTATGAAGTTCAAGAATAAAGGTTCGAGAGTCGGTTACGCACAAGGAAGGGTTAGCACTGTAACACCCCGAACCCGAAACCGACACCGGAGTCGAACACGAGGTGTTAACTGGCTTTAGCCCCTTACAAAATTTATTTTCCAGACACTGCCCAATCTGTGTACTAGCCGCTTTAAAAATCATATCTTGAGTTTCGTAACTCAAAAATCAGTTTCGTAATTTTTCCCAGAAACTAGACTCATGTGCCCATCTATGTTATTTTTTCTAGAATTTTTGGTTGGGCCAATTAGTACAGTTTATTAGTCAAACTCCCCCAAGTTGCAGGGGTCGACTACACTGACCTTTGTCCATTACGACTGGGATATCTCCCTGCACGGGGCTTCAATACTGTTGCCGTTTGTTTCTATGAAAACTAGACTCAGAGAGGAATCTGCACATATTTGGTACGACCCCTAATTATCTCTGGTTAATTTATAATGAATTTCCAAAGTCGGAGCAGGGAATCCAGAAACCGTTCTGGCCCTGTCCCACTAAAATCTGATTATCTCTTAATATACTGCCCATATGATCTTTTCGTTACTTCCTCATGAAAGCAGACTCATCGAGCTTCGATTACATAATTTATTCATCAATTAATTCCACTCCCACTATTTTTAGTGATTTTTCAATCTCATGACACTGTTGCTGCCAGCATCTGTTACGAAAGTAACTAGGTCCATTTCATGCCTACCCTTGATCCAATTCAATCGAACATTCGTGCCATTTTCGCATGGCTTAAAGTTTACATGCCATAATTCAAACACAATGTACTAGCTTATACATGCCAAAATGATCTTCTAAACACACTAAGAAGAAAGTACCAAAACTTGCTATCCGGTGTGATGACTTCAATGACGGCCCGACCCCGCAAAAATAGATGAGACCAAGCAACCTATAGTGGGTGACAAGGAAACATCGAGTGAGTTTATAACTCAGTAAGTCATAAGCAATGCACTACCATCTATCAACAACATTATCACAAGAGGAAACAAAATGGAACGAGACAATTTACTCTATCCATACCGAACCATACCATAGTTCCTCCAACTTATCAATTCAATTTCATATCAATTCATGCATTCACATTCTATATACTCATCAATAGGACATTGAAGCAATTTCATAAATCGATTTATTTTCGTTACAATCAAACGACTATACGACCTTTCACCCATCCTACGATAAAACTTATGTACGTGACTTCAAGTATATTTGTCACATAGGTTCGAACTTACCGAGCTCAACACCAAGTATAAGCATAGCACCTATTAGCCACGTGCTCAAGACACTTACCCGACCCGCTGTCCGCGATCGACTCAATAGTGTCGCACACATAGTGTCCATAATGATTCACGAATGTATATTGAGCCCGCACACTCAGTGCTATACAATCAAATCGCACACTTAGTGCTACATAGTTAGACTCGCACACTTAGTGCCGCATGGTCAATTCGCACACTTAGTGCATCATATTCATTTCGCACACTTAGTGCAACATAGTCGAATCGCACACTTAGTGCTGTACAATTTAATCCCGCGCACCTAGCGCCAATCTCATGGTCATAAATGGTTATCCCGCACGTTTAGTGCCGAGATCAACAACTCATTACATCTTACCTCTTTTCATTCATTCAACAATTTCATCATCACATACGTACATGCATATATATATGTATATTTATTCATTCCAATCAGCATCAATACATACACATTATGACCATTTGAAATAATACCCACTACATGCTTAATGACTTACTTTATGTTGGGTAAAATAATTCCGAGTGGGCTACTCGATGACCTTCGATTTCCCCTTGTTGGACGCCTCTCCTTTAGGTTCTTGAGCTTAAATAATACAAATAAGAGTATTCAATATTTAACTCAATAACATGAATTTATTTATCACATTCGGCAATCACACATCATTAAATTTTCAAACCAAGATGTCATTATATGACCACATATACACATATCCATATACTCAAGCTCAATAATTATAATGTAATATCATGTACCCACTTTAAGTATATTGCCGAATATACTTAATCATACATACACCTAACCAAAACAATTTCCTAAAATCTTCATATCATTTATACACTAGGCCGATTGCCCTCACCAAGTTCACCTATGTTCTTCAACAATTCCTTCATTGATCAAGCACATATTCGGCTAAGAAATGGCAATTTTAGCAACCTTCGATTTAGTACTTAACTTTTACCACATATCAAATAACTCATTTCCTTACTCATGTGACCACGTATATTCGGTCATGCATACACACATAAAATCAATTTGGAGACTCTATCAATCCCACATACATTCGGCACCTTCATCCACCATTCTACCAAGCATGTAACATTCAAACACAACCAAACTCACATTCGGCCCTAGCTCATAACAAGGTAGCCGATTCTTTTTATAGTTCAAACATTCCTCTATCATCATTCACCTAACTTTAACACGAAACCACAAAACTCACCATTTCTCATCCAACTAACATGAACAACAACCATTCCTTGAACACTTTCTCATGACCGATTGCTCATGTTATCAACAAGATTCAAGGTTTGAACATGGGCTATTTAAAACATGCATGCATCTCAAAGACAACATCAAACATACCTTAGTCTAGCAAACCACCATAGCCGATTTTCTCAAGCTCTTCCCCCTTCCTTTTTGCATTTTCGGCCAAGGATGATAAAAGATGAACAAATTTTTTTCTTTCTTCTTTAGAACATTCGGCCAAGGGGAAATGAAGAAAGATGGACACTTTTTTTTTTGTTTTTCCTTCTTACTTTCACGGCAAAAGGGGAGGAAAGAAACAATTACCACCCATCCTTTCCTTTTTCCATTTCTTTATTTCCCCATACTTCTTATTATATTTCATCCTACATACCTCACTAGGCCAACATGTTCCCAACATGTTTCCACCCATAGCATGGCCGGCCACTACATATTAGGGAGGGGGAATTTGACATGCAAGTCCCCTTTTTCTTCCACATGCACTAATAGGTCCTCATGCATTGACCTATCACATTTTAAAATTTTCTCATATAAGTCCTATTGACTAAATTCACATGCAATCGACCAAATCGAAGCTTGAAATTTTCACACATTCATTATTACATATTCTAGATAATAAACATCACATTCAAACCTTTCGGTGACTCGGTTTAGCGGTCCCGAAACCACTTCCCGACTAGGGTCAATTTTGGGCTGTCACAAGCACCCTCGTAACGTCCAAAATTGGTACTGAATTGATTAATTAATGCCTTAACGTCGAATGTTTAAAAAGAGCTTAGAATACGATCCTTTTATTTTTTTTTAAAAAAAGAACACTTGAATAAATTAAATGGGATGTTAAGATCCTCTTATTTCGAAGAAATAAAATGTCATACCCAGTAAGTTAGGATACGACATTTCATATTTTCGAAACTGAGCTTGTCTTTTGATTTTTTAAAACTCATGCAGTGAAGTTTAAAAAAGAATATTCAATCATTTGGGTCAAATGAAAAATTAGAACCCAGTAAGTTAGGGCACGATTTCTCACAATTCCAAACATAGAATATTGCCTTTATGTTCTTAGAAACCATTAGCTCGAGATACAAAATGTCATATCCAGTGAGTTAGGACACAACACCTCGGATTTCTGAGAATAAGCTTTTATTTGAAACTTATACGTTTTGAATGAAAAAGGGTACTCGGTTACTTAGGTTCAACGAGGAAAATTGGAACCCAGTAAGTTAGGGCACAATTTTTTCAAAGCTTCCAAGTACCAAGTATTGCATTGTTTAAAATTTTGAATAAAATGTAATAAATAAATGAAATGTATTTTTATTAAAAAGGGATAATTCGATAACATAAAGAATAAAGTACGTGGCAATAACATTTCATGAATAATCTAAAATAATAAGGAAATGCAAGAGAACAACTTAGAATACATGCAATAGCAGCACATCATATATTATACAAATACCACCATTTATAACCAAGGGCTAATGAATAAGAAACCAATTTTAAAATAAGTTTCAAATAAATCACACAAATAAAATATAACAAATTTTAAAATAAAATAAAATGAATAATAGGAAGAAGAAAATTTGGAAATCTTACTGTACAAATTATACAAAAATTTTAAAACAGGTAATAGATATAAGAATTTTAAAATGAATAGAAAAAAATAAAAGAAATAATATATTAAATAGTAATGTACGAATGAATTTTAAAACAAATATTATAAAGTAAATAATTTGAATGAAAGCTTGAACTGTATCAAAAATAAAAAAAAAGAATAGATAATATGTGTAACGCGTAAATGAGATTTCGAAATAAATAATGTTAATTAAAATATACAAAGCAATACATATATACTTGGAAAAAACCTAATATAAATAATATATATAGTAGTAATAATAATACATGAAAGTGTTTCAGATAGACAAGTATGCACATGAAAATAAAATAAATAAAAGAGTGTGAAATTAAAATAGTTCTAAATAATATATTAAAACAACATGTTTAAAAAAAATGAATACTTAAAACCGAATTAAGAGAAAAAAACAAAACCCAAGGGATAATTTATAAACATAATAAATCATTAAAATAGAATTTTGGGCCGAAATTAAATGTGCACAAATATTCGAGGTCTAAAATTAAAGTTGCCCCAAATCTCAAAATACTATGCTAAGGGGAGGGCCAAATTGAAATAGTGCGCAGATTACAGGGACAAATTAAAATAATTTAAAAAACTTAAACGTGGCACGATTGAATGCTAGCGTGAAGGAGGGGACCAATAGTGCAAATTACCCAATTAAAGGTAAAATGCGCGTGAATTCGGGCAAAACGCGTACTGATGGCCCCCAATGCTGTTTTGTTTTATTATTAATTGAAACCATATTTTGTTTCCCTTTTTTATCATTAAAAAAAACTTTTTAGAAAACCAAAAAGAATTTAAAACATCACTCTTCATTCATTTTTTTTAAAACAGAGAGAAGGCTCTCAACCCCCTTTCTCATCCTGTGATTCACACCTAAACTCCAGCAGATCACCACCGCCGGCTTCGTCATCAGTGACCAACATGCATGGCGGCCGGAGCTCATTTTCCAGGCGAAGAAAGGTATCTCCTTCGTTTTATATATTTCCCGAAATACGTGTAGATATATATAGAAGATTCAAAAGTGAAATAAATAGAGCAAATAAAAGAAAGTAAAAACCTTAGAATAACTCCCTTGATTTGTTCGTATTTCCTGAAGTGCTCTCTAATGTATGTTGTACAACTGTTGTTTTTTAGATCTCCCCTTTCTCCCCCCAAAAAAACCCATATACAAAATCGTATATTGGTTTTTATAGCCAATATTTAAAACCCATTTTACACGTTTTTAGGTACGTGCGTGAGTACATCATTGATGTGGCATGGTGGAGCAACGCATGGTGCGGAGGAAGCGCGAGACGTGCGGTGCCTGGAGACTGCCCTAGGTTGTGGCGGCTAATGGTGTTTGCTGCTAGGCTTTGTGTTTTTGTTTTTATTATTTTTTTGGGCTGTTGGGGTTTGCTCGGGGTTTGGGTAATTGGGCTTGGTCTGTAATTTTGTTTTAGGTGTTTGATATGGGCTGTGATTTGGACTTAAAGGTAGGTATTTGGGCTTTAATTGGCTTGTATTTGGTTTTTGTTCTTGGTGGTTTAGGCCGGGCTGAAATTGGGCCCTATAGCTGCCCCTCTTTGCTCATTGTAGTGTAACGAGAACGGAGCAAAGACTTTAAAAGGGCCAATTTTGCCTGGTCTTGCTAAGTCCTGACTTCTTGGTTGTAACGCCCCCACGCCCGAGACCATCACCGGAGTCGAGCTTGAGGGGTTACCGAACATAATTTATCAATTTAAGAACTTCAAATCATTTGTTTCTACATTCACAGCTTTCTAGCTACTCGCGTCACAGTTACAAGAAAAATCATATCTCGAATTACAAAACTCGAAATTAATATCCGTAAATTTTCCTGGAATCTAGACTCATATATATATTTACTAATTTTTTTCTAGAATTTTTTATTGGGCCAATTAGTACAGTTTATTAATTAAATTATCCCCTATTTCAGGGTTCGACTGCTCTGACCTCTGTGTATTACGAATCAGATATATCTCTATAAAAAATTTCAATGACTATGAGGTTTGTTTATATTAAAACTAGACTCAATAAGGAATCTGTACATATAAATAAAAACGTCTAATTATTTTAGTAAAATTTATTATGAATTTTTAAAGTCAGAACAGGGGATCCAGAAATCACTCTGGCCCTGTTTCGCAAAAGTTTAAATATCTCATAAAATATAATTTATATTCCTGTTTTGTTCAATCCATATGAAAATAGACTCATTAAGCTTCAATTTCATAACTTACTCATCATTTATTTCTATTTATACTATTTTTAGTGATTTTTCAAATTCATGTCATTGCTGCAGCAATATTCTGTTTTAAGGCAAGTTTCATCTTTCCATGAATTTTTATGAACTAGATAACCTGTTAAACTTCCATGATATTAAACATGATCTAAATTAGCCATCACCATGACTTATCAATATCAAACATCTTCTCAACCAAACATGGCCATATCATAAAATTATTTACACAAAATAGGTATATTGCTATACATGCCATACTTAAGTAGTTGTACAAGCCATTTACCAAGATAAAAGTCCTTTGGATAGTGTGATCGAACTTTCGACCTGTCCCGATTCCTGAGCCGGCTTGTTCAAAACTACAGTGAATGAAAAGGAAGGAGTAAGCATAAATGCTTAGTAAGTTCATATGCAAATAATAAGTAACATAACAAACAATTATACCAATCAACATTAGCATACATCACTAAAACACATATCACATTTCTGATCATTTTTCATCATCTTATTACCTTATAGTGGTTGTATCAATACTCAACCCGAGAGTTAAATACATACCTGTCCAAAATATCCATTTCACATCACTCACCAATACTTCTCTTTACATCTCGAATATTCCTCCATTGAGTAGAACTTTACCCGTTGAACACATCGGAATATAATTCGGATACATGGATAATTTGCATATAAGTGCCACATATTCAATCAAGCAATCATGTAACCCGCCCATAAGCGAACTCGGACTCAACTCAACGTGCTTGGGCGTTTGCATCCATAAGTGAACTCGGACTCAACTCAACGAGTTCGGATGCCTAGTTACATCTCACGAACTCGGACTCAACTTAACGAGTTCGGACATTCGCATCCATAAGTGAACTCGGACTCAACTCAACGAGTTCGGATGCTCAACCATCCTAGTGACATGTCACTTGTATCCTAATCTATTCCTAAGGTTCAAACGGGCTTTTTCCTCGAACACTTATCCTTGCCGTCTTCCGTAGAATGCCGAAATCAATACTCGGTAACAATTATATTTAACAAGTAGTTCGCATAATTTACATATTATTTGAAATTAACCACAAAGCATACATTTCATAATTAAATTCAGCATAGCATATAATTAACATCAATAACTTAAAAATAACAATTATGCTACTTTATTTACACATGAACTTACCTTGGTACCAAAATACAAAGATTTTGCAATTTAGTCCACAATCTTTTCTTTTCCTCGATTGAGGTCGATTCCACGTCTTTCTTGATCTAAAATAACACATTTAGCTTATTTAATACTCACATTATCAAATTAATCCTTAACTCAAATTTTGGCAAAATTACAATTTTATCCCTAAACTTTTGCATATTTACATTTTGCCCCTAGGCTCGGGATTAAACTTTATTCCTTATTCTTATGTTTTACAACATGATGATCACTTTTCTCTTCTATGGCAACATCAAATTCTCACTCTAACATGTACTTATGACTATTAGGTATTTTTACCGATTAAACCCTTTTACTCGTTTTCACTCAAAACCGAGTAGAACAAGTTGTCTAACATAATTTAAAACCCCATATTCTATCATAAAACATCAAAATACACAAATTTCACCTATGGGTATTTTTCCAAATATGAACCCTAAGTTGAATTATTGTTAGCATAAGCTTAATCGAGCTACCGGGATCTCAAAAACGTAAAAATCTTTAAAAACGGGGCTTGGAATCACTTACTATGGAGCTTGGAAGCTTGAAACAAACCCTAGCTATGGAGAACCCTTGAAATTTCGGCCTAATGAAGAAGATGGACAAAAATTGGCTTTTAATTTTGTTTTTAATTCATTTTAATAACTAAATGACCAAAATACCTTTACTACTAAACTTTCCAAAAATTCCTTCCATGTCCTAATTTTGTCCATGAACTTAAAATTGGTCAAATTGCTATTTAAGACCTCCTCATTAATATTCCAAAACAATTTCATACTAAAACTTCTAGAATGCAAGTTTTGCAACTTATTCGATTTAGTCCCTACTTTCAATTTAAGCACTTTAGGCATAGAATTTCATCACGAAATTTTCACACAATCATGCAATCATATCATAAACCTAAAATTAATTATAAAATAATTATTTCTATCTCGGATTTGTGGTCACGAAACCACTATTCCGATTAGGCCCTAATTCGGGATATTACATTGGTGCTTCCTTACTTCTAGTATCCTCACTTTAACCCACTGCGTCTTTAGGGGTATAGAAACTCATTTTCAATCTGCTTCACTGCTACCTTAGAGAGATAAGGTCGATGGCTAAAATCTGCTCTATAGCCGATACATCTCTCTCTGAGTTGGTGGCTAAAATCTGCTCTGTAGCTGATACATGGAGATAAGACTCACCATTTCTGATATGCTTCATAGCCGGATAAGATTTGTAATTTCCAATTTGCTTCTTGCAACTTCAGGAAGATAAGACTTGTATCTTCAACCTGCTCTCTTGCTACCTCAGAGAGATAAGGCTGGTGGCTAAAATCTACTTCATAGCCAATCCATGGAGATAAGATTCGCCATTTTCGATCTGCTCCAAAGCCGATACATGGAGATAAGATTCGTAATTTGTAGCCTGCTTCCTACAACTTTAGGAAGATAAGACTTGTGTCTTCAACCTGCTTTCTTGCTACCTCAGAGAGATAAGACTGGTGGCTAAAATCTGCCTCATATCCGATACATGGAGATAAGACTTGCCATTTCTGATCTGCTCCATAGGCGGTACATGGAGATAAGATCTGTAATTTCCAGTCTGCTTCCTATAACTTTAGGAAGATAAGACTTGTATCTTCAACCTGCTTTTTTGCTATCTAAGAGAGAAAAGGCTGGTGGCTAAAATTTGCTCCATATCCGATACATGGAGATAAGACTCGCCATTTTTGATCTGCTGCATAGCCGATACGTGGAAATAAGATCTATAATTTTTGGCTTATTACCCTACTGCTTGTCGCTACACTGTCCTCCGGGGAATATGTCCTGTAGACTTGGTTTCCTATGCTTATATTTATGCCAAATGACTAGGATGCTATGATCAAAATGAATCAAATGTTCCTAACTAGATGTATTATGGATGACATTTGTATGAATGCAGAATGTCATGAAAATGCCATTTTTTAAGTTTAAGCTGTTATTGCTCGCCGTTTGTCATTGGCGTATTTCTTCTTATTCAACTGATTTCTTTAACAAACATCTGAAACAATGGTTCTAACTTTAAACTTCTACTTCTCAGGTAATTTTAACCCTTAAGCTTGATGGGTTCTGAATAATTGGGTTTTGAATAATTGACCTGTTTCGGGTTCTTGCACCACTTAGAAGCTTCTAGAATAGTATGCAAAACTCCTTTTATGAAAGTGTTATTAGTCCATTAACCAATATTTCAATTGGAAAATGCTTGAAAAAAGCTATCATAATGGATAAGATGAAACTTTATTGAGAGCGAAACTCGAGATAGCAAATTAATCAAGATAACAGATTTTGCTAAGGTACAAAAGATATATAAGATGGAAAATTAGTACCCAAGATATCGCAGCGTGAACTTCTCTATTTGGACTGTTCGAAAACCCTTGGGAGCCAGATGTGTGTTTAGGAAGTCCAAAGTATTTCGTTAATGCCTCCAAGATGTAATGTTCCTCCTTCTTGTTAATTCTGGTAGAACAAGGTCGCAACATGCCCCATCTTTGATCACAATTTGAGCTGCCCTTTTCTGGGTTTTCAACTCAAAACCCCTGTGGTCTCAAAGCGCCCTTTGCGGGGTTTTGCCTTGGCCTCTCCATTTTTTTTCAAAGCGCCCATTTGCTGGTTTTTGCCTTGGCCTTTTCTTTTTTAGGTAAAGTACTTCTTGACCGAATCTGAATTTACCGGGTTGGGGAAGCTTTTACCATCCATTTCTGCTAATATCAGTGCCCCTAAAAAAAACCTTTTTCACTACATAAGGTCCTTCCCAGTTTGGCATCCATTTCCCTCTGAAATCCTTTTGTGTAGGGAGAATCTTTTTCAATACTAAGTCCCCTTCCTGGAATACCCTTGGGCGAACTTTCTTGTTGTAAGCTTGCATCATTCGTTTTTGGTACATTTGACCATGACGGATAGCCTTCAGCTTCTTTTCTTCAATCAAGTTCAGCTGGTCGTACTGGGATTGGACCCATTCCGCTTCATCTAGCTTCAATTCAGATAAAACCTGGAGAGAAGGAATGTCGACTTCGATAGGCAAAACTGCCTCCATCCCATAAACCAACGAGAAAGGTGTTGCCCCGGTAGAAGTTCTGACCGACGTTCGATAAGCATAGAGGGCAAACAGTAACTTTTCATGCCAATCCTTGTAGGTCTCAGTCATTTTCCCCACGATCTTCTTTATATTTTTATTTTCCACCTCAACTACCCCATTCATTTTCGGGCAGTATGGTGATGAGTTGTGGTGCTTAATTTTGAAGTGACTGCAGACCTCCACAATCACACTGTTGTTTAAATTTAACCCGTTGTCAGATATGATTCTCTCTTGCATGCCATACCGACATATGATTTCCTTTTTCAAGAACTTGCTGACTGCTGACTTCGTGATGTTGGCGTATGAAGCAGCCTCCACCCACTTGGTGAAGTAATCAATGACCACAAAGATAAAACAATGTCTATTAGAAGCCTTCGGCGAAATCGGCCCAATGATGTCCATGCCCCACATTGAGAAAAGCCATTGGGA
The DNA here is from genome assembly GCF_007990345.1 of Gossypium hirsutum. Classification (NCBI taxonomy): domain Eukaryota; kingdom Viridiplantae; phylum Streptophyta; class Magnoliopsida; order Malvales; family Malvaceae; genus Gossypium; species Gossypium hirsutum. Next base: position 16,385,489 of record NC_053435.1, on the reverse strand, counting down.
AGTCATGACATGAAGAGATGAAGGAGGCACATGGATTTTGTCACCATAAATTTGGCACTTATGTCATTTTTTGGCATAGTTGATGCAATCTCCTTCCATTGTAGACCAGTAATACCCGAATCTCATAATTTGTCTAGTCATTATAAACCCATTGGCATGCGTCCCATAAACACCTTCATGGACTTCTTCCAGGATTTTCTTTGCTTTGACAGCATTAACACATCTTAGGAGCACTTGGTCCTTCCTTTATATAGGATTTCACTGTCTAAGACTTAGTTATCGGCTAGCCTCCTTAATGTTCTTTTATCATTTTTGGTTGCCTGATTAGGATATACACGGTTTTTCACATATCAAAGAATATCCTGATACCAAGGATGATTATCCCTCTCTTCCTCTTCGTCGATATTGCAGCAATGAATCGGCTTCATATCCTCTTATTTATTTGCTCTGAACATGGAAGCTAACGTAGCCAGGGCATCAGCCATCTGATTTTCATCACGCGGGAGATAATGGAAAGTGATATCATCAAACACCTTGATTAAGTCTAGAACCAGCTCTCGGTAACTGATCAACTTTGAGTCTCTTGTTTCCTATTCACCTTTGAGCTGATAGATCACTAATGCGGAATCCCCATATACCTCTAACACCTTGATTTTACGCTCTACGGCTACACGGATACCCATGATACATGCTTCATATTCTGCCATATTATTTGTCCAATCAAAATCCAATTTGCAAGTGAAAGGATAGTGATCTCCATTTGGAGATACTAAGACTGCCCCAATTCCATTGCCAACGGCGTTCGATGCTTCGTCAAAATTTAGTTTCCAAGGACGATCTTCTGGAGTGTTTTCTTGAGTGGCTGCCACATACATTAGATCTTTATTGGGGAAATCAAAGTTCAAGGGCTCGTAATCTTCTAAAGCTCTACTGGCTAGAAAATCTGCTATCGCACTCCCTTTTACAGCCTTCTGGCTCACGTAAATTATGTCAAATTCAGAAAGTAGAATTTGCCATCGGGCCATCCTTCCATTCAGAGCAGCTAACTCCATCATGAACTTAAGAGGATCTAGTTTCGAGATTAGCCAGGTTGTATGGTACAACATGTACTGCCTCAATCTCCGAGTTGTCCAGACCAAAGCAAACATAGCTTCTCAATTGGCGGATATCTCATCTTACATTCAGTGAATTTCTTATTGAGGTAGTATATCGCCTTTTCTTTCTTGCTTGTCTCATCGTGTTGACCAAGCACACATCCCATTGAGTGGTCAAATACCGTCAAATACAATATTAATGGTCTACCCAGGCTAAGAGGTGTTAGCACTGGGGAATTTGACAAATATTATTTAACTCTGTCAAAGGTCTTCTGACACTCTTCATCCCACACGCCTGGATTGTGTTTCTTGAGAAGACGAAATATGGGGTCACATTTCTCAGTTAGTTGCGAAATAAACCGAGCAATGTAATTTAGTCTTCCTAGAAAACCTCAGATTTCCTTTTGAGTACGTGGCGGGGGTAATTGTTGTATAGCTTTGACTTTGTCAGGGTTAACCTCGATTATTTTTTCACTGATAACGAAACCGAGTAACTTTCCTGATCTAGCCCCAAAAGTACACTTTGTTGGATTGAGCTTTAGCTGGAACTTTCTCAGCTTCAAGAACAATTTCCTCAAAACCTGTATGTGCTTTTTTTCTGTTCGGGATTTTGCGATCATATTGTTGACGTAAACCTCAATCTTCTTATGCATCATGTCATGAAACAAGGTCACCATGGCTCTTTGATACGTTGCTCTCACATTTTTTAACCTGAATGGCATCACTTTATAGCAAAATGTTCCCCACAAGGTTATGAATGTGGTCTTTTCCATGTCTGCAGGATACATCTTTATCTGGTTGTATCTAGAAAAACCATCCATGAAAGAAAATAACGAGTAACCCGCCGTGTTATCTACCAACGTGTCGATATGAGGCAACGGGAAATTGTCCTTTGGGCTGGCCTTGTTCAAGTCTCTGTAATCCACATACATCCGCACTTTGCCATCCTTCTTAGGGACAGGGACAACATTGGCAACCCATTCCGAGTAATTCACCACTTACAAAAACCCAGCGTCGAATTGCTTCCTAACCTCTTCCCTTTTTTTTACTGCAACATCGGGTCTCATCCTTCGAAGCTTCTGTTGAACAGCTTGTACTTTTCTTTTATGGGGACTCGATGTACCGCAATGTCAGTGCTTAACCCAGGCATGTCTTGATACGACCATGCGAAGACATCTTTGAACTCTTGTAGCAGCTTAACGAGGTCTCGCCTTGCTCCCTCGATTATGCAAGTTCTAATTTTCACTTCTTTCCCTTCTTCCAAAGTCACATTCTCAGTTGTCTCCTTATGGGGTAGAATTTTTTTCTCTTCCCATTCTACCATATTTAACAAATCAAGAGATAACCCACAATCTTCATCATCTTCAAAATCTTGAGATCCCTCTAAACACATATCTCGCTCAAAAAGAGATTCTGCATCCGTAACAGTGTTGCTTGTGACATTGATATTTGGAAACCTATTATAACACGAAAAAATATCCAAAGAATAAATCTAAGGGTGGCTTATTTGTATGGCATGATTATGAATATGATGAGAATATGAAAAAAGATTTGCCCAGAATAAGACACAAAAAATGCATTTCTTATTGAAAACAAAGGTGTTTGAATATGAGCATATTTCACAAAATATTCTTATTGTTTCTAGGCTTAAAACAATAAGTGAGTTCTGAACATTACTCTATACTAGCTCTAAGAACTACAGGAATTTCCTCCGCAGTCCAGTTATTCAGGACACTTCCAAGCTCATAAGGGCGGATGCCTGATAAGTTTCCTTTCATCGCCCTCTTCTCCGATATGTTGTTAATGCTTAAACTTCTCATCAGCTCTTCAGCTGTCTCTTCTCTTGTCCTCTCTGATTCAAGATGAATAATTTATCCTGACACAAATGTATTAGATATATGGGGGAAGGTTAGTGGCTCCCACTTGACCTCTGTCCTACTCAGTCGTGCCCTTTGTCTCTCCCGTTTCTTTTCTAGCTCTTCCTTCTTCTGTTTGGCCTCTGGCTTATGTCCCAAGCCAAAATGATTCCATTTTCCAACCAACACTGGTACTTCGACTTGTCCGTGAAGGTATTTTCCCAGCCCCTTTTCGGGAAATGCTCCTTTTCCTACCATCAATTGTAAGCTCATCCTTGTAGCTTCAAATATCTCTGGCGTTGGAATCCTGCCTCCTTCAATGATGAAAGTTATATTTACAAACTCCAATAGCTGGAAGGAACACTCAATTACTTCATCATCACTCTCGATATATGGCGCATCAGTAGCAACGGATGCGATAATGTCTTTCTCTGCATTTATAGTTATCGATCGGCCCTCCGTTACTAACTTCAGCTTCTGGTGCAATGATGACGGTACTACTCCTGCTGAGTGAATCCAAGGCCTCCCCAGTAAACAATTATAAGAGGGCCTGATGTCTATCACGAGAAAGTCTACCTCGTATGTGTTGGGTCTGATCAGAAGAGGGATCTCAATCCTACCCATTACTTTCCTCTCGGTGCCATCAAACGCTCTCACTATGTTCTGGCATGTCTTCATATGAGAACTATCTATAGGCAACCTATTCAATGTGGACAGAGGCAAGACATTCAGCGCTGACCCATTATCAATCAATACCCCCGGTAGTGTATACCCTTTGCACCGGGTAGTGATATGCAGAGCCTTGGTGGACCCCATGCCACCTGGCGGTATCTCATCATCACTAAAAGAAATGAAGTTATCAGCACTTATATTGTTGACGAGACGGTCCAGCTTGTTCACTGAAATGTCTTCTACGACATAGGTTTCATTCAACACCTTCATCAACGCATTACGGTATGCCTCCGAATTTTGAAGCAAAGCTAGTACTGAGGTGCGGGCTTGCTGCTTGTACAACTGCTCCACAACACTATACTCACTGTGTTTCAGGAACTTTAGAAATTCTTTAGTTTCATCCACTGTTACCGGTTCATTAACCAGTGGTTTTGTCTTCTCTTCCTCTTGTTCAAACATTAAAGATTTCTCTTTCACAGGCTCAGCTTTCATATCTAGCGTGCTGACCAGCCTCCCCTCTCCTGGTGTTGTCACATTACAATTTTACTTCCAAGGCACCCTTTTGTTATCCTTGTAAGGAAAAGCCACTAATTTTTGAATCACCACTTTTGGCGTAGTTCTTACTCCAGCTTCATTTACTCTCGGTTGTGAAATGATCACCGCTAGGTGATTGACCTCACAGACCTTCTTTCTTAGCCCCACCTCTGAGACGCACACATCTTTCACCTCAGCAAACTCAAAGAACTCCAGCTCCTTGTTGTCCATTAGACCCTATACCAGGGTTCTGAATTCATCGCATGTTTCAATCTCATGGTCCTTCTCTCCGTGGAACTCACAATAGTTCCCTGTTTCTTGGGATTTGTTGCCAAAGTCTTGCGTAATTAGACCTCTCTCTACCATCTTCTTTAAAATCTCCCTTATCGAGGTTTTCACTTCCGCTACATTCAACTTATTTCTCCTTCCCGTATCTTCGACTACTGTGTTTACCCCATTAGCAGTATGATTGGGTAACGGGTTTCTTACCCTGGGTGTATCATCGAACTTTACAACACCTATGTTGATGAGCCATTCGACTACTCTTTTGAAAGAGGTGCAGTTCTCTATCGAGTGCCCCACGATGCCCGCATGATATTCACATTGGGCACTTGTATCATACCACTTGGGGTATGGGGGCTACAACGGTTTTAAGTAGAACGGGGATACAATGTTTGCATCGAATAAATTTTTTTACAGCTCCCGATACGTTATTGGAATGGGAGTAAAATGGGGCCTCTCCATATTCTATTTTGTATTGGGCTCTTGCATTACCGACACTTGCTGACCCGTGGTTACTGCCTTCGGTTGATTTACCGTGAGTGGTTTCGTATAACCCACGCTTACATTGCTGACTTCATTTTCTCTCTTTTTTGGAGCCGTCCTTTTGGTGCCTTCTCCAGGCTCTATCTTTCCACACCTTATTGCTTTCTCTATCATTTCTCCAGACATAACTACGTCCGTAAAACTCTTAGTTGCACTTCCCAGCATGTGATTAATAAAAGGTGCTTTCAAGGTATTGATGAAAAGCATAGTTGTTTTTTTTTTCCAATAGTGGAGATTGGACTTGTGTAGCAACTTCTCTCCACTTTCGAGCATATTGCCTGAAACTCTCGTTTAACTTCTTCTCCATGTTCTGTAATGTGATCCTGTCAGGTGCTATGTCGGTCACATGGCCATACTGCTTCATGAAGGTCTGTGCTAAGTCTTTCCATGATTTAACTTGGGCACGACTCAACTGATTGTACCATTTGGCTGTAACCCTAGCCAAACTGTCCTGAAAACAGTGAATCAATAACTGATCATTATTGAAATGACCAGTTATCCTCCGACAAAACATCGTGATGTGAGCCTCAGGGCAACTAGTTCTACTGTATTTTTCAAATTCCGGCATTCTGAACTTAGGAGGGAGTACCAAATCTGGGACTAGGCTCAACTCTTTGGCATCCATTCTGCAATAATTATCAATGCTTTCCAACGCCTTGAATTTCTCCACCAACCATTTATATTGGTCCTCCATTTGCTTGGCAAATTCCGCTTTTGCTTTCTCTGCCTCCGCTACTTCATCAAAGTCAGGGACTGTAGGATTGCATGATTTTCTTCGAGTTTAGAACACGAACTTGTCAGGAAATTCATCTGTGCCGAGATACCAGCCTAATTTTGGGGTTTGATGTTGACAAACACCCTTTGTGGTGGGGTGTTTTCTGGGGCAATGATTTCGCTATCATCCTCAGCATTGATTATGGAACTCTTCTCTTTTTCTGGCCTTCCAGCTAATAACTGAGTCAATTGGCTCATCATATCCTTTTGAGATTCTAGCATTTGATCCTTTATATTTTGCTGAATCTTGGCCAATTGTTCTTGCATCTGCGCTTGCTTCTGTTCCTGCATCTCTTTCTACATTTGTTCCAACTTCTCTAGCCTTTGATCCATAGCTTTGGTTTTTTTGCGCATGTAGTATTGGTGTTCTAGGGTAACTATAATATAATTACTAGTTAATTAGGGTTCCTTTGTGAAGTTTGATGCACATGATGCGATGTAATGCAAATGCATGAGATGTATGCAAGACTAAAGAGGCGTTGATTCTGATTCAATTTCATTTAGAAAATTTATTAGAAAACAAAAATCTTTACATAAAACAGATCATATATACGGCTTGGCCTTAATGCTCAAAGTTTTAATTCTCTTAAGGAGACAAGCCAACTCACGACCCCGGTCTGACTCTAACTTATACTTCACACTTAACACATCAACCTGAACCGTTAAAGTCTGTAAATGATCGGCCATTTCTCGTATCTGAGCTATAGCTTTACCCATGATATGATCTTTATCCCTGACCTGGTCTTGTGATCGACGGAGCTGCTCCTTCCACTGCTCATTACTCGACTCAAGGAATTCGATTCGAAGTTCACAATTCTGTAGTGCAGCCTCAAGTTCTTCTACCCTGCCTTTCAAATCCTCGATTCTGCTCAAGCTAGCCCTTAATTTAATATCAAATTTATGACCACGACTCTGATGTAAAGCCTTTTCTAACTCTACTACCCGAGCTGCTAATATCTGTTTCTCATCTTGGCCCTCGACCAAACTCCTCTTCAAGGTGCTTTCACGTGCTCGAGCATCATGGAATCTCTTCTCCCACTGATTGGCTCTGGCTTTCTCTTCTTGAACTTCTTGTCGCCACTGTTCCGATGTCTTTCCCAATCCAGTTGTTCTAATCGACATACGTATCTTTTTGTAGTCAGCCTTCAAACTGTTCAAGTCCTCTTCGGCCTTCCTCTTCCCCTTCCTTAACTTTTCGGCCTCAAGTTTCTGCACATCGGCATCTAACCTCAAGTGCATCTTTTCCTCCTCCAATTGCTCTATCTTTTTTTCTAACTCTAAATTTTTCTTTTCGAAGTCCTGCTTTATGATCTCTAACTCGGAGGGGACTACTTGCAGGTATTCTTCCATCGGTCGAGCGCCTTCTTGCCTTGGTCAAGAGATGTTATCATTAATCCTTCTACCCCACCAACCATCATATTCGGGGGTCGTCATTGGACCTACAGCAACTCTCTTCATCCAGTGAGTCTGGTTTCAAGCAGTAAAAATCTCCTTAATTATTTTCTTACAGTTAACTCCCCCATACCTGAATCCAAATTGAGCTATCCCATGCGTTATCGGTATGAACTGTCTTGATCTGTATTACCTTAGTACGAGTAAAGAGGCATACCCAACGGCTCCCCAAATTTCGAGCAGAGGAACCCAGACAAAATTCCCACATCAGAAAAGAATTTCATCAGGAATTAACCAAGGAGCTCTCCACTCAATATCCTCCTCCTGGAGATTTTGAAGAAGCGAGATCCAATTTTCTTCTGATATGTCATCTCTCCTGGGCATGGCCGCTATTTCCTTTAGTAGGGAATAATTATCGGAAAAAACCCGATAAGAAACTTTATCCACTTTCCAAAAATGGATATGGAACCAAGCTAATAATAACTACACACATCCTATAAATCTGCCCTCGCTGGCCCTCCTGCATGCGTTCAAAGATCTAAATGTCTCAGCCAAGATTGCAGGAACAAGTGTGACTCCTTTGTTAAGTCAGTCAAAGAGATTCGAGACTGCCTCATCTATATACCCTAATGCCCTAGGAAAAATCATTAAACCATAGATGCTCAAAGCAAAAACGTTAACTCTCTTCTTCATATCAGGATGTACTAGAATCAAATCTCTTAAACTCCTCCATGAGATGCATTTACATTCCCCTTGTTGCTTTACCCTTGCAGCAACCCATTGCTCACTCATTCCTGTAATATTCATCAATTTCTTCAAAAAGGATGGGACATAAGCGGCTCTCGAATAGGCCTTATCGATTTGGATCTTAGAACAATGAAGTAAAGCTGTATATTCTTCTATAGTAGGTATCAAATCTACCCTCCCAAAGGTGAAACAACTGTAGGCGGGATTCCAATACTGAGCGAGGGCTTGGAATAAATGCTCGTCTACCTTGATGTCAAATAAGTAAGGCAAATCCCCATAACTACCATAGAACAACTGCTTGGTCTCTTCATCCCATTGGTCCCATATCTCCTTTAATTCATGATGGTTATTTTGCGATACACTAATACGGGTGCAATCACAAAATTCTGATGCATACCCTAGGCTAGACTGTCCCCTTTTTCTAATTACGTTTTCTCTAACCATACACGGACAACCACATTATCTTCTACTTTATCAAGAAATTTGTTCCCTATGATAAGCTTCCTAAATTAGTAATCGAACGTGAATCGACAACTCTTTAAAATGGAATGACATGCAATCAGGGCCAAAATAAAACACAACAAGTTAGTATCATATACCAAAAAATAAAAGTCAAAGCAAATGAAAAAAATAATCAAGCATCAATTCGGGCGATTGCTAGTATTTGGCATGGCTCTACCTAGCGTAGGCTCTTAAGTCTTTCTATATGTACCTGAACCAGCAGATGCCTCAATCCTCACCCATTATAGGCTCATATGGATCAAGTTCATTTCAAGGGGATACATTTCCCTACGGCTGCACGGATTTGAAAACATCACGAAGACATAGGTACAGATGTATCCCGAAAACGATCCACTATCCTGCACGGAGATGAAAACCTCACGAAGGAAATAGTTTCTCGCTTCTACTTTAAAGGTGCGACCACAACGGTCATGCAAAATGATGCAAGAGGACATAAAAACTCAAATTACAAAACATGAACAAGATGATGAACCATAAAACCAATAAAATGTAATGAAAGGATCGTATGTTAAAAACCAAACTTTAAATTTTCGACAAAAAGACAGAAAATAATCAATTTTATGGCTTGACTCTCTTATTGATGTCACAAGTGGAGTCGCCAAGCTATCGAAACCATTTTTAAATTTGAAAAAATAGGAGTCGACTTAAAAACAAAAAAAATAGAGTCGTCACCGATCTTTTCCAAGGTGTGATCGGATCACCTTGAGTTTGATCATTTTAATAAAACATTTTGATTTATTAAAACGATGATTTTGATCTACGAAATTCGAGAATAAAGGTTTGGGAGTCGGTTACGCACAAGGAAGGGTTAGCACCCTCGTAACGTCCAAAATTGGTACCAAATTGATTAATTAATGCCTTAACATCGAATGTTTGAAAAGAGTTTAGAATAAGATCCTTTTATTTTTTTTAAAAAAAGAACACTTGAATAAATTAAATGGGATGCTAAGACCCTCTTATTTCGAAGAAATAAAATGTCATACCCAGTGAGTTAGGATAGACATTTCATTTTTCGAAATTGAGCTTGTCTTTTGATTTTTTTAAAACTCATGCAGTGAAGTTTAAAAAATGATATTCAATCATTTAGGTCAAATGAAAAATCGGAACCCAGTAAGTTGGGACACGATTTCTCACAATTCCAAACATAGAATATTGCCTTTATGTTTTTAGAAATCATTATCTCGAGATACAAAATGTCATATCCAGTGAGTTAGGACACAACACCTCGAATTTCTGAGAATAAGCTTTTATTTGAAACTTATACGTTTTGATTGAAAAAGGGTACTTGGTTGCTTAGGTTCAACGAGGAAAATTGGAACCTAGTAAGTTAGGGCATAATTTTTTCAAAGCTCCCAAGTACCAAGTATTGCCTTGCTTAAAATTTTGAATAAAATGTAATAAATAAATGAAATGTATTTTTATTAAAAAGGGATAATTCGATAACATAATGAATAAAACACGTGGTAATAACATTTCATGAATAATCTAAAATAATAAGGAAATGCAAGGGAACAACTTAGAATACATGCAATAGCAGCACATCATATATTATACAAATACCACCATTTATAACCAAGGGCTAATGAATAAGAAACCAATTTTAAAATAAGTTTCAAATAAATCACACAAATAAAATATAACAAATTTTAAAATAAAATAAAATGAATAATAGGAAGAAGAAAATTTGGAAATATTACTATACAAACTATACGAAAATTTTAAAACAGGTAATAGATATAAGAATTTTAAAATGAATAGAAAAAAATAAAAGAAATAATATATTAAATAGTAATGTACGAATGAATTTTAAAACAAATATTATAAAGTAAGTAATTTGAATGAAAGCTTGAACTGTATCAAAAATAAAAAAATAAGAATAGATAATATGTGTAACGCGTAAATGAGATTTCGAAATAAATAATGTTAATTAAAATATACAAAGCAATACATATATACTTGGAAAAAACATAATGTAAATAATATATATAGTAGTAATAATAATACATGAAAGTGTTTCAGATAGACAAGTATGCACATGAAAATAAAATAAATAAAAGAGTGTGAAATTAAAATAGTTCTAAATAATATATTAAAACAACATGTTTAAAAAAAATGAATAACTAAAACTGAATTAAGAGAAAAAAAACCCAAGGGATAATTTATAAACATAATAAATCATTAAAACAGAATTTTGGGCCGAAATTAAATGTGCACAAATGTTCGAGGACTAAAATTAAAGTTGCCCCAAATCTCAAAATACTGTGCTAAGGGGAGGGCCAAATTGAAATAGCGCGCAGATTACAGGGACAAATTAAAATAATTTAAAAAACTTAAACGTGGCACGATTGAATGCTAGCGCGAAGGAGGGGACTAATAGTGCAAATTACCCAATTAAAGGTAAAATGCGCGTGGATCCAGGCAAAACGCGTACTGATACCCCCAATGCTGTTTTGTTTTATTATTAATTGAAACCATATTTTGTTTCCCTTTTTTATCATTAAAAAAAACTTTTTAGAAAACCAAAAAAAAATTTAAAACATCACTCTTTATTCATTTTTTTTAAAACAGAGAGAAGGCTCTCAACCCCCTTTCTCATCCTGTGATTCACACCCAAACTCCAGCAGATCACCACTGCCGGTTTCGTCATCAGTGACCAACATGCATGGCGGCCGGAGCTCCTTTTCCAGGTAAAGAAAGGTATCTCCTTCGTTTTATATATTTCTCGAAATATGTGTAGATATATATATATATATATAGAAGATTCAAAAGTAAAATAAATAGAGCAAATAAAAGAAAGTAAAAACCTTAGAATAACTCCCTTGATCTGTTCGTATTTCCTGAAGTGCTCTCTATTGTATTTTGTACAACTGTTGTTTTTTAGATCTCCCCTTTCTCCCTCCAAAAAAAAAAAAAACCCTATACAAAATCGTATATTGGCTTTTATAGCCAATATTTACAACCCATTTTACAAGTTTTCAGGTACGTGCGTGAGTGCATCATTGATGTGGCATGGTGGAGCAGCGTACGACGCGGAGGAAGCGCGAGACGTGCGGTGCCTGGAGACTGCCCTAGGTTGTGGCGGCTGATGGTGTTGGCTGCTAGGCTTTTTGTTTTTGTTTTTATTATTTTTTGGGCTGTTGGGGTTTGCTTGGGTTTGGGTAATTGGGCTTGGTCTATAATTTTGTTTTAGGTGTTTGATTTGGGCTGTAATTTGGACTTAAAGGTAGGTATTTGGGCTTTAATTGGCTTGTATTTGGTTTTGGTTCCTTGTGGTTAGGCCAGGCTAAAATTGGGCCCTACACACACTTTTATCACTTTTTTTCCTTTGTCTACATACGTCCATCAGTTTCTTCTGTTTGATTGTTGTAACACCCCTAACCCGTTTTTATTACCAAATTAGTGTTATAGAGTATTACGACACATATTCAATCAAATAACATCACAAAACCATTCAAATATTAATTTAAACATCAATATTCACCCACACATTGAGCATAGCATATATATATACTTATAGGCTATAAATTGAGCTTATAGGACCGTAAAAATAGTTTGAAAACAATTTAGGACTTATTTGAAACAAAACAGAAAAACATGGAAATTTGAAAAAATTGGAAGCAGAGGTCACACAGTTGTGTGACAGAGCCTAAATCGTCTGGCTTGGAAACAGGACCGTGTGGCCAAACCATGTACAATTCAAAATTTGGGTCACATGGCCGTGTCATAGCCCGTGTACAAATTGAAATAAAGTCACATGACTGTGTCACAAGCCCTGTTCCAGATCGTGTGAGTATTCGAAAAAGGTCACATGCTCATGTCTCTAGGCTATATAACAACTTGATGTCGTGTGGAAAATCCTGCATTTGAAATCAAAATGACACACAAATGTGTGGTGCGACTATGTGACAGTCCGTGTCCCAAGGCATGTGCACCTTAAGTGACTTCTTAAATAAGGCAAAATTTCACTCAAATCTTAGGTACCAAGCCAAACAAAAAACAACCATTTCCATACCTTCAAAACACATTCAAATATGCTCAAAACATTCAACCTATGTGCCTAATCAATACGTCATCATTGGCACCACAATTCAATTATCAAACCAAATCCACATTAAAAACCAAAGTACTTGCATTCAAATATTACAAGTCTATATTAAACATATGCTAAACCTGCCAATTCATTCAATCCATTCACATTCTAATTTACCATATTTCAAACACTTCCATGAGGCATGTACCAAATAACCAATGACATATTTATAAAAGCATGTACAAACCAAAACCAAAGGCATATACACAAGTAAACTAAAATCCAACTTAAACAACATCACATAAGTATAATATGTACCGCTTGTAATAAGTTTCAAAAAATATACAACACCTATTACATGCCATATAACCTAAAGGTAAACATGTGAAAATCACTTGATAGATATCTGGATATCATGATCTTCAAGTTGATCTGATCGCCCGATTCCACAAGAGGTTATCTATTAAGAAATAGAAAAGAATGACACGAGTAAGCTTGAATAGAGCTTAGTAAGTTCAACGGTAGAAACGATAAAACTTATCTTATACACATAACAATTATACATTAGCAAGATTAATAAACAATAATCTTGTCATCCATAATCTTTCAACAGGTGAGTTTATATATATGCACGAGTTGCATAATCCATTCAATCACATGAGATCATTCGATGTCAAGTCATGATAATATCATAAAATCATGCAAACATTGATATAATTCTGTAACAAGTCATCTACCATTAGAAATTTGTCTGATGAATGATATAACAGATACAGATACGTGGTTAACCACCCAAAACACGTCAGAAAGCTCAAACGAGCCAAACCAACCAAGAACACGCCTTGGCACAAAGCCTAGCTCGTAGGCTAACATTCCTCCGGAAACACGCCTGGACATCAAGTGCCAAGCCCGAAGGATTTACATCCGCCTTCGATAACACACTAGAGTCAATATAAATATAATACGATAGTTCGCAATAAATGCTAAACTTCGGTATATTCAGTGGATAATAACAAGTTAGGAATTATCATCTTATCACAAGTTAATCCTGTATAGTGCACAAAATAACCTATTGGCATGCCAATTGTATCCTATCTTACGTTCAAACGGGCTCCAAACATTTAATCATTTTAACAATATTCAAGTCCATTACTTTTGAACTTACAACAATTTATAACAATTCAATTATACCATAAATATTCAACAATCACAATTCATAATCAATGTAACATTTCAAATTATACTAAACTAAACCAAACGAACTTATCAGGGCTAAACTGTAGAGATAACAAAAGTTTCAGGGACTAGTCAACAACTTTCCCTTTTCCACAATTATCTACTTGTTTTTTATCTATAAAATAGTTTATTCCAATTTATTAGCCTCAATTTCATGTAATATTCAATTTAATACACATGATTTTCTATTTACAATTTATTTCACAATTGGCCTAAACTTTTACTCTTTAATCAATTTGGTCCCTAAGACCTAAAGCTTATTTTCACAATTAACCCCTATACCCAAGTGCTGATTTTATTTAAACCTAAATACAGTCCACACGTGCTGAAGTTTTCCAAGAAAACCATGCCTATTTTAACTTATTTTCAATTTAATCCCTAAACATAAAAACTAATAAAAATCATTTTACAAACTAGCTCAAAATCACTATCAAGCTTCTAACCAAAACATTAGCAATTAAAAAGCTTCAAAAACAACAATGATAAATTTTCTAAACTTTGACAACTTCACAAACCAATCCATAAACTAATTAGATATCATTACAAGATCTCAAAAACGTAAAATTCGTGAAAAATGAACCTAGAAAACACTTACATGCAAAGAAAAATAGCTTAGCGGAACTCTCCTCTTAAGCAACAATCGAGTTTTCGGTTGAATAAACAAGAAATGGAAAAGATGATAGGGTTTTCTTTATACTTTTGTTATTATATTAACTTTAATAATTAAATCAACATATATAACATATAAAATACAATAAAAATAAATTTTTACCGTCCACTATAACCTAATATGGCCAAATTATCATTTAAAACCATGAAGCAATATTCTCTCACCCATTTGGCCAAAAATAACTAATAGTGATTGACTTTTGTACTTTTTACAATTTAGTCAATTTTCATTAATTAACTAAACAAACATTAAAATTTTTAAACCAAATTTTACTATGACATTAACGAGTTCGTAAATATTAAATAAATAATATTTATGGACTCGCATGTCGAAATTGTGGCCTTAAAACTACTATTTTCGACACTACTGAAAAACAAACTGTTACAATTACTATAAAAAATTCTTGAATTTTGGGTTGAAAAGTTGAAATTTAATGGATAAGGGCCAAATTATAAGAAAACCAAAGTTTTCTTTCTTCCTCCGTGCTATGGATGTGTGATGAGTTCTTCATTCTTCTCTTTTTATAATCATAAAACAATATAAAATATCTTATAACAATAATTTCAATCCAATGGCTAATATTTCATCTCACTTTCCATCAAAATCCAAGGGTTAACATTTCATGAATTAATAAATATAATTATACTTGACCCAATGACCCATAATAAAGCGAAGCCAATGGCTCAAATTTAATACATATGTTTAAGGGTATTTTGATAATTTTATCAAAATGATCTCACTTGTAAAATAATTATTTTGCTCTTAAGTCATTTCCATTTTGGTAAAAGTGCAAGTTTGATCCTTCAAAATTTTCCACCTTTTCAATTTAACTCCTTAACTTTTGAATTTTTACGATTTGACTCCACTTTCAGATCTTTACAATTTAATCCATACTTCTTATTAATATCTAACAACATACTACTTATTTTAACTTCTTTCGGTATCTATCGTCCTTCTCTACTATTTATGATACATCACATTTTATTTAATTGGAAAATCCACCGGTCAAGATATCACCACTTATATCATATCTATTTTAAGGGTGTTACAATTTCGATATTTTTTGCTGTAGTATTAGCATGTAACTGTAGTGGCGTGCTTTAGTGTACTAATTTTGATTTATCATTATTTTTTAAAAGTATTATTCATATATATATTTATAGTATAAATTCTTATTTTCAATAAATATGCATTATAGACATGCAAATATAACTCGATTCTACAACTATGGATGAAAATAAACTGAAACACACTCAAAGTGAAACGGAATTGATTTAATATGAAACAATACCAAAGCTCCATTAGGACGAAGAAAATCTGTTGCATGAATTGCAATTCATTATGTGAAAAAGGACTATTATTTGGTGCACATTACATCTATCAATTAAATGATAAATATAATTAACGTGACAAGAATTGACCATTGGATACTTTTTGTAGAGGAATCTAATTGCCATGATTCTTCACAGACAACTGTGATTCAGAGAGCAAATTTAGGGATTAGAAGTAGTTTTTCAGGGGTTGGATAAGGGAAGCATAAACTTATTATTAGTATGGAATCATAAATTTATTAAAAGAATATTTGTATATATGGAAAGGAAATAAACTCTCATCAAGAGAGTGAAAAAAAGGAAATAAACCCTAGAGTTGGAAATATTTCCAGAGCAACAATAAATGACCAAATAAATCAATTAAAAACATGCCTATACCAGTTTGATTTATCAATATTTGAACACAATCATGGTAATTAGCATAAATTCAATTTTGAATTTCCTATGAAAGGAAACATAATAAATACCATTATTCTGCCTTCTTATATATTTTTTGTAATGTTCTGTCTATAAAGTAGTCAAATTTAACTAATCTCACTCCAACGTCAATTCTTTTAGTCTGCCATAGATATGCCGAATAAAGCTCAGCCTCATGTTGCCCTGCTAGCCAGTCCTGGCATGGGACATCTCATTCCTATCATTGAGCTTGGCAAACGAATGGTCAGTCACAATGAGTTTCATGTCACTATCTTTTTCGTCGCAAGTGATCATGCCTCGATCACATCCCTTCTCAAATCGCCAACTTCCGATAATCTTGACATCGTTGCACTCCCATTCGTGGATATCTCGGGCAGCCTAACACACATCTAGTGACAAAACTTCTCGTCATCATGCGGGAGTCGTTGCTATGAAGATTCGCTCCATGGCTTTGATTGTGGACTTGTTCGGAGCCGATGCTTTTGAGATAGCCTAGGAGTTTGGAATGCTTAAGTACGTGTTCGTCACTACTAAAGCATGGTTCCTGGCCGTCATATTCCATTCGTCAAGCCTTGACAAACAGGTCATCTTGGAGGGGCATGTTAAGGGCCGAAAGCCGTTGAAAATTCCAGGTTGTAAGTCGCTTTCTTTCAAGGATACTCTTGAATCGTTGCACGATATCGATAGTCTTGATGAATCCGAATTTATTGGAACTAAAATGTCAAAGAGTAATGGGATCTTGATCAATACTTGGCAAGATCTTGAGTGTTCAACCATTGAAGCACTTAGGGATAACAACTACTTGGGGGGACTTATTAAGGTTCCAATTTATCCTATCGGTCCACTGGTCAGACAAGAGGGTAAGCAAGTTTTAGATAAACAAGCAAAACAGTGGCTGGACAAGCAACCGATTGAATCGGTCATTTATGTCTCGTTTGGCAGTGGGGGGACTCTATCAGCTAAGCAAATGACTGAGTTGGCTTGTGGTTTAGAGCAAAGCCAACAAAAATTTATTTGGGGCGTTCGTCCTCCATCAAACAACGCACTTGGGAGCTATTTCACCATAGGGAAGAACGATGGGGATGGAACCCCAGATTACTTGCCCCAAGGGTTTTTCACTCGAGCCAAAGACATTAGCTTGGTAATCCCAATGTGGGCACCTCAAGCACAGATCCTACGCCATCCTTCGGTGGGTAGGTTTTTATCTCATTGCGGATGGAATTCAACTTTAGAGAGTATTACAAATGGGGAGCCGATGATTGCATGGCCGCTTTACGCAGAGCAAAAAATGAATGCTGCAATGCTAACTGAGGATTTCGAGATTGCTGTTCGACCAAAGGTGTCGACGACTGAGGAAATCATAGGAAGGGGGGATATTGTTGGAGCTAAATGCAACAATAGCAAGGTTCAACAAAAAGCTTGCCGAGCAAGAATCGAGACTTGCGGCAGAAACAAAGAAGAAAAATGAAATAAATTTTAAGCAAAGCTAAAATAGAGAGTATATGGATGAAATCTTGATTGAATTCATTCATTTTTTTTAAAATGGCATAAAGCCTATTTATACAAGCTTACAACTTGACAACTTAGTTGGAATACAACTAAGTTTCATCATTACATCCACTTAAAATAAATCACCACCTACTACCACTAACAAACTTAGTTGGAATACAACTAAGTTTTATCATTACATCCACTTAAAATAAATCACCACCTACTACCACTAACAAACTTAGTTGGAATACAACTAAGTTTCATCATTACATCCACTTAAAATAAATCACCACCTACTACCACTAACAAACTTAGTTGGAATACAACTAAGTTACATCATTACATCCAAATAATAATAATAGTAATAATAATAAAACATGTGATTGCTACATGCTAACCATTGCTTCAATACTCCTCCTTGGTTTGCATGGAGCAAACACCTAACTTCCTTCTTAGACATTCGAACCTTGTGACATTAAGGGCTTTAGTCAAAATGTCTGCAAGTTGATCCTCAGAATTACAATGGATCAGCTTCACTTCCTGAGCTTGCTCCATTTCTCGAACAACATGCAACTTGATGCTGAAATACTTTGTTCTTCCATGGAACACTGGATTTTTAGCAATTGCAACTGAAGATTGGTTGTCACAGAAGATCTCGGTAGCTTCCTTTTGATGCACTTTCAAATCAGCTAAGATTTTCCTTAGCCAAATGGCTTGGTTGACAGCACTTGCAGCTGCCACATATTCTGCTTCAGCAGTAGATTGAGCCACGAGACTTTGCTTCTTCGAGCTCCAGCAAAACATGGCTGAACCAAGGTTGAAAGCATACCCTGAGGTGCTTTTCATGTCATCTATCGAGCCAGCCCAGTCACTATCAGTGTAGCCAACCAGCTTCAGATTTCCTTCCTTGCTGTACCTTAAACCATAGCTCAAAGTGCCTTTGACATATCTAAGCACTCTCTTAGCAGCTTGTAAATACTTTTTATTGCAACAATGCAAGAACCTTGAGAGCAATCCTACAGCATACATTATGTCTGGTCTAGTGGCAGTTAAATATAATAGACAACCAACTAGACTTCTGTAGGTTGTTTCACAAACCTTCTCAAAATCACCTTGGCTCGATAGTTTTTCTCCAACAGCAACAGGTGTTTTAGTTGCTTTACTGTTTTGCATGGAGAACTTGGTCAGAATCTTTGTGGCAAAGTTTCTCTGACTTAGAAATATCCCATTTTGTGCTTGAGTCACCTCCATTCCAAGGAAATAAGACATTTCCCCTAGATCAGACATTTCAAATACTTCTTGCATCTTGGTCTTGAAATCGACCAGCACTGCTCGATCTCCTCCTGTCACCAGCAGGTCATCAACATATAGGGATACAATGAGCTGTGTTTGTGTCCCTTGCTTCTTGACATACAGTGTTGGCTCACTCTTGCTTCGATCGAATCCCAAATTAGTCAAGTAGCCATCGATTCTGCTGTACCAGGCCCTTGGAGCCTGTTTTAAGCCATATAGGGCCTTCTTCAGTTTGTAGACCATATGCTCTCTGCCAGCTATCTCAAACCCTTGTGGTTGTTCAACATAGATCTCTTCATCTAAGAAACCATTCAGAAAGGCTGATTTCACATCGAGTTGATGGATCTTCCACTCGAGCTGTGCTGCTAAGGCAATCAGTAATCTGATGGTGTCTAGCCTGGCCACTGGTGCAAAGGTCTCCAGGTAGTCCAGGCCATACCTCTGACTGAACCCCTTGACAACTAGCCTTGCTTTCAGTTTGTTCAAGGTACCATCAGCATTTTGCTTGGCTTTGTACACCCATTTCACCCCAATTATCTTCCTTTTGACTGGCCTTTCAACTAATTCCCAGGTCTGGTTCTTCTCAATCATGCTAATCTCCTCAGCCATTGCCTGCTTCCACTCTTGCTGAGCTTCAGCCTCTTCAAAATTGCTTGGTTCAGCTATGGCTACATGAGCTCTTTCATAAATCTCAGTCAATGGTCTTGTTCCTCTAACTGGTTCATCATCAATGTCCATTTCAGGAACATTTTGATCTGGCTCAGCTTGATCTGCTGCAAGTCCTTCTGAAACTTCCTCAGGTTCATGTTTTTCCCAGTTCCAACATGACTTTTCATCAAATACCACATCCCTACTGACTGACACTTTCTTTGTTGAAGGATCCAAGATCCTATAGCCCTTATTAACAGTGCTGTAGCCCACCAAAATACCAGGTCGAGCCCTTCAGACAATTTGTCCCTTTTGACAGCAGGTACATGAGTATAACAGATGCATCCAAAGACCTTCAGATGAGCCAGTGATGGCTTGAATCCAAACCAGGCTTCGAATAGAGTCTTCTGATCCAAGGCCTTGGTTGGAAGCCTATTTTGAATGTAGTTTGCAGTGTTAACTGCCTCTGCCCATAGTGCTTTAGGCAGATTCTTCTGAATCATCAAGCACCTGGCCATATCCATCAAACTCCTATTCTTCCTTTCACTTACACCATTTTGCTGAGGTGTATATGTGTTGGTAAGTTGATGTTTGATGCCTGCCTTATCACAGAAGGCTTGGAACTGAGCTGAGGTGTACTCAGTCCCATTATCAGACCTTATGGACTTCAGCTTACAACCTGTTTCAGTCTCACCAGCAGTCTTGAACTTCCAAAACACTGAGGCCGCCTCTGATTTCTGTTTTAGGAAGTAAAGCCAGCAATATCTTGAAAAATCATCAATGAACAGTATGAAGTACCTGTTTCCACTTAATGACTCAGTCCTCATAGGGCCACACACATCAGTGTGCACCAGTTGGAGTTTTTCAGAGGCTCTCCAGGCTTGATTCGAGGGAAATGGGAGTCTGGCCTGCTTTCCTAGCTGACACACTTCACACACATCATCATGATCCACTGAGTTGATGAAGTTTTCAGCCAAGTCCTCTCTGACCATTCGAGCCATCGATCTGAAGTTGGCATGTCCTAGTCTTTGATGCCAAAGCTTGGATTCATCTGATGTGACTGTGTAGGCAATGTCTGACTCCCTGGTCCAGTCAACTACAAAGCTCTTATTAGCCATAGGAACTGCCATCAGCTTGGATCCACTTGGATCATTGATTTGGCATTGGTTGTCTTTGAACACAATAGAATAACCTTTCTCCAGCAACTGAGCTATGCTGAGCAGGTTTCTGTCAATTTCAGGCACCAAAAGCACATTTGAAATCACTTTGGCACCTGTGGGGGTGCATATCAGCACATCACCCTTGCCTTCAGCTTGAATAAAATGTCCATTTCCTATCTTGACTTTAGTTCTGCAGCTTCTGTCTAAAGACTTGAAGATTGCAGCATCAGGTGTCATGTGGTTGGTGCATCCACTGTCTAGAAGCCAACCAGATGAGAACCTTTCTTGAGCAGCTAAGCATAACACAGCAAAGACTTGCTCCTCTTGGTCACTGTCCTCCTTAGCTACTCGAGCCTCAGCTTTCTTCTGTTGAAACTGACTCTGCCTTGATTTGGCCTTACTCTTGCAGACTCTCTCAACATGACCCTTCTTTTTACAATGCTGACATACAGCATCTGGATTGAACCAGCATTTTTCTTTTGGATGACCAGCCCTTCTGCAGTGCTTGCAAGTCTGACCCTCTTTTCTTGCAACATCAGTCATTGGCTTGTCTCTCCAGGCCTTCTTGCCTTTGTAGGCAGTGTTTGTTCTTGCCTGAAAGGCACCTTCTTGATGCTCCTCCAGTCTGCTTGCTCTTCTTTGCTCTTGAGCATAT
This sequence comes from Gossypium hirsutum, assembly GCF_007990345.1. NCBI lineage: Eukaryota > Viridiplantae > Streptophyta > Magnoliopsida > Malvales > Malvaceae > Gossypium > Gossypium hirsutum. The sequence continues at coordinate 16,364,142 of NC_053435.1, read as the reverse complement.
AAAGCATTGATCAACTCTGTCAGGGAGATGGTGTACAGGTCCCTTGAGTCCTCGAGAGATGAGATTTTTGCCTCATACCTCTCGGGCAGAGTTGCAATAACCTTCTCCACTATCCTAGCTTCCTTGAGCTGCTCTCCAAGGAGCCTTATGCTGTTAACCACAGCCATAATCCTGTCAGAGTACTGCTTGATAGTTTCTTCTTCCTTCATCTTCAAATTCTCGAAATCTCTCCTTAAGTTTAGCAACTGTTGCTGCCTTGTCCTCTCTGTCCCTTGAAACTCCTCTTGCAACTTGTCCCAGGCTTGTTTTGGTGATTCACAGGCCATAATCCTTGTGAAAATCACATCTGACACTGAGTTCTGGATGCAAGACATGGCTTTGTGCCTCTTGGTCCTCTCATCAGCATGCTGCCTGATTTGAGCCACTGTTGGATTGCCTCTAAGTGGCTCTGGTTCAACATCTGAGTTGACTACCTCCCACAGATCGAAAGCTTGTAGGTAGGTCTTCATTTTAACCACCCATATGTGGTAGCCTTCTCCATTGAAGACTTGAGGTGCAGCTGGTGAAAAGCTTGATGAAGCCATGAATTTGTATAACAGATCCCTTAAGAAATAGGCTCTTGATACCAATTGTTGGAGCTAAATGCAACAAATAGCAAGGTTCAACAAAAAGCTTGCCGAGCAAGAATCGAGACTTGCGGCAGAAACAAAGAAGAAAAATGAAATAAATTTTAAGCAAAGCTAAAACAGAGAGTATATGGATGAAATCTTGATTGAATTCATTCATTTTTTTAAAATGGCATAAAGCCTATTTATACAAGCTTACAACTTGACAACTTGTTTGGAATACAACTAAGTTTCATCATTACATCCACTTAAAATAAATCACCACCTACTACCACTAACAAACTTAGTTGGAATACAACTAAGTTTTATCATTACATCCACTTAAAATAAATCACCACCTACTACCACTAACAAACTTAGTTGGAATACAACTAAGTTTCATCATTACATCCACTTAAAATAAATCACCACCTACTACCACTAACAAACTTAGTTGGAATACAACTAAGTTACATCATTACATCCAAATAATAATAATAATAGTAATAATAATAAAACATGTGATTGCTACATGCTAACCATTGCTTCAATAGATATTGAGGCGATGGTGAGGATGATGATGGCGGATAAGGAAGGGCATGCAATGAAGAACATAGTCAAGGAATTGAAGCAAAATGAAGAGAAGGCTTTGGACAAGGGCGGCTCGTCTTACAATTCTTTGTCTCAAGTGGCCCAAGATTGCTTGCACCACGTCCAAGTATAATATTAGACTGCTTAATTTTGTGGGAAAGAGTTTCCTAAAGGAGTATTATCTACTTATGTTTGCAAATATGAATTTCAAAAGTGATAATATACTAAATAAACCCTTTATATTTTATTTAGATAAACGAGGCGTTAATTTTTAATTGATATTCAAACTTTTATACATAGATTTATTAAAATTCATACAAAAAACTTATACATGATTTTAACATAAAACATAATATAAATTTTATACAAATATAGCTAAACATATAAAGAACAAGATTACACTCTGATTATGGAGCGACTTATAAAAAAATTGCCGCACAATAACGTAGTGAAATAAGTTTTTTTTCTCTTACTCATATATTAGGTTATTGACAAAAAACGATAATTTGAAAAAAAAACAAAAAAAAACCCTTCATCAATAATTAAAATAAAAGGCACATATGTCAATGATATATTATATAAGTAATGTTACATTCACGCCGTTCATGCCTGAAAACAATCTGGCATTCTCTTTTGCAAATCCGCAAGTCCCGTTGGTTCAGAAATACCACTGCGTATCATCTGAATTAAGAGTGCATTATCATTCTCAACCTCTACATTTCGGTAACCTCTATCCCACGCTAATTGGAGCCCTTCCAATAACGAGCGAGCTTCAGCTTGGAATATCGAAACATCACAAACTTCTTAGCAAATCCCAAAATCCATTCCCTAGCAGAGTTCCGCAGGAGACCTCCTACTGCTGCAATATTTATATCCAAATCGACCAATCCATCCGAATTTAATTTAACCCAATCATCCTTCGGTGCTGTCCACTGCATACTATCATCATTCATCATCTCAATTTTCCTGTTAGCCAACGTATCATTGTACAATCGCGCCCAAGATAAGGCAGTCCGCATCAATTCCTTAGAATCGCTATGAGCTCCTTGGAAGACAAAAGTGTTTAGCCGCTTCCACAAGAGCCAAATCGACAGGCAGAAAAACGTAATCCAGATGCCATCATCTAAGTTGATTCTGTCATGGTTCAGCAAGATACTTTGCAGCTAATATTGTAATAAGTCGTGAGAAAAAGTTAACCTTGGACCTGGAAAGAACAAGGCCATTCCAAAAGCCCTTAGCTTAAACACAATTTCTCAATATATGCAAGGTCGATTCCACCTCCGCACCATATCGGTGGCATCGCTTATGACCAGACATACCTCTTCATCAATGCTCTTCATTAGTCAAGAGTCGATCTTTAAAGACAATCCAAAGGAATTGCCGCACACGTTGCGGAGTTGCGCATTTCCAAATCAACGACCAGATTAGATCATCGCCCCCCCAAAAAAAAAATACGCGCCATTATGGTGGTTGTAAGTTTCAGCAATAGAGGACATACTATTCTTAGACCAATCCCAAGCTCAAATATCAAGTCCAGCATCATCTGAAGGGGACAGTAAGCCCCCAATTTTAAACACCACTTCTCAAGGAAACCAACAGCCCAACCTCTCCCAGTCCTAGTCCCACTCGCCATTCGATCGCACCAAATCTTTGACTGTAAGGTTCTCATCAAGTGGCTCATCTCCAATGAAATAATCTGTAAGTGGGCCATAACCATTAATCCATTTATCCTTGAAAAAATAATGTCAGCTGGCCATTGCCAATTGACCAATGAACTCTTTGTAAGACTCCAGGTCATAATCTCCAGAGGGATCACCAAATGTAAGAACAAGAACTTTGTGCGTTTGAAGTCAGGCCAACAACCAAGGACATTATGTTTGCTTCTCAGTACCTGAACCTAAAATACTTCAGCATCATATAAGAGTTTGATACCAAGTTTAAGCAAAAAATACATTATTAAGATGCAGTAAATTGCGATACCCAACCCTCTTTAGCAATAGGTCTGCAATAATTGTCCCAACAAACAAGAGCCGATTTTCACAATTCAGAAGAGGATACCCAAATGAAAGCCCTTACCAACTTCTCGATCTCATTGCAAGTAGAAATTGGAATAATAGTAGAACTCATAAAATAAATGAGAATCGTTAAGAGAATCGTTAAAAGAATCGATATCGCAAAAGTGACTCTACCAGCCATCGAGAGCTTTCTCGTGTCGCAACCACTCAGCTTTGCCCAAACATTGTTAATCAAGAAGTCGTAAGTATCCATAGTGACCCGCTGATGTAATAAAGGAGAACCCAAGTATCTACCCAAATCCTCCACTTGTTTAAAACCTAACTTAGTACTTTTTATCACAGGGCTAGATTTTTCTTCTCGCGATCCGTGCGGCCTTAGGCGATCCGTTCGTCTAAACTCACCTAAGTCTCAAGTGAGGATTCTTTAAGAACTCCTCCAAGGCACCAACTTGTATAGAGGAAGCAAACTATGCCAAAAGAAGCCACAAAGAACAACAAAAAGAATGTATGAGAGGTGTTTGAGTAGATACTCTCTATATTCTTTTATTCACAAAGAATAATGAAACAATAAATGAAGTGAGTACAAATGAGGGGGAGGCTCTCTATTTATAGTTGAGCTCCCCCAAAATCGACGATCAAGATTACACTACATCGACGGACGAGATTAGCCTATCCCTTGATTTTAGGGATTTACAAGATTAAATTAAATCAAATCAAATCTAATCTTTACAAGATATGATTCCCTATCAATCTTTAAAAATTAGTTCCCAAACTTATCAAGATTGCTTAAGTTGCCATATCTTCATTATCGGGATAACCAAGCTTCAATCTGATAGGCTTCTCCTACAGCTTACCGAATCGGGCCAGTTCCTACAGGCCAAATGATCCCCATCTAAATAATAGACCTCTATTGGATGCATTTAGTGCGATGGTCATGGGCTTTGAACTTTGATTCGTGACATTCTCCCCCACCCATTCTCGTAATGCTGTCGTTGTGAATTCGGATGACATTGACTTGATTTGCATCAGTCTCGTCTCGACAGCTTAGCTTTTCCCTTCCTACGATACTTGTGCCTCGACTTACGTTGCTTCTTAACTCGAACCGTCCCACTTGTTTGTACATCTCGATGACAAGAAGTCGCGTCTCTCTCTTGCCCACATTCTAACTTGCCTTAAAAAGAATCTTCTTAATTCATAATACTTGGCTTCACTTACCCACAGTCTCTCGGCCTCCTTGCTCAAGAACTTCGAAAGGGTCTCTACGTTCTTGCCAAATCAACAAGTTAGAACTCAAAACACTATTACAGTGTTGAGAATGTACCTTCCTCATTGCATTTACTCGGGTCAACTGTCTAACTTCTATCACCACTTTCCCGAAGTTTGATGCACACCCCACCTTTCTCATGGGTGGTAGTCCATTCAATTTGTCAACAGAAATGAGCCTCATTGATCCTAGCTTCAAGGTTTGCATCGTGACTTTTTCCTCTGAATCCAATGCCAAACTCACCTCTTCCATGGGTAAAAGCCTCGCCGACGACTTAGCTAACTCTGTCGCTTTACTTGAATTGAGCCTCTTTGGTCCCAGCTTCACTGCTTTCTATACAACTTTTTCCCTTAAGTTCGATGACAAACTCACATCTTTCTTATGTGGAAGCCTCTCTAAAAACTCAACAAGCTCCGATGTTGTCTTTTCTTTGACCACAACTGACTTGGATTGCTTTGGACAGTTCTGTAACTCATGCGGACCACGACACAAGAAGCATTTTATTCTCTTCTTTTTACTCCTCTTTCCCCTATTGGCTTCGACTTTTCCCTTGCTCGAACCAAGTTTCTTGGGCTCCTTTTCTACTCCATCGGACCCTTCGATGACAGACTTCTTTGGACACTTCCACAACCTATGCGGACCATGACATAAGAAGCACTCGACTGACTTCTTCTCGCTTTCGGCCTCCTTGGCCGAAACACCCCATGCGCTCGAACCAAGTCCTAAGGCTTTACCTACCAGCTTCTCTTTCTTAGAAAATGTGGATTTATTTGGACATTTCTTTAATATATTTGGACCATCGAAGAGAAAGCATTTCAATTTGTCCCTTTTCTTGTTGGGTTTCTTCTTCCCAACTCGTAGTTTCCCTTTACCACAATTGTCGCTGATGCCATTGCCATCAATATCTTCCTTGTGTTCCTTTTCATGTACGACCATTTCCTCAGACTTGGAAGACCCAAGCTTGTCTTTTCCTAGACCAATCTTGACCACGGACTTCACAACTGTCATGGCTTCCGATAGCTTTTGGACACTTCTTTGTTCCCCCTCCTGTCTAACCCAAGGCTTCAATCCATTCTGAAAAGCAAGTAATGCTTCTTTATCAGTCACATCTAAAACTTAGAGCATGAGTTCCTTGAACTCTCTAACATATTCCCCCACTGTTCCCCGTTGCGTTAACCATCGTAACTTTGCTCGAGTTTATTCCTCGGTAAATTCTAGGTAAAATTATCTCTTCAACTCACATTGGAACTCTTGCCACGTCCCAATCTCACTTTGCCTTTTATCTATGGACCTACCTTGCCACCATAACGTAGTGTTTACCTTAACCGCATCGTCCATGATGCCTTTGGTACGGAAGTAGTTTTCCATCATTCACAAGAAATTGTCCACATCACATGTAGACATTGTCCTCACAAAATTTTTTAGCCTTGGAACATCCTCGTAATTGTGTGCTGCACTCGACACTCCTTCCTCCACGGCTGCTCGATACAAGGTTAGTTCTCCCTCGAGCTCCTCTATTCTTGTGTTCAAAGCCTTTGTCATGGTTATTGTTTCCTCCTTTAAAGCCATCATCATGGCCTCGAGATCATTGTTCCTTTCCTTCAGCTTCTTCCTTTGGGAATCTAGCAACTCTTGCATATTATTCCTATTGGAAATGAGACACATGGTCACAAAGTCCTTAGACTACTCTCACAAGTCATCTATGGTTCACCAAGTGCATTATGTGACTCATTCACATCCCTCATGGACTCCTTAAGTTTACCCACGCATTCCTCAACAGTTGACAGCATCTCCCTCAAAAGGACTGATCTTTTGGTCCATATTTATTCGAACTCTTCTTTCGACATCCCAACGGTGCCTTCGCAACCAATAGCTCGGATACCACTTGTCACAGGGCTAGATCTTTTGTCTCGCAATCCGTGCAACTTTAGCGGTCCGTTCATCTAAACTCACCTAAGTCAGCCTTTACTCAAGTGGCGATTCCTTAAGAACTCCTTTAAGGCACCAATTTGTATAGTGGAAGCAAACTACGCCAAAAGAAGCCACAAAGAATAATAAAAAGAATGCACGAGCGGTGTTTGAGTAAATACTCTCTATATTCTCTTATTCACAAAGAACAATGAAACAATAAATGAAGTGAGTACAAATGAGGGGGAGGCTCTCTATTTATAGTTGAGCTCCTTTAAAACCGACGGTCAAGATTACATTACATCGACGAACGAGATTAGCCTATCCCTTAATTTTAGGGATTTACAAGATAACATTGAATCAAATCAAATCTAATCTTTACAAGATATGATTCCTTATCAATCTTTAAATATTAGTTCCCATACTTATCAAGATTGCCTAAGTTGTCATTTCTTTATTATCTAGCCAATCATGCTTCAATTTGGTAGGCTTCTCCAATAGCTTACCGAATCAGGCCAGTTCTTGCGGGCCAAATGATCCTCATTTAAACAATAGACCTCAATTGGATGCATTTGGTGCAATGGTAACGGGCTTTGAACTTTGACCCATGACACTTATACTTTGGTCCATATGAACATCTACATTATTCGAAAAATAAACCCACATCTTTATAATACTAATTTTATGACTAGAAAACCAACAAAACTTAATAAGCATGCTTGTGACAATATCAACCTCACACATATTCGCTTGTAAATTAAAATTAGATTGTTTTCAAAAAGTAATATGGGATATTGAATGCCCTCGCCATTCCAAATCAACAACAAAACAAGTAATCAGATGGCTCAATCAAAAGTGGATCTCCCTATCGAATACCTTTAGTGGGCACTAAACCTGTTTATGGGTCATCTGGTTCAGCTCGAAGGCCTCCTCGAAAAGTGTGAGGGTTTGAGTAAAAATATATGCCCGAAAAATGGGCTTGAAAAAAAAAGGCTGTTTAGAAAACGGGTCGGGCCTCAGGTAACGCTTTTTTGGCCCTAGGCCTAGCCCGAATATTTAAAAAAAATTGTTTTTTTACTGCTTTCTTGCTTTTTTTTTGTTGCTATTTTCTTCTCTTTTTTTTTTCACTATCTTGCTACCATTTTACTATTATGTTGCTACTATTTTGTTACTATTGTTTAGACATTGTATAACTCTTATTTTATTATTAATTTTGTTACTATTTTAGAGGCATTTGCTTGTTAAGTTACACCTATGTTAGTGTTATTTAAGTATACATATTGTTTTTTAATTTGTGGAGAAACATTTATTTTAATGTTTTTAGTATTTTTGATATATTATATTTTTAAAAAAATTATATAAAAAATTAATAAGGGCAGGCTAGACCCTAGTTTTAGTATTTTTTATCCGGGATGGGATTGGACAAAATTTTAGGCCCATTTTTCGGGTTAGGTCGAGCCCGATCCTAACAAATGGGCCTAAAATTTTGGTTAGGCTCGACCCAAACCTGGCCCGTGGACACCTCTAGTGGGCACAAACGAATTAGTGTTTTCACCATTCCATAGAACTTGCATAGGAGTAGTAATACAATGCATGACTGTTTGGATAAGTGAATTCGGTAAATAAACATCTGTCATGACATCCTTTAGATAATGTTATCGAGTCCTATCATACATCTTTTCCAAATCCACTTTAATAGTCATCCAAGCTTTAGTCTCGTTTTTTATCCGCATAGAATGGATCACCTCCTGAGCAATTAGAATATTATCAATAATTTGTCTACTAACAATAAAATTTGCCTGATTGAGACCAATAATACGAGGCATTACTGGTTGCAACTGATTGACGATCGTTTTAGTAACCACTTTGTACAGAATGATAAAAAGACTAATGGGGCGAAATTGGGTTGAAGTCTCTAGTCTTATTACTTTAGGCGTAAGAAAAAATAGAGTTCAATTAGATTCAGTCCCCAACGATCCACCCGAAAAAAAATATTAACCATCTCAAATATGCTTTGGCCCACAATATCCCAATGAGCTTAGAAATTTTTTGCATAAAACCCATTTGCCCCTAGGGCTTTTAAAGGATCCATACCAAATAAAGCGGAATGGACTTCGTCAAGTAACTGTAACAATCCAATTCTTAATGGTACGAGAAAATATAGTTTTAGAATTTCATTTTCGTAAACTGAATAAGTAAATATTAAATATGCATATTTATGAGAATAATATAAAAATATATAGAAGATTGGAAAATCAATTTTGTTAATTAAATAGTTAATTAAGGCTTAGGAACTAAATCGTAAAATATAATCTCTATAGAGTTTTAATCATCAAAAGGCTTGAGGACTTAAATTGAAATTAGTCAAAGGTCTAAAATGATCATTAAATAATTTTTAATGTGAAGTTAGTAGATAGTGATGGAAAAATCCACTAAGCATGATTAAGATTAAATTAAAGTAATTAAAACTTAATGGATTAAAAGTCATCTTTTTCATTCATCCACAATTTTTGAAACTTGAAGAAAGAAAAACCTAGGAAATGTTCATGGCATTCTAGCATTAATTGGTAAGTATTTTCAAGTCTTTTTTTATTATAATTTTTATGAATTTGGAGTCATGAAAGCTTTTAATTTTTATTAATTTGTAAAATTGTTAAAGTTTTAGAAAGTTTTCATTGATGATTTCTTGGAGAATTAGATTTGTATTTGATAGATTTTAAGCTTAGAATATGAAAAGGATTAGATTGTAAAGTTAATCTAGCACATTGTTAACTTTGTTACATTAGAGACCAAATTGAATAAATGTAAAACTATTGGATTTGGTGCCCTAAGTGTAGTATATTCTTTTGTAAACTCCTAATTTTTTCAAATAGATTGGTTATTAAAATAATTTATGGACTATGTTAATATACTTTGTAAAATGTCCTCATGTGTTTTTTGCTTGCAAAGAAAAATTGAAGTAAATATTGGCTCATTGGTTGTCTAATGTTTAAACTAATATTAATCGGTATTACATGGTCGGATCTTAATACAAAAAGACAACTTATATTAGTAGATACACCAAAATATTTCCTTAGTCTAATAAAAAATGAGCAAACTGATTGAAAGACTAATATGTCGTCTATCAAGTCCAATTTAGGAGTCTTGGGCCTCAGAGCAGATAAATCATAGAAGATAGAGACATAGATGTGACTGACTAGACTAATAGTATATCAAACTTGAAGCAAGGAGAATAGATCTTGAATTTGTTTATGGATTTATTCACTTGTGACATTCATAGTGTGGCATACATTAATCCTGAGTGGTTGTTAGGCTATGTATGCGTGACTTGTATACTTGGATGTAAGTAAAAGCCTGAGTTCAAATAGATAAGAAGCCAGAAGCTAGTGTGTTGGGTATAAGTCTTCTGTATTATGCAGTGTTATTCACAATAGTGGAATTCATAGATTGAGATATGGGTAAATGATATCTTCTCACTAGCATTACATGATAAATGAAAAGTAAACATGACCATAGGTCATTCGTTTTTGTGATGAATGACTTGATTACTATTAAATAGTAATTGAATTTTCATATAAGATGATGTAATGGTTACCATGCAATAAAATAGGATCATATTGGGAGAACATATTTATCCCAAAGAGATTAAGAATATCTTGTGAGGGTTACACACTTATGACAATGTCATTGGACGAGCACTGATCATGTTACTTTTGTAATGATATGTCATTAGAGAGAGCTCAATCATGATACTATAGTGGAATGACTTCGTGACTAAATGAGTTTATAATTAATACGCAAAAAGCTAGAACTTAATTATAAATCATTTGAGCCTTAATCACTCGAAATGAATGTTGAATCAAATGAACAAAAATGGATATAAATGATAAAGTTAGAGAAATGAGAAACATTGAATGTGGTTTTCTCTGAATGGAAATGACCTGAAAAATTAACTTATGGTTTTTTAAATTATTATTTATTAATTAAAAAATTAAAGTTTGAAAATGAAATTAAATTAATTGGTAATAGTGAATTCGTTGAATGAAGAAATATTAAATATATTTTGTCATAGATTCTTTTATAGTAAAGTTGTCATGATTTTAATAAATTAGAATAGGGTTGAGAAAATTATTTAATTAAAAAAATAATTAATTAATTTAACTTAATTTATGATGTTTATTTTGGGAAATAGAATAACAAGCATTGAGTTGGATTGAATTATAAAGTCCTAGGTTAAAATTCCAGAAAGTACTTCTAATTGGACCTGATATGGGAGAAACCCAAAAGCGATCATGCTAATACTAGGGACGTAAAACCCTAATACATTTAAATAGGATTGTTGCCCCTCTCTCTCCTAGTTAGACTAGGATTTTGTTTTTTTATTGAAATAGACTTATACTAATTCAACAAGGGTATAAATAGATGGAACCGGTAGGGTTAAATACACAACTTTGAGATATTGCTATTCTGCCTGAAGATAGTGAGAATTTATTTTCTAAGTATAAATTCTATTTTTCAGAATAACAATTGTATTGGTTTCTATTAAAGAGAGAATTTTACTTTCTCACTGAAAGTAAAGTAAAATATTCCTAGTTTTGTATTTGATACAAATTTGTTTGAGCCTACACTCGAAGTAGTTCGTGGTACAAGAATAGAAGAGAAGGTCATTCGATTGAAAGTTAGAAATGGCAAGGATCCATCTAGCCGAAAAGATAGGTGCAATTTTAGTAAAAGGGTTTATTGCTATAAATATCACAAATTTACTCGGTTTTCAAAATTTTAATTTTTCGTTGAGAAAGAAAACTATTTTCAAACTAAATTTTTTTCCAACAAAAGCATGTCATGGAATTATGCTAAAAATAGAAAATGTAATGCCCCTAATGATAATATATGAAATCGTATTTTAATTCAAAGTTAGGAATGAAAAGTTATGTTTATTTTGAGTCCAGTGACTAAATTGAATAAAATAGAAAATATGATGGGAATAAAAAAATAGGATTATATGAAATCATGCATATCATAGTGTAGTACTAAAATGTTTAGTATTGATTGGCAATATAAAATAATTTTATAGATCAAGAATTAGATCGAAGTGAAGTTAATCGGGGAAAAATAAAAATTACAGATTAATCCCTAAAGTATCTTCTCTTTTCACATTTTGAACATGTAAGTTCATATGGAACTACTAGTTTGTCTTATGTTGTTTGTGATCTTATGTTTGATTTGATGTATATAAATGGTTAGATGTAATTAGAATTGTATTGAATTTGACATGTATGGCTAATTATGGACTGAATTGAAATGACATGTGATTATTGGTTAATTTGTGATAGTTCAAGGTACAAATATGAAAATTGATTTATTACAAGACATTTAAATGAATTATGTGATCAGCTACAGGAATTTGTAATGATGTATGTATGGAAATGATGCCCGTGTGAACTTAGTGAAAGGTTAGGATACATTTGACATGCCAATAGGGTTATATGCGTGCTTGATCAGAGATTTTTTAGTTTATAAAAATATCTGCCTTATCTTGCAGATTCCTGGGTTATATATGATTTAGGTTTTTCTTGGATGGTTAGCCTAATCTATGCTAGCTTGTGTAAGCAACCTTGATATAATGTTAGCTTGTGTGAGCAACCCTGATATAATGTCAGCTTGTGTGAGCAACTTATTCACCCGTGTATCCGAGACTATTTTACTATTGTTTCATTGGCCAATTTTCAATTGGATTGAAATGGAAAACTTGAAAGTGAATTGGAAACAAAATAATATATGCTTACAGTTTGACATATGATATGTGATTTCCTTAATGATAGTGATAGTACTTATGATATGTAATCATGATTAACATACTTGATTGATAATGTTGATATTTATCTAGTTAAGCCAATATGTGCTAAGGATAACCATGTTTAATGCCAAATTGATTAGTAGGTATTATACTTTTAATGATCAAGGTATGTATGGTATTTCCATTTTGAACTTATTAAGCATCGGTATGTTTACTTCAGTTGTTTTTCCTTTCCTTGTAATTTGACACCTTGCAGACCTTTTTGAGCTGAATTAGCGAGGGAGCACACACTATCAAAATACAGTAGATATATGTTCATTTTGATTCTAGAAATTTTGTCTTGTACGTAAAGACCTTTTGTGTACAAATGGTAAAATTGGAGTTAATGTCATTGTGAAAATGTGATAATGGTTGAATTTGTATAATAGGCATGGTAAGTGATCAAATTGATGGATGTTTTGGTCTTGTGGGATGTTTGCATGTATAGTGATCTTAGTTTGTATGGTTTGGTGTGGTTAAGATGACAAATGGAGTAACTAAGGTAGTGAAATTGAAACATGGTTGGAAATGATATGATTGAATGTAATGTTTGAAATGTATAGTTGGTGAATGGTTGATTTAGTTTATTTCAAAGTCATATAAGTTCTTGATACTCAAGATGAACATGTGTGCATATGTTGGACTAAAATTGTAATGCCCTTAACTCGACCCGATTCACCAAGTCTGGATATCGGGTGTTACTACACCTAACACTTATACAATTTTTTCTTCAAAACAGTTACCAGATACCCCTTACTTAAAAACATTTTCCTGTTTATTTCATTTAATGATTCAATTTTATAAAAATAAAGGAAAGTAATTTGAAATAAAGCATTACATTAGACTTTTCACTAATACCTTTACAATACAACATTTACTAAGGGCAGACTCTTAGGGCGTAACCCTAAAATATGCCACTTTTCCACTGTATGCATAACAATCCCTTTCGCCGCTACCTTGGCGTACTCCTTGTGTCATCTTTCCTAGCACAGACTCTTATCATCTTTACCTGAAACATAAACATAACACTTATAAGTTCAGGAGAACTTAGTGGGAATTAACCTAGAAATACCGTGGTGGATACTTTTATAATATATGAAGGACACTAGTACGCCAGCTACTCTTCTTAACAACTTACTTCTGTTTTAGACGGGTACTTTCTCTGTTTCAGGCTTACCTTTACGCACCAATTACCATACTATTAATATACCAAATCTTTCTTAATTACTTGACTAACTTAAGATGCTTTTAGACAATACATTAATCTCTTATTTTTTGTAAAAGCACAAAAGTATTTTTTCAAAGAATATATATATTTTCAGAGTTCACCTCACACAGACCATCTTTTTAGACATACACTTATTCCAAAACGGTGTTCACTGATACTAAGCTTTGGCGGATACATACACATTTTGAATACCAACAGTTTCCAAATTGAATCAAAATTTTTTTTGATACCCTACAATCTCACGCTAAAAATGAACTATATAGATCATTCAAGTGAATTCCACACCAGTTTACCACATAACTAGATACTTAGGATAATGATAACTTAAGTTCCATATCATTTCAAAAGAAGATATAATACAACTCAAATATGGTGGATTCCAGATAACTTGGATTCAATCTTACATAATACATTTAAACTTAGACTAATGGGCAATTATCTCAATTATATCTACTAACACACCCAAATCCTAAACTAATAGATTATCATGGCGAATACCCTCTCTGAACATACAAGTACACACTTCTTTTTAAGAAATCTTCTTAAGGCTTATTCAGTTACTTCAAATATCTAATTCAACCAAATTAACCTCAGATATATCCTTATCTTAGCAATATCTATTACAGAACAATCAGAATTCATTCAGGACTTAACATAAGGGCAGCTAAGCATATTTTACTAGACAGACTTAGCAGAGTATGCCACTAGGGCCAAACAGAATATGCCGTAAAGGCATCATACAAAATCACATTTTTATTGTCCCGGTGGGCTTTTACAGAAGGTGCCATGGTTTCTCGCTTATAGACTTATACATAAATTTCATGTATCTTGATCTTCCGATTCGATCCATACCATATCAAAGGCTACACCATGAACATACATACAAATATATCTTGCCATAGGTCTCAACCACATGGTCTTACTCATATTCATGTATCGTGATCTTCCAGTCCAGTCTTCATCTGACTGGAGGCTATACCATAAGTGTTTTCATATCATATTAAGATGCCGTAGGTCTCAACCTCATGGTGTTACACTTGTTTTCATATCATGATCTACCAATCTAGTTAGTAATATAATTGCCCTACCAGAGGTTTTACAGAGGGGCATTGCTCAACCTTCACTTACCCAAAATTGTTCACATTCTTGATTGATTCATACTTTAAGTATATCAAACATTACCTGCATGCTTACCAATCAACATTCTTTTCAACACAACTTTATATATATAACACATATCTCATCTTTACTTTACTCATACACTTACCAATTGTTATAGATATCTTCATCTTTTATATATACTTCTACTTGAGTAGTCCACATATAAGAGTTAGGGTAGAGACTCACCTGATACTCAACTACAGTAGTTCAAAGCTCCAGACTCAGACATCATTCTTGAACAAGCAACAACAACTACTTAAAGTACATAGATTCACCATTACAACTCTTATACATACAATTTGCTGATCATATCAACTGAAAATAGCCCCATACAAAACCTTGTACTTAAAGCTTTATATTTTATATATCTCTTACAGACTTAATCTTTTAAAACATCTAACATATAGAGTTGTAATACTTACCCGAAGATGGAATGGCCATTGATTAAACCAAGAACCTTAGCTTCCAGCTTTATAAGGAAAAGATACCTTTGGATTAAAGGAAAAGAACTAGAGAGTATCGTATTCAAGAAAGAAGAGCTTCTTTATAGAACCCATCTCACACATATATATCACCTATTTCCTATTATTGGAACTTAACAAGTGTCACACATTTCAACATTTTCCTTTTTAATGGTCTATAGTTTTTGAGAAAAATAAATGAGAATCCTGCGTTATAAATATCAAACTAGTCTATCGATTTGGTTCCTAACCAGGTTACCTTACAACCTAACTAGTATACTACTTCAGACAAACAAGGCGTACTATACCTTTGGCGCTAACTCATACCATAATTACTTTTTAACTTAACCAGATATTTCTTTTTTTAATAGTAGAATAATATGAAATAAAATATTTACTTACTCACACGGTGGTTACTATACGCCCACATATATATGCCAAAGAAGTAAATGGACAGATTATACTTCATCAAACAATTTATTTCATCACTTGCATGCCTAAGTTTTGGATCCTTTGTAACATCTCGAATTAGGGTCTAGTCAGAGTAGTGGTTTTGAAACCACAAATATGAAATAGAAATAATTATTTTATGATTATTTGATGGTCCATGATATGATTACATGTTTTTGTGAAATTTTCATGAAGAAATTCTATGCCTAAGGTGTCCAATTTGAATTTAGGGACTGAATTGAATAAGTTGTAAAACTTGTGTTCTAGAAGCTTCAAGCATGAAATTGTATTGCATTATTAATTAGAGGCCCTTAAATAACAATTTGACCAAGTTCTAAAATTTTGGAAAAAAATGGGCATGAATAGGAAAAATTGGAAAGAAAGCTCTTAGGGGCATTTTTTTCATTTGGTAAATAAAAGAATAATAAAGGAAAAATCAAGTAAAAAATTGTGTCCATCTTCCTCTTAGCGTGCCAAAATTTCCAAGGGTTCCATAGTTAGGGTTTTCAACTTTTCAAGCTTAATTGTAAGTGCTCCCAAGCCCCGTTTTTTATATCCTTTTCATTTTTGAAGTCCTTGAAGCATGATCTATCCATTTCTAGCCATATTTTTAGATAGGGGTTCATGTATGAAATTTGAACCATGTGTGACATGTTTCTATTTTGATGATTAATGGAAGATTATGAAAGTTTGATGTGTGATGAACATCTTTTACTAAGAGATTTTTAGTGAAAACACCTAAAAAGGACTTGTTTGTATAAGGTGTAAAAATGAGTAGTAAAAATGTGAAATAAAGGAAAATGTAGGCTGATATGAGCATGGTAGAGGTTTTGCTAGGCTCAGGTAACCAAGAAAACGCATGCATTTTATTTTACGAGCCTAGAGACTAAAGTGTAAATAAGTAAAAAGTTAGGGGTAAAAAGGTAATTTTACCAAAGTATGAATTATGGTTCAATTCAAAAACGTATGTCTTGAACAAGTTAAATTTGGCATTATAAATAAAAAAAACGTGATTCAGATATTGATCGAGGGAAAAACAAAGTTTGAGAGGATTAGGCTCGTTTCTATCATTTTGTACCGAGGTAAGTTCATTTGCAAATTATGCAACATGTACCATACTCTAAATGCTTTCATATTGCATGTATGTTAAGAATATATAATTAATGTGATGTTGTACCCTGTGTTAATGCTTAAATTTTATTATGAATTATGCTTTGATTATTCCATGAGTATGTGATTGGTGCTATGGATATTGAAATCGACATTATGAACAAGCTCAATAGAAATGTGGTATCGAAGAATCCTTTTTGAACCTTAGGAATAGTTTAGGATACAAGTGACATGTCACTAAGAACTATGCGATATGAGCTCATGAGATGTGGTCTGAGTTCATGATATATGTTACACATGTTTTGGCGTTCAAGGTACAAGTCTTGTATGTTCTACCGGTGACTGGGTAGTCTAGCTGTGTTGTGGATACCTAATAGCTTGTGAGTAGCCCGTTTAGTTGGATCCTGACCGTCAGCTTGTGAGAGCAGACTTGTGAGTAGCTCGAAAGTGAGCAACATGTGATATGTAATATAAGGTAGCGTTGGCTACATATGGGGCACTCAGGTGTGAGATTTCGATGTATCCGATAGTATTCCAAGTCTCAACAGGTAGTTTAAAGCGAAGTTCCATGGGTAATCTTGATGAATACGTCAAAGATGAGAAATTAAGTATTATGTGCAAGTTGGTACAGGTATGTACATAACTCATGATTAAAGATCTCGGTATGCTATGAACATGTGGTAAGAATGCATATGAGAAAGTTATGCTTATGAGACTTGATGACATTTATGAAACTTTTCCTTATGTTAATTGTATGATTTATGTTGGTTATTATTTGCATGTGAACTTACTAAGCTTTAAAGCTTACCCCATTCATTTCTTTTTATTGTGTCGCCAAGTTAGCTCGGGGATCGGCGGACGTTGGAGTTTTTAGTCACACTATCAATTGAATATTTGGTATAGTTAGATTCAACATTTTGAATATGGCATGTATATGGACTTGGTCATTTTGTTATGTGTCATATTAATTAGCCAAATGTGTTGGCTCATGATGGTATTGTGATTCATTTTGTATATGGCCATGAGAGGTGGCTCATATTGATTATTTGGGTTGGAACCCTAATTAGTTATGCATGCATGCAAATGTGTTTATGCTTGTTGTGGTTGTTTGATGGATGTGTGATGAGATGTCAGTTATATGCTAAAGGTATGTGTTTAATGAGGCTTGTGATTGTTTGTGATAATGAGTGTGATAGATGGCATGTATATTTAATGGATGAAATATGATTTATTTGTTTGGCAATAAATATGGTACAAATGTATAACTTGGAAGTAGGATAGCAAAGATGATTATCCATGAAATTGGTGTGGAATACCTTGGGTGAACCTATTAACTTGAATATGTTATATGTTGACTATTAAAAACATAAAATGTCTATGTTTCATATGATGGATGTGCTATGTTGTATGCTATGAAGTGGGTTTAAGTGAGTGAGTGTTTAGGGTGGCAAATGACTTGGAAAGTATCCTAGAAGTTGTCTACACGGGTAGACATATAGGCATGTGTCTAGGTCGTGTGTGACACACGGTCTGCCCCATGGGCATGTGATCCGACCGTGTGTCCCCTTCATCTTAATTAATGCAAAATAGAATGCCCAATAGTAAACACACGGGCAGAGATACGGCCGTGTGTCTCAGCTGTGTGGAAGACATGGCCTTAGGGCATGGGCGTGTACCCAGGCCGTGTGAAGTCTGCACTTAATTTTGAGAATTTAATTCGCCACACGGCCTAAACGCTCGGGCGTGTGCTGTGGCCGTGTGACCTTATTTTGCTGATGACATCATAGTCAGAGAGTTACATGGGTTGAGGACACGAGCGTGTCCCAAGCCTCACGGACGTGTGTGATCACACGGCCTACCTACACGGGTGTGTGACTCTCCAAAACAAGAAAATGTTCTAAGTGTCAAAAAGGTTTTGAAAGTTCTCGATTAGTCCCGAACTGCCTCCAACATATGTTTAAGGCCTTGTGGTCCCATATAAGGGACGATATGCATGCGATTGGATGAATTTGATTTGGACCAAATTTTATGGCCCAATTTTTATGAATGTTTATGTTTAAGTCCGGTAATGCCTTGAACCCTGTCTCGGTGTCAGATACGGGTAAGGGGTGTTACATTTAGTGGTATCAGTCTACAATTGTCTATTTTTAGACTAACGTAGATGTGCACGAGTCTAGCTATACATGCCATACATATATTACGATAGTGTGACGACTCCTGGCGATTTAAAAATGTGTTTTCATATAGTAAATGGATCCCGATAGAGCAGTGGCAGATGATGTTGAAAGTAATGTGCTTGTTCCAGTTGAAGGAGCAATGGCGTCTGATAGTAGACCCACAACTATTAGTAGAGAAGAATGAGGCAAGGAAGCCTTTCTCCATATGATGGATGCTTGGTACACAGAGTTTGTTCGAACAAACCCGAACACTCAACCTCCTCCACCCTTGCGAATCCCCAACCTGTACCCCAAGTGCCTCAAGGTATGGATTTTATTAGATTTCATAGAACCTCAATTGATAAAATTTGAAAGTAAAGAGTTGAGGATTTTAGGGTCAGTACTGATGATGACCTCGAGAAAACAAAATTTTGGCTTGAGAATTCTATTCAAGTGTTCGATGAACTATCATGCACACCTAAAGAATGTTTGAAGTGTGCTATTTCCTTATTGAGAGACGCGACGTATCATTGGTGGAAGACACTAGTTTCGGTGGTTTCGAAAGAAAGGGTTACATGGGAATTCTTTCAAGAGGAGTTCCGAAAGAAATACATCAGTGAGCAATTCATTGATCAAAAGCATAAGGAATTTCTTGATTTGAAACAAGGTTGCATGTTAGTTACTGAGTACGAAAGAGAGTTTGTCCGGCTTAGCAAATATGTTCGAGAGTGTGTATCATCTGAGGCTAAGATGTGTAGAAGGTTTGAAGACGGACTTAATGAGGATAATAGAGTGTTAATGGGTATTCTTGAGCTGAAGGAATTTTTTGTGCTTGTTGATCGGGGTTGTAAAGCTGAGGAACTGACCAAGGAAAAGAGAAAAGCCGAGGCTGTGGCTAGAGATGTAAGGAAGATGCTGATGAGCAAGTCACTTCCGTCTCAGTCTAAGAAATCCAGAGATATATATTCCCGTTCTCATGTTTCGGCTGGGCATTCGTACAGAAATCGTAAGAAGCAAAATTTAGGTTTTAACTCTCAGGCTACATCTGTGGCTAGTGTGGATAATGATAGACATTCCAGACCTGAGTGCCAACAATGTGATAGAAATCATTTTGGTAAGTTTAGAATAAACGATGGATCTTGTTTCCAATGCAGTTCTCAAGAACACTATATCAAAGACTGTCCTGAGATGGTCAAGAAAAAAAATGTCAAAGTACAAGGCCGGGTAGAATAGCTAGAAAAGGGAGACCCTTGAGAAAAACCAGTAATGGGGCTAGTAGTAAAAATGTAATGAGGGATACAACGGTGAGATCTAAAGCTAGAGCTCTGCCTAGGGCCTATGCCATACGTGGGCGTGAAGATGCATCTTCTCCCGATGTGATCACGTGTACTTTTTCTCTTTATGATACTACTGTTATTGCCTTGGTTGACCTTGGTTCTTCTTATTCATATGTGTGCATGAAATTGGTATATAGCATGAATATGCCTGTTGAGTCTACGAAATTTATGATTAAGGTGTCAAACCCATTAGGCAAGCATGTTTTAGTTGATAAAGTATGTAAGAAATGTCTCTTGATGATCAGTGGTTATTATTTTCTGGCTGACTTGATGTTGTTGCCGTTTGATGAATTTGATGTTATATTGGGTATGGATTGGTTGAATCAGTTGAGTCAGATAGGTTTCCAATTGTAATTTCTTCGATGTCTGCTCAGAAATGTATAAGAAGAGGATGTGAAGCTTATTTGGCTTATGTGTTGACTACAAAAGAATCTAAATTGAAGATTTGATCGATGCCTGTTGTATGTGAATATTTGAATGTATTCTCGGAAGAATTTCTAGGTTTACCTCCAATTAAAGAAGTGGAGTTTTTTTATTGAAGTGATGCCAGGGGCAGCACCTATCTCGATTGCTCCATATAGGATAGCCCCAACTGAGTTGAAATAACTGAAGTCATAGTTACAAGAATTGACCGACAAGGGTTTTGTGGGACCGAGCTTTTCATCGTGGGTTACTCTGGTATTATTCGTGAAAAAGAAAGACGGATCTATGAGGTTGTGTATAGACTACTGACAGCTCAATAAGGTAAAAATTAAGAACAAGTATCCTTTACCAAGGATTGATGACTTATTTGATCAATGGAAAGGAACGACATGGTTTTCTAAGATAGACTTGAGGTCCGACTACTATCAGTTGCATGTTAAAGAGTCGGATGTGCCTAAAATTGCTTTTAAGATGAGGTACGGCCACTATGAATTTCTTTTATGCCATTTTGGTTAACGAATGCTCCTGCTACATTTATGGATTTAATGAATCGAATATTTCGGCCATATTTGGAGAAGGTTGTTGTTGTGTTTATTGATAATATTCTAATATATTCGAGAGATGAGACAGAGCATACCGAACACTTGAGAACTATTTTGCAGACTTTAAGGGACAAACAATTGTATCCTAAGTTCAGTAAAACTGAGTTTTGGCTTCGAGAAGTTAGATTCTTAGGCCACATTGTTTCAGGTGATGGTATCCGTGTTGATCCTAGTAAGATATCTGCTATCGTCGATTTGAAATCGCCAAGGAATGTATCCGAGGTTGGAAGCCTTTTGGGCTTAGTTGGTTACTATCGACAGTTTGTGAAGGGATTATCTATGATTGCCACTCCCATGACAAGATTGCTTCAAAAGGATGTTAAGTTTGAATGGCCAGAAAAGTGTCAGCAAAGCTTTGAGAAATTGAAAATGTTATTGACTGAAGCACCGATTTTGGTACAACCTGAGTTATGTAAAGAATTTGTGATTTAAAGTGATGCTTCCTTCAATGGTTTGGGATGTGTACTTATGCAAGAAGGTAAAGTCGTGGCTTACGTTTCAAGGTAGTTGAAGCCTTACGAGAAAAATTATCCGACAGATGACTTAGAGTTGGCCGCCATAGTGTTTGCTTTGAAAATTTGGCAACATTATTTATTTGGGGAGAAATGCCATGTCTACACAGATCACAAAAGTCTTGAGTACTTGATGACTCAAAAAGATTTGAACTTACGGCAACGAACATGGTTGGAACTATTAAAAGATTATGAGCATGTGATTGATTACTATCTGAGTAAGGTGAATGAGGTCACCAACGCTTTGAGTAGGAAGTCGATGTTCGCCTTGAGGGCTATGAATACACATTTTACTTTGTCAGGTGATGGTTCGATTCTAGCCGAGTTGAGAGCTAGACCTACTTTTCTTCAACAAACTTGTGATGCTTAGAAAGTTGATAAGGAGTTGCAAGCTAAGAGAATTCAGTGTGAGTCCAGCAGTGAACTCGATTTTTTGAGTGACTCCGAGGGTTGTTTAAGATTTTGTGGTAGGATTTGTGTTCCAAAGGACACCGAGTTGATTTAGAATATTTTACATGAGGCACACAACAGTTGTTTGTCAATTCACCTGGTCAGTACAAAGATGTATAATGACTTGAAGAAAATGTATTGGTGGAATGGTATGAACAGAGATATCTCAGAGTTTTTATTGAAATGCTTAGTTTGTTAGCAAGTAAAGGTTGAACACCAAGTACCATTAGGTTTACTTCAAACCATCATGGTTCCCGAGTGGAAATGGGACCGGATTACTATGGATTTTGTGACAGGTTTGCCTTTAACTTCGAGAAAGAAAGATGCCATATGGGTTATTGTCGACAGATTGACTAAATTGGGCCACTTTATCCTGGTATGTACCGATTACTCACTTGATAAGCTATCTAAATTGTACATTGGTGAAATTGTGAGACTTCATGGAGTACCTATATCAATTGTATCAGATAGAGATCTGAGGTTCACATCACGGTTTTGGAAAAAGTTACAAGAAGCTTTAGGTACAAAGTTGAATTTTAGCACTGCTTTCCATCCGTAGATTGATGGTCAATCTGAGCGAGTAATTCATATCTTGGAAGACATGCTCTGATGTTATGTATTGGAATTGCAAGGTAATTGGGAAAAGTACTTACTGTTGGTAGGGTTTGCCTACAACAACAGTTATCAGTCAAGTTTGAAAATGACATCTTATGAGGCATTGTACAGACGTAAGTGCCGAACACCTTTGTATTAGACCGAACTCAGATAAAATCAGATTCATGGAGTTGATCTAGTGAAAGAAACTGAAGAGAAAGTGAAGGTAATTTGTAATTGTCTGAAAGCTACTTCTGACAGACAAAAATCCTACGCAAATTTCAAAATAAAAGAAATTGAGTATCAAGTTGGTGATAAGGTATTTTTGAAAGTATCTCTATAGAAAAAGGTTTTGAGATTTGGTAGAAAAGGCAAATTAAGTCTCGTTTTATAAGACTGTATGAGATCACAGAAAGAATAGGTCAATTGCCTATCGGTTGGCTTTGCCTTTTTAGTTGGAAATGCTTCACGATGTGTTCCATGTGTCTATGTTGCGCCATTATCGATCTGATCCTTCACATGTGATTTCGCCGACAGAGGTTGAGGTTCAACCGGATATGATTTATGGTGAGGAATTGATTAAGATTTTAGCTCTAGAAGTCAAACAGTTAAGAAACAAAAACATTGCCTTGGTGAAAATGTTATGGCAAAGACATGGGGTTAAAGAGGCTACATGAGTGCCCGAGGAAGCCATGAGAAAACAATACCTAAACCTTTTTACCAGTAAAATTTTTGGGGATGAAAATCCGTGAAGAAGGGAAAGTTGCAACATCCCGAATTAGGGTCTAGTCAAAATAGTGGTTCTGAGACCACAAATTTGAAATAAAAATAATTATTTTATGATTATTTGATGGTCCATGATATGATTTCATGTGTGTGTGAAATTTTCATGAAGAAATTCTATGACTAAGGTGTCCAATTTGAATTTAGGAACTAAATTGAATAAGTTGTAAATCTTGTGTTCCAGAAGCTTCAAGCATGAAATTGCGTTGGATTATTAATTAGAGGCCCTTAAATAGCAATTTGACCAAGTTCTAAAATTTTGGACAAAAATAGGCATGAATAGGAAAAATTAGAAAGAAAGGACTTAAGGGCATTCTTTTCATTTGGTAAATAAAAGAATAGAAAGGGAAAAATCAAGTCAAAAATTGTGTCCATCTTCCTCCTAGTGTGCCGAAATTTTCAAAGGTTCCATAGTTAGGGTTTCAACTTTTCTAGCTTGATTGTAAGTGCTCCCAAGCCTTGTTTTTGATATTCTTTTCATTTTTGAAGTCCTTGAATCATGATCTATCCATTTCTAGCCACATTTTGAGCTAGGGTTCATGTATGAAATTTGACCCATATGTGACATATTTGTATTTTGATGATTAATGGAATTATGAAAGTTTGATTTGTGATGAACATCTTTCACTAAGTGATTTTTAGTGAAAACACCTAAAAAGAAGTTGTTTGTAAAAGGGGTAAAAATGAGTAGTAAAAAAGTGAAATAAAGGAAAATGTGGGTTGATATGAGCATGACATAGGTTCAGCTAGGCTTGGGTAACCAAGAAAACGCATGCATTTTATTTTACGAGCCTAGGGACTAAAGTGTAAATAAGTGCAAAGCTAGGGGTAAAAAGAAAATTTTACCAAAGCATGAATTATGGGTCAATTCAAATCATGTATGTATTGAACAAGTTAAATTTGACATTATAGATAAAGAAAAACGTGATTCGGGTGTTGATCAGCGGAAAAACAAAGTTTAAGAGGATTAGGCTCGCTTCTATCATTTTGTACCGAGGGAAGTTCATCTGCAAATTATGCAACATGTACCATACTCTAAATGTTTTAATATTGCATGTATGGTAAGTATATATATAATTAATGTGATGTTGTACCATGTGTTAATTCTTAATTTTTATTATGAATTATGCTTTGATTATTCCATGAGTATGTGATTGGTGCTATGGATATTGAAATCGACATTACGAGCAAGCTCAATAGAAATGTCGTATCAAAGGATCCCGTTTGAACCTTAGGAATAATTTAGGATACAAGTGACATATCACTAGGAAGTATGTGATCTGAGCTCATGAGTTGTGGTCTGAGTTTGTGATATATGTTACACATGTTTTGACATTCCGGGTACTGGTCTTGTATGTTCTTCTAGTGGCTGGGTAGTCTGGAATGTGTTGCAGATACCTGACAGCTTGTGTGAGCAGCCCATGTAGCTACAGGCTGATTGTCAGCTTGTGAGAGTAGATCTTTGAGTAGTTCGAGAGTGAGCAACATGTGATATGTGATATAAGTGGCGTTGGCTACATATGGGGCACTTAGGTGTAAGATTTCGATGTATACGATAGTATTCCAAGTGTTCAACGGGTAGTTCAAAGAGAAGTTCCGTGGGTAATCTTGATGAATACGTCAAAGAGGAGAAAGTAAGTATTATGTGCAAGTTGGTACAGGTATGTACATAAACTCATGATTAAAGATCTCGGTATGCTATAAACATGTGGTAAGAATGCATATGAGAAAGTTATGCTTATGAAACTTGATGACATTTATGAAACTTTACCTTATGTTAATTGTATGATTTATGTTGCTTATTATTTGCATGTGAACTTTCTAAGCTTTAAAGATTATCCCCCTTTCTTTCTTTTTATAGTGTCGCCAAGCTAGCTCGGGGATCGGAAGACGTCAGAGTTTTCAATCACGCTATCAATTGAATATTTGGTATAGTTAGATTCAACATTTTAAATATGACATGTATAGGGACTTGGTCTTTTTGTTAAGTATCATATTGATTAGCCAAATGTGTTGGTTCATGATGGTATTTGAGTTGTAACCCTAATTAGTTATGCATGCATGCATGCAAATGTGTTTATACTTATTGTGGTTGTTTGATAGAAGTGTGATGAGATGTGAGTTATATGCTAAAGGTATGTGTTTGATGAGGCTTGTGATTGTTTGTGATAATGAGTGTGATGGATGACATATATGTTTAATGGATGAAATGATTAATGTGTATGGAAATAAATGTGGTACAAATGTATAACTTGGAAGTAGGATAGCAAAGATTATTATCCATGAAATTGGTATGGAAAACCTTTGGTAAACTTACTAACTTGAATATGTTATACGTTGACAATTAAAAACATAAAATGTCTATGCTTCATATGATGGAAGTGCTATGTTGTATGCTCTGTAGTATGTTTATGTGTGTGAGTGCTTAAGGGTGGCAAATGGCTTGGAAAATAGCCTAGAAGTTGTCCACACGGGTAGACACACGGGCATGTGTCTAGTTCGTGTGCGACACACGGTCTGCCTCATGGGCCTTGATCAGACCGTGTGTCCCTTGCACCCTAATTAATGCAAAACATAATGCCTAGTAGTAAACACTCAGGTAGAGACACGACCTTGTGTCTCAACCGTGTGGAAGACACAGCCTTAGGGCATGGGCGTGTACCTAGGCCATGTGAAGTCTACACTTAATTTCAAGAATTTAATTCACCACACGGCCTAAATAGAGGGGTGTGTGCTGTGGTCGTGTGACCTCATTTTGCTGATGACTTCATAGTCAGAGAGTTACACGGGCGTGTCCCAAGCCACACGGGCGTGTGTGACCACACGGCCTACCCACATGAGCTTGTGACTCTCCAAAACAAGAAAATTTTCTAAAAGGTTCCGAAAATTCTTGGTTTAGCCTCGAACCACTACTAATGTATATTTAAGGCCTCGTGGGCCCGTATAAGGGACGATCTGCGTAGGGTTGGATGAATTTGATTTAGACCAAATTTTATGGCCCGATTTGTTTGAATGTTTATGTTTACGTCCGGTAACATCTCGAACCCTATCCCGACATCGGATACGAGTAAGGGGTGTTGCATGTAGTGGTATCAAATATACAGTTTAGTTGGTTCTCGGATCAACGTAGCATGTGGACGAGTCTAGCTATACAAGCCATACATATATTATGATAGTGTGATGACTCTTGACAAGTTAAAAATATTTTTTTCATATAGTAAATGGATCCCGATAAAGCAATGGCGGATGATGATGAAAGTAACACACCTGCTCCCGCTGAAGGAGCAGTGACGTTTGATAGTAGACCCGCAACTGTTAGTAGAGGAGAAAGAGGCAGGGAATCCTTTGTCCATATGATGGATGCTTGGTACACGGAGTTCGTTCGAACGAACCCGAATGCTCAACCTCCTCCACCCCTTCCAAATCCCCAACCTGTACCCCTAAGTGCCTTAAGGTATGGATTTTATGAGATTTCATAGAACCCCAGTTGACAAAATTCGAAAGCAAGGAGCTGGGAGCAGGGGAATTTATGGCCAATACCGATAATGACCCCGAGAAAGTGGAATTTTGGCTTGAGAATTCTATTCGAGTATTCGATGAACTATCGTGCACACCTAAAGAATGTTTGAAGTCTATTATTTCCTTTTGAGCAATGCGACATATCATTGGTGGAAGACACTAGTTTCAATGGTTCCGAAAGAAAGGGTTACATGGGAATTCTTAGGAGTTCCGAAAGAAATACATCAGTGAGGAATTCATCGATCAAAAATGTAAGGAATTTCTTGATTTGAAACAAGGCTGCACGTCAATTACTAAGTACGAAAAAGAGTTGTCCGGCTCAGCAAATATGCTCGAGAGTGTGTATCCTCCAAGGCTAAGATGTGTAGAAGGTTTGAAGACGAACATAATGAGGATATTAGAGTGTTAGTAAGTATTCTTGAGCTAAAAGAATTTGTTGTGCTCATTGATCGTGGTTGTAAAGCTGAGGAATTGACCAAGGAAAAGAGAACAGCCGAGGCTGAGGCTAGAGATATAAGGAAGAGGCCAATGAGCAAGTCACTTTCGTCTGTGTATAAGAAATCCAAAGATATATATTCCCGTTCTCATGTTTCGGCTGGGCATTCGTACAGAAATCGTAAGAAGCAAAATTCGGGTTTTAAATCTCAAACTACATTGTGGCTAGTGTGGGTAATGATAGAGATTCCAGACCTGAGTGCCAATAATGTGGTAGAAGTCATTTTCATAAGTGTAGAATAAACGATGGATCTTGTTTCTGATGTGGTTCCCAAGACCACTATAATCAAAGACTGTCCTGAGAAGGTCGAGAAAGAAAAATTTGAGAGTACAAGGCCGAGTAATAAGGCTACAAAAGGGAGACCCTCAAGAAATACTGGTAATGGAGCTAGTAGTAAAAATGTAACGAGGGATACAACAGTGAGATTCGTAGCTAGAGCTCCGGCTATGGCCTATGCCATACATACGCATGAGGACGCATTTTCTCCCGATGTGATCACATGTACTTTTTTTCTTTATGATACTACCATTATTGCCTTGATTGACCGTGGTTCTACTTATTCATATGTGTGCATGAAATTGGTATATAGCATGAATATGCCTGTTGAGTCTACGAAATTTATGATTAAGGTGTCAAACCGATTAGGCAAGCATGTTTTAGTTGATAAAGTTTGTAAGAAATGTCCCTTGATGATTAGAGGTTATTGTTTTCATGCTGACTTGATGTTGTTGCCTTTTTATGAATTTGATGTTATATTGGGTATGGATTGGTTGACATTTCATGATGCTATAGTAAATTGTAGACAAAAAGTCATTGACTTGAAATGTGAAAATGGTGAAATTCTTTGGGTTGAATCAAATGAGTTAGATAGGTTTCCAATCATAATTTCTTCGATGTCTGCTCAAAAATGTATAAGAAGAGGGTGTAAAGCTTATTTGGCTTATGTGTTGAATACAAAAGAATCTGAATTGAAGATTAAATCGGTGCCTGTTGTATGTGAATATTTGGATGTATTCTTAGAAGAATTGCCAAGTTTACCTCCAATTAAAGAAGTGGAGTTTGGTATTGAAGTGATGCCAAGGGCAGCACTTATATTGATTGCTCCATATAGGATGTCCCCAACTGAGTTGAAAGAACTGAAGTCACAGTTGCAAGAATTGACCGACAAGGGTTTTGTGAGATCAAGCCTTTCACCGTAGGGTGCTCCGGTATTATTCGTGAAAAAGAAACATTGATCTATGAGGTTTTGTATAGACTACCGACAGCTCAATAAGGTAACAATCAAGAACAAGTATCCTTTACCAAGGATTGATGCCTTGCTTGATCAATTGAAATGAGCGACATGGTTTTCTAAGATAGACTTGAGGTCCGGCTACTATCAGCTGTGAGTTAAAGAGTCGGATGTGCCTAAAACTGCTTTTAGGATGAGGTATGGCCACTATGAATTTCTTGTTATGACATTTGGGTTCACGAATGCTCCTGCTGTGTTTATGGATTTAATGAATCGAATATTTCGACCATATTTGGACAAGTTTGTTGTTGTGTTATTGATGATATTCTGATATTTTCAAGAGATGAGACAGAGCATGCTGAACACTTGAGAACTATTTTGTAGACTTTAAGAGACAAACAATTGTATGCTAAGTTCAGTAAAAGTGAGTTTTGGCTTCGAAAAGTTGAATTCTTGGGCCATATTGTTTTAGGTGATGGTATCCGAGTTGATCCTAGTAAGATATTTGTTATCGTCGATTAGAAAACGCCAAGGAATGTATCTGAGGTTAGAAGCTTTTTAGGCTTAGCCGGTTACTACCGACGGTTTGTGAAGGGATTTTCTATGATCACCACTCCCATGAAAAGATTGTTTCAGAAGGATGTTAAGTTTGAGTGGTTAGAAAAGTGTAAGCAAATCTTTGAGAAATTTAAGATGTTGTTGACTGAAGCGCTAATTTTATTACTTCAAAATGATGTAAAGTTTGTGTGGTTAGAAAAGTGTCAGCAAAGCTTCGAGAAATTGAAGATGTTATTGACTGAAGCATCGATTTTAGTACAACCTGAGTCGGGTAAAGAATTTGTGATTTATAATGATGCTTCCTTCAATGGTTTGGGATGTGTACTTATGCAAGAAGGTAAACTCATGGCTTACGCTTTGAGATAGTTGAAGCCTTACTAGAAGAATTATCTGACACATGACTTAGAGTTGGTCGCCATAGTGTTTTGGCGACATTATTTATTTGGGGAGAAATGTCATGTCTACACCGAGTACAAAAGTCTTAAGTACTTGATGACTTAAAAAGATTTGAACTTGCGGCAAAAAAGATTTTTGGAATTGTTAAAAGATTATGAGCTGGTGATTGATTACCATCCGGGTAAGGTGGATGCGGTCTCTGACGTTTTGAGTAGGAAGTCGATGTTTGCCTTGAGGGATATGAATACACGTTTGACTTTGTCAGATGATTGTTCGATTCTAGCTGAGTTGAGAGCTAGATCGACTTTTCTTCAACTGATTTGTAATGCTTAGAAAGTTGATAAGGAGTTGCAAGCTAAGAGAATTCAGTGTGATTCCAGCAGTGAACCCGATTTTCTGAGTGACTCCGAAGGTTGTTTGAGATTCCGTGGTAGGATTTCTGTTCCAAAGGACACTGAGTTGATTTGAAATATTTTACAGGAGGCACACAATGGTTGTTTGTTAGTTCACCCGGACAGTACAAAGATGTATAATGACTTGAAGAAAATGTATTGGTGGAATGGTATGAAAAGAGATATCTCAAAGTTTGTATTGAAATGCTTAGTTTGTAGCAAGTAAAGGCTAAACACTAAGGACCATCAAGTTTACTTCAACCCATTATGGTTCCCGAGTGGAAATGGGGCTGGATTACTATGGATTTTGTGACAGGTTTGCCTTTAACTCCAAGAAAGAAAGATGCCATATGGGTTATTGTCGATAGATTAACTAAATTAGCTGACTTTATCCAGGTACTTAACGATTACTCACTTGATAAGCTAGTTGAATTGTACATTGGTGAAATTGTGAGACTTCATGGAGTACGTATATCGATTGCATCGAATAGAGATCCAAGGTTCACATCACAGTTTTGGAAAAAGTTACAAGAAGTTTTGGGTATGAAGCTGAATTTTAGCACTGCTTTCCATCCGTAGACTGATGGTCAGTCTGAGCGAGTAGTTTAGATCTTGGTAGACATGCTCCGATGTTATGTATTGGAATTGCAAGGTAATTGGGAAAAGTACTTACTGTTGGTGGAGTTTGCCTACAACAACAGTTATCAGTCGAGTTTGAAAATGGCACCTTATGAGGTATTGTACAGACGTAAGTGCCGAACACCTTTGTATTGGACTGAACTCAGAGAAAATCATATTCACGGAGTTGATCTAGTCAAAGAAACCGAAGAGAAAGTGAAGGTAATTCGTAATTGTCTGAAATCTACTTCTGATAGACAAAAATCTTACGCAGATTTAAAAAGAAAAGAAATTGAGTATCAAGTCAGTGATAAGGTATTTTTGAAAGTATCTCCATAGAAAAAGGTTTTGAGATTTGGTAGAAAAGGCAAATTAAGTCCTCGTTTTATAAGACCGTATGAGATCACCGAGAGAATAGGGCCAGTTGCCTATCTGTTGGCTTTACCATCTGAGTTGGACAAGATTGATGATGTGTTCTACGTGTCTGTTGTGCCGTTATCAATTTGATCCTTCACATATGATTTCCCCGACAGAGGTTATGATTCGACTTGATATGACTTATGGTGTAACAGCCCAATTTTAACCCTATTTGGAACGGTGGTTTCGGGACCCCGAATCTGAGTCAAAATAATATTTAAATATTATTTTCTATGATTAAAATGTGTGAAGTTGCTTTTGTGAAAGTATCGTTTAAAAATTTTTGATGTTTGGAGGTCGATTGATGAAAAAGGGTTTAATCGCATAAAATAAAAATTTAAGGGTTAATGTATAAGGGCCAAATTATGACTGTTTTTATACTATGGAATATTAAGGTTGCAATTTAGCCATAATTAGGAATTAGTGGCCGGCCAAAATGCATGAAATAGTAACTTGAATTGTTTATTATATATTATGACATTATGATATATTTTAATATATATTAATATATTATATTTGATAAAAGATGAAAGTGTTCATCTTTTTATTCTCATTTGGCCGAAACTAAGAGAAAGAAAAAGAAAGTCTAAGCTTTGGTATTTTCGGTCCTTGCAAATTCAATTAGGTAAGTGATTTGAGTTCGGTTTTTATTAATTTTTACGTTTTTGAGATCGTTGCTATGAATATTATAAAGCCCATGCTTGAAATTTTGAAATTGATTATGTATTCATGAAGTGTCATTGTTAATAGTTTGATGAAATTTATGTTTGATGTTAAAAATAAGATAAATGTGTTAGATTAACATTTTTGGTATTGAATATTTTTTTGGTAATTTTGAGC
Source organism: Gossypium hirsutum (assembly GCF_007990345.1). NCBI lineage: Eukaryota > Viridiplantae > Streptophyta > Magnoliopsida > Malvales > Malvaceae > Gossypium > Gossypium hirsutum. The sequence goes on along the minus strand of NC_053435.1, from coordinate 16,332,189 downwards.
ATTTAGGGTTAAATTTTGAAAATATTAAATTGAAGGATTAGATTGTGAAATTAGTGAAATGGGAGGACTTATATAAGCCTAGTGAACATTCGGCCTTAGCATTGTACATGCAAATTTTTTTATATTTTGTATTTTGTAAAAATTGGATTAAATTGTAAAAGTGCATAATGTTAGGGGTGATTTGGTAAATTGCTCAATTATGTGTATTTGGATTTAAATGAATAAAGTTTTATTTGAATGAGCTTAATTTGGAACTTTTTAGATCAAGAACCAAAAAGATCGGACGTGGATCGGGGAAAATCAAAAATCGTTGAGTAGTCAAACTCAACTGTCCGTCGATATCCGAGGTAAGTTATTAAGCAAATTTTGTGTTGTTGATATAAATTTAAATCAAATTAAGTAGAAGAGCTGAATTGAATTACATGAAAGATTGATGTTGCCGAATTTAAAAGAAATTGATGAACTTAAATTGACGTGTATTGAGTAATAGAATTTAGGCACTAAGTGTGCGAGTGTAAACGATTACGGATGTGGTTATTGAGCACTAAGTGTGCGAGTTTAAATATTAAGCACTAAGTGTACAAATTGTATATATATTTTCCGAGTAAACATTGGCGCTAGGTGTGAGATTTATTTGAGTAGTTCAGAAATGGTTGAATGAATTAAAGCTTCAAATTTCTTGATGAATAACTATGATGTATAGCTCAAGTTTGTGCAGGTGAGCATCGATTCTATGTGACGAGTATTATAAATTGAAAGTATGTATAAAGATAGATTGGATTTAATGGCTTTGTGATCGAATATATTAATGTTATTCGATGATGAATGTTAAATGCATTGATTTTTTTTTGTGTTTGTGAGTAATGTAGTATATTATGGTTGAGCAGATGCATATTGGGCATATGATTAATAAATTATTTAGAATGTGGTAAGATATTGATTAATTGATCTAGTAGCATGACTTAGTTAGATAATACTAGCCTATTAAATTTAATTTGGAGTTGTTGAAGCTTATAACTTACTAAGCTATGGTAGCTTACTTTGGATGTGTTTTTCTTGTCTCTATTTTATAGATTTTGGAAATCATTACGTGCTCGGGGATCGTTAGTAAAGTCATCCACACTATCTTCAATATTTTGGTACTTTTAAAAGTTAGTTCGGTACTTATGGCATGTATAAGCTAATAACTCTTTTGGAGATGTTTAAATTTCATATATGTTTAATGGTTAAGTCATGCGAAAATGACTTAATTTACATGTTAAAGTTTGGTTATATTTGGTTGTGGTTTGAGTTTGCCTTTATTTGTGATGTCTAAATTATGTGCATTTGTTTATAGTAATGATCAATATGGTATGTATATGTTGTGGTAAGTGAGTTGTTTTATATGTTATTGGTTTATAATCGAAAATTTTACTTATAATTTGGTCAATTGTGGGTTGGATATTGATATTCGGTGTTAATGGCAAGCATGAATATGTTTTAAGCTTAGTGATTGGTATTTATATTTGGATTATTACCTACATGATTTTGCTATGTATATTGAATATATATATATATGGTTTTATATAGATGTTCAAAATGATTGAAATGGACATGGTTATTTTACTTAAACATTGATGACAAATGTGCACATTTGGTCTTGTTATAATCTTATTTCATGCGCAAAAATTTTTGTTAAGTACTTATATATATACCTTATTTTGTTGAGTAAATATCAAGCATTGATGGCATTTGGTTTAACCTATTATTATTATTATTATTATTATTATTATTATTATTATTATTATTATTTTTTGAATTCGTAAAATGGTGAATTGACCTTGTTAGTAAGTATAAACAAATGAGTTGTTAAGTTTATATTTAAATTTGGCTTGGCAACATATTATTATACAGTTATAATTTACTATATGAATGTTCAAAGGTTGTTGTGATCGTTAGGTAATACCTCATAACCCCTCTAGCGGCAGAATCGGGTTAGGGGGTGTTACATATGGTGAGGTGCCAGTTAAGATTTTGGCTCAAGAAGTCAAACAGTTGAGAAACAAAAGCTTTGCCTTGGTGAAAATGTTATGAAAAAGGCATGGGGTTGAAGAGGCTACATAGGAGCTCGAGGAGGCCATGAGAAAACAAAACCCAAACCTTTTTACCGGTAAGATTTTCGGGGACAAAAATCCCTAAAGGAAGAGAGTTGTAATAGCCTGAATTAGGGTTTAGTCAGAATAATAGTTTTGAGACCATAAATTTGAAGTAGAAATAATTATTTTATGATTATTTGATGGTCCATGATATGATTGCATGTTTGTGTGAAATTTTCATAAAGAAATTCTATGCCTAAGGTGTCTAATTTGAATTTGGGGACTAAATTGAAAAAGTTGTAAAACTTGTGTTCTAGAAGCTTTATGTAACATCCCGAATTAGGTTCTAGTTAGAACAGCGGTTTCGAGACCAAAAATACGAGATAAAAATAATTATTTTATGATTCTTATGAGGTCTATGGTATGAATGCATGCTTCTATGAAAGTTTCATAAAGAAATTCTATGCATAAAATGTCTAATTGAATTTTAGGGACCAAATTGAATAAGATGCAAAACTTGCATTCTAGAAGTTTTAAGTATAAAATTACTTTAGATTATGAATTAAAGGTCCTAATTAGCAATTTGACCAATTCCTATAATTTTGGACAAAAAATGGACATGCATCTGAAAAAATTTCAAAGAAAGACCTTAACAGCATTTTGGTCATTTGGTAATTAAAAGAATAAAAAAGGGAAAATCAAAGCAAAAATGTGCTCATTTTCTCCAAGTGCTAGCCAAATTTCTCAATAGCCATAACTAGGGTTTTGTTCATCATTTCAAGCTTGATTATAAAAAAAACGTGAACAGGGTCTTGATCGAGGAAAGAATAAAGTATACGATGATTAGGCTCAATTATCATCATTTTGTACCGAGGTAAGTACATGTGTAAATAATGTGACAATGTATTATATTTTTATGTGCTAACATTATGTGATAAATGTTTTATCAATATTATGTATGCTATGCCTAATGATAACTTTGTAAGTATGATTGATATTGGTCGTTATCCATGACATTATGAGCAAGTACGACGGAGATGCTATGTGTATATGAGAAAGAATCCCATTTGAACCTTAGGAATAGTTTAGGATACAAGTGACATGTCACTAGGAATTAAGAAATCCAAACTCATTAATTTGGTCTAGGTTCGTGATATGTATGCGGCATCCGAGCTTGTTGAGTGGGTCCGAGTTCATACTAGATACGGTACATGTAATTGGGTTCCGGGCAATGGTCTTGTGTGTTCTACAGGTGGCTAGGTAATCCTTGAGTGGGTCGGATACCTAACAAGCTTGTATGAGTAGCCCATGTAGTTACACCTTGACCAATAGCTTATATGAGCAAGCCCGTGAGTAGCTCCATTGCGAGCGTTACATGTTATGAGGTATCTCTGGCTACGTATGTATATGTGGCACTTATGTGCAAGTTTTCCGCGTATCCAATAGTATTTCGGGTGTTCAAAGGGTAATGTAATGGATGTGATGAAAGTTTCAAGGAAGGCATGTTAAAGAGGTATGGTTATATGATATACTACGACGTGTACAGGTATGTACGCTAAACCCATGAAGAATTCCTTGATAAAGAATGATATGTGATGAGAAAGTATATACATGAACACTTGATAAATGAGCCAAAAATGTTAGATGATGAGTAATTCTTCCGATTATGATATTATGTCTTTGTATGATTATGGTTTACTATCGTTGCATATTATTTGCATGTGGACTTACTAAGCTTTAATGCTTACCCCCTTTCCTTTCCATCCTTTGTAGCTCTGCCAAGCTAGCTCGGGGATCAAAAGCTGTCGGAGTATTCGATCACACTATCAAAAGAATATTGGGTAAAGTGAAAGTGTTATTTTGAGTATGGCATGTATAGGGGACTTGGTTGTTTTGTGATATGTGTCATGCTATTTGGCCAAATTGTGAAGGCCTATGATGTTGATGATTTATTTTGTAATAGCCATGTGATATGGCTCATAATTGATTATTGGGTTGTAATGTCTAATTGTTCATGCATGCATGTGTTAATTCCTTGATGATATGCTATGTGGTTGGTTTGATGGATATGTGATGAGGAATGAATTAAGTACTTGCAAATAAGGAATGACTTAATGACTTAAGATGACTATAGACATGAATGTGTAATTCGAGGTTATGGTAACAAATTTGATTATGCATGAAATTGGTGTGGAATGCTTCCAATTGTTGTGTCTAATTGAATATGTAATAGAACGACCTTATGAAGATGTGAAAGTGCCGTGGTGTTGAATAATTGAGTGTTTTAAATAGGTCATATTGCATGCTATGAAATATGTTTTAGTGTATGAATGATTGAGGGTGACAATTAGCTTGGAAAATAGCCTATAAATGGTCCACATGGGTAGACACACGGGCATGTGTCTAGGCCGTATGTGACACACGGTCCGCCCTACGGGCATGTTGAATGGCCGTGTGTCCCCTATACCTAAATTTTACAAGTTAGTATGCCCAGTAGTAAACACACGAGCTAAGACATGGGTGTGTGTCTTGGCTGTGTGAGAGACACGGCCTACCCATATGGGCGTGTACTCCAGCCGTGTGAAGTTTGCACCATTTTATGAAATATTTATTTATTATTAATTGACCACACAGTCTGGCCACACAAGCGTGTGATACGGCTATGTGACCCTAAATTGCTGCTGACATCATAGTCAGAGAGTTACACGGCCGAAAGACATGAGTGTGTCTAGAGCACACAGGCGTGTCCGCTGTCTCACACGGGCATGTGGCTCTGTATTATGGAAAATTTCCTAAACTTTTCTAAAATTCTCGATTTAGTCTCGAATCTTTTTTGAATTGAGGCTCGTAGGCCTGTATCAGGGACAAATTGTGTATGTATGAATGAAGTTGTTTTGAAGAAAAATTTTATAGCCTAGTTTTTGCATGAATGATTCTGTATGTGTTCGGTAACATCTCGTATCCTATCTCGGCCTCTAGTCCTAGTAAGGGGTGTTACATTTAGTGGTATCAGAGATATGGTTTAGTTGGTTCTCAGACTACGTAGTATGTGTTTGAGTCTAGCTATACATGTCATATATATATTATGAAGTGTGACGACTCCTGGCAATTTTAAAGTGTGTTTTCATATAGCAAATGGATCCCGACAGAGTAGTGGCGGATGATGTAGAAAGTAACGCGCCTACTCCCGTTGAAGGGGCGGTGCCATCCGGGAGTAGACCTGAAACTGTCAGTAGAGGAAAAGGAGGCAGAGGGGCCTTTCTCCACATGATGAATGCATGGTATACGAAGTTCGTGCGAACGAACCCGAATGCTCAACCTCCCCCACCTCCTTTAAATCCACGACCTGCACCTATGATGCCTCAAGGTGTAGATTTTATGAGATTCTCTAGAATATCAGTTGATAAAATTTGAAAGCAAGTTGCTGAGGAATTTAGAGCAAATGCCAATGACGACCCTGAGAGAGCAGAGTTCTGGTTAGAAAATTTGATACGGGTATTTGATGAATTATCCTGTACACCCGAGGAGTGCTTAAAATGTGCCATATCTTTGTTGAGAGATGCGGCGTATCACTGGTAGAGAACACTAATATCTATGGTACCACCGGAGAGGGTAACTTGGGAATTCTTTCAAGAGGAATTCTGAAAGAAGTATATTAGTGAACAGTTCATCAACCAGAAGCATAAGGAATTTCTGGATCTGAAACAGGGTTGTATGACAGTTAATGAATATGAGAGAGAATTTGTCAGACTCAGTAAGTACGCTCGAGAGTGTGTATCTTCCGAGGCTAAGATGTGCAGAAGATTTGAAGATGGCTTGAATTGTTAAAAGACTATGAGCTTTTGATTGATTATCACCTCTGTAAAGCAAATGTGGTTGCTGATGCCTTGAGCAGAAAATCTTTATTTTCCTTGAGAGCTATGAATACACGATTGACCCTATCTTATGATGGTGAAATTCTAGCAGAGTTGAGAGCTAGACCGACCTTTCTTTAACAAATTTGTGATGCTGAAGAAGCTGATAAAGAGTTACAAGCTACGAAAGCTCAATGTGAGTTGAGCAGTGAATCAGATTTTCAAAGAGATCCTGAGGGTTGTCTGAGGTTCTGTGGAAGGATTTGTGTACCGAAGAATGTTGAGTTGATTCAGAATATTTTGCATGAGGCTCATAATGGAGGTATGCCATTTCACCCGGGTAGCACGAAAATGTACAATGATTTAAAGAAAATGTATTGGTGGAATGGTATGAAAAGAGATATATTTAAGTTTATATCGAGATGCTTGATTTGTCAACAAGTAAAGGCCGAACACCAGGTACCTTCAGCTTTACTTCAGCCTATTTTAGTTCCCGAATGAAAATGGGACCGAAGTACTATGGACTTTGTGACAGGCTTGCCATTGACACCAAGGAAGAAAGATGCTGTATGGGTTGTGGTTGACAGATTGACTAAATCGGCTCATTTTATATTGGTATGTGTTGATTATTCACTCGATAAGTTAGCCTAATTGTATACTTCTAAGATTGTGAGACTTCATGGAGTACCTTTATCGATTATTTCGGATAGAGATTCGAGGTTCTCTTCATGGTTTTGGAAGAAGTTACAAGAAGCTTTAGGTACAAAGTTGAATTTTAGTACCGCTTTTCATCCAGAGACTGATGGACAATTCGAGAGTGTAATTTAGACACTTGAAGATATGCTCAGATGTTGTGTTCTTGAATTCCATGGTAGTTGGGCAAAGTACTTACCTTTGATTGAATTTTCCTACAACAATAGTTATCAGTTGAGTGTGAAAATAACACCTTATGAAGCATTGTATTGACGTAAATATCGTACATCATTGTATTGGACTGAGCTTAAGGAGAATAATATTCATGGAATCGATTTAGTTAAGGAAACCGAAGAAAAGATGAAAGTAATTCGTGATTGTTTGAAAGCGGCCTCGAATAGAAAAAAGTCATATGCAGATTTAAAAAAGAAAGAAATAGAGGATCAAGTCAATGATAAGGTATTCTTAAAAGTATCTCTATGGAAAAAGGTTTTGAGATTTGGAAAAAAGGGTAAGTTGAGTCCTCGTTTTATAAGACTGTATGAGATTACCGAAAGGATAGGACCGGTAGTATATCGGTTGGCTTTGCCGCCTGAGTTAGAAAGGATACACAATGTATTTCATGTGTCCATGTTACACCGATATAGATCGGATCCTTCACATGTATTGTATCGACAGAGGTGGAAATCAGACAGGATATGACTTATAGTGAGAAACCGGTTAAGATCTTGGCTCAGGAAGTCAAGCAATTGAGAAACAAAAGTGTTGCTCTTATGAAAGTTTTATGGCAAAGACATGGGGTTGAAGAAGCTACATAGGAGCCCGAGGAGGCTATGAGGAAAGAATATCCAAACCTTTTTAGTGGTAAGATTTTCGGGGACAAAAATCCCTAAAAAGGGAGAGTTGTAACATCTCGAATTAGGGTCTAGTTGGAGTAGTGATTTCGAGACCACAAATTCAAGATAAAAATAATTATTTTATGATTCTTATGAGGTCTATGGTATGAATACATGCTTATGTGAAAGTTTCATGAAGAAATTCTATACATAAAATGTCTAATTGAATTTTGGGGACCAAATTGAATAAGATGCAAAACTTGCATTCTAGAAGCTTAAAGCATAAAATTGCTTTAGATTATGAATTAGAGGGTTCTAATTAGAAATTTGACCAATTCCTATAATTTTGTATAAAAATGGACATGCATAGGAAAAATTTGAAAGAAATGCCTTAAGGGCATTTTGGTCATTTGGTAACTAAAAGAATAAAAAGGAAAAATCAAAGCAAAAATGTGCTCATCTTCACCAAGTGCTAGCCAAATTTCTCAATAGCCATAGCTAGGGTTTTGTTCAACATTTCAAGCTTGATTATAAAAAAAACGTGAACAGGGTCTTGATCGAGGAAAGAATAAATTATACGACGATTAGGCTCGATTATCATCATTTTGTACTGAGGTAAGTACATGTGTAAATAATGTGACAATGTATTATATTTTGATGTGTTGACATTATGTGATAAATGTTTTGTCAATATTATGTATGCTATGTCTAATGATAACTTTGTAAGTATGAATGATATTGGTCGTTATCCACGACATTACGAGCAAGTACGACGAAGATGCTATGTGTATATGAGAAAAAATCCCATTTGAACCTTAGGAATAGTTTAGGATACAAGTGACATGTCACTAGAAATTAAGATATCTGAACTTATTGAGTTGGTCTGGGTTCGTGATATGTATGCGGCATCCAAGCTCGTTGAGTTGGTCTGAGTTCATAATGGATGTGATAAATGTTATTGGGTTCCAGGAAATGGTCTTGTGTGTCCTACCGGTGGCTAGGTAATCCTTGAGTGGGTCGGATACCTGACAGCTTGTGTAAGTAGTCCGTGTAGTTACACCTTGACCAATAGCTTATATGAGTAAGCCCATGAGTAGCTCCATTGCGAGCGTTATATGTTATGAGGTAGCTCTGGCTACGTATGTTTATGTGGCAGTTATGTGCAAGTTTTCCGCATATCCAATAGTATTCTGAGTGTTCAACGGGTAATGCAATGGATATGATGAAAGTCCCAAGGAGGGCATGTTAAAGAGGTATGGTTATATGATATACTACGATGTGTACAGGTATGTACGCTAAACCCATGAATAATGCCTTGATAAAGAATGATATGTGATGAGAAAGTATATACATGAACACTTGATAAAGGAGCCAAAATGATTGGATGATGAGTAATTCTTGTGATTGTGATATTATGTCTTTGTCTGATTATGGTTTACTATCATTGCATATTTTTTGCATGTGGACTTACTAAGCTTTAATACTTACCCCCTTTCCTTTCCATCCTTTGTAGTTCCGCCAAGCTAGCTCGAGGATCGAAAGCTGTCGGAGTATTCGATCACACTATCAAAAGAATATTGGGTATAGTGAAATTGTTATTTTGAGTATGGCATGTATTGGGGACTTGGTTGTTTTGTGATATGTGTCATGCTATTTGGCCAAATTGTGAAGGCCTATGATGTTGATGATTTATTTTGTAATAGCAATGTGATATGGCTCATAATTGATTATTGGGTTGTAATGTCTAATTGTTCATGCATGCATGTGTTAATGCCTTGATGATGTGTTATGTGGTTGGTTTGATGGATATGTGATGAGGAATGAATTAAGTACTTGCAAATAAGGAATGACTTAATGACTTAAGATGACTATGGACATGAATGTGTAATTCGAGGTTATGGTAACAAATTTGATTATGCATGAAATTGGTGTGGAATGCTTCCAATTGTTGTGTCTAATTGAATGTGTAATTGAACGACCTTATAAAGATGTGAAAGTGCCATGGTGTTTAATAATTGAGTGTTTTAAATAGGTCATATTACATGCTATGAAATATGTTTCAATGTATGAATGATTGAGGGTGACAATTGGCTTGGAAAATAGCCTATAAATGGTCCAACGGGTAGACACACGGTCATATGTCTAGGCCGTGTGTGACACACGGGCCGCCCCACGGGCGTGTTGAATACCAGTGTGTCCCCTGTACCTAAATTTTACAAGTCAGTATGCCCAGTAGTAAAAACACGGGCTAAGACACTGGTGTGTGTCTTGGCTGTGTGAGAGACACGGCCTACCCATATGGGCGTGTACTCTGGCCGTGTGAAGTCTGCACCATTTTATGAAAAATTCATTTATTATTAATTGACCACATGGTCTGGCCACAAAGGCGTGTGATATGGCCATGTGACCCTAAATTGGTGCTGACGTCATAGTCAGAGAGTTACACGGCCGAAAGACACGGGCACGTCGAAAGCACACAGACATGTCCCCTGTCTCACATGGGCGTGTGGCTCTATAATTGGGAAAATTTCCTAAACTTTTCTAAAATTCTCGATTTAGTCCCAAATCTTTTTCGAAAGCTGTTTTGGCCTCGTAGGCCCGTATCAGGAAAAAATTGTGTATTTATGAATGAAGTTATTTTGAGAAAAATTTTATAGCCCGGTTTTTGCATGAATAACTGTGTATGTGTTCGATAACACCTCGTATCCTATCCCGACCTCGGGTACGTGTAAGGGGTGTTACACTTCAAGCATGAAATTGCATTGGATTATTAATTAGAGGCCCTTAAATAGAAATTTGACCAAGTTCTAAAATTTTGGAAAAAAATGGGCATGAATAGGAAAAATTGGAAAGAAAGGCCTTAAGGGCATTTTTGTAATTTGGTAAATAAAAGAATAAAAAGGGAAAGATCAAGTAAAAAATTGTGTCCATCTTCCTCCTAGTGTGCAGAAATTTTGCAAGGTTCCATAGCTAGGGTTTTCAACTTTTCAAGCTTGATTGTAAGTGCTTCCAAGCCCTGTTTTTGATATTCTTTGCATTTTTGAAGTCCTTGAAGCATGATCTATCCATTTCTAGCCATATTTTAAGCTAGGGTTCATTTATGAAATTTGAACCATGTATGACATATTTGTATTTTGATGATTAATGGAAGATTATGAAAGTTTAATGTGTGATGAACATCTTTTTACTAAGTGATTTTTAGTGAAAACACCTAAAAAGGACTTGTTTGTAAAAGGTGCAAAAATGAGTAGTAAAAATATGAAATAAAGGAAAATATGGGCTGATATGAGCATGATATAGGTTTGGCTAGGCTTGGGTAACCAAGAAAATGCATGCCTTTCATTTTACGAGCTTAGGGACTATAGTGTAAATAAGTGAAAAGTTAGGGGTAAAAAGGTAATTTTACCAAAGTATGAATTATGGGTCAATTCAAACAATGTATGTATTGAACAAGTTAAATTTGACATTATAGATAAAGAAAAACGTGATCTGGGTCTTGATCAGAGGAAAAATAAAATTTACGAGAATTAGGCTCGTTTCTATAATTTTGTATCGAGGTAAGTTCATTTGCAAATTATGCAACATGTACCATACTTTAAATCATGTATGGTAAGTATATATAATTAATGTGATGTTGTACCATGTGTTAATGCTTAAATTTAATTATGAATAATGCTTTGATTATTCCATGAGTATGTGTTGGTGCTATGGTTATTGAAATCGACATTATAAGCAAGTTCAATAGAAATGTGGGATCGAAAAATCCCGTTTGAACCTTAGGTGTAACACCCCGAACTCGAGACCGTCACCGGAGTCGAACACGAGGTGTTAACAGACTTTTAAAAATTTTCCAGACACTGCCAATCTGCATAATAGTCGCTTTAAAAATCATATCTTGAGTTTCACAACTCAAAAATCAGTTTCGTGATTTTCCCTGAAACTAGACTCATATTCCCATCTACATATTTTTTTCTAGAATTTTTGGTCGGGCCAATTAGTACAGTTTATTAGTCAAATTCTCCCATGTTACAGGGATCGACTACCCTGACCTTTGCGCATTACGACTTGGATATCTCCCTGTACAGGGCTTCAATACTGATACCGTTTGTTTCTATAGAAACTAGACTCAGAGAGGAATCTATCCATATATGGTATGACTCCTAATTATCTCTGGTTAATTTAGAATGAATTTCCAAAGTCGGAACAGGAAATCCAGAAACCGTTCTGGCCCTGTCTCACAAGAACCTGAATATCTCTTAACATACTGTCCGTATGATTGTTTCGTTACTTTCCTATGAAAGTAGATTCATCAAGGTTTGTTTACATAATTTATTAACTATTTAATTCCATTCCTACTATTTTTAGTGATTTTCCAAATCTACATCACTGCTGCTGTCAGCATCTGCCTTTAAGGTAGACTTTACCTATTTCATGGTTTCCATGATTCAACTAGCCCTTTTTGCATAAATAGCACAATTTATGAAAGTGATTAACCATCCCCGTGGCCAATCCTTGTCAAGCATATCCACACCAAATGATTATAACATTATACTCAAACACATATAAGCCATTTTCGCATGGCTATCCAAAATTTATACACGTCCAAAGGGTCCACGACCCACAACAAACGGGTAGTCCTATACATGCCATTTCGAAGTTCAACCAAAATTGTACCAAAAGGGGGCTTTGATAGTGTGGGCGACTTTGACCTCAAGATCCCGAGTCCGATAGCTGGAGAACCAAATCTATAAAACAGAGGAGCAATGAAACGGAGTAAGCAATTTATGCTTAGTAAGTTTTGAGCAAGGAATTCCAGCACAACAAAAGTACAGCATTCATATGGCTAAACGGATAATTTCATATGCACAAATTTTCGATATCATACTTGCGTCACATTACCAACCCTTATGTACATACACAAAAGATCAACTCAGCCAAAGGCCGGTAGCTCGTTTATCAACTGAGCGAACACTGATTTGTAAGGGCTCAACTAAATTCAAGCACATACGAAACATACCTCAATGTTGGGATGTTTCGAGAGTATTAACTGGAATTTTACAGCAAGTTCATTCATTCCCAAATCACGTACCTTCGGAATTTAACCGGATATAGCTCCTCGTTCAAATGCCTTCGGGACATAGCCCGGTTATAGTAATTCGCACAAATGCCTTCAGGACTTAACCCGGATTTAGTAACTCGCACAAATGCCTTCGGGCTTAGCCCGGAATTAGTATCTCGCACAAATGCCTTCGGGCTTAGCCCGGAATTAGTATCTCGTACAAATGCCTTCGGGCTTAGCCCGGAATTAGTATCTCGCACAAATGCCTTCGGATCTTAGTCCGGATGTTGTCACTTAGCACAAGCCTTCGGGACTTAGCCCGGACATCATTCAAATAACCATGCACATTTAACAATAAATCATGGCCCATTCGTATTTCATTTTCGTTAGCAAAACTCAAACACAAGACATTTATCATTCTTGCAAATTCGGCTCAATAGCTACACAAAGAGCATGATTTTAATTTTCTTAAACTATGATCTAATCACATCATAATTTAAGCTCTTTTACTCAAGAACTTACCTCGGGTGTTGTCGAACGATTCCGATAGCTATTCGACCACTTTTTCCTTCCCTTTATCGGATTTAGTTCCCCTTTGCTCTTGAGCTTAATTAAACAAATAAATTGATTTAATCATTTGAGCATCGAAAAGAGGAACACAAGGCACTTAGCCCATATTTATACATTAGACATTAAAGTCACATATGTACGGAATCATGAATCAAACTCAACATTTTAGCTAATTTTTCCCCCTTGGCCGAATATGCATGTCTATTTTGGGGCCGATTTCAACACTTAATACATTCTACAAGTATGGTCACTTGTATTGACTAAACACCCTTTTGTTTCAAGTTCAAAACTTGGCTAATACACACATATACACACTAGTAAAGCATCCTCTCCCTTTCCATCAATTTAACACATGCATTGCTCATTAACATGCAAAAGTTATATTCGGCCTTAGCACACAACTTGCTAGCCAATTCTTCTCCATTTAGCAACCAATGCACATATGTGCTCACTCAAAAATGCTAAAAAGGAGGTTCAAGAATCATCAAGCCACCATCACATGCATCATTAACAAGCTTCATATTTAGCATGCAATGGCATTAACACAAACTCCACCTAGGCCGAATCTTAACTCATCCTCATGCCTCATCACCACAACATGAAACATCAACCAAGAATGATGCATCCATAGCCGAGTGTCATTTCCATCACATAGCAAGATTTAGACCATGGGCTAGGTAGAACTCAAGCTAACAACTAAAACATGCATGCATCTCATGGAACATCATCAAACATGCCTTAGCCTAGCTACATGCATGGCCGAACCTCTTCAACCTTTCTTCTTCCTTCCTCCTTAAAATTTTTGGCCAAGGATGAACCAAAGGATGAGCAGTTTTTTTTCTTTGTTTTTTTCTTTCTAGTTTCGGCTAAATGAAGATGAGAAAGGATGAACAAAAATTTTCTCCTTTCTTTTCTTTAGCTCACGGCAATGGGGGGGAGAAACAACTACACACTTTTTTTTTTGTATTCATCATACTCCTTTTCATTATTTTATGCCCATGCCCCTTATTTTATTTTTTTCCTACATACCTCACTAGGCCAACATGTTCCCAACATGTTTCCACCCATAGCATGGCCAACCACTAGCTCAAATTTTGGGTAATTTGACATGCAAACCCATCATTTTCACAACATGCATTAATAGACCATTTTAAATTAGCCTATCATATTTTCACCATGTCTCATATCAATCCCTATTTAATAATTTCTCATGCAATTGGCAAAATTGGAGAATGAAACTTCCACATACTCATGTACACACATAATAAGCATAGAATATGGAAAACAATTATTTTTATGACTCGGTTTTGTGGTCCCGAAACCACTTCCCGACTAGGGTCAATTTTGGGCTGAAATTTTCGTCCCCGAAAATCTTACCGGTAAATAGGTTTGGGTATCGTTCTTTCATCGAGCTCTCGGTTTCCCAAGTAGCTTCCTCGATCCCGTGTTTGAGCCATAACACCTTCACTAACGGAACCCTTTTGTTCCGCAACTCCTTTACTTCACGAGCTAGGATACGCATCGGTTCTTCTTCATAACTCATATCGGCTTGAATTTCAACCTCTGATGGGCTAATTATGTACGATGGATCAGATCGATAGCGTCGAAGCATCGAAACATGAAAGACGTTGTGAATCTTTTCAAGCTCAGGGGGCAAAATCAATCTATACGCAACCGGACCAACTCGTTCGGAGATTTCGTACGGCCCAATGAATCTCGGGCTCAACTTGCCCTTACGGCCAAACCTGAGTACCTTTTTCCAAGGCGAAACTTTAAGGAACACTTTATCTCCCACCTGATATTCAATGTCCTTTCGTTTCAAATCCGCATACGATTTTTTTTTTGACGATCTGTGGCTGCTTTCAGACTTTCACGGATTACCTTTACTTTCTGTTCGGCATCCTTAATCAAATCAACTCCGAAAATTTTACTTTCACTGAGCTCGGTCCAAAACAATGGTGTACGACATTTACGACCGTACAAAGCCTCGTAAGGTGCCATCTTAATTCTTGATTGAAAACTATTGTTGTAAGCAAATTCAATCAAAGGTAAATACCGTTCCCATGAACTACTGAACTCGAGGATGCAACATCTCAACATATCCTCAAGTATCTTAATTATCCGCTCGGATTGACCATCGGTTTGGGGGTGAAAAGCAGTGCTTAAATGCAGCTTGGTACCCAAAGCTTCTTGCAATTTCTTCCAAAATCGTGAGGTGAATCTCGGATCTCTATCCGACACGATAGAAATAGGTACCCCGTGTAATCTCACAATCTGAGAAACATACAATTCAACTAGTCTATCCAATGAAAAATCCATACACACGGGGATAAAGTGAGCCGACTTAGTCAGTCTATCGACAACAACCCAAATCGCATCCTTCTTACTTGTTGACAATGGCAGTCCGGACACAAAGTCCATTGTGACTCGATCCCATTTCCACTCGGGTATCATGATCGGCTGAAGTAATCCTGAAGGCACTTGATGTTCCGCTTTCACTTGTTGACATATTAAACATCTCGAAACAAGGTCGGAGATGTCTCGTTTCATACCATGCCACCAAAACCAACGTTTCAAATCGTTGTACATTTTCGTACTCCCCGGGTGACTTGACATTCGGCTACAATGGGCTTCGTTCAGAATCATCGAAATGAGTTCCGAACTCCTTGGAACACACAAACGACTTCTGAACCTCAAACAATCATCATCATCAATTTGAAACTCCGATTCCTTGTTCGGAGCACACTCAGCCCGTTTTGCAACCAATTCATCATCAACTTTCTGGGCTTCACGAACTTGATGAATCAATAATGGTTTGGCTTTTAATTCAGCTATTAACACATTGACGGGTAGAACAGACAAGTGCACATTCATCGCTCGTAAAGCAAACAATGATTTCCGGCTTAAGGCGTCCGCAACCATATTAGCCTTTCCCGGGTGGTAATCAATGACAATCTCGTAATCTTTCAACAACTCAAGCCAACGTCTTTGTCGCAGATTTAAGTCTCTTTGAGTCATCAAATATTTGAGACTTTTGTGATCCGAGAATACATGGCACTTTTCACCAAATAAGTAATGTCGCCATATTTTTAAAGCAAATACGATGGCAGCTAGTTCAAGATCATGGGTCGGATAATTTTTCTCATGTGGCTTTAATTGTCTCGACGCATAGGCCACAACTCGACCTTCTTGCATCAATACGCAACCCAACCCAAGTAGGGATGCGTCACTATAAATGACAAACTCTTTGCCTGATTCGGGTTGCACTAAAATTGGAGCTTCAGTCAAATAAGTTTTTAGTTGATCAAAACTTTTCTGACATTTCTCTGTCCATTCGAACTTAACATCCTTTTGAAGTAGCTTCGTCATTGGTGTGGCTATCATCGAGAAACCTTTGACAAATCGTCGGTAATAACCGGCGAGTCCCAGGAAGCTCCGAACTTCGGTAATATTTCTTGGAGGCTTCCAGTTAAGTATGGCTGAAATTTTGCTCGGGTCAACTTGAATACCCGATGCGGATACCACATGACCCAAGAAGCTAACCTCTCTTAACCAGAACTCACACTTACTGAACTTAGCATATAACTGCTTATCCCGCAAATTTTGCAACACCAGTCTCAGGTGCTCAGCATGTTCGGTCTCATCTCTTGAATAGACCAAGATGTCATCAATGAACAGAACTATGAACCGATCCAAATATGGTCTGAAGATCCGATTCATCAAATCCATAAATACCGCAGGGGCATTAGTGAGCCCAAACGGCATCACTAAGAACTCGTAGTGACCATATCTCGTTCTGAAGGCAGTTTTGGGTATGTCCGAATCTCGAATTTGCAACTGATAATAGCCCGATCTCAAATCTATTTTTGAGAACATTGAGGCTCCCTTAAGTTGGTCGAACAAATCATTGATACGCGGTAACGGATATTTGTTCTTTATCGCCACTTTGTTCAGTTGACGATAGTCAATGCACAACCTCATGGTTCCGTCCTTCTTTTTCACGAACAATACTGGTGCACCCCAAGGTGAGAAACTTGGTCGAGCAAAACCTCTATCCGTCAATTCTTGCAACTGAGCTTTCAACTCTTTTAACTCAGTGGGTGCCATACGATACGGAGCTATCGAAATCGGCGTAGTCCCAGGTACAAGCTCAATACCAAACTCTACCTCCCGAACAGGTGGTAAACCCGGTAATCCTTCAGGAAAAACATCCGGGTATTCACAAACCACCGGCACAGATTCGGGTTTCTTGTCTAATTCTTTGTCATCCAGTACATACGCAAGGTATGCTTCGCACCCTTTTCTTACATATTTCTGGGCCAACATTGCTGATATTACAGCTGGCATCCCCTCCAAGTCCGTAGACTCAACTCGGATTACTTCGTTATTTGCGCACCTCAAATCAATAGTCTTGCTTTTGCAATTCACAACCGCATCATGCGCGGTCAACCAATCCAAACCAAGAATAACATCAAATTCATCAAATGGCAAAAGCATCAAGTCCGCCGGAAAACAGGAACCTCGAATTTCTAAGGGACATTTCTTACACACTTTGTCGACAAGCACGTAACGACCCAAGGGATTTGACACCCGAATTACGAACTCAGTAGACTCAATGGGTAAAGTCTTACTGGATGCTAAGGTTTCACATATGTAAGAATGAGTAGAACCGGGGTCAATCAAAGCAATTACATTAGTATCCAAGAGAGTAAAAGTACCGGTAATAACATCAGGCGACGAAGCATCCTCGCGGGCACGTATAGCATAAGCTCTAGCAGGTGCACGAGCCTCGGATCTGGTCGTAGCATCTCTAGATCCTCTCTGACCACCACCAGCATTGCCCGTATTTTCAGATGGTCTACCTCGAGCAGTGGTAGCACCCGGTTTCCCACTCTGATTTTCATTCTGTTCAAACAACCTCGGGCAATCTTTAATGAAGTGGTCAACTGATCCGCACTTGTAACAGGAGTGGTCAGGGAATCTACAACTCCCCGAATGCCATTTACCGCAATATCGACATTTCGTTCTATCTCGACGTTCATTCCCAACACTGGCGACCAAAGTGCCTCGTGTACCCACAGGGGGTCGATCACGATCTCGTCTAAAAAGGCCTGAAGTGCCTCTAAACTGGCCCGCATCATCTCGAAATTTCTTTGATGCCTGTTGAAGAGACTTTCCCGAAGATCTTTTACGAACCTCTCCAGTTCCCACATCAACTTTTTGTTTTTCTTTTCTAAGCTCTTCGGCTTTACAAGCTCGCTCGACCAGTACTACGAATTCTCGTATTTCAAGAACGCCAACGAACATTTTTATATCTTCATTCAGCCCATCCTCGAAGCGTTTACACATGATACCTCGGACGAAACACATTCCCGAACGTATTTGCTAAGTCTAACAAATTTTCGCTCGTAATCAGTAACCGACATGGAACCTTGCTTAAGCTCAAGAAATTCCTTCCGTTTTTTATCAACAAATCTCTGACTGATATACTTTTTCCGAAACTCAGTTTGGAAAAACTCCCAAGTTACTTGCTCTCGGGGCACAACAGAAGTCAGAGTACTCCACCAATAATAGGCAGAATCACGTAGCAAGGAGATAGTACACTTTAGGCATTCATCGGGTGTACAAGATAGCTCATCGAGTACCCGAATAGTGTTGTCCAACCAAAATTCAGCTTGCTCGGCATCGTCGCTATCCGTAGCTTTAAATTCAGTAGCCCCATCTTTTCGGATTCTGTCAACTGGGGGCTTATTTGACCTTATTTGGTCAGTTACCGGAGGTATTGTAGGTACGGGGGTGGTATTAGTTGGGAATGGAGGTTGTGGGACAGCCGTATTAGTTCGAATGTATTGGTTGAACCAATCATTCATCACGCTATAGAAAGCTTGTCTAGCTTCATCATTCGGGTTACTAGCATTAGGTTGAGAGTCCGCCGGCGCTGTCCCTTGTGCGGGAGCAGGCGCTACACTCTCAAGATCATCAGCTACCTCTCGGTTGGGATCGGGATCCATTACTATAAATAAACACATTTGCAAATGTCAGAAATCACTACACTATCCAATAATCACATAAAATGACATGTATAGCTAGACCCAACGCATTACGGTAGTCCTAGAATCGACTAAGCCGTAGCTCTGATACCAATCAAATGTAACACCCCGAACCCGAGACCGTCACCGGAGTCGAACACGAGGTGTTAACAGACTTTTAAAAATTTTCCAGACACTGCCAATCTGCGTAATAGTCGCTTTAAAAATCATATCTTGAGTTTCACAACTCAAAAATCAGTTTCGTGATTTTTCCCTGAAACTAGACTCATATGCCCATCTACATATTTTTTTCTAGAATTTTTGGTCGGGCCAATTAGTACAGTTTATTAGTCAAAGTCTCCCATGTTACAGGTATCGACTACCCGACCTTTGCGCATTACAACTTGGATATCTCCCTATACAGGGCTTCAATGCTGATGCCGTTTGTTTTTATAGAAACTAGACTCAGATAGGAATCTATCCATATATGGTATGACTCCTAATTATTTCTGGTTAATTTATAATGAATTTCCAAAGTCGGAACAGGAAATCCAGAAACCGTTCTGGCCCTGTCTCACGAGAACCTGAATATCTCTTAACATACTATCCGTATGATTGTTTCGTTACTTTCCTATGAAAGTAGATTCATCAAGGTTTGTTTACATAATTTATTAACTATTTAATTCCATTCCTACTATTTTTAGTGATTTTCCAAATCTACATCACTGCTGCTGTCAGCATCTGCCTTTAAGGTAGACTTTACCTATTTCATGGTTTCCATGATTCAACTAGCCCTTTTTGCATAAATAGCACAATTTATGAAAGTGATTAACCATCCCCGTGGCCAATCCTTGTCAAGCATATCCACACCAAATGATTATAACATTATACTCAAACACATATAAGCCATTTTCGCATGGCTATCCAAAATTTATACACGTCCAAAGGGTCCACGACCCACAACAAACGGGTAGTCCTATACATGCCATTTCGAAGTTCAACCAAAATTGTACCAAAAGGGGGCTTTGATAGTGTGGGCGACTTTGACCTCAAGATCCCGAGTCCGATAGCTGGAGAACCAAATCTATAAAACAGAGGAGCAATGAAACGGAGTAAGCAATTTATGCTTAGTAAGTTTTGAGCAAGGAATTCCAGCACAACAAAAGTACAGCATTCATATGGCTAAACGGATAATTTCATATGCACAAATTTTCGATATCATACTTGCGTCACATTACCAACCCTTATGTACATACACAAAAGATCAACTCAGCCAAAGGTCGGTAGCTCGTTTATCAACTGAGCGAACACTTATTTGTAAGGGCTCAACTAAATTCAAGCACATACGAAACATACCTCAATGTTGGGATGTTTCGAGAGTATTAACTGGAATTTTACAGCAAGTTCATTCATTCCCAAATCACGTACCTTCGGAATTTAACCGGATATAGCTCCTCGTTCAAATGCCTTCGGGACATAGCCCGATTATAGTAATTCGCACAAATGCCTTCGGGACTTAACCCGGATTTAGTAACTCGCACAAATGCCTTCGGGCTTAGCCCGGAATTAGTATCTCGCACAAATGCCTTCGGGCTTAGCCCGGAATTAGTATCTCGCACAAATGCCTTCGGGCTTAGCCCGGAATTAGTATCTCGCACAAATGCCTTCGGATCTTAGTCCGGATGTTGTCACTTAGCACAAGCCTTCGGGACTTAGCCCGGACATCATTCAAATAACCATGCACATTTAACAATAAATCATGGCCCATTCGTATTTCATTTTCGTTAGAAAACTCAAACACAAGACATTTATCATTCTTGCAAATTCGGCTCAATAGCCACACAAAGAGCATGATTTTAATTTTCTTAAACCATGATCTAATCACATCATAATTTAAGCTCTTTTACTCAAGAACTTACCTCGGGTGTTGTCGAACGATTCCGATAGCTATTCGACCACTTTTTCCTTCCCTTTATCGGATTTAGTTCCCCTTTGCTCTTGAGCTTAATTAAACAAATAAATTGATTTAATCATTTGAGCATCGAAAAGAGGAACACAAGGCACTTAGCCCATATTTATACATTAGACATTAAAGTCACATATGTACGGAATCATGAATCAAACTCAACATTTTAGCTAATTTTTCCCCCTTGGCCGAATATGCATGTCTATTTTGGGGCCGATTTCAACACTTAATACATTCTACAAGTATGGTCACTTGTATTGACTAAACACCCTTTTGTTTCAAGTTCAAAACTTGGCTAATACACACATATACACACTAGTAAAGCATCCTCTCCCTTTCCATCAATTTAACACATGCATTGCTCATTAACATGCAAAAGTTATATTCGGCCTTAGCACACAACTTGCTAGCCAATTCTTCTCCATTTAGCAACCAATGCACATATGTGCTCACTCAAAAATGCTAAAAGGAGGTTCAAGAATCATCAAGCCACCATCACATGCATCATTAACAAGCTTCATATTTAGCATGCAATGGCATTAACACAAACTCCACCTAGGCTGAATCTTAACTCATCCTCATGCCTCATCACCACAACATCAAACATCAACCAAGAATGATGCATCCATAGCCGAGTGTCATTTCCATCACATAGCAAGATTTAGACCATGGGCTAGGTAGAACTCAAGCTAACAACTAAAACATGCATGCATCTCATGGAACATCATCAAACATGCCTTAGCCTAGCTACATGCATGGCCGAATCTCTTCAACCTTTCTTCTTCCTTCCTCCTTAAAATTTTTGGCCAAGGATGAACCAAAGGATGAGCAATTTTTTTTCTTTGTTTTTTTCTTTCTAGTTTCGGCTAAATGAAGATGAGAAAGGATGAACAAAAATTTTCTCCTTTCTTTTCTTTAGCTCACGGCAATGGGGGGGAGAAACAACTACACACATTTTTTTTTTGTATTCATCATACTCCTTTTCATTATTTTATGCCCATGCCCCTTATTTTATTTTTTTCCTACATACCTCACTAGGCCAACATGTTCCCAACATGTTTCCACCCATAGCATGGCCAACCACTAGCTCAAATTTTGGGTAATTTGACATGCAAACCCATCATTTTCACAACATGCATTAATAGACCATTTTAAATTAGCCTATCATATTTTCACCATGTCTCATATCAATCCCTATTTAATAATTTCTCATGCAATTGGCAAAATTGGAGAATGAAACTTCCACATACTCATGTACACACATAATAAACATAGAATATGGAAATCAATTATTTTTATGACTCGGTTTTGTGGTCCCGAAACCACTTCCCGACTAGGGTCAATTTTGGGCTGTCACATTAGGAATAGTTTAGGATGCAAGTGACATGTCAGTAGGAACTATGTGATCTGAGATCATGAGTTGTGGTCTGAGTTTATGATATATGTTACACATGTTTTTGCGTTTCGGTTACTAGTCTTGTACGTTCTACCGGTGGCTAGGTAGTTCGGCATGTGTTACGGATACCTGACAGCTTGTGTGAGCAGCTCGTGTAGCTACATCCTGATCGTCAGCTTGTGAGAGAAGACCTTTGAGTAGCTCGAAAGCGAGCAACATGTGATATGTGATATAAGGTAGCACTGGCTACATATGAGGCACTTAGGTGCGAGATTCCAATGTATCTGACAATATTCCAAGTGTTCAACGGGTAGTTCAAAAAGAAGTTCCGTGGGTAATCTTGATGAATACGTCAAAGACGAGAAAGTAAGTATTATGTGCAAGTTGGTACAGGTATGTACAGAAACTCATGCTTAAAGATCTCGATATGCTATGAACATGTGGTAAGAATGCATATGAGAAAGTTATGCTTATGAAACTTGATGACATTTATGAAAATTTGCCTTATGTTAATTGTATGATTTATGTTGGTTATTATTTGCATGTGAACTTACTAAGCTTTAAAGCTTACCCCATTCCTTTCTTTTTATAGTGCCGCCAAGCTAGCTCAAGGATCGGAGGACGTCGGAGTTTTCAATCACACTATCAATTGAATATTTGGTATAGTTAGATTCACCATTTTGAATATGGCATGTATAGGGACTTGGTCATTTTGTTATATGTCATATTGATTAGCCAAATGTGTTGGCTCATGATGGTATTGTGATTCATTTTTTATATGGCCATGAGAGGTGGCTCATATTGATTATTTGAGTTATAACCCTAATTAGTTATGCATGCATGCAACTGTGTTTATGCTTGTTGTGATTATTTGATGGATGTGTGATGAAATGTGGGTTATATGCTAAAGGTATGTGTTTGATGAGGCTTGTGATTGTTTGTGATAATGAGTGTAATGGATGGCATGTATGTTTAATGGATGAAAGATGATTAATGTGTATGGAAATAAATATGGTACAAATGTATAACTTGGAAGTAGGATAGCAAGGTTGATTATCCATGAAATTGGTGTGGAATACCTTAAGTAAACCTACTAACTTGAATATGTTATACGTTGACAATTAAAAACATAAAATGTCTATGCTTCATATGATGGAAGTGCTATGTTGTATGCTATGAAGTAGGTTTAAGTGTGTGAGTACTTAACAGTGGCAAATGGCTTGGAAAATAGCCTAGAAATTGTCCACATGGGTAGACACACAGGCATGTGTCTAGACCGTGTGTGACACACTGTCTACCCCATGGACGTGTGATCAGGCCGTGTGTCCCCTGCACCCTAATTAATGCAAAACAGAATGCCCAGTAGTAAACACATAGGTAGAGACATAGCCGTGTGTCTCATCCGTATGGATGACACGGCCTTAGGGCATGGGCGTGTACCCAGGCCGAGTGAAGTCTGCACATAATTTCGAGAATTTAAGTCGCCACACGGCCTAAACACGCAGGCGTGTGTTGTGTGACCTTATTTTGCTGATGATGTCATAGTCAGAGAGTTACACGGGCTGAGGACACAGGCGTGTTCCAAGCCACATAGGCATGTTCCAAGCCACACGGGTGTGTGTGACCACACGGCCTACCCACACGGGCGTGTGTGACCACACGGCTTACCCACACGGACGTGTGACTCTCCAAAACAAGAAAACTCTCTAAGTGTCAAAAAGGTTCTGAAAGTTCTCGGTTTTGTTTTGAACCGCTCCCAACGTATGTTTAGGGCCTTGTGGGCCTATATAAGGGACGATATGCATGTGATTGGATGAATTTGATTTGGACTAAATTTTATGGCCCGATTTGTATGACTATTTATACTTAAGTTTGGTAACACCTCGAACCCTGTCCTGGCCTCGGATATGGGTAAGAGGTGTTGCATATAGTGGTATCAGAGCTACGATTTAGTCAGTTTTCGAACAAATGTAGCATGTGCACGAGTCTATCTATACATGCCATACATATATTATGATGGTGTGATGACTCCTGACAGTTTAAAAATATGTTTTCATATAGTAAATGGATCCCAATAGAGCAGTGACGGATGACGTTAAAAGTAACGTGCCTGCTCACGCTGAATGAGCAGTGGCATCTGAGAGTAGACCCACAACTATTAGTAGAGAAGAAGGAGGCAGTGAATCCTTTCTCTATATGATGGAGCTTGGTATACGGAGTTCGTTCAAACGAACTCGAACGCTCAACCTCCTCCACCCCCTCCAAATCCCCAACCCGTACCCCAAGTGCCTCAAGTTATGGATTTTATGAGATTTCATAGAATCCCAGTTGATAAAATTTGAAAGCAAGGAGCCGAGGAATTTTGGGCCAATGCCGATAATGACCCCGAGAAAGCAGAATTTTGGCTTGAGAATTTTGTTCGAATATTCAATGCACTATCGTGCACACCTGAAGAATGTTTGAAGTGTGCTATTTCCTTATTGAGAGACGCGTCATATCATTGGTGGAAGACACTAGTTTCGATGGTTCCGAAAGAAATGGTTACATGGGAATTCTTTCAAAAGGAGTTTCGAAAGAAATACATCTGTAAGCGATTCATCGATCAAAAGTGTAAGGAATTTCTTGATTTGAAACAAGGCTGCATGTCAGTTACTGAATATGAAAGAGAGTTGTCTGGCTTAGCAAATATGCTCGAAAGTGTGTATCCTCTGAGGCTAAAATGTGTAGAATGTTTGAAGATGGACTTAATGAGGTTATTAGAGTGTTAGTGGGTATTCTTGAGTTGAAGAAATTTGTTGTTCTCGTTGATCGGGCTTGTAAAGTTGAGGAACTGACCAGGGAAAAGAGAAAAGCCAAGGCTGAGGCTAGAGATAGAAGGAAGAGGTCGATGAGCAAGTCACTTTCGTCTCAATCTAAGAAATCCAGAGATATATATTCTTGTTCTCATGTTTCGGCTTGGCATTCGTACAAAAATCGTAATGAGGTATGCTTATTGTGGTTGTTTGATGGATGTATCATGAGATGTAGGTTATATGCTAAAGGTATTTGTTTGATGAAGCTTGTGATTGTTTGTGATAATGAGTGTGATGGATGACATGTATGTTTAATGGATGAAATATGATTAATGTGCATGGCAATAAATGTGGTACAAATGTATAACTTGGAAGTAGGAAAGCAAAGATGATTATCCATGAAATTGGTGTGGAATACCTTGGGTAAACCTACTAACTTTAATATGTTATACGTTGACTATTAAAAACATAAAATGCCTATGCTTCATGTGATGGAAGTGCTATGTTGTATGCTATGAAGTGGGTTTAAGTGTGTGAGTGCTTAAGGGTGGCAAATGGATTGGAAAATAGCCTAGAAGTTGTCCACACGGGTAGACACACGGGCATGTGTCTAGGTCGTGTGTGACACACGATCTTCCCCATGGGCGTGTGATTAGGCTGTGTGTCCCCTGCACCTTAATTAATGCAAAACAGAATGCCCAATCGTAAACACACGGGTAGAGACACGGCCGTGTGGAAGACATGGGCTTAGGGCATAGGCGTGTACCCAGGCCATATGAAGTCTACACTTAATTTCTAGAATTTAATTCACCACACGGCCTAAACACTGGGAGTGTGTTGTGCCCGTGTGACCTCATTTTGCTAATGATGTCATAGTCAGAGAGTTGCAAAGGTTGAGGACACGAGTGTGTCCCAAGCCACATGGGCGTGTGTGACCACATGGCCTAACCACGCGGGCGTGTGACCCTCCGAAACAAGAAAATTTTCTAAGTGTCAAAAAGGTTCCAAAAGTTCTCGGTTTAGTCTCGAACTGCTCCCAACGTATGTTTATGTTTGGATGAATTTGATTGGGACCAAATTTTATGGCCCGATTTGTTTGAATGTTTATGTTTAAGTCTGGTAACGCCTTGAACCCTATCCCAGCGTCAGATACGGGTAAAGGGTGTTACATCCTTCAAATTTGGGGTGTGACAGAAATAAGCAAAGTTAACATGGTTAGGTAAGTAAATGATGTAATTGAATTTGAGTGAATATTATGGGTTATAAGTTATGCTGAATGGTTGGACCTAATTGTTGTGTGATTCATGATGAAGCCATTTAAGTGATAAGGTTTTAAGTTCTACAAATGTGGCATGTTTAAGTTGGTAAATGATTTGTTTTGAACATAGACAGTTGGTTTGGATTTGAAAATTCTTTCTAGTTGATTTGTAGAATTATATAAGTTTGAATGGTTGATCTAGATTATTTCATGCTTGAATTGGTTTAAATAGACATCTTTAAAAGCATAACTCATGTAAATGGTTGAGAAATATCATGTGAATGATGGTTTGAAAGCTAATGAAAAGGTACCATAGTGTTAAGTTCCTAAAACAAAGGCAACATCGTGACCTCGAGAACTTGACATCATAACTTAGGTTGATAGTGAGTGACGTCACAACGTGAATCACTATATGGCGATTTCGCGTGGTGGAGGTTATAAAGTTGAGACATTGATCCAAAACTTTAAAAACTTTACAATTTGGTTCTAAACCACCCTCAGGTTACTAACAGAGCTTTCGTAAGCTTGTGTAGGGCCTGAAAATGATTAAATAAAGTAATGTGAATGCAATTTATATTTGATTTCTTGCATGATTGATTGTATGATGCTTATATGAGGTTAATTTCACTGGTAATGGTCGTTACATTCCATAACTCGGACCCAATGAATGGGTTGGGTATGGGGTGTTATAGTAACATCTCTCGACAAACTGACCTAACGTTAAATATAGTAGTTATTTTGGTCTATTTTTGCACTTAAGGAGCTTGTTTTCTAGCCAATTTAGTATTTTATATTATGCTTTTGATATTTACTAATTAGGATTAAATATTAGTAAAATGAGTTTTTTTAACACATTTTGTGAGTGTTGTGACCTACTAGACCAACACGGCCTTTAGAAGTGCTAATATGTTAAATTGAGTGTGTAGGATGATCAATTATAGACCTAACTGATGTAGGAGAAAAGTACGAGTGATGCAGAAGCTTCCTAAGCCATCAAAGCATGAAACGAACCATACAAGGCGTGGAAAACCTATTGTGTCACACTATGCAAGGTCTATGGCGCAACATAGGTCGACGTGCTACCTAAGTCTGCCAGGGCTATTTTCATTTGCACAGTCGACTTTATACGAAGACCTAGGATTTGCCGAAGACCTAATTTGGGCTACCAACACTCCTATAAATAAGACCTTAGGGGTTTGATGTAATTAGGTCAACTTAGACACCTTTAAAACCCTCGTAGATTAGGAGTAGGTTTTCTTTTAGTTTTCCTAAACAACTTTGTTCTTTCTTCTTGGAATCAGTTTTGATCCAAGATTTCATTTATAATATTGAAATATTTCAGTTATTTCCTTTTGTGAGTGACGATATTTTCTATTTCGATCGAGAGATTTACTACTCCATTCTTCAACTGACATCAATTTTAGGATTATTCTAATATCTTTTCTCTTTTGATTCAATCGTGTTATTTACATGTTTATTTCAATTGGGATTAAGATATGAGTAATATGAGTGGCTAAATCCCTTGGGGGTGATTAAAGAATGGATGGGGACGTGATAAACGGATGATTTAGGGTTTCTTGAGAGGATTTGTTCGTATAGATTACACGTTCCTAAACCCTAGGCTTGACAAACCTACGAAGTAATCATAGTGTAACAACCCATTTTCAGTGAAATTAGAATAGTGGTCTCGGGACCACAAATCCTAGTTAGAAAGGAAATTTATTTTAAAATATTGCATGATCTGCATCATGATAGGAAAGACGTATGAAAATTTTGATAAGAAAATTTTACCAATTTCATTTTTAATTATAGAAAGGACCAAATTGCATAAAATGCAAAAGTTGAGTTCCAGTAGCTATAAGTATCAAATAGCTATGGAATTCAAAACTTGAGGTCCTTATATGGTAATTAGACCATTAAATGGAGTTAGTAGGCATTTGTGATGAGTCATCCATGGAAAATTAGAAAAAGAAAAGGACTAAATTGGAATTTGGAATAAACAAAGATGATAATAGCCCAATATCATCTTATTTCGTCATCTTCTTCAAATTTTCTATGGAAACCCTAGGAAAGAGTAAGAAAATCAAGCAAGCTTAATTAGGTAAGTAATCATGTCCCGTTTTTAGTAATTTTTTATATTTTTGAGATCGGAATAACCTAATCCATCTATTTTGGGGATCAATTTGAAAAGATATTAAAGTATTGAAATTTTTCCATGGATGAATATGCTAAAAATTTGAAATTTATGGTAGAAAATGAAAGGTTGTTGATAAATAAACAAGTTTTGTAAACAGAATTTTTATGAAATTGTGATTTATGGACTGAATTTTAAAGATGTAAAATTCATGGAAAATTTTTTATTTTTATGAAATATATGTGCTGTAAATGTTATATGTAAAAATCCGTTAGGCTTGGAATAAGGATTAAACTGCATGAAATTCATTTTCGGAGCGGATGGACGAAATCGTCATTTATGAAAAGTATAGGGGCAAAAAGGTAATTTTGCCTAGGATGTGGATTGAATTAAATTGAATATGAAATGAATTAAATTGACATTAAATTCATTTATATAGATCCGGACAAGTCAAATATGAAGTTATATAATGGAAAAGAAAAAGAGACGGATTTTTGTATAGAAACAAGTGACGAGGTAAGTTCGTGAAACTAAATTGTAACATCCCAAAATATGGCCTAGTCAGAATAGCAGTTTTAGGACCACAAATCTGACATCAAAATATTTATTTTATGATTATTACGAGGCTTAGAATATGAGAATATGCATGCGTTAAAGTTTCATGAAAGAATTCTTTGAGTAAGTGCCCAATTGGAAAATTAGGGACTAAATTGAATAAATTGTAAAACTTGGATTCTAGAAGCAATTTGCATGAAACTGCTTTAGATTATAAAATAAAAGGTCTTGGGGAGCAATTTGCTCAATTTCTAAGTTTTTGGAAAAAAATTGGCTTGCATGGATAAAATTTCAAAGAAAAGGCTTAAGGGAATTTTGGTTATTTGGCATATTATTGAAAAAAATGGGAAAAAAGAAGGAAAAAATCATCCATTCTTCTCCCTTGTCCAGCCGAAATTCCTAAGCCACCATAGCTAGGGTTTCCAAGCTTTTCAAGCTCATTAGTAAGTTCTCCCAAGCCCCGTTTTTAATGTTCTTTGTAATTTTGAGATCTCAATAACTTACTCTCTCTATTTCTACCCATATTTCATGCTAGGGTTCATGTTTAAAAATTTACCCATGCATGAGTTACTTGTATTTTGATGTTTTATGGAGGAATATGAAAGCTTGAGGTGTGTTAAACAACTTTTCCTAGGTGATTTTCATGAAAAACCCCTAAAGGGACCTTTTTACAAAAGTTGTAAAATATGTGGTAGAAATGTGAAAATAATGGAAAATTTGGACTACCATAAGAGGGAAAAGTGTTCGTCTAGGCTTGAGTAAGGTAGAAATTGCATGCGTTTCATCATACGAGCCTAGGGACTAAATCATAAAAATGTGAAAGGTTAGGGCAAAACGGTCATTTGGACCGGGGGTGGAATTTATACTTGAAATTTATAATTTGGAGTGTTAATGATATATTTTTATTGTTATAGACCTCGAGGAACAAATTTCGGAGGTCGATCGAGGAAAACGAAAGATTTCAGAATAACCAAAACACGACACCGAAACGAATACCAGGTAAGTTCGGATAACTTAAAGTAAACACTCAATGTGCCTCATTATATGATTTATGAATGCATGATGATTTCATTTATTAATAACATGAAATTCTATGAAATGCATATTTAAGTATAAAATTGTGATAAATGTCTCGGTTGAGGTTAAAAAAGGAATTCGATGGATAAACCATGATTGACATCTGTAATGAGGTCTTGCATGTGTTGCAGTAAGGATTTAGCCTGGATGGGTAATTCATTGATCTCATTTATAAAAGGATCTAGCCCGGATGGGTGTTCCTTTGAATGGTCGAGCCTCCCGAAGAATATGTGTGCATTATGGATTTAGCCCGGACGGGTAATCCGACTAGGATCTGAATTTAGCCTGGACTGGTAATTTAGATCTGAGTTCAATAAAGGTGTTTTTCATTATAAGGGATTTAGCCTGGACTGGTAATCCCGACATCACCCTATGAGTTCATAAAATGGGGGATTTAGCCTAGATTGGTAATCCTGCCATAAGATGTGAGGTTCGCGGGAATGCATATCTGAAACGATCATTGTACGAATTGACGGTAAATGAATATACCATCGAGATTTCCTAGAAACTCAATGAGATTAACGTGACATATATATACAAATGAGATGTTGAATGATGAGCTCATCTAAGATAACTTTTATAGTGCATTGTTATGTATCTAACTCTTTGATTGAGTGTAAGTGATAGGGAAGCCAACCTATGCTCATTAAATTTATTACCCAATTTGATTGCATGCTAAATACTGGTAAGTTTACTTTCTGGTTATTCAAGCTTACTAAGCATGAAAATGCTTAGCCCTCTCTTTTCCCTGTCTGTCTCAGAGCTTGAGGACTCGTAAAGATTGGAAGACGGTTGGAGAGTCAGCATACTATCAAATAGACCAGCTTTGGTATAAAGACATTTTTAAATTGTTCAATGGCATGTGTAGATCTTTTGAGTATTTTGTTATATGTATCATTTGATTTGCCAAATGAAGGCTTGTAAAGATAAATCTATCTTTTTGTTTATGGCCATAGAGATCGGCTTGTTTTGAAGTAGGCTATGACCTGCAAAATTTCCATGCAAGTTTGTAATCATGTACGATGGTTGGATTCCAATTGGCAATGAGTCATAGGAATGAGCCAATCTTGAATGTATTAAAGTGGTATGACAACACATAAATACAAGATGGGAAATAACCTAGCATGTACGAAACCAATGATATGAGGTTTCCATGCAATGAGTTTTTGCAAAGATCATTTATGAGAGCATAATTATGTTTTACTTTGTTTTTAATATTCATTAAGTATAAGTGTTAAAAAGGGGGTGACCATAGGCTTGGAAAATAGCCTAATAGGGTCTACACAGTTCGGGACACAGGCGTGTACCACACACGAGCCACTCCGTGGGCGTGTGGCATAGTCGTGTTTCCCCTACATCTAAAATGGTAAGTCTATTAAATGAACACGGGCTAGACACACACGAGCGTGTGTCTTGCCCATGTGAATTTAACAGAATGCTCAAGTCTTGGACACGGGGTGATTGCACGGGCGTGTCCAAGTCACACGATGATGTGACACTTCAAGTTAAAAGAAATTTTCCAAGGTGCCCAAAGTTTTTCAAACGTTCTCGGTTTTCTCCCGCACTGCCTCTAGACATGTTTTAGGTCTCGAAGGCCTGTTTAAGGGAAAGAATATACATATTTGAAAAGTTTTAAATTAGAGCACAACTTAGTGACTTGATTTAATATGTTTATGAACATGAAATCTCGATAACGCCTCGAACCGTATCTTGACGTCGGGTACGGGTTAGGGGTGTTACATTTAGTGGTATCAAAGCTATGGTTTAGTTGGTTATAGGGCTATCGTAGAGAGTGTTGAGGTTTTCTATACATGCCGTTATTCGAATATTGATAGTGTGACGTCTCCTAACTGTTTAAATTGTTTTGAATATAGTAAATGTCTTTCAATCAAGTACAAGATGAGTCCGAGGGAGCCGAAAGCGATACCCCAGCTTTCGTACAACGAGCTGTATCTACTAGTAGTAGAAGGCTTATGTCTGAAGGTCAGGAAGAGGCCCGAGCTGTCTTCTTTGATATGATGGACGAATGGTTTGGGGATTAGCTGAGGAATCGCCCTAACATACCAAGACCTCTCCCGCCCCCTAACCAACCTGATGAGGTTGTGCCACGAGGTATGGCACTGGTAAGAATTGGTAAAGCCCCTGTTGGTAAGCTTAAAAAGTATGGGGCTAAGGAATTCAGAGCTAAAGTTGATGATGATGCTGAAAGAGCCGAGTTTTGGCTCGAGAATACTACACGGGTGTTAGATGATATGTCGTGCAAACCGGAGGAGTGTTTGAAGTGTACCGTGTTCCTCCTAAAAGATTTTGCGTATCATTGGTGGAAGACTGTATCCTCGGTAGTGCCAAAGGAAAATATCACTTGGGATTTCTTCCAAGCAGAGTTTAGGAAGAAATACATTAGCCAACGGTTCCTAGACTCGAAGCGAAAGGAGTTCCTAAAACTCAAACAAGGGAACAAGACTGTAGCAGAATACGAATGAGAGTTCATGCGGCTAAGTCAGTACGCAACTGAATGGGTCCAAACCGAGTCAAAAATGTATAAACGCTTCGAGAAATGTCTAAATGAGGAAATTAAGTTGTTGATTGGGATCCTGGAAATATGAAAATTTGCCTTATTAGTTGATTGGGCCAAGAAGGTTGAGGAGCTTAACAATGAAAGAAAGCAAGCAAAGAGAGAGGATTGAGTTCCGAGCAAGAGGACCAGTAGTAAAACACTCTCGTTTTCCGTGAAGAAAGTAAGGAGCCAGCATGAACGCCTTACTTCATCGGTAGGATATTCGTGTAGGATGAGAAGCTCTAAACGAAGAAGTCAAAAGTCTTCCTCCCTGATGGTAACCAGTGTGGGGAGTGTAGATGATCAAAAGCCGAAGTGTAAGAGTTGCAACAAATTTCAATTTGGAGAATGCCGAATGAAGAGCAACGCATATTTCAGATGTGGTTCTCTTGACCACTTTCTCAGAGACTGCCCAGAGCGAGTGGAAAAAGAAGTGGAAGTAACCCCGAAGTCGAGTACTCCCATTCCACGAGGTCGACCTCCGAAATACCTTGGGAGTGCTATTGGTAGTTGAGTTTCGACTAATGACATTGCAAAGCCAGAGGTTCGAGCTCTGGCAAGAACGTATGTGATACGTGCTCGAGAGGAAGCCTCTGCTCCTGATGTTATTACGGGTACTTTTTCTCTTTTTAATATAAGTGTTATTGCTTTAATTGACCCGGGGTCAATGCATTCAGATATTTGCATGAGATTGGTGTCTAGTATGAACATACCCGTTGAACATACGGAATTCATCATTAGAGTGTCGAACCCACTAGGCAAATCAGTCCTGGTCGATAAAGTCTATTTTTACAAAGCCTATTATATATTACAAATTTATATCGCATAAAAATCAAATCCATAGTAATATATAATAGAATAATGTAAACATATTTAAAAAGGAATGTTAAGTTGCCTTTATATAAAAATTTAACAAATAAAGTTATATGAAGTTATTAAATATTAAATTAAAAGTTATTAAATGATGGGAAGATTGATCAACTGAATGGGAAGGAAAGAGATGAGAATACACTATGTGACAGCCCAAAATTGACCCTAGTCGGGAAGTGGTTTCGGGACCGCTAAACCGAGTCATAAAAATAATTAGCTGTCATATTTGATGCTTATTATATGTATATATGCATGTGTGAAAATTTCATATTTGAATTTTGTTTAATTGTAGGTGAATTTTAGTAAATAGGACTTATGTGAGAAAATTTTGAAATGTGATAGGTCAAAGCATAAGGATCTATTAGTGCATGTAAGAAAAAGGGGGGACTTGCATGTCAATTTCCCCCCTAATTAGTAGTGGCCGGCCATGAGCATGAGAGTGGACAAAATGTTATGGGGTGAAACATGTTGGAAACATGTTGTGTTAGTGTGTTATGGGAGAAAGAATATAATAAAGGGTTAGTAATAAAGAAATGAAAAGGGAGGGGTGATGAGAACAAAGTTGTCTCATCCATGTTCTCCCCCCCATTGCCGTGACTTGAGAAGGAAAGAAAAGAAGAAATTGGTTCTTCTTGACCAAAAAAAAATGATAGAAGGAAGAAATATGTTTTGAGGATTTCGGCAAGATAGCAAGCTAAAAATTTGAGGTAAGTGCATTCGGTCATAGAGAAAATTGAATCAAAAGTGGGTTGATCCTTGTCCTCCATTGCCGTAGCCTAAAGGGAGGGAGAAGAAGGTTTGGTTGCCTTGATTTTTGGCTTAGAAGATGGCTAGAATGAGGTATGTATTGAATGATTCTTGAAAATCTATGCATGTTTGAGATGATTAGTTCAAACTCTACTTATCCCATAGATTAAACTTAGAATTTTGAGGTTTGGAAGAGGTAAGTACCTTGAAATTTTTGGAAAATTATGTATAAAGAAGGTGGTTAGTTCAAGTTCTAATCATTCAATGGCTTGTTTATTTTGTTAAGTTCGGTTTCAAGGTTTGATCAAATTATGGTTATATTTGACATGGTTGGTTTATTTTGTTATGCTTGTTATATGATAGGTATGATTTGTGTTTGGGTGATGTGTATGTGATATTGATTATATGATTCGAAAATGAGATATGTTAATGATGAAATATAATCGGCCATGGAAGTAGCTCATTTTGGAAGTATGAATTGTGGTATATTTTTTTGTGGTTGATCATAAAAATTTGGCTTAAGTGAGGTAATTGGTAAAAGATGTGTTTATGATGTAATACATATGTTCTCATAAGCTAAGTTATGTATATGTGATATCTTGCATATTGGTTGTTAAGCTCAAGAGCTTAGAGGATCAAAGTCGGATAGGGGAAAAGAGAAAGTAAACGAATAGCCGTGGATATCTAATCGTCGACCACTTCCGAGGTAAGTTTTAAGTGTTTAAACGTTGAGTAAATTCAATTATAATAGGACATGATGAGTTGATTTAATAAGATAAGATGTGGCCATGATATGTTCTAAGCTCAAATGGTAAGTTCTTAAGTGTTTGAGCTTGGGAATTTAAGGGTAATTTGAAATAGTCTGCTTCGGACAGCAGCAGTAACGTGACTTTAGAAAATCACCATAAATTCATGGACTTGAATTAGAGGCTGAATGAGACATGAAATTAAAGCTTAATGAGTCTAGTTTCTTATAAAAGAAACCGTGTAAGCAAAGGAATTTCCGATAATGAGATACTTAAAGTTGTGTGAGACAGCGCAGAATGACACTGTAATCCTCTGTTCTATTTTTAGAAAATCATTATAAATTGTACAAAAATGGTTATAAGATAAAATTTATATTCTTAGACTCCTTAATGAGTCTAGATTCAAATGAAATCAAATACAACACATTTTGAATTCTGTAAAATGAGAAATTTGATTCGTAGTGAAGAGTGGTCAGATTAGTCAAACAGTGAAACAGGGGAAACTTTAAGAAAAATCTGGTATTGATTGGCCAAACCTAAAATTCTGGAAATTTTATGGATGGAAGATATACGAGTCTATATTCAGGAAAAATTAACGGAAAGTGATTTGGAGTTTTGTATCTCTAGTTATAAATAATTTAGTGACTATTGCTCAGGAAAAACAGCTTGTGCTGAATTTGAGATTTTGTTGTGAACCTTGATAAACTTGTTTTAGTTGCTCATAAGCTATTGATTAAACCCATACTTGAATTCTAAATCGTGGTATTGTAAGTTTATGAGTATTCGAATATGAAATGATAGTAAGGCCTAATGGCCGATGTGATGAATGTGAAAGTGTATATACGTGATAGGGCCTAATGGCCGATGTGATGAATGTGAAAGTGTATATATGTGATAAGGCCTAATGGCCGATGTGATGAATGTGAAAGTGTATATATATATGTGATAGGGCCTAATGGCCGATGTGATGAATGTGAAAGTGTATATATGTGATTAGGCCTAATGGCCGATGTGATGAATGTGAAAGTGTATATATGTGGCAGGGCCGAGTGGCCAACGTGATGGATGTGAAAGTGTATAAATGTGATAAGTCCCGAAGGGCATTTGTGTCAGTACTATATCCGGGTTAAAACCCCGCAGGCTTTATGCGAGAATATTATCACTGATTAATGTCCGTAAGCTTCGTGCTTGTACTATATCCGAGCTCTAAAGACCCGATGACTACGTGTGGAGATTATGTCTGGGTAAGACTTCGTAATAAGAATTGCTTATAAATATATTCAATGCGAAAGGTTAAACAGGTATGTACTCCAAGTTTATATGTGAGCTTGATTTGCACTAAATCATAAGGTAGTTATGTGATGCATACGAGAGCAATCTATGAGACTATTCTTATGATTATGTGACATCGGATCAGTGTGAGGGGTGATGTGAAATCATACGATATATCTATGTCACATGAGCTCACTTTTATGTGAAAGTTTATCTGCCTATTGTATATGATGAGATGTGCGTATTCGGAAAAGGGATGGTATGCCCGAAGGAAGAGTGAAATAAAAATACGAACAACTATGTTATAATTTGATTGTTATCTGTTGCCACTGCTTAAAACTTACTGAGCATTGTAATGCTTACTCCGTTTACTCTGTTTCCTCTGTTTTATAGATCTCATTACGAAGCTACAGGCTCGGGGATCGTCAGTAACTAGTCACACTATCACTATCCACTGTTTGGTACTGCTATGTTTTGGATTATCTTATGGCATGTATAAAATAGACTAGTGGCGGAGGAATATTTTGGTTAATGTATATAGCCATGCGAAAATGGCTTATATATGTTTGAGCATAATGTTATAATCATTTGGTATGGAATGGTTAATCACTATCATAATTTGTGCTATTTATGCTAAAAGGGCTAGTTGAATCATGGAAACTATGAAGTAGGTAAAGTCTACCTTAAAGGCAGATGCTGGCAGCAGCAGTGATGTAGATTTGGAAAATCACTAAAAATAGTAGAATTGGAATTAAATAATGAATAAATTATGTAAATGAACCTTAATGAATCTATTTTCATAGGAAAGTAACGAAACGATCATATGGACAGTACGTTAAGAGATATTCAGGTTCTTGTGAGACAGGGCCAGAACGGTTTCTGGACTCCCTGTTCCGACTTTGGAAATTCATTACAAATTAACCAGATATAATTAGGAGTCATGCCATATATGTATAGATTCCTCTCTGAGTCTAGTTTCTATAGAAACAAACGGCATCAGTGTTGAAGCTCTGTGCAGGGAGATATCCAAGTCGTAATGCGCAAAGGTCAGTGTAGTCGATCCCTGTAACATGGGAGACTTTGACTAATAAACTGTATTAATTGGCCTGACCAAAAATTGTAAAAAAAAATATGTATATGGGCATATGAGTCTAGTTTTAGGGAAAAATCACGAAACTGATTTTCGAGTTGTGAAACTCAAGATATGATTTTTAAGGTGACAGTGATGCAGTTAGCCAACTGCCTGGAAAAATTTTAAAATGGACTGCAATAGTAAGCGAATTTAGTCTGTGAACCCCTCATGTCCGACTCCGGCAACGGTCTCGGGTACGGGGTGTTACACACTATGAAAGTTGATCGATGCAAAGCTCCACTTCAATATAGAGATTCATAAAGAGGAGTTGCTTTGAGAGTAGCATGCGAGAGTGAATTGGCATAAAAATGGGGACAAAATATGTCATTTTTCCATAGATCTTCCATTCAGAGATGAAAGACAAACTATATTAAGGAGTTACAGAAGAATGATGGGTAGATAACTAGGGATACGTGGGAGATGGCAATGATCGCAAAGGATTACTTCTCTAGGGATATGTGGGAGATGGCAATGATCGCAAAGGATTACTTCTCTGAACTATTCTCGTTGCAAGTGGTGGGGGACACAAGTCATCTTTTTTCAAGAGTCAATTCATGCATAAAAAATGAAATGAATCAGGAACTTACTACAGAATACAAAATAGAGGAAGTGTATGTGACATTGAGGGACACAGATCCAATGAAAGCTTTGGGGTTGATGGATTTCCAACATTATTTTTTCAAAGATATTGGCATATCATGGGGGTGCTATTGGGGAGTAATTATTTGGAATTCTTAATAAAGGTAATTCTTTGGATACTTTATACACTAGCCATATTGTTCTTATTACAAAGATAGCCTAACTGAATAATCTAACGCAATTTCGTGCCATTAGCTTATGTAATGTACTGTATACAATTATATCGAAAGTTGTTGCGACTAGATTTTAGAAAGTGTTGGAAGTTTGAATTAATGTAGCACAAAGTGGTTTTGTGTCAAGACGTCTAATAATGGAAAAAAATTTGCTCGCCTATGAGATTTTACATTCTTTTAAAAAGAGAAGATTAGGGAAAAGAGGTAGTTTTGCGCTCAAAATAGATATGAGCGAAACATATGATAAGGTAGAATAGTAATTTCTGTGAAACATGTTGAGGAAATTGGGGTTTATAGAGCGATGGATTGGATTCGTTATGAGGTGTATACCATGGTCTCTTATGTTGTAATTATTAATGGTAAGGTGAGGGAGGTATTTCGGCCAAATAGAGGGCTCAAATAGGGGGATCCAGTTAGTCCATATTTTTTAATATACAACGAATGACTTTCTTCCCTTATATGTTTGGCAAATGGTGATGGATTGATATCGAGGGCCAAGGTGTGTAAACAAGGACTTATTATCGCTCACTTACTTTTTTCTTTTTGTGGATGATTGTATCTTATTTGGTGAAGCCAGTGATAGGGAAGCAGATATTATGAAAAATGTTTTGCAGGAATATGAAACGTGTTCTGGCCCATGTATAAATTTTGATAAATCTTTGATTTATTTTAGTGTGAATATGCAGGAACACATTGGAATATCAATTGCTCAGAGTTTAAACGAGCGATACACATAAGATCTTGAAAGATACTTGGCGTTGCCAAGTATGGTTGGGAGGGGAATGAAATTAGAATTTCAAAATTTAAAGGACAGAATGTAAAATCATGTTGATAGTTGGTGCATTAAACTAGTTTCGCAAGGAGGTAAAGTAGTTTTAATTAAAAGCATAGTACAAGAATTTCCTACGTATTCTATGTCATGTTTTCTGCTGCTGAGTTCTTTTTTGGGAGAATTGGAAGGCATCATAAGTAGCTTTTGGTGGTAGAAAATAAAGAGTAGTATACATTGGTGCCATTTGCGACAATTTTTCGAGCTTAAGGAGGAAGGGGGATTGGGGTTTAGGAGGTTAGCAAAGTTTAAATTGGCCCATCTTTCAAAACAGGGCTGGAGATTGAACCATTATCCATATTCGTAATCAGGACAGACATTGAAAGTGAAATATTATCCATCAACCACTTTTTTAGAGGAAGATTTAGGAAACTACCCTTCATATAACCAGAAGAGTATCCGGGTCGCGAAAGGACTTTTCAAGTTGGGTTTGGGATGATGTGTATCAGTTTAATTTTTTGTAGGACCAAAAGTTACGGTTTTGGGATCCTATTTCCCATGTTCAAGTCTACAAATATTATTATTTAATATTTATGAGTCTAATTTAGTAATATATTGAATTATGGTTTAGTAATTTTGTTTAATTGATATTTAATTAAGGAACAAGTGTAACGACCCCAAAGTCAGTGGTGTCGAAAAATTGTTGAATGTGAGTAAATCTATAGACTAAAAATTGTTGAAATGTTAATGTAGAGTTAAACATATGTTTATATGGAATATATACTAATGATAAATTACTGCTTGTGATTTGAATGGCAGGTTTAATCAATTACGTGATAAATAGAAGTAGTACAATTTAATTAATATGTGGTACTCGGTGTTAAATTGAGTTGAAATATGTTACATATTGTATTGGAATGGTGAATCGATGAGGAATTGAGATTGATAGAAAAAATTGAATTTATAATGAAATTGAACATTTGTTACTTATTAAATGTTCAGGTTATGCTTTGGTTTTATTCGATGATGCATTGCGATGGTGAATTGGGATACAAGATGGTTAATCTATGTAATTGACTCAAGTCAAAACCAAATAAAAAAAAGTTATAACAAATGAGTTAATCTAATTCATAAATGAAATCCCAGTATTCCCACATCTTTTCAGACAAATTTCAAGGATGAAATTTCTCAAGGAGGATAGAATTGTAATAGCCCAATTTTTAGTGGGATCAGAAAATACAGATTCGGAACCCTATTTTTGATGTCTGAGTCTATAAATATTATTATATAGTATTTACGAGTATAATTTAGTAATATATTAAATTATGGGATCGTGAAAGCTCGATTTAGCTAACCCGTGTTTTATTTTTCAAAACTGTTAAAGTTTTAAAATGTTGTCATTGATGAATGCTTGAAGCTATTGGTGTTAAATGGTTAGGTTTTAAGCTTAGATATGAAAAGGCCTAATTTGTAAAGTGAAAATATTTCAAAATTGATGTTGAAATTCTATAATTATTGATAATAGAGAGTTGTAGGAGGATCAAATTGAGATTGGTTTCGAAATCGAAACTCAAAATTTAAATTTATGATAATTTCAGCTTTAAGGACTAGATTGAGTAAAATGGGAAATTATAAGGAGAATTTGACATATGAAATTGAACTGATACATGCACATAATAGGATGATATAAGATGTGTGGAATTGGTAAATTCAATAGAATAATTGTATAGATCGAGAACTGAACCAAATAAAAAATAATCAGTGAAAAGACAAAATTGTTGAATAGTGCTTAAAGTTTCAATCTGTTCGTTGATTTAACTAGATAATTGTATATGGTATAGTTATATTTATTTTATTTTATTCTTTAATTTTTAATTTTTTTGTGCGATTGTAGTTTGAATTGTTTACAATTTGGTACAAAAGGAGTGATAT
This sequence comes from Gossypium hirsutum, assembly GCF_007990345.1. NCBI lineage: Eukaryota > Viridiplantae > Streptophyta > Magnoliopsida > Malvales > Malvaceae > Gossypium > Gossypium hirsutum. Next base: position 16,291,058 of record NC_053435.1, on the reverse strand, counting down.
GGACTAAATCGTAAAAAGATGATAAATTGATTGATAAATTACATATGATGAATTACAATTTGAGATATTTAATGAATTGATATTTAATTATGATTGATCGAATAGTACTGGTTTTAATTTGATCGATTATTGGCACGTGTGAATATGCTAAGTGAATTATGCAAGTGTACACGTCGGATCAAGTAATAAAGTGATAAGTGAGTTCGTCTCCACAGGGATCGGTTAGGTATAAATTGGTTAAGTTATTATATAGGAGTGTGATTAATGCTATGGAAAAAATAATATTAAGAATGCAATGATAATTAAGGAATACTGATGTGTGTAATACGTGAATTCTAACAAATAAACGAAAATCTTATGGCAAGACAAGAGTAAGAATGCAATGACAATTATGAGATGATTACGTGAATAATATGTAAATAAGTAACAACTAAGGATGTGAAAATAGAGATGCTACAGCAAAGGTTAAAGGATCTACGATGTTGAATCGTAGGTTGGGATTATCGAGAATCTATCATGTAACACCCCTAACCCGTCTCTATTTTTGAATTAGGGTTACAGAGCATTACTGTACAATCAAAAACATTTAACATCAATATTCAAATAACTTAAACGTATCATAATCCATCATATCACATGCACTTTTCCCTAAATCGAGTATTTGAAGCGTTAAAAATAGCTTAGAAGTAAATCGGGACCAATTTGAAATAATTTGGAAAGTTTAGGAAAAAGATGTAAAAATTGAAAAATAGGGGTCACACGGTTGTGTGGCCAGGCCGTGTGACATAGCCTTAGGCTGTCTAACTTTTGAATAAGGGACACACGACTGTGTCCCAGCTCGTGTCCTCACCTGTGTAACTCACTGAGTAGGGTCACAGGGGCGTGTCACATGCCCGTGTGCTAGGCCCTGTAACTCATTGAATTTAACCCTAAGAAACCCTCAGATGACACAAGGTCGTTCACCAGGTCGTGTGCTTCAATGGTTGTGTCATATGCCCATGTTCCAAGTCGTGTGAACCTAAAAGTTACCTATAAACAAGCCATTTCACAACCATCTCATGCATAACTCACCATACCATTTTTCTACACTTTAAAGGGACTTAAATATCATTCAAAAGCACATAATATTGCAAATACAAACAACCTAAATCACCTAACCAATATGCGATTCAAAGGCACCACAATTACATACAAACATCAACTATCAATGTAACATCCCAAAATTGGGCCTAGTTAGAATAGTGGTTTCGGGACCACAAATCCAACATTAAAATATTTTTTTATGATTATTATGAGGTCTAGGATATGAAAATAAGCATGTGTTAAATTTTCATGAAGAAGTTCTAAGTATAAGGTGCCCAATTGATAATTAGGGACCAAATTGAATAAGTTGTAAAATTTTGGTTCTAGAAGAAATTTGTATGAAATTGCTTTGAATTATTAATTAGAAGATCTTAAAGAGTAATTTGCCTAATTTCTAAGTTTTTGGACAAAAATAGGCAAGCATGGAAAATTTTGAAAGGTTATTAAGGAAGGGCATTTTGGTCATTTGGTAATAAACTAAATAAAAAGGGAAAATGAAAGAAAAAATAAGCCATTTTTCTTCTTCATGCTACCAAAATTGAAAGGTCTCCATAGCTAGGGTTTTCAACAATTTCAAGTTCTATAGTAACTGCTCCCTAGCCCCTTTTTTTAACGTTCTTCGTATTTTTGAGATCCTCGTAACAAGCTATCTCTATTTCTACCCATATTTCAAGGCAGGGCTCATGTTTAGAAATTTACCCATGCATGAGATGCTTGTGTTTTGATGATTTGTGGAGGAATATGAGAGTTTATAGAATGGTAAACAACTTTTACTAAAGAGTTTTTCATGTAAATGGCTTAAGGGACCATTTTGTAAAAGTTGTGAAAATGGGTAGAAAAATGTGAAATGAAAGAAAATGTGGGATGCTATAAGCAAGAAAAATATTTTTCTAGGCTTGGATAACCTAGAAATTTCATGCATTTCATTATACGAGCATAGGGACTAAATTGTAAAAGAGTGAAAGGTTAGGGGCAAAATGGTCTTTTGCCCGGGGGTGAAATTTAGGCCTAAATTGAACAATGTGAGGTGTAAATAATTTATTTTTACTGATATAGATCCCGAGGAACCAATTCCTGAGGTCGACCGTGGAGAATGAAAGGTTTCGGAATAACCGAAATATTAGCCCGAAGCAATTACCATGTAAGTTCGTGAAACTCGAATGTAAAATATTTTAAATACATTAAAGATGTACGTTCATGTATAAGTTATAATATTGCTATGCAATATACGATAATTCATGAAAAATTGATGTTATAATGAAATGTCCTGGTTGAATAAAAAGGATATCTGATGGATTTCTCGAAAATGAATTAATGGTAGAAATGACCTAGCCCGGACGGGTGATCCTATAGTGATCTAGCCTCCCGAAGAATATGTGTACTGAAATGGATTTAGCCCAGAAGGTTAACCCGTTTAGGATTTGAATTTAGCCTGGACTAGTAATTCAAATCTGAACTATAGGAGTATATGTCATTGTAAGGGATTTAGCCTAGACTGGTAATCCCGACATTTGCTCTGTGAGTTTATTGATAAACCGTAATTTATACATATTTTTACCCCATGTTTAATGCAATTTATGGATGATTTCCCATTAGAATTGGTGAATTCGATGCTCCTAATGCTTTAATTTCATGTTTTATACTTAGGAGAGCATTGGAGAACGAAAGTAACGAGAAACGGGCCAAAAATAGAGAAAAATGGGCCAAAGTACGAATTCAACACGGCCTGGACCTCCTCACACGGTTAGTTGGCAGATTCGAAGCATGACTCACACCAGCGTATCACACAGGCATGTCCTTGCCGAGCCCAAGTTGAGTCCAATTCGAAAAAGGTCAATTTTGAGGGCTTCTAGGCATTCTAAAGCCTATAAATACACCCTAGAGGAGGAAAGTAAGGGGACACACAGGAAGGAAGGAAGGAATTACTTGAAGAAAGCCGATTGATCCATCTCAGAAGTCAGTTTCATCATCAAGACTGAAGATCTCCCCTCAACTTCCTTTCAGAAGTTTTGGGTTTTCTTTATGTTTTGTATTCGTTATTCTTCTAAGATGTTTTCCTTTTTAGTTATGAACTAAATCTCCTAAATACCTAAGGGGAATGAAACCTAGGACGAATCTTGTTATTATTTTCTGAATTGTATGATAAATATTTAACTTGTTCTTAATTATGTGTTCTTAATCTTGTTTTGATATCCCAGGATACTGATTCAAGATAAGCTCTTATTCAGGGGAGGAATAGACCCTGTCTAAGAGTACATTTTTCATAATTAAGCAGAGTTGATTGCGCGCCTAGAGATAAGGTGACAAGATTTTGCCGGATTAGGGTGAAACCTAATAGGGGGATCCATAGATCGAGTTAATGCAACCCTAGAGTGTTAATTAGAGAAAAATCTCAATTATTCAATCTAGAGATTAGACGTTATTAGTCTTGAATAGGGATAATAACATAACTTAGGGATCTCTACGGAACAAGTTAAATGAATAAATAGTCTGATTCGGAGCCAGAGTAACAAGTACAGTCTAGGTGGATTTTTCCTTTGGTATTGTCTTAATTCAATCATTTTCTAAAAGTAATCCCCCAATTCCATTCTCTGTGAATTCTTAGATTAGTTAATTAGTTAGTTAAAACAAAACCACCTTATTTTTAGGCTATATAATAAAAAGACAGTCATTACTAGTACTTTTAGTTCCTTTGGGTTCGACAATCCGGTCTTGCTAAAACTATACTATTGTTCGATAGGTACACTTGCCTACATCGCGATAATAGTTAGTTTCAAGAACGATTAATTATAAATATATAAAACTTATCACACAAAATCACGCGATCAAGTTTTTGGCGCCGTTACTGGGGAACTAAAATATTAGGAACACTCAAATTTTATTACTTTAGCCATTTATTTTTCTTGCAATTTAATTTAATTTAATTTAATTTATTATTATTATTTATTAATTTACTTTTTCTTTCTCTTGGCAGGTTTTTATAGTTTATGACTAGAAGAAACCCGTCAGGACCACTACTCTTTGACGAAGAAATCGATCGCACAGTTCGTAGAAACCAAAGAGAAATAAGGTGAAGCTTAAGATACATAGAGAACGAGTAAGAGGATGATACTCAACCCCCAACCGAAGAGATGGCTGAAAACCAAGGTAATCAGGTACCTCCTGTAATTGTGGTTAATCAAAATCCTGCTCTATGCACTATCCACACACTATGTATGATTATGCTAAACCTTCTTTAACAGGAACTGAATCGAGCATAGTTAGACCTGCTATAGCTGCAAATACTTTTGAACTAAAACCTAACACTATTCAAATGATACAGTAATTTGTTCAGTTTAATGGTTTGCAGGATGAGGATCCCAACGCTCATTTAGCAAACTTTTTGGAACTATGCGATACATTTAAAATTAATGGTGTTTCTGATGATGCCATTCGTCTTCGGTTATTCCCTTTTTCGTTGAGGAACAAAGCTAAACAGTGGTTGAACTTGTTACCACGAGGGTCAATTACTACTTGGGAACAAATGACCGAAAATTTTTTACTAAAATATTTTCTGCCGGCTAAAACGGCTAAATTACGTAATGATATCTCTTCATTTGTGCAGATAGACTTAGAAACTCTTTACGATGCATGGGAAAGATACAAGGACTTACTGAGAAGGTGCCCTCACCATAGGTTACCGCTTTGGTTTCAGGTTCAAACATTCCATAATGGCCTGAATCCTTCGACTCGACAAATGGTTGACGCAGCTGCTGGCAGAACCATCAATAATAAAACACCTGAAGATGCTTATGAGTTTATAGAGGAGATGTCACTGAATAATTATCAGTGGCAAGTCATGAGGACTAAGCCAAATAAAACAGCAAGCGTTTATAACGTCGATTCGGTTACTATACTATCAAACTAGGTAGAACATCTAAATAAAAAGATTGATGGTTTTCTTAGTTCTTCACAGGTTCACCCAGTAATGCAGTACGAAGCAAGTGGAGGTGTATCAAGCAATTCGGAATACCAACCTTATGGCCACAACATGGATAATGAGCAGTTAAATTACATGGGTAATAATCCTCGATCTCAAAATAATCCATATAGTAACACTTACAATGCAGGTTGGAGGAACCACCCAAATTTCTCATGGGGAGGTCAAGGAAATCAGAGACCACCTCCAGGCTACCAACAACCACCCTACCAACAGGAAAAGAAGCCGAACCTTGAAGAGATGCTCTCAAAGTTTATATCGGTGTCAGAAACTTATTTTTAGAATACCAAGACAGCACTTAAGAATCAACAAGCATCGATCCAAGGGCTTGAAACTCAGATAGGCCAGCTGTCCAAACTAATCTCTGAACAACCACAAGGTAGCTTGCCAAGTAATACCGAACCCAACCCAAGGGAATAGGTCAACACAATTAATATTCAAGATGAAGAAGGAGTCGTTGAGCCTGAGCCAGGACCGAAACAAGAAACTATGGTAAGCAGAGGTGAAGGTGAGGTAGGTCATAATAAAAAAAATTAGTGAATGTCAAATATAAACCTCATGTGCCATACCCCAACGTGACAAGGAAAGACTGCTCAGATGAACAATTTGGTAAATTCCTTGAACTCTTGAAAAAATTACATATTAACTTAATATTTATTGAAGCTCTATCGCAGATGCCAAACACAATGAAATTTTTAAAGGAGCTTTTAGCAAATAAATGGAAGTTAGACGAGGCATCGCATGTGGAGCTAAACGCAGTTTACTCAGCTATTCTCCAAAATAAACTACCCAACAAACTAAAAGATCTAGGGAGTTTTACGATTCCTTTCTTAATTGGTAGTTTAGATGTTAATAATGCATTAGCTGATTTAGGGGCTAGTATTAATGTCATGCCCTAAAAAATGTTCAAACAATTAGGTCTCAGGAAACCCAAACAGACTAGGATGAAGATTCAATTGGCAGATATAACTATAAGATTTCCTAGGGGTATTATTGAAGATGTGCTAGTTAAAATCGATAAATTTATATTTCCCGTTGACTTCATTGTTTTAGACATAGAGGAAGATAGCAACACTTCTTTGATCTTAGGTGAACTCACACTCCGTGTGGGAGACGAAACAATCACCCTTCAAGCTCGCAATTCTGGCAACACATCAGAAATTGAAGGTGATCGTTTAACCCATTCTACTAAAACTGACAATATGGTACAACCTACTTTGCAGGAATTGAGCTGAAGGAAGCACATGAGTCATTCTCAAGCAGTAGCCGAGGACCTGTTCATGGAGATCGAAGGCTACAAATCGAGGAGCTAGATGAATGGTGGATGCATAAACCAAGAACATACGATAAACCAAAACTACGCCAGAATGAGCTCAACACCTTCCCACATCAACTTAAGGTTGGAGATAAAGTCTTATTAGATGCCACGGATTCTCACATTGTCACTACCACACCGAATGAAGAAATCCCTCTTACGGTACTTAGCATTTTCCAATTCGGTACAGTCGAGGTGAGTCATCCCAAGTTCGGCACTTTTAAGGTAAACAAAACCTGTCTAAAACCTTATTTTGATGAGAATGATAGCAGGAATGAGGAGTACAACTCCTCAAACCACCATGATCATTAAATGGAGAGGTAAGTTAAGCTTAGACTATAAATAAGCGCTTCTCGGGAGGACTGTATTAACTTCTTTAACGGAGCTCTTGATTACAGGTTTTCCACAGAGACACGGCCTAGCACACAAGCGTGCTTAGGGCCGTGTGAAAACAGGGCAACGATTTTCCAAAACACGGGTTGCGATAAAATGCCACGGCCATGTGACATGGCCGTGGTCGAACCTGCCAAAACAACACGGGCGTGCGACACGCCCATAGGGAAGGACCGTGGGTGAACCTGCTAAAACAACACGGGCGTGCGACAAACTCGTGCCTAGCACCTGTGGTCAAACCTATTAGATTGACACGAGTGTGGGTCTACATACACGGGCGTGGGAGAAGTGAACAACGCCAGACACGGTCGTGTGACACGACTGTGTGCACCCACATGCCTAAGGAACACGGGCGTGTACTAAATGTGAGACGCGCCCAAACTCAAAATTCATGAATCACACAGGCTAAAATTAGGGAACACGGGCGTGTTACCTGGCCGTGTACCCTAAAATCTATAAATAAGCTACATTATTCATTGTCTTCTTCACCCAAAAAACCCTAACCCTAGCCGCTGGAAGTCCACACGCCCTCCCCACCACTCCCGTGCGCCGCTTCTAACTTAATTCCTGACGCTTATTCTTCCATTTTTTAGCGTTTGTTCACTCTTTTACCTTTAACTCCAAGCATTTTTAATGCTATAATCTTCATGTATCTCACACTATGCTATCATTCAAGTTTCATTTCTTTTAAGATTAGTTATCATTCATTCCCCATGACATATTTTTATGAAACTCTCATGCCTTATTCACCTATTCTAAATCAATATTCATAGTTTTCAATTGCTTTTTGTTATTTACCATTACAACTCATGCCATGTGCCAAATTTATGTTCTTTATATTTCCATGAAATTCGATGCCCATTCTCATGCCCTTACAATGCCAATGTCACGAAATTATGCTATCAAAATTATTATATTGGTTGAGATTGGTTCCTATTAGTAATTTTGGCTGAAATTCTTAGTTCAAATTCATGGCTTTTCAAATTCGTTTACCTACTATTATCCTCCTTTATAATTGTAGGTACCATGTAATCCTCACATGGTAAAAAGGCCGCTGTCCCTGCTTCAAAGAAAAGGAAGGGAGCGTCATCTTCCTCGGGTCCTACCGCAAAAGTTCGTCAACCTTTCCTGAGAATCCCCATCAGGCCCCAAGAAGATCTATTCCAAATACTCTGAGCTCGACCTTTAATTGCGGGCCGGTGCATCGACTGGGCTTCAATAGAACAAGTTCAGTTGGCTGATGCGATTCGGGCCCTCCTAACCACTGACCCTTGGGAGCTTTTCTTTGGGATCATCGAGCCGATGTATCTTGAGCTTACGATAGAATTATGCTCCACATTTCATCTTCAGACCGTGATGACGAACTACGATGATCCCGGCATGGTGCAATTTCGCCTAGGCAGATTAATCCGCCAGCTCAGCGTACCAAAATTTGGTACTTCACTAGGTTTATATACGAAGGAATTCAAGGAGGAGAATGACTTACATGCTCTCAACCACCACATCCATTGTTCTCCTTTATGATGCTGGGACGCACTAGTACCAGGTGGGGCCACCTACAATCTTAGCCATTCCAAGGCATCGGCTCTCCCTCCATCTTTGAGGTACCTACATGCCATTTTGGCTCACATGATTACAGGACGGCGAGAGAGAACTGGCATCGTCAACACTCACGATGTCTACTTTTTATGGTGTACGTCGTACGGGCACATCATCGACCTTGCCTATTTTATCGCCCTCGTGATTCAGCACCAGACAGAGTGGCATAGGAAGGGGGTCATCTCCATTGGCCCCTATGTTACTCGGTTGGCTCGACACTTCGAGCTCCTCAGCACTGTAGCCCAAGAATCATCCTTAACCCTTATTGGCCAGATGTCTCCACAAGGCATCTCAAGCATGCTTAGCATGAGGATGATCGAAAAGCGCCGAGGGACCTACCCTCCTCAATATCGTCTCACCCAATCTACCGAGGAGGAGGCCTACGATGACATTCCTGATGATGTCCCTCCCCAGCACGAGAACCCACCGACTCAGCCACCACCACCCTCTCGTCCAATTCATGCAGCGGCTTCATATGTTGACATCTCTGAGCGCCTCACTCAAGTCGAGCAGCAGTGTTTTCAACGATTTGAGAACATTGATGCTACTCTACAGCAGATTTGTCAGCACCTCCGCATCTCATCGCTAGTCCTACCTCGTGAACCATCCAGCGATGAAGATGTTTAAAAATATTTATTTATTATTTTATGTTTTTTATTTTTATTAAGATTTTAGAATTTTATTTTATTATCAATTTCGGTTATTTCATAGGAGTAATTATTCTTACTAATATCCCCTAAAAAGTTCCTGACTTTGTAACAGTTATATAGAGCTCCTAAGCTCATCATCGCATAGGAACTAAAAAAAATCCACCGGGAAAGGTTCTCCACGACTGCCATGTCCTGATCGGCCACGACCATAGCTACCACTAGATATAATATTCTTTTGGCGCAGGACTTATGGACTAATGAACCTCTACCACCGCCGGAGTATCCTCCTCCACTCTCGCATCGATTACTCTCTCAAACTCCAGTTCAAGGAATTCATCATACAGGAAGTTCACTTCTCTCCCTATCTTATGATTACAAATTTATCTTTTCCTATCTATCTTTGTACATTGAGGGCAACGTACATCCTAAGTGTGGGGGGGTATTTATTTCATTATCAGAAAAATCCCTAAATCACTGCCTTGTTCTCTTGAAAAGCTCTCACATCGTATTTAGGATAAATTTTGATTGATTTGTGATTTTGATTGATATATCTTGAATTAAAACATAGGCATTTATGCATTTATTGTTTAAACCTTAAGACATTAGAGAATCAAGAATGATAAGTTGATTTTTAAGAATTTAAAATTTTAAGTTGTTTCCCCAAACTTTAGGTATTACTTTGAGTTGGAATTCACAAGTTTTGAACATCAAAAAGCCATAATTTTTGTGAGATTTTTGAGCCTTTTGAGCATTTATTAATTCTTTCGTGCTCACTTTTATTATTGCTTTGAGTGCGTCAATATTGAATTGTTATTCTAGAACTTGCTTGATTATGCATGTCAAGACCACACTATTTGATTTGATATGTCAAAATGAGAAAGGCACTTAGGATTAACCCACTCATGCCATGAAAAGCCTACCTCCACGATCAACCCTTAGTGAACCCCGTTGAGCTAACAATCATTTCTTGTATTACCCTTAATATTAACCCTTAACCCCTTATTGTTGAAATCCCCTAAATTAATTTGATCTCCATTTTTTATCGAGATTGGAATTGAAATAGTTGCTTAGCTAAGTATTTAACTTGTTCTTAAAAAAAACTGTGTATACTCATTAGTAGTAATTTTTTGTTTTTGAGCTTAAGTATTTAAATTCCATATTCTTAGAAGAAGCTCTATTGTACGCAAGTGATGATTAAATCTTTTTCTAGTTAAGTGATTTTTCAGTTCAATTTCGATTCTAACCATTTCTTTTAGCCTGTGACCACACCCTCTAACCAAAGCCACGTTACAACCCTCTAAAGACCTTTTGATATATGTATTATCTCAATTTATAGTGGTAGAGATTTGATTTTCATGCAAGCCTATGGTAATGACTTTTTATTATTGACTATTGAGTGCTTCATTTATTATCCTTAAACACCTCGAGTGATGTGAGTGAATCTTTAGTGAGGATGTGAAACTTTGTGACATTTTGAATCCAAGGTAATTACTTAGACGAAGGGAGACACCTATGTTTGCAGAATAAAATGCTCAACTTGGAATGATTGAAACTGTGATGTCCTTTTAGTTGAATTCTCAATGTATGATTACCTATGGATTATTTTGAGATATTATCGATAGAAATTATAAATTGAGAAGAATTTATTTTGATTATGAGTTGAGAATTTTGCTTGAGGACAAGCAAATTCTTAAGAGTTGGGGTATTTGATAAACCGTAATTTATACATATTTTTACCCCATGTTTAACGCATTTTATGGATGATTTCCCATTAGAATTGGTGAATTCGATGCTCCTAATGCTTTAATTTCATGTTTTATACTTAGGAGAGCATAGGAGAGTGAAAGGAATGAGAAACGGGCCAAAAACAGAGAAAAATGGGCCAAAGTACGAATTCAACACGGCTTGGACCTCCTTACACGGGCAGACCACACGGCTGTGTCAATTTGGCAGATTCGAAGCACGACTCACACGAGCGTGTCACACGGGTGTGTCCTTGCCGAGCCCAAGTTGAGTCCAATTCGGAAAAGGCTAATTTTGAGGGCTTCTAGGCATTCTAAAGCCTATAAATACACCCTAGAGGAGGAAAGTAAGGGGACACACAGGGAGGAAGGAAGGAATTACTTGAAGAAAGCCGATTGATCCATCTCAGACGCCGGTTTCATCATCAAGACTGAAGATCTCCCCTCAACTTCCCTTCAGGAGTTTTGGGTTTTCTTTATATTTTGTATTCGTTATTCTTCTGAGATGTTTTCCTTTTTAGTTATGAACTAAATCTCCTAAATACCTAAGGGGAATGAAACCTAAGACGAATCTTGTTATTATTTTCTGAATTGTATGATAAATATTTAACTTGTTCTTAATTATGTGTTCTTAATTCTTGTTTTAATATCCCAGGATACTGATTCAAGATAAGCTCTTATTCAGAGGAGGAATAGACCCTGTCTAAGAGTACATTTGTCATAATTAAGCAGAGTTGATTGCACGCCTAGAGATAGGGTGACAAGATTTTGCCGGATTAGGGTGAAACCTAATAGGGGGATCCATAGATCAAGTTAATGCAACCCTAGAGTGTTAATTAGTGAAAAGTCTCAATTATTCAATCTAGGGAATAGATGTTATTAGTCTTGAATAAGGATAATAACATAACTTAGGGATCTCTACGGAACAAGTTAAATGAATAAATCGTCCGATTCGGAGCCAAAATAACAAGTACAGTCTAAGTGGATTTTTCCTTAGGTATTGTATTAATTCAATCATTTTCCAAAAGTAATCCCCCAATTCCATTCTCTATGAATTCTTAGATTAGTTAATTAGTTACTTAAAACAAAACCACCTTATTTTTAGGCTATATAATAAAAAGACAGTCATTACTAGTACTTTTGGTTCCTTTGGGTTCGACAATCCTGTCTTGCTAAAACTATACTACTGTTTGATAGGTACACTTGCCTACAACGCGATAATAGTTAGTTTCAAGAATGATTAATTATAAATATATAAAACTTATCACACAAAATCACGCGATCATTTATATTACGGGGGATTTAGATTGGACTGGTAATCCCACCGTAAGAGCAAGGTTCACGGGAGTGTGTATTTAAAATGATCACTTGCATGATGTGACGGTAAATGAGATATCCATCGAGATCCCCAGAAATTTAACGGGTTTAAAATGAGAATAGAAATGCTTAAATTGAAGAGCTCATCAAAGATTAATGCTATAATGTACTTGCATAAGACTAACTCGATGGTTGAGCGTATGTGTTAGAGAAACTATACTATGCATGTTTGGCATGAATATCTTTTATGGATGTATGCTAAATAACCGGTAAGTTTACCTTCCTGTTATCCAGACTTACTAAGAATGTAAATGCTTACTCCCTCTCTTTTCCCTTATCTCACAGAGCTCGCAGACTCGTGAAGATTGGAAGACAGTTAGAGCATCGATCACATTATCAACTTGTCTTGCTTTGGTATATAGAAACTTTTATTTTGCTATAATGGCATGTATAGGATTCTTGGTCATTTTGTTATATGTGTCTTTTGGCTAGCCAATGTAAGGGCTTGAATGATATACTTATTCATTTTGTATATGGCCATGGGATATGGCTCATTTTAATGTAGGTTGTAAACCTACAAATTGTGCATGTTATGCTTAAATGTTTCATGTGATGGTTAAATGTGGTATATCATGAATGGACATGTGAAATGTTGGCCAAATCACTTGGAGATGGTTAGGTCATAATTTGCAATGAGTTATGAAATAAGCCAAGTATAAAATGTGATTATTGAAGTGGTAATCCTTAATACAAAAGGGATAACCTAGGATGTGCTAAACTAATGAGATGAGGTTAACATGCATTCAACTATGCCAAGGTAGGTTATGGACATATTTAGACCATGCTAAGTACCATTGAAGTTTATAAATGTGTATGGAAGTTGAGGGTGACCATTGGCTTGGAAATTAGCCTCAAAAAAGGAACACATGGGTAGACACAAAGGCATGTGTCTAAGCCGTGTGTGACACACGGCCTGCCTTTTGGGTGTGTTGCTCAGTCGTATGTGCATTGCCTCCAGATGGGTGTGTGAGGTTTAAACCTAAAAATTCCCTAAAGTTTTCTAAAGTTCTCGATTTAGTCACGGATCACTTTTAATGCATGTTTTGGACCTTGTAGGTCCATAATTGGGACAATACGATTCTATTTGATCGATTTTAAATTGAAATGAAATTTTATAGCCCATATTTTTTTGGTAATGCCCTGTACCTTATCCCGGTCTTGGGTACGGGTAAGGGGTGTTACATTTAGTGGTATTAGAGCTATGGTTTAGTCGATTCTCAGACTAACGTAGCATGTATCGAGTCTAGCTATGCATGCCATTATACAAGTTATGATAGTGTGACATCTCCTAACCCTTATAATCGTATTTGGATATAGTAAATGTCTTCCATTCAAGCCTAAGATGAGTCCGAGTGATCTGAGAGCCATGCTCCAGCTTTCGTACAGCGAGCTACTTTTAGTAGTAGAAGGCCTATGTCTGAGGGCTGGGAAGAGGCGAAGGCTGCCTTTTTCGAGATGATGGATGAGTAGTTTGGGGATTACCTAAGAAACCACCCCAATATACCATGACCTCCTCCGCCCCTTGCTCGACCTGAAGAAGAAGTGCCACAAGGCATAGCACCCGTGAAAATTGGTAAGGCCCTAGTGGATAAACTTAGGAAAAATAGTACCGAAGAGTTTAGGGCCAGAATTGATGATGATCCAGAATATGCTGAGTTTTGGCTTGAGAATACCATGTGGGTTCTCGACAAACTTTTATGTACTCCTGAGGAAAGCTTGAAATGCACAGTGTTGCTATTGAAGGATACTGCATACCACTGGTGGAAGACTATATCCTCGGTGGCACAAAGAGAGAGTATCACATGGGAATTTTTCCAAGCGAAATTTAGGAAGAAGTGTATTAGTCAAAGGTTTCTAGATCAGAAATGGAAAGAGTTACTGGAACTCAAACAAGGAAATAGAATCGTGTCAGAATACGAAAGAGAGTTCGTGAGACTAAGTCAGTATGCAAGTAAGTGGGTCCAAACGGAGGCAGAAATGTGTAAGTGCTTCGAGGAAGGTCTGAATGAGGAAATTAAGTTGCTAATTGGGATTCTCGAGATAGGAGAATTTGCTGCACTAGTTGATCGAGCCAAGAAGGCCGAAGAGCTTAATAATGAAAGAAAATAAGTGATGAGAGAAGCTCGAGTTTCAAGTAAGTGATCCAGTAGTAAGACGCACTCGTTTCCCATAAAGAAATCGAGGAGTCACCAGGAACGTTCTACTTCATCGGTGGGATATTCGAGTAGAGCAAGAAGCTCCAAACGTTTTAACCCAAAGTCTTCTTCCCCTATGGTAACTAGTGTGGGAAGCATAGATGATCAAAAGCCAAGATGTAAAGGTTGCAACAAATTTCATTTCGGAGAGGGCCGAATGAAGAGCGGAGCATGCTACAGACGCGGTTCTCTTAACCACTTCTTTAGAGATTGCCCGGAACGAGCCAATAAAGAGGTGGAATTAGCCCCGAAGCCTAATGCTACTATTTCTTGAGTTAGACCTCTGAGACATCCGGGAAGTGCAAGTGGTAGTCGAATTGTTGCCAAGGATACTACTGCAAAATCAGAGGCTCGAGCTCTAGCAAGAAACTTTGCCATATGCGCTAGAGAAGAGGCCTCAGCTCATGATGTCATTATGGGTATATTTTCTATCTATGATACTCAAGTTATTGCTTTGATTAATTCGGGATCAACCCATTCATACATTTGCATGAAATTGGTGTCTTGCATGGATATGTCTGTGGAACCCACAGAATTTGTAATCAAGGTGTCGAACCCTCTAGATAAGTTTGTGTTAGTAGATAAAGTTTGTAAGAATTGTCTTTTGACTATTCAAGGTCATTGTTTTATGGCTAACCTTATGCTTTTTCCTTTCGATGAATTTGATTTAACACTTGGCATGGATTGGTTGGCCATTCATGATGTGATAGTAAATTGTGATAGCAAGTATATTAAATTGAAATGTTCAAATGGCAAAATTCTCTGATTCAATTCAAGTGAGTTGAATACACCACCAGTTGTGATTACCTCAATGAGGGCTCAAAAGTATATAAGAAAAGGGTATGAAGCCTGATGGTCACTAAACTAACTAAAAATTCGACTAAGGCAAGCGCACCTATCGAACGGTAGTATAGCTATGGTGAGACCATAAATATCGTATCCACAAGGACTAAAAGTACTAGTAATTACTGTCTTTTTATTATCTAGCCTAACAATTAAAGGAATGTTTTAACTAAGACTAATTATCTAATTAAATAAGATTACGACAGAGGTAAAAGTTGAAAAATACTGTTTAGAAAACCGATGGAGAAGACAATACCCAAGGAAGAATCCACTTAGACTTCACTTATCACTTCTGAATTAGACGATTTATTCGCTTGACTTAATCCTTAGAAATACTTGATTTATGTTAATATCTCTCTCGAGACTAAGAACAACTAACTCTAGGTTGATTAATTGAAATCTCTTTCTAATTAAAACCCCTATTGTCACATTAACTCGATTTATGGATTCCCTTTTTAGATTCGACTCCAATTCGATAGATTTATGTCGTCCTATCTCTAGGATTGCATGCAACTCCGCTTAATTATGGAGGATCTACTCTTAAATAGGGACTTTTGCTCCACTGAATAAGCACATCAAAATCTGAATTAATATCCTGAAATATTAAAACAAGAATTAAAACTCACAATTAAGAATAAGAACAAGTATTTATCATATAATTCAAATAGTAATAAGATTTGTCTTAGGTTTCATCTCTCTTAGGTATTTAGGGAGTTTTGTTCATAATAATGGAAAACATTTCAAAATTGGGAAAACAACAAAACATAAAAAACCCAAAGAACTTCTAAGGAAATTGAATGGAGATCTTCAGTCTCGAAGTAGATCCTGCTTTCGAGCTGATTCTGATGGCTGTCCTTGAGTATTTTCTCTTTTCTACTCTGTGTCCCCCCCTTTGATCCTTTTCTAAGGTGTTTATATAGACTTTAGAATGCTTCAAAACCCTCAAAATTAGCCTTTTTCGAGTAGAATTAGACTTGGGCTCAATAGTGACACGGCCATGTGGCATGCCCATGTGATGGTGCTCAATCTATGTGTAATTCTGAGTTGGTTTTTAGTTGACACGGCCATGATACACGGGCGTGTGGCTTGGCCATGACACACGGGCGTGTGGCCTACTCGTGTGTCCGACACAGGCGTGTGGTTTACCCGTGTGAAAGTGCCTAGGCCGTGTGAGATACTGAGATAAACCCATTTTGTCCGTTTTTGACCCGTTTCTTGCTCTTCTCACCTTCCTATGCTCACCTAAGTATAAAACATGAATTTAAAGGATTAGGAGCATCAAATTCACTAAATCTTGTGATAAATCATCCAAAAATATGCCAAGCATGGGATAAAAATATGTATAAATTATGGTTTATCAAATATCCCTACACTTAAACATTTACTTGTCCGTAAGCAAAATCCTCAACTCTGAATTAAAATGAATTCTTCTCCACTTATAATTCTCATCAATAATGTGTCAAAGTACACCACAAGTAATCATATATTGAGAGTTTAACTAAAAGAACATTAAAGTTTCACACAATCCAAGTTGAGCATTTTAATCATAAAATCATAGGTATCCCCCTTTATCTAAGTAATTACCTTTAATTCCAAATTGACAAGGGTTGACATCCTCACTAAAGATTCACTCAAAGTATTTAAGGTTCAATAATTAAGCGCTCAATAGTCAAACATGAAAAGTTATTACCATAAGCTTGCATGAAATCAAATCTCCACCACTGTAAATGAAATGATATACAAATCAAAAGGTCTTTAACAGGGTTCTAATAGGGCTTGGGTTAAAGGTGTGGATAAAGGCTGAAAAAGAGGGTTAGAATCGAGATTAAATAAATAAATTACCAAACTTAGAAAAATAAAGCTAATTATTAAATTACAGACAAGTGCCAAAATTAAAACCATTCAGAACTAATGAAGTGAGTTTTTTCTCAGTATAATAACTTTAACTTATCCAAACTCTTTATAAAATGAATATAAATATACTCTTTTTTTTAAGAATAAAAATAATAATGGAAAGTACATGGTAAGGAATAATTCAGCAACTGAAATGAACGAAAATAGTTAGGAAACTAATCAAATCAAATCTCGATAAAAAGAAAGTCAATAAAAAAGGAAAAATTCTTAACGAATCAAAAAGGGTTAAGATGTGGGTTAACATTAAGGGGAAAACCAAGAAACAATGGTTAAGGCTCAAAGGGGTTCACTGAGGGTCAACTATATGGGTAGTCTTTTTATAGGGTAAGTGGGTTAAAACCTAAGTGCCTTTATCATCTCAGTATATCAAATCAAAGGTGTGGTCTTGACATGCATAATTGAAGCAAGTTCTAGAATAACAATTCAATGTTGACACACTCATAACTAATAAAATCAGTGAGCAAGAAAGATATATGCTCTAAAAGGCTCAAAATCTCACGAAAATTATCGGTATTTGATGTCAATCCTGTAAATTCAAAACTTCAAGATAATACCTCAATTCAGGGAAACAACCTAGCTATTTTAATTCTCAAAATTCAACTTATCATGCTTGATTCTCTAATGCCTTTAAAGTTTAAACAATCAATGCACAATTCCCTATGATTAATTCAAAACATATCAATAAAAATCATAAATCAATCAGAATTCACTCTAATAGCAATATGAGAACATTACTTGAGAATGAGATAAAAATTCAGGGATAATAAAATAACCTCCCCACACTGTAAAAAGATAGATAATAACAATAGAAGTATAATATCATAAGAAAGGAAGAGAAGCGAAACTGCCCTGAATTTTTGGATGGAATCCTTGGAATAATGGAAGCGAAAATTGTAGATATGGCTAATGATGTGTATAAGTCTGAGCTACTATGAAGAAAATAAACATAACTGTGAAGAGAATTAAAGGGTTACTCGATACTAGCCATAAAGATAAAAATAATTTAAAAGTATAAATGGCAAGTTTGTAAAATAAAGATAAACTAAAAATAAAAGAGAAGATAAAAGAAAAGGGAAAAAGATAAAAATAAAAATAAAAATAAATGGACTCAAAAGTCCTTATCGGTGGATGGATCTTGAGGTGGTGGTGGTGGAGGCGAGATGTTGAAGTGTTGGCAGATCTGCTGCAGAGTCGCTTCAATGCTATCGAACCTCACAAAACACTATTACTCGAAGCAAGTAAGCCGCTAGGATATATCGATCACGGTGGCAATAGGAGGTCGATGACTCGGTGGTGGCGGTGGGTGTGGGTTCTCGTGAGGGGGAGGGACATCATCTGTAACGTCCTCTGGCTCATCCTGGTCATCAGAGTGAAGGAGTTTGTACTAAGGGGGGTTGAATCCACAGCGTCGCTCTATCATCCTCATATGGATCATACTAGAAATTCCCTGAGGAGACATCTGGCCTACTAGTGTGAGTGTCTATGACATCTCTGGAGTGTCAAAGAGGCCAAAGTGTCAAGCGAGACGAGTCACGCAAAGACCAAGACAAATGGGAGCCCTCCTATGGCGGTCTGTCTGATGGCGAAAAGTAAGCGTTATGAAGTATGCCAAATCAAAAACATGACCAGTCGCCATGCTCCAAAGATAGTATGCGTCAATAGTGCTTACAACTCCTGTGCTCTCTCTCTTGCCAGTCAATGTGCGAGCTAATAAGGCGTGGATGTATCGTAAAGCTGGAGAAAGAGATGGCGCCTTCAAACGACTCGCGTCATAATGGATCTAACTAGCTGTGAGATCAGTCCAACAGTACGAAGGTGAGTAATAGATATGACGGTGGAGCTGGAGAAAGTTATCGGCACCTATAAACTCATCGGTGTAGATGCCCAAAGTTGTGCCAAACTAAGGGATGCTCATATATCGCACTAAGCCACCAAGTTGGAAAGTAATAGTACCGGCCTCGTCATGGGTATTCATCACATGCTGTAGATGGAAAGTAGTGCAAAACTCCAAGGTAAGTTCTGAATAGGTGGGCTCGATAATCACAAAGAATCGATTCCACGGGACAATGGTAATGAAAGCACGAACCTTATCAGTTAGTCTGACCTGCTCTAATGCGGCCCAGTCAATACATCGGCTGAAACCTAGTGGTCGCATGCGCAAAAGCTGAAACAAGTCGTCCTGTGGGCCTGACGAAAATCGAAGCAAAGGGTGACATGCTTTGGTCGAGGCGCTTGAGGAGGTTGCGCCAGGACCCTTCCGTTTTTTCGAAGCGGGGACGGCTACTTTTAATTTACCTCGTGTGTTGGTCATAATGAACCTGAAAAAGGAAGAGAATATATCAATAAATAAGGGAGCATCTAATTAAAATTTCAGGTATGCCAAAACAGTATAACCCTAAAAAGTATGAATATTAACTAAATAGTTCCCAACTAAAAAAATCAAATAATAAAAGACAAAAAAAATGGACCCATAAGCAAAGAATTTAAAATAGTAATCTGAAATAAATCATTATAAACAATATGGTTTTAACTAAAAATGAGAATGAAGGCTAACGTATTCATACTATAAATAGAAGAGAATAGTATCATGATGAAGATGAATAAAATATGGAGAACTAATCAACTAAGAACCATATAATGAGTAAGTTAGAAATAAATAAGGAGTAAAGAAAATAAGAAATAAATAAGGAATAAAATAGAGGAAAAATTGGAATGAAACAAGAACCCAACGAGGCAATGGTCAGCGCAAGGGGGTTACGGCTATCGGTTGTGTGCATAAGGGGAAAAAACAAGAAGGAGAAAGAGGAGAGTGGAAAAGGAGAAAGGAGGGAGGAGAAAGAAAGAGAAGGGAATGGGAGAAGGGGGATCGACCGACAGTGACGGTGGCTGGAATAGGGGACGGACAGCGAGAGGGCTGCATGGCTAGGGCTTTAGGGGGAAATATTTGAGAGGAAGAAGACAAAGATAAAGTTAGGGTTGGGGGTTTTAAAAAGGGACACAATCGTGTGAGGCCCATGTTGGGCCACACGGTTGTGTCACACGCCCGTGTAGCTCGAGTATTGCCCGTGTGCATTGCAAAAATTTAATGACCATTCATCACACGACCTAGGACATGCCCGTGTGTCCAGGTCGTGTGGTCTACACAGCCGTGTGCTACATTGTTCGCTTCTCCCACGCCCGTGTGGTATCCCACATGCCCGTGTGTTCAAACGCACAGCTGTGTGCCTTACCCGTGTAACTCTCTGACTTGTTTAAAATTCGAAAAAGTAAGCTCCAGGTTTCACACAGCCATGTCGCACACCCGTGTGGATTTATCGCAGGCCATGTACATGTCGATTTTTGGGAAATTTCAACCCTGTTTCCACAAGGCCAAGGACAGGCCCGTGTGTCCAGGCCGTGTCACTCACTGTACCTGTAAAAAAAACACAGAAAATAGATAAAATAAACGGGTTAGTGGTGTTAGTGCTCGAGTTGCCTCCCAAGAAGCGCTTAGTTATAGTCTAAGCTCGACTTACCTCATATTTCCACGGTCATGGTGGTTTGAGGAGTTGAAACTCCTCATCCCTACTATCAATCTTATCAAAATAAGGTTTTAGATGAGTACTATTTACTTTTCAAATGTCGAATTTAGGATGAGTTACCTCGATTGTACCATATGGGAAAACGTTGAGTACCGAAAAAAGAGTTAATCTATTGGGTTCAGAAGTGGCAACACGAGGGTCTGTTTTATCTAACAGTCCTTTGTCTCCAACTTTAAGTTGACCCGATTCATCTTTAGGTTTGTCATGGCACTGCCTTGATTCATCGTGTATCCCCGATTTTTTCTTAACTATTGTTCACTATTATCTAGTTCCTCGATTTGTAATATTCGTCCCTCAAGATTTGTTCGTGGCTCCATCACTTTATCCCTAGAGATTTCCTGCACAGTAGTCTGAGCCAACATGTTGTTCTCATGGAAAGAACTCGTAATATCATCTCAATCACTAGATAGTCTAATAGAGTCACGAGCTTGAAGTTTAATCGTGTCATCACCTATACGAAGCGTTAATTCTCCTGTACCAACATCAATAATAGTTCTAGCAGTTGCTAAAATAGGTCTACCTAGAATTAAAGGTACGTCACTATCCTCATCCATGTCTAAGACAACAAAATTGACTGGGAATATAAATTTATCAAATTTAACAAGCATATCTTCAATTATACCCCTAGGAATTCTAATGGTTTTATTAGCCAATTGAAAGCTCATCCTAGTTTGTTCGGGTTTCCCTAGTCTTAGTTGTTTAAACATTTTATAAGGCATAACATTAATACTTGCCCCGAAATCAGCTAAAGCATTGTTAACATTCAAACTACCAATTAAACAAGGAATTGTAAAACTCCCTGGATCTTTCAGTTTGTTGGGTAGCTTGTTTTGTAGAATAGCTGAGCAGACTGCATTTAACTTCACATGTGATGACTCATCTAACTTCCGTTTGTTTGATAAAAGCTCCTTTAAAAATTTAACCAAGTTGGGCATCTGTGAAAGAGCTTCAATAAATGGTAAGTTAATATGTAACTTTTTAAGCAGTTTAAGGACTTTACCGAATTTTTCGTCCATGTGGTCTTTCCTTGTCGCCTTAGGATAATGCACACGAGGTTTATACTCTTTACTTACCAGTTTCTATTTATCATTGCTTACATCAACCTTACCTTTATCTACCTTATTGTCTTGCCTCGGTTTCAGTTCATCTTCAACTAACTTTTCATCATTGTGCATAGTAATGGCATGAAGTTGCTTCCTTGGGTTAGTTTCTGTGTTACTGGGCATGCTACCTTGTGGTTGTTTAGAAATAAACTTAGCAAGCTATCCTATTTGAGTTTCAAGCCCTTGAATTGACACTTGCTTACATCTCATCGAGGTTCGGCTTCTTTTCCTTCTGGTAAGGTGGTTGAAAACCTGGAGGGGGTTGTGGTCTTTGATTGCCTTGACCACCCCAAGAGCAGTTGGGATGGTTCCTCCAACCTACATTGTAAGTGTTACTATAGGGGTTATTCTAAGGTCTAGAATTGTTACTCATACAGTTGACTTGTTCGTTTGTAGTGCTAGGGTCGTAGGCTAGGCATGCTGTATTATTTATTCCTCCTTCATTTGTATTGCACTACATCACCGGATGTACTTGCGTAGAGACACATAAGCCATCAATCTTTTTATTTAAGAGCTCTACCTAGTTTGATAACATAGTGACCGCATCGAGGTTGAAAACACTGGCTGCTTTATTAGGCTTTATCCTCATGACTTGCCACTGATAATTATTCAGTGACATCTCTTCAATGAACTCATAAGCCTCCTCAGGAGTTTTATTATTTAAGGTTCCACCGACCGCTGCATCGACCATCTGTCTCGTTGAGGGATTCAAACTATTGTGGAAAGTTTAAACCTGTAGCCATAAAAGTAATCCATGGTGAGGGCACCTTCTCAATAAATCCTTGCATCTCTCCCATGCATCATATAGTTTTTCTAAATCCATCTACACAAAAGAAGAGATATCATTCCTCAATTTAGTCGTTTTAGCTAGTGAAAAATATTTGAGTAAAAAATTTTCGGTCATTTGCTCCTAAGTAGTGATTGATCCCCGTGGTAATGAGTTCAACCACTGTTTAGCCTTATTCCTTAATGAAAAGGGAAATAATTGAAGGTGAATGGCATCGTCATAAATTCCATTAATCTTAAAAGTGTCGTAGAATTCCAGAAAATTTGCTAAATGAGTGTTTGGATCCTCGTCCTGGAAACCATCAAACTGAACAAACTGTTGTATCATTTGAATAGTATTAGGTTTCGGTTCAAAGTTATTTGCAATAACAGCAGGTCTAACTATATTCGATTCAGTTCCTGTTGAAGTAGGTTTACCATAATCATACATAGTACGAGGAGCAAGATCCTGATTTACTGGATTTACAGCAACCACAGGAGGTATCAGATTGTTCTGATTATTAGCCATCTCTTCAATTGTAGTATGGATATCATCCTCTCACTCTTCCTCTATGTATTGTAGACTTCGCCTTATTTCTCTTTGGTTTCTGCAAGATGTGCTCTCAATCTCACTATCAAAAAGCAAAGGTCCTGACAGGTTCCTCCTAGTCATAAACTAGAGACACCTGCCAGAAGCAATTAAAAAGAAAAATTTAGAAAAGAAAAATTAAACTTAAAAACAAAAAGTAAATTGCAATAAAAGTAAAAATGGCTAAAGTAATAAAAATCAAGCATTCCTAATATCTTAGTCCTCGGCAACAGCATCAAAAACTTGATGGTCGCTAAACTAACTAAAAATTCAACTAAGGCAAGCACACCTATCGAACAGTAGTATAGCTATGGCGAGACCAGAAATATCGTATCCACAAGGACTAAAAGTATTAGTAATTACTATCTTTTTATTATCTAGCCTAACAATTAAAGGAATGTTTTAACTAAAACTAATTATCTAATTAACTAAGTTTACGACAGAGGTAAAAGTTAAAAAATATTGTTTAGAAAACCGATGGAGAAGACAATACCCAAGGAAGAATCAACCTAGACTTCACTTATCACTTCTGAATTAGATGATTTATTCACTTGACTTAATCCATAAAAATCCCTGATTTATGTTAATTTCTCTCTCGAGACTAAGAACAACTGACTCTAGGTTGATTAATTGAAATCTCTTTCTAATTAAAACCCCTATTGTCTCATTAACTCGATCTATGGATTCCCTTATTAGATTTGACTCCAATCCTGTAGATTTATGTCGTCCTATCTCTAGGATTGTATGTAACTCTGCTTAATTATGGAGGATCTACTCTTAAACAAGGACTTTTGCTCCACTGAATAAGCACATCAAAACCTGAATTAATATCCTGAAATATTAAAACAAGAATTAAAACTCACAATTGAGAATAAGAACAAGTATTTATCATATAATTCAAATAGTAATAAGATCTATCTTAGGTTTCACCTCCCTTAGGTATTTAGGGAGTTTAGTTCATAATAATGGAAAACATCTCCAAATTGGGAAAACAACAAAACATAAAAAACCCAAAGAACTTCTAAGGAAATTGAATGGAGATCTTCAGTCTTGAAGTAGATCCTGTTCTGATGGCTGTCCTTGAGTATTTTCTCCTTTCGATTTTGTGTCCCCCTTTTGATCCTCTTCTAGGGTGTTTATATAGACTTTAGAATGTTTCAAAACCCTTAAAATTAGCCTTTTCCTAGTAGAATTAGACTTGGGCTCGACAGGGACACGATCGTGTGTCACGCCCGTGTGATGGTGCTCAATCCGTGTGTAATTCTGAGTTGGTTTTTAGTCGACATGACCATGACACACGGGCGTGTGGCCTGCTCGTGTGTCTCACATGGGTGTGTGGTTTACCCTGTGAAAGTGCCTAGGTCGTGTGAGATACTAAGATAAGCCCATTTTGCTCGTTTTTGGCCTGTTTCTTGCTCTTTTCACCTTATTATGCTCACCTAAGTATAAAACATGAATTTAAAGGATTAGGAGCATTAAATTCACTAACTCTTGTGATAAATCATCCAAAAATATGCCAAGCATGGGATAAAAATATGTATATATTATGGTTTATCAAAGCCTACCTTGTTTTTGTACTGAATACTAAAGAATCAGAGTTAAAGATGGAGTGGGTGCTGATAGTGAGTGAATATTCGGTTGTGTTCTCAGAAGAGTTGTCTGGTTTGCCTCCTATTAGAGAAGTAGAGTTTGGTATTGAGCTAGTGCCAGGAACAGCACCTATTTCTATTACCCTGTATAGGATGGCACCAACCGAGTTGAAATTGTTAAAAGCACAGTTGCAAGAACTGACAGATAAGGGTTTCGCAAGACCAAGCTTTTCACCTAGGGGTGCTCTCGTATTATTTGTAAAGAAGAAAGATGGTTCGATGAGATTATGTATAGATTACTGCCAACTAAACAAGGTAACTATTAGGAATAAATATCTGTTGCCAAGGATCGACGACCTGTTTGATCAATTGAGGGGAGCCACTATGTTTTCCAAAATAGATTTGAGATCTGGCTATTATCAGTTGTGAGTTAAGGAGTAGGACGTGCCTAAGACTGCTTTCAGAATGAGGTATGGCCATGACGAATTTCTTGTGATGCCTTTTCGATTGGCTAATGCTCCGGCTATGTTTATGGACTTGATGAATAGGATATTTTGGCCTTACTTAGACAAGTTTGTTGTTGTATTTATAGATGATATCCTGATTTATTCCAAGAATGAGGCTGAACATGTGAAACATCTGGGAACTATTTTACAGACTTTACGGGACAAACAGTTGTATATTAAATTTAGCAAGAGTGAGTTTTGGCTCCGAGAGGTAGGATTCTTAGGTCACATTGTTTCGGGTGAAGGTATCTGAGTTGATTCAAATAAGATATTTGCTATTGTCGAATGGAAGCCGCCGAGGAGCGTAATCGAGGTTAGAAGCTTTTTGGGCTTAGCTAGTTACTATCGATGCTTCATGAAAGGATTTTCGATGATTGCAACTCCTTTGACGAGATTACTACAAAAAGGCATTAAGTTTGAATAGTCAGAGAAGTGTTAGAAGAGTTTCGAGAAATTGAAGAAGTTGTTGACTGAAGCTCCAGTTTTAATGCAACTTGAGCCTGGAAAAGAATTCGTAGTTTATAGTGATGTATCCTTGAATGGACTGGGTTGCGTGCTTATGCAAAAGGGCAAAGTAATAGCCTATGTTTCGAGGTAACTAAAGCCGCATGAGAAAAATTATCCAACACATGACTTGGAGTTGGCTGCCATTGTATTTGCCTTGAAAATTTGGAGACACCATTTGTATGGTGAAGCTTACCGTGTATTCACAGATCACAAGAGTTTGAAGTATTTGATGACTCAAAAGGAATTGAATCTGAGACAGCGAAGATGGTTAGAGCTGATTAAAGATTATAAGTTGATAATTAATTATCACCTGGGAAAGGCGAATGTGGTCGCTGATGCCTTAAGTAGGAAGTCTTTGTTTACATTGAGGGTTATGAACACTTGATTGGTGTTGTCTAATGATGGTTTGGTTTTGTTAGAGTTAAGAGCCAGACCGACCTTTCTCCAAGAAATTTGCGCAGCTTAAATCAGTGATAGCGACTTGCATGTCAAGAGAACACAATGTGAGAGGGGAGTTGAATCAGACTTTCGGATTGGTCCTAATGGTTGCTTGATGTTTCGAGATAGGGTCTGTGTACCCAAAGATGATGAACTTATTCAAAAAATTTTGCAAGAGGCACATGATAGCCGTCTATCTATTCATCCGAGAAGCACTAAGATGTACAATGATTTAAAGACAATGTACTGGTGGAATGGTATGAAAAGAGACATCTCTGAATTTTTGTCGAAATGATTAATATGTCAACAGGTCAAGGCTAAAAACAAGTACCTTCGGGTTTATTAAAGCCTTTGATGGTCCCCGAATGGAAGTGGGATAGGATTACTATGGATTTTGTGACTGGATTGTGGGTAACCTAGAAAATGAAAAATGTTGTATGGGTTATAGTTGATAGACTAACGAAGGCGGCTCATTTCATTCTGGTACGTATAGATTACTCTCTTGATAAATTGGCCGACTTGTACATTTCCAAAATTGTGAGATTACATGGGGTACCGTTATCAATTATCTAAGATAGGGACCCGAGATTCACTTCAAGATTTTGGAAGAAGTTACAAGAAGCCTTGGGTACAAAGTTGAGTTTTAGTACGGCATTTCACCCACAGACTGATGGTCAGTCTAAGCGGATGATTCAAACTCTCGAAGACATGTTGCGGTGTTGCGTCCTTGAATTTCAGGGTAGTTGGGAAAAATACTTGCCATTAGTGGAATTCACTTACAATAATAGTTTCCAAACGAGTTTAAAGATGGCACCTTATGAGGCATTGTATGGCTGGAAGTGTCGGACTCTATTGTATTGGACAGAATTCAAAGAACACCGGATTCACGGAGTTGATTTGATCAAGAAAACTGTGGAAAAGGTAAAAGTGATACGAGATTGCTTAGAAACGGAAATGGATAGGTAAAATTCATATGCTGATTTGAAAAGAAAAGAGATTGAGTTTCAAGTTAGAGATAAAGTATTCTTGAAGGTAACTCCATGGAAAAAGGTCTTGAGATTTGATCGAAAGGGCAACTGAGTCCAAGTTTATCGGACCTTATGAGATTACTGAGAAAGTTGGACCGTTAGCCTACCACTTAGCATTGCCATCCGAATTGGAAAGATTCACGATGTATCCCATGAGTCTATGTTACATAGATATAGATCAGATCCCTGTCACGTGATTTCACCGATGGAAGTTGAGATTAGACAGGACATGACCTATGGGGAAGAACCGGTCAAGATTTTAGCTCAAGAAGTCAAGCAGTTGAGGAATAAGAATATAACTTTGGTGAAAGTTTTATGGCATAGACATGGAGTGGAAGAAGCCACATGGGAACCAGAAGAAGCAATGAGAAGTCAATAGATGAACATGTTTACTGGTAAGCCTTTCGAGGACGAAAGTCCTTAAGGGGGAGAAATATAACATTCCAAAATTGGGCCTAGTCAGAATAGTAGTTTCAGGACCACAAATCTGACATTAAAATATTTTTTATGATTATTATGAGGTCTAGGATATGAAAATAATCATGTGTTAAAGTTTCATGAAGAACTTCTAAGTATAAGGTGCCCAATTGGTAATTAGGGACCAAATTGAATAAGTTGTAAAATTTTGGTTCTAGAAGCAATTTGTATGAAATTTCTTTGAATTATTAATTAGAAGGTTTTAAAGAGTAATTTTTCCAATTTCTATGTTTTTGGACAAGAATGGGCATGCATGGAAAATTTTGAAAGGTTATTAAGGAAGGGCATTTTGGTTATTTGGTAATAAACTAAATAAAAAGGGAAGATGAAAGCAAAAATCAGCCATTTTTCTTCTCCATGCTTCCGAAAATTGAATTATCTCAAAATCAGCCATTTTTCTTCTCCATGCTTCCGAAAATTGAATTATCTCCATAGCTAGGGTTTTCAACATTTTCAAGCTCTATAGTAACTGTTCCCTGGCCCCGTTTTTAACGTTCTTCGTATTTTTGAGATCCTCGTAACAAGCTCTCTCTATTTCTACCCATATTTCAAGCTAGGGTTCATGATTAGAAATTTACCCATGCATGATATGCTTCTGTTTTGATGATTTGTGGAGCAATATGAGAGTTTAGAGGATGGTAAACAACTTTTACTAAGTAGTTTTTCATGGAAATGGCTTAAGGGACCATTTTGTAAAAATTGTGAAAATGAGTAGAAAAATGTGAAATGAAAGAAAATGTGGACTGTTATAAGCAAGAAAAATATTCGACTAGGCTTGGATAACCTAGAAATTTCATGCATTTCATTATACAAGCCTAGGGACTAAATTGTAAAAGTGTGAAAGGTTAGGGGCAAAATGGTCATTTTGCCTTGGGCAAAATTAAGGCCTAAATTGAACAATATGAGGTATTAATAATTTATTTTTACTGATATAGATCCCGAGGAACCAATTCCTGAGGTCGACCATGGAAAACGAAAGGTTTCAGAATAACCGAAATACGAACCCGAAGCAATTACCAGGTAAGTTCGCGTAACTCGAATGTAAACTATTTTAAGTACATTAAAGATGTAAGTTCATGTGTAAATTATAATATTTCTATGCAATATACGATAATTCATGAAAAATTGATGTTATAATGAAATGTCCTGGTTGAATAAAAAGGATATTTGATGGATTTCTCAAAAATGAATTAATGGTAGAAAGGTCCTAGCCCGGACGGGTGATCCTATAGTGATCCAGCCTCCCGAAGAATATGTGTGCTGAAATGGATTTAGCCCGGACGGGTAATCCGATTAGGATTTGAATTTAGCCTGGACTAGTAATTCAGATCCGAACTCATAGGAGTATGTGTCATTGTAAGGGATTTAACCTGGACTGGTAATCCCGACATTTGCTTTGTGAGTTTATATTACGGGAGATTTAGCTCGGACTGGTAATCCCACCGTAAGAGCAAGGTTCATGGGAGTCTGTATTTAAAATGATCTCTTGCATGATTTAACGGTAAATGAGATATCCATCGAGATCCTGAGAAATTTAATGTTTGAACCTGTGAATTTCAACTCAAGATAATACCTAAACTTGGGGAAACAACCTAAAAAACTTTTTTAATTCTCAAAAATCAACTTATGATGCTTAATTCTCTAATTCCTTAAAGTTTAAACAATCAATGCATGAATGCCTATGTTTTAATTCAAGACATATCAATAAAAATCATAAATTAATCAAAATTCATTCTAATAATAATATGAGAAGATTATTTGAGAACAAGACAAAATTTAGGATTTTTCTGATAATGAAATAAGTAACCCCCCTACACTTAAGATGTACATTGTACTCAATGTATAGAGTTAGATATACTGAAATTATAGATATAAGATCGAAAGATAGGGAGAGAGTTGAAACTTTCTGAATGATGAATGGAATCCTTGATTTGGAGTTATGGAGGATAATCGGCCAAGGCAATGATAAGATTGGAGGAGGATACTCCGGTGGTGGTAGAGGTTGGGTTCTACAACCACAGTGTCCAATGAAGAGGTTATCGTGGTGGTCGGGCAAGACATGGCAGTCGTGGAGAACCTTTTCCCATGGAGTTGCAAGTTCCTAAGTAATTGTGAGCTTTGGATCTCTTTATAACTATGATAGAATCAGGAACTTTTTAAGAAATATAAAAAAGCATGATTACTCTAAAAGAAATAGCTGAAAGCATAAATTGTTCAATATAAATTATAAAAACTAAGGATGAATAAAAATAAAGTTAAAGAAAAATAAAATAAAAATTAGTTTTAAAATGATAAAAGTAAAAACATAAAAATAATAAAAAGTCTTTAAGCATCGTCATCGCCAGATGGTTCGCGAGGCGGTGGTGGCGATGAGATGTGAAGGTGCTGACAAAACTGATGTAGAGTAGCATCAATGTGATAAAAGCGCAAAAAACACTGCTACTCAAATCAAGTAAGACGCTTAAAGATGTCAGAGTATGAAGCCACTGCATGAATTGGACGATGGATAGGTGGTGGCTGAGATGATAGGTCCTCGTGTCATAGAGGGACATCATCAGGAATGTTCTCTGGGTCCTCCTGCTCAGTTGACTGGATGAGGCGGTACTGAGAAGGGTCAGTTCCACGACGTCGCTCAATCATCCTCATATGAAGCATGCTCGAGATGCCCTGTGGGGACATCTGGCTGATGAGGGTGAGGGAGGATGATTGTGCTGCTGTGTTGAAGGGCTCGAAATACTGAACCAGTCTAGTTACATAGGGGCCAATGGAGATGACTCATCTCCTATGCCACTCCGTCTGATGGTGAATGGCGAGGGCAATGAAATAGGCTAGGTCGAAGATGTGCCAGTTCACCATGCTACACAAGAAATAAGCGTCATGAGTATTGACGACACCGGTGCTCTCTCGCTGTCCTTCCAGAGTGTGGGCCAAGATGGCGTGTAGCTACCGCAGAGATGGGGTGAGGGCTGATGCCTTAGAGCAGCTCGGATCATAGGTGGCCGAGTCAGGGACTAAAGCACTCCAACACTTCGAAAGAGAATAGTGGATATGGAGATGGAGGGTGTTGAGTTCGTTGTTGTCGATGAACTCCTCCGTGTACAGTACCAGTGCGATTCCAAAATCAAGGATGCTCAACTGGTGAACCAAACCACCGAGGCAAAACTGGGCCATTCCTGGATCATCAAACTCTGTCATATTGGTTTAGAAGTGAAAGGTCCTAGAATTATAGGCGCGTCACTACCTTCTTCTATGTCTAGAACAGCAAAGTCGATTGGGAATATAAATTCGTCAATTTTTACAAGTACATCTTCAATGATACCTCTAAGAAATCTGATAGTTTTATCGGCTAACTGAATACTCATCCTAGTTTGTTTGGGTTTCCCAAGACCTAGTTGTTTAAAAATTTTGTAGGGCATGACATTAATACTAGCCCCTAAATCAGCCAAAGCATTTTTAACATTTAAGCTACCAATTAAACAAGGAATCGTAAAACTCCCTGGATCTTTCAATTTGTTGGCTAGCTTATTCTGTAGAATGGCTGAGCAAACTGCATTTAACTTCACATGCGACGCTTCATCCAACTTCTGTTTATTTGCTAAAAGTTCTTTTAAGAATTTGACTGCGTTTGGAATTTGCGAAAGAGCTTCAATAAAAAGTAAGTTAATGTGTAATTTCTTTAATAGTTTAAGGAATTTACCAAATTGTTCATCTGTGCGGTCTTTCCTTGTCCATTGGGGTATGGCACTCGTGGTTTGTACTCTTTACTTACCCATTTCTGCTCGCTTTTACCTTTACTCACCACAATTCCTTGCCTCGATTCTAGTTCTGGTTCAACTAACCCTTCCTCGTCTTGTATGGTAATTGCGTTGAGTTGTTCCCTTAGGTTAAATTTAGAAATCAATTTGGCGAGTTGGCCTATCTGAGTTTCGAGCCCTTAGATCGATGCTTGTTGATTCTTAAGTGTTGTTTCGGTATTTTGAAAGCGAGTTTCCGACACTGAGATAAACTTCATTTGTATCTCCTCAAATTTTAGCTTTTTCTATTGTTGGTAAGGTGGTTGTTGGAAGCCTGGAGGTGGTGGTGGTCTCTGATTCCCTTGGCCTCCCCATGAGAAATTTGGGTGGTTCCTCCATCTTGCATTGTAAGTGTTATTATAAGGATTATTTTGAGGTCGAGGATTATTACCCATATAATTTAATTGCTCATTCTCCATGATGTGGCCATAAGGTGGGTATTCTGAATTGCATTGCATTGCATTACTGGGTGAACCTGTGAAGAACCAAGAAAATCATCAATTTTTCTATTCAAAAGTTC
Source organism: Gossypium hirsutum (assembly GCF_007990345.1). Taxonomy (NCBI): domain Eukaryota; kingdom Viridiplantae; phylum Streptophyta; class Magnoliopsida; order Malvales; family Malvaceae; genus Gossypium; species Gossypium hirsutum. The sequence continues at coordinate 16,259,071 of NC_053435.1, read as the reverse complement.
TACCTGATTAAAGAGCATGGTGACCGAATGGATGTTAAAAATGCCGGCTGCTTTCGTTGGCTTTGTCCTCATGACTTGCCACTGTAAATTATTAAGTGACATCTCTTCTATAAATTCAAAAGCATCCTCAGGTGTCTTATTATTGATAGTCCCACCAGCGGTTGCGTCAACCATCTGTCTAGTTGAAGGATTCAGGCCATTGTGAAAAGTTTGAACCTGTAGCTAGAGTGGTAACCCATGGTGAGGGCACCTTCTCAACAGATCCTTGTAGCTCGCCCATGCATCGTAGAGTGTTTCTAGATCCATCTGCACAAAAGAAGAGATATCATTCCTTAATTTAGCCATTTTAGCCGGTGAAAAATATTTTAGTAAAAACTTTTCGGTCATTTGTTCCCAAGTAGTGATTGACCCTTGTGGTAACGAGTTCAACCACTGTTTAGCATTATTCCTTAATGAAAAGGGAAATAACCGAAGGCGTATGGTGTCATCAAAAACGCCACTGATTTTAAATGAATCGCAAAACTCTAAAAAATTTGCCAAGTGATTGTTTGGATCCTCATCCTGCAAACCATCAAACTGAACAAATTGCTGTATCATTTGAATCGTGTTAGGTTTCAGTTCAAAATTATTTGCAGCAATAGCAGGCCTAACTATACTCGACTCAATTCCTGTTAAATTCGGTTTAGCATAATCATACATAGTGCGCAGAGCAGGATTCTGATTTACTAGATCAGTGGCAATCGCAGGTGGAACCGAATTTTCCAGATTTTCAGCCATCTCCTCGGTTGTGCTTTTAATATCGTCCTCTTGCTCTTTCTCTGTGTATCTTAAGCTTCGCCCTATTTCTCTTCGGTTTCTATGAGCTGTGCGATCGATCTCACTATCAAAAAGTAATGGTCCCAACGGGTTTCTTCTAGTCATACACTATAAAAAACCTGCCGGAAGTGAATGAAAGAGATAATTAGAAAAGAAAATAAAAATTTAAATTAAAAATAAAGTAAAATGGCTAAAGTAATAAAAATCGAGTGTTCCTAATATCTTAGTTCCCCAGCAACGGCGCCAAAAACTTGATACATGATATTCTCGACAGGTTTTAAAATTTATAATTAATCGTTGTTGAAACTAACTATTATCAAGATAAAGGCAAGTGTACCTATCGAATAGTAGTATAGCTTTAGCAAGACCGGATTGTCGAACCCAAAGGAACCAAGAGTACTAGTAATTACTTTCTTTTTATTATCTAGCCTAAAAATTAAGGGATTTGTTTATCTAAACTAATTAACTAAAATAAGGGTGCACAGAGAGACAATTGGAGAAAAGCTTTTGGCAAAACTCGATTGATTAAGACAATACCCAAGGAAAAATCCACCTAGACTTCACTTGTTATTTAACTCTGAATTAGACGATTTATTCATTTGACTTGATCCGTAGAAATCCCTAAGTTATATTATTATCTCTCTCAAGACTAATAACGTCTAACCCTAGGTTGATTAATTGAAATCTCTTTCTAATTAACACCCTAGTGTTGCATTAACTCGATCTATGGACTCCCTTATTAGGTTTCATCCTAATCTGGCAAAATCTTGTCAGCCTATCTCTAGGCATGCAATCAACTCCGCTTAATTACAACAAATTTACTCTTAGACAGGGACTTTTTCTCCTCTTAATAAGCGCATTAACTTGAATCAATATCCTGAAATATTAAAACAAGAATTAAGAACACATAATTAAGAGCAAACCAAATATTTATCATACAATTCAGATAGTAATAACAAGATCTGTCTTGATCTGTCATAGGTTTCATTCCCGTTAGGTATTTAGGGGGTTTAGTTCATAATTATGGAAGAAAACATCTCAAAAGAATAAAGATAACAAAACATAAAGAAAACCCAAAACTCCTGAAGGAAATTGAAGGTAGATCTTTAGTCTTGATGATGAATCCGGCTTCTGAGATAGATCAATCGGCTTTTCTTGAGTAATTCCTTACCTCCTACTCTTTGTGTCTATTCTATTTGCCCCCTCAGGTGTTTAAATAGGCTTTAGAATGCCTAAAAGCCCTCAAAAGTAGCCTTTTCTGGATAGGACTAAACTTGGGCTCGACAGGGACACGCCCGTGTGACACGCCGTGTGCGATTTCTTCAAGATCATGCTCAAGGCTATTAAATAGGGACCGACATATGGTCTACCCATGTGAGGAGGTCCAAGTCGTGTTAGAGCCTGTTAAACCTACACAGGAGTGTGATCTACCCGTGTACGGAACTCCAGGCCGTGTTGTTTTCCCATGTTGGCCCGTTTTCTCCGTTTTTGGCCCATTTCTCGCTCTTTTTGACCTCCTATGCTCAAATAAGTATAAAACATGAAATTAAAGAATTAGGATCACTGAATTCACCAAATCCAAGGAGAAATCATCAATAAATGTGCTAAGCATAGGATAAAAATATGTATAAATTACGGTTTATCACACCTTTTCCAGAATTTTCTAAATTTCTCTGTTAGAAATCTCCGCTTGTCTAATCGTTTGGGGATGATATGTTGTGACAATCTTATGTTTCACCCCATATCTGTACAATGCACTAGGAACTAATATGTATAAAAATGACAAACTTCTTCATTGATAATTACCCGAAGTGTACCAAATCTTGCAAAAATGTTCTTGTGCAAAAACTTCAGCACTGACTTGGCATCATTCATAGGGAGGGGTGCCACTTTAACCCACTTAAAGTTGTAGTCCACTGCCAAGAGTATGTAGAGATTGCCAAATAATGGTGGAAATGGACCCATAAAGTCGATTCTCCAAACATCAAACAACTCAATCTCAAAATATTTTGCAATGACATTTCATTTCTCTTAGATAGATTTCTTGTCTTCTGATAATGATTGCATGAATTATAAAATTCGTAGGCATCCTTGAACAATCTCGGCCAATAAAAACTAGATTAGAGTACCTTGAAAATAGTTCTCATTCCTTGGAAGTGTCCTTCGTAAGGCACTAAGTGACACTGTTGTAGAATCCTATGTATTTTGTCATCAGAGACACACTTCTGAATAATCTGATCAGCACATTGCTTGAACAAGAAGGGTTCATCCCATTAATAATGCTTGGCATCATGAAGGAACTTCCATTTTCTTTGGCTGTTGAGATCAGGTGGCATCAAACCACTTACTAAGAAGTTCACTATATCGACATACCAAGGTAATGCCATGGCAACCAACAGTTGCTCATCCAGAAAATCTTCTTTAATCAATTGAATTTTTCCATATTTATTTCTAGCATTTAACTTTGACAAGTGATCAACGACTTGATTTCAATCCCCCTTTTATCTCGAATTTCTAATTTAAACTCCTCCAGTAGAAGTATCCACTAAATTAATCTTGGCTTGGCATATTTCTTGGTCACCAAATACTTAATAGCAGAGTGGTTTGTGTAGACCATGACATTGGTGCCAACTAAATAAGATAAAACTTATCGAATGCGGACACCACAACCAATAACTCATTTTTTATGGTGGTGTTGTTTAGCTGTGCATCCATTAGGGACCTGCTTGCATAATAAATTGCATGAATTACCTTGTCTTTTTGTTGTCCCAACACTACTCCCATATCATAGTCGTTGACGTCACACATGAGTTCAAGTGGCAATGTAGATTCTAGAATGATTACAATTGGTGCTATTACCAATCGCCTTTTTAACTCCTCGAAAGCGATCACACAAGGTTTATCAAATTTGAAAGGTCTATTTTGGTCCAGCAAGGCGCACAAAGGCTTAGATATATTTGAGAAATCCTTAATGAATCTTCTATAAAATCCCGCATGACCTAGAAAACTCCTAATACCCTTGACATTGATCGAAGGTGGCAATTTATCTGTCGCCTCAATTTTTTCTTTGTCAACTTCAATCCCTTGTTGCGATATCTTATGCCTTAGAGCAATACCTTCATGAACCATGAAGTGACATTTCTCCCAATTTAAAACAATATTTTTTTCTTCACAACAGTACAAAACCAATTCCAGATTTTTCAAGCAATCCTCAAAATCATTTCCAAACACAGAGAAACCGTCCATGAAGACTTCAAAAAAAATTTTGCACCATCTCTCAGAATATGGCCATCATACAACACTGAAAGGCTGTTAGGGCATTACATAACCCGAATGGCATCCGTTTAAATGCAAAATTACCATATGGGCACGTGAAAGTTATCTTCTCTTAGTCATTTAGAGCTATGGTAATTTGATTATATCCTGAATAACCATCCACAAAATAGTAGAAAATTTTCCCAGCTAATTTATCCAACATTTGGTCAATAAATGGTAATGTAAAATGGTCATTCCGAGTTACCTTATTGAGCTTGCAATAATCCATGTATACTCTCCATCTCGTGATAGTACAAGTTGGAATAAGCTCATTATTATCATTACTAACCACTGTGACACCTCTTTTCTTAGGTACACATTGTGCAAGACTCACTCATAAGCTTTCGAAGATTGGATAAGTAATGTTAATGTTGAGCCACTTGATAATCTCTTTCTTAACAACTTCCTTCTTTATTGGATTCAACCTCCTCTGTTGTTCAATAAAATAACTCTGACAATCTTCCAGTAAAATTTTATACATATAGATAGCAGGGCTAATTCCCTTGATGTCAACAATTGTCCATCCCAGTGCTTTCTTAGATCGTCAGAGTACTTCCAACAACCTCACCTCTTGATCAGGTGTCAACTCGAAAAAAATAACAACTAACAAAGTGTTGTTTTCTCCCAAATAAGCATATTTTAAATGTTACGGCAAAGGTTTCAACTCCAGTGTGGGAGGTTCCTCTATAAAAGGTTTAGAAGGCTTGAAAGAGTGATCTAATAAATACAAGGATTCAAACTTCTTCTTTGGTCATCCACAAACTGCTTGGCTTCCATTAGTTCACCAAGATCCTTAAAAATTATTGCGTCACTCTACTTAAGTGAGTCTTCATCACTATTAGAATTGCTGTGGCAAAATCTTATGAACTCTTCCTCCACTGCTATTTCTATCAAATCAATGGTGCGACATTCTTCATTCTCATCAGCACATTTCAAGACACCGAATACATTGAACGTGATCAGCTATTCATTTACCCTCATGGTCAGTTCACCTTTTTTCACATCAATTAAAGTCTTGCTTGTAGCAAGAAAAGGTCTTCCAAGAATAATTTGCACATTTTTTTCAGTTTCATATAAGAAAATCTGTTAGAAAAATAAAATTTTCAACTCTTACCAGCAAGTCTTCAATTTTACCTTCCAGATGTGCATATAATCGATCAACTAGTTGCAATGTAACTGTAATTATGGCAGTCCTAATTAGACCCTAGTCGGAAACTGGTTTCGGGACCACAAAAATCGAGTTTTATAAATAATTAAAAGTTATATTCTATGTTCATGATGTGAGTAAATGCATGTGTGAAAGTTTCAAGCATTAATTTGGTCATTTTTAAGTGAATTTATTAAAATGGACTTATATGAAACACTTTAGAAATGTGATAGGTTAATTTTTATAATGGTCTATTAGTGCATGTATTAAAAATAGTGGTTTTGCATGTTAATTTACCCATAATATATATAGTGGCCGGCCAAGAAATGATGATGCTCCACTAATTCTAATTTAATATAATTTTTAAGTTAACAAATGATTTAAATAATTCTAATAAAATGAATTAAAAAAAAAGAAATGATAGGGATGAATAATAGAAGAAAGAAAAGAGAGAGAGGGTGTTCATCTTCTTCTTCTTCTCTCAAAGCCGAAACAAAGATGAAGGAATAAGGGGAAATTTATCCCAAAGCAATTCGACATTTTTCTTTAGCTAGTAAGAGGTAAGTTTTGAATTGTTGATTTGGTTTTATGATATGTTAAGTTAATAATTGGATGCACTCTTGGTAATGTCAAGAAAGTTGAAACTATTATGGTGGTTTAGGTATCATGCCGTGAATCGAAGTGTTAGAATTAGAGGTTATTTTCATGTTGTATGGAATAAAAGGGGGATGATAGTATGGAATGAAGATTTTTGAATAAGTAGTTTAGTAGCACCTTGTACATTCGGTTATATTGAGTCTAATTGGAATGTTAATTTCTTTCTCTATGATTATTTTCCTTGTATGTTAAATGGTTCTTTGGTAGGGCCGAATGAATTATGAAGGTCATAATAAGAATGTATGAAGTTTAAGGTGCGAATTTTAGTCTTGGTAAAAAAGGATTATGCGATATTAAAGATGAATTTAACGAAATGAAGATGATGGAAGTAATCTCATAGAAACTTTACGATTAAGTATTTGATTGGGTAATATCTCGTAACTCGTTTCGGCGATGGAAACGGGTTAGGGGTGTTACATTTTATTGGTATCAGAGCTATGGCTTAGTCGGTTATAGGACTACCATAGCACGTATGAGTCTAGCTATACATGCCTTAATGTTAGTATTTGATAGTGTGATGACTTCTGACGGTCGAAATTATTGTTTTGATTAGTAAATGGAACCCAATCTAGAGGGAACCTTAGCGGATGACGTTGAAAGTGTAGCGGCTGCTCCTGCGCAAGGGACACCTCCTGTTGAGCCTCAATTATCTGCGAATAATCAAAATGATGGGGCAAAACAAGCCTTCTTTACCATGATGAATGAGTGGGTCGCACAATATGCCAGAACTAACCCGGCTACTCAACCATTCCCGAATTTAAATAATCCGCCTCAAGTGCCTATAATACCATCAATTACTGATCTTGTAAGGCTAAGTAAACCTCTTGTGGATTTGATTAGGAAGCGCGGGGCCGAGGAATTCCGAGCCATAGCTACTGATGATGCTGAAAGGGTCGAGTTTTGGCTTGATAACACCATCCGGATTTTTGATGAGCTGTCTTGCACACCTGATGAGTGTTTAAAGTGTGCCATATCTTTGTTACGAGACTCAGCCTACTATTGGTGGAGAACCTTGATTACTATAGTCCCGAAGGAACGAGTTACTTGGGATTTCTTCCAGACGGAATTTCGAAAAAAGTATATTAGTCAACGATTCGTCGATCAAAAGCATAAAGAATTTTTGGAACTTAAGCAAGGCTGTATGACAGTATCTGAATACGAATGTGTGTTTGTAAGACTCAGTCTATATGCTCGGGAGTGTGTAGCTGATGAAATTGCCATGTGTAAAAGATTTGAAGAAGGATTGAATGAAGATTTAAAGCTACTAGTGGGTATTTTAGAGATAAAAGAATTTGTAACACTAGTTGAACGAGCTTGCAAGGCAGAAGAACTTGGAAAGGAGAAAAAGAAGGCTAAATTTGAAGCTAGAGACTTTCATAAAAGATCGGCGAGTAAAACTTCATTCTCCGCTGTAAAGAAGTTCAGGGAAGATACTAATAAATCGAAGACGACTGTAGGAATTTCTATTAGAGAGCGACCATCAACGGACTCTCAAGCTACTTCGGTTGCTAGTGTGGGTAACAATCGCCAAGAAAAACCTAAATGTCCACAATGTGGAAGACGACATGTAGGTGAATGTTGGGGTAAGTCTACTAACAGGGTCTGTTACAGATGCAGTTCGAAGGATCACTTCATTAGAGATTGCACGGAACTTGATGAGAAAAATAAGATGCAAGGTGCAAGACCTAGTGGAACAACGACTAGAGGTAGACCACCGAGAATTTCAGGAGGTAGGGGTGGTAGTCAGAGAGGGACTTCTGATAGGGCTGTTCGATCTGAGACTCGTGCTCCTGCCAGAGCTTATGCCATCCGCGCATGAGAGGAGGCATCCTCTCCTGATGTTATCACTGGTACTTTCACTCTCTTTGATACTGATGTGATTGCATTGATTGACCCTGGCTCTACTCATTCATATGTATGTGAGACTTTAGCATCCAGTAAGACTCTACCTGTTGAGTCTACTGAGTTCGTAATTCAAGTGTCAAATCCTTTGGGTTGATATGTACTTGTTGACAAAGTGTGTAAGAAATGCCCTCTAATAATCTGAAATTCCTGTTTTTCGGCCGATTTGATGCTTTTACCATTTGATGAATTTGATGTTATTCTTGTTATGGATTGGTTGACCGTACATGATACAGTGGTGAGTTGCAAAAGAAAGACCATTGATTTGAAGTGTGCAAATAATGAGATAGTCCGAGTTGAGTCTACTGACTTAAAGGGAGTGCCAGCAATAATATCCTCGATGATCGCTCAGAGATATGTGAGAAAGGGGTGTGAACCATATCTTGCGTACGTATTTGATAGCAAAGAGGCGGAAAGGAAACTTGAATCAGTACCAGTGGTTTGTGAGTATTCAGATGTTTTTCCTGAGGAGTTACCGGGATTACCACCTGTTCGAAAGATAGAATTTGGCATCAAACTTGTACCTGGTACCACACCAATCTCGATAGCTCCTTATCGTATGGCACCAACGGAATTGAAAGAATTGAAAACGCAGTTACAAGAGTTGACGGATAGAGGCTTTGCTCGACCGAGTTTCTCACCTTGGGGTGCACCAGTATTATTCGTGAAAAATAAAGATGGAACCATGAGAATGTGCATCGACTATCGTCAATTGAACCAAGCAACAATAAAGAATAAATATCCGTTACCACGTATTGATGATTTGTTTGACCAGCTAAAGGGAGCATCAGTATTTTCAAAGATAGATTTGAGATCGGGTTATTATCAATTGCGTGTTCGAGACTCAGACATACCTAAAACTGCTTTTAGAACAAGATACGGTTACTACGAGTTCTTGGTGATGCCGTTTGGACTCACTAACGCCCCTGCGGTATTTATGGACTTAATGAATCGAATTTTCAGACAATATCTGGATCGGTTTGTGGTTGTGTTTATAGATGACATCTTGATTTATTCACGAGATGAAACTGAACATGTTGAGCATTTGAGATTGGTATTACAGATGTTACAAGACAAGCAGTTATACGCAAAATTCAGTAAATGCGAGTTTTGGTTGAGAGAGGTTAGCTTTTTGGGGCACGTGGTATCCGCATCAAGTATTAGAGTTGATCCGAACAAAATTTCGGACATACTCGATTGGAAGCCTTCGAGGAATGTTACTAAAGTTAGGAGCTTTTTGGGACTTGCTGGTTATTACCGACGGTTTGTAAAGGGTTTTTCGATAATAGCTACACCGCTGACAAAACTACTTCAAAAAGATGTTGAGTTTGAATGGTCAGAAAAATGTCAGGAAAGTTTCGATCGATTAAAAACCTGTTTAACTGAAGCTCCAGTGCTAGTACAGCCGGAATTCGATAAAGAGTTTGTTATTTACAGTGATGCATCATTGCTTGGGCTAGGTTGTGTGTTGATGCAAGAAGGTCGAGTTGTGGCTTACGCGTCGAGACAATTAAAGTCGCATGAGAAAAACTATCCGACCCATGATCTTGAATTAGCGGCCATAGTATTCTCCTTGAAAATATGGCGACACTACTGTTTGGAGAGAGGTGTCATATTTATTCGGACCACAAAAGTCTTAAATATTTGATGTCTCAAAGAGATTTGAATCTGTGACAAAGACGTTGGCTTGAGTTGTTGAAAGATTATGAACTCGTCATTGATTATCACCCGGGAAAGGCTAACGTGGTTGCCGATGCTTTAAGTCGTAAAGCGCTGTTTGCTTTGAGAGCGATGAATGTTCACCTGTCTGTTTCATCCGATAATGTGCTAGTAGCAGAATTAAAGGCCAAACCATTATTGATCCATCAAATACTTGAATCCTAGAAAGTTGACACTGAATTGGTTGCTAAACGAGTTGAATGTGATTCAAATGTGGACTCAGAGTTTCAGATTGACGACAATGATTGCTTGATGTTCAAAAGTCGATTATGTGTTCCAAGAAATTCAGAACTTATTTCAATGATTTTGAGCGAGGCTCATAGTAGTCGAATGTCAGTTCACCCGGGGAGTACAAAAATGTACAATGATCTGAAACGTCAATTTTGGTGGCCTGGCATGAAACGAGACATTTCTGACTTTGTTTCAAGGTGTTTGATATGTCAACAAGTGAAAGCAGAACATCAAGTGCCTTCAGGATTACTTCAGCCGATCATGATACCCGAATGGAAATGGGATCGAGTAACGTTAGACTTTGTAACTGGCTTACCGTTGACACAGAGTAAGAAAGACTCAATCTGGGTTATTGTTGATAGATTGACGAAGTCTGCTCATTTTATCCCTGTTCGTACTGATTTCTCGCTCGATAAATTGGCAGAATTATATGTCTCCCAAATTGTCCGATTGTATGGAGTACCTATTTCTATTGTGTCGGATAGAGATCCGAGATTTACATCGCAATTTTGGAAGAAATTGCAAGAAGCATTGGGTACCAAGTTGCATTTTAGCATCGCTTTTCATCCCCAGACTGATGGTCAATCTGAGCGGATAATTCAGATACTCGAAGATATGTTGAGATGTTGTATCCTAGAGTTTTGTGGTTCATGGGAAAGGTATTTGCCTTTGATTGAATTCGCTTACAATAATAGTTTTCAATCAAGCATTAAGATGGCACCTTACGAGGCTTTGTATGGTCGTAAATGCCGTACACCCTTGTTTTGGACTGAACTTAGTGAAAGTAAAATTTTTGGGGTTGATTTAATTAAAGATGCTGAGCAGAAAGTAAAAGTAATCCGTGAAAGTCTGAAAGCAGCATCGGATCGTCAGAAGTCATATGCGGATTTAAAAAGAAAAGACATTGAATATTAGGTTGGAGACAAAGTGTTTCTTAAAGTTTCACCTTGGAAAAAGGTGCTCAGATTTGGCCGTAATGGCAAATTGAGTCCGAGATTCATCGGGCCGTATGAAATATCCGAACGAGTTGGACCAGTCGCATACCGATTAATTTTACCCCCTGAACTTGAAAAGATTCACAACGTCTTTCATGTCTCGATGCTTCAACGATATAGGTTCGATCCATCGCACATAATTAATCCATCTGAGATCGAGATTCAATCTGATTTGAGTTACGAAGAAGAACCGGTTCGCATTTTAACACGTGAAGTAAAAGAATTGCGAAATAAGAAAATCCCATTAGTGAAGGTACTGTGGCATAAACACGGGGTCGAAGAAGCTACTTGGGAACTTGAGGACTCTATGAAGGATCGATATCCTAATTTGTTTGCTGGTAAGATTTTCGGGGACGAAAATTCCTTATGTGGGGGAGAGTTGTGACAGTCCTAATTAGACCCTAGTCGGAAAGTGGTTTTGGGACCACAAAAATTGAGTTTTATAAATAATTAAAAGTTATATTCTATGCTCATGATGTGAGTAAATGCATGTGTGAAAGTTTCAAGCATTAATTTGGTCATTTTTAAGTGAATTTATTAAAATGGACTTATATGAAACACTTTAGAAATGTGATAGGTTAATTTTTATAATGGTCTATTAGTGCATGTATTAAAAATAGTGGTTTTGCATGTCAATTTACCCATAATATATATAGTGGCCGGCCAAGAAATGATGATGCTCCACTAATTCTAATTTAATATAATTTTTAAGTTAACAAATAATTTAAATAATTCTAATAAAATGAATTAAAAAAATGATAGGGATGAATAATAGAAGAAAGAGAAAAGAGAGAGGGTGTTCATCTTCTTCTTCTTCTCTCAAAGCCGAAACAAAGATGAAGGAATAAGGGGAAATTTTCCCCAAAGCAATTCGGCATTTTTCTTTAGCTAGTAAGAGGTAAGTTTTGAATTGTTGATTTGGTTTTATGATATGTTAAGTTAATAATTGGATGCACTCTTGGTAATGTCAAGAAAGTTGAAACTTTTATGGTGGTTTAGGCATCATGCCGTGAATCTAAGTGTTAGAATTAGAGGTTATTTTCATGTTGTATGGAGTAAAAGGGGTATGATAGTATGGAATGAAGATTTTTGAATAAGTAGTTTAATAGCACCTTGTACATTCGGTTATATTGAGTCTAATTGGAATGTTAATTTCTTTCTCTATGATTATTTTCCTTGTATGTTAAATGGTTCTTTGATAGGGCCGAATGAATTATGAAGGTCATAATAAGAATGTATGAAGTTTAAGGTGCGAATTTTAGTCTTGGTAAAAATGGATTATGCGATATTAAAGATGAATTTAACGAAATGAAGATGATGGAAGTAATCTCATAGAAACTTTACGATTAAGTATTTGATTGGGTAATATCTCGTAACTCGTTCCAGTGATGGAAACGGGTTAGGGGTGTTACAATAATAGGTCTTACTTTCCCAATTCCCAACTTACTAAAAATAGATAGGTCTTACTTTCCCAATTCTCAACTTCCTAAAAATAGACATAAGTAGTATATTTATACTTGCTCCTAAGTCACAAAATGCCTTACCAACATACTGATTTCCAATTGAACAAGGGACATTGAAAATCCCTGGGTCCTTCACCTTTAGAGGTAATTTATTAGTCAACATCATTGTGCACCCTTCAGTGAGAGCTACAGTCTCAAATTCTCCCAATCTACGCTTCTTTGATAGTATGTCTTTCAAAAATTTCACATAATTAGGCATCTGCTCCAAAGCTTCCACCAATGGTATGTTTATGTGAAGTTGCTTAAGGACATCTAGAAATATTTTAAACTGAGCATCTTGTTTACAATTGTGGAATCGTTGCGGAAATGGTGGAGGTGGTCGTCCTTTAGGTTGATGATGTTGTTTTGCTGTAGCATTTCCATCAGCAAAATGATGTGATTCTTCTGTAACATTATTTTGTTTAGCCTTTCCAAACACAGTATGATTTTCAGACATTTCTGAAATCTTTCCATTGTTGCATTTTGATTTGCCATCTTCTTCCATAGCATATTTAACGATTTCTGTAACAACCCACTTTTTTTGTAGTGTCGGAATAGTGGTTTTAGGGCCACAAATTTGACATGTGAGTTCGTAAATATTATTATTTAATATTTATGAGTAATTTGGTGTAATGGTCAAATTTTGATTTAATGATTTTTATTAAATGGAAAAATAATTTGGTTTAAGTGGTAAGACCCTAAAGTCAAGTGGTTTTAGAAAATGAGGTATCGAGACCTCATTTCTATAAACTCTAGTCATAAGTGTTTTATTAAATATTTATGGAGTGTTATTAAGGTCGTATTAAAGTTTCGTTAAGAAATTTTGACATTTAAATGATTTATTAAATGAAAAGGATTAAATTGTAAAAAGTGTAAAAGTTGAGTTTTATTAATTAAAAGGGTTAAACAGCTATGGAAATGAAAGGAAACAGACTCAAATGGTAGATAAACCATTTAAGGAATTATTGGACAAATATGGACACGGATTTGATGTTTTATTTAATTATTAACCAAGGTTAAAATGGTATATTTGAAAAATAAAATAAAACTATAATTGTATCATCTTCCCCAACTATGTTCTCCACCGAAAATGAAGAGAAAAAAGACACCATTTTATGCTTTGAAGGTTCGGTTGAGCATAATTCATGCATGTTGGTATTTTGAAGTTAGTTTTTAATGATTTTTACGTTTTTGAGATAGTTATAGCTTAATTTAGCTAACATGTGGGTCAACTTGTAAAGTTGTTAAATATTTAGAATTTTACCATGGATGAATTTGAGGTGGTTTTGAAATTTTATGCTAGAATCTTAAGCTTGATTGCTAGATAAGACTATTTTATAAAGTGATTTTTTAATTTTAATGTTTTAAAGACTAAAATGTGAAAATATAAAAGTACAAGGATTTAATGTGTAATAACTGCGAATATGAGCTGTAGTAAGGTTCCAATAAATTTGGCTAGGCTTGAAATTGAGTAAAAATGGTTAATTTCCATGTTTTAGGCTCAAGGACTAAATTGAATAAAATTAAAATATTAGGGGCGATTTTGTAAAATGTTCAAAAAGGCTTAATTGCATAAAATAATTGATTTTGTTGTTTGAAATAATAAATTAAATGAAATTATTAATTTAGATCAAGAACGATTGAAAAATCTAAGTGAAGGGGAAAATACCAAATAGCGTCTATACTTTGACAATTCTGCAATTTAGTCAGGTAAGTTTGTATGTACGAAGTACTATGTTTATGTTATTTAATTATATGTTATTATGTATTGGTAATGTCAATAATCCATGTATATCCGATGAAATGCCATGACGATTATCGAGCCTCGGTTGAACCTTAGGAATCTGTAGGATACAAATGACATGTTATTAGGGATTTCATGTTTCGGGTGCTAGTCTTGAATGTCCTACTGATGGCTGAGGTCCTGCATTTGTCATGGATTCTCCATAGCTCATGTGAGCAGTATCGTGTAGCTTACATTCTGACCTACAGCTCATGTGAGCAAGCCCATTTCACAGCTCAAATGTTATGATTATATGTTTAAGCACACTTCATGTGAGTTTTCCCGAGTATTCGATGATATTTTAAGTGGTTCAGCGGGCATGAAAAGGAAAGGAACAGTAAGTGTTCAAATGAACTATATCATGTATTAATAAAAATGATTGAAATGGTAAACTTCAATGGAAATATGATTATGTTCATGAAAAGGTTGTATGAATCAAATGATGTATTTTTTCATGAAATGGCTTATCATGTGGCTGATCCCAAAAGAGTTATGTATAAATGCACTAACTTGTGTATTGATGATGATGTTTAGGCTTGTGTCAAGCTTTTGGTTATGGTTGATGTTTACGCTTATGCTTTGTATTATGCAAATGAAATGGGTAAGAAAAGGGAATGAAACGGTAAGTTCATAACTGGGATATATTATAATGATATAAAAGAATTTATTAGTTAAATGACGTACTTATATCTGAGTTGATGGTTATATAGATTTATAAATCTTATGGCATTGGTATAGGTTTATATTTATTCTATAAAGTTTATCATTGAAATGGAATATGAGGTTTTAAGTTTATACGAATTTACTAAGCATTATGTGCTTACGTAGTTTCTTTCCAATGTTTTATAGATAATCTAAAGCTCGATCAGATTGGAAGCTCGTCAGAGATCTATCATACTATCCAGCATAAATTTCGGTAGTTTTTGATGTTTTGATCAAGGTTATAATAGCATGTATATGTGGACTTATGTTTAAAGTTAGTTGAATGTTGGTTGATGATTTTGGCATATATAAGTTGTTTTTGACACTATATGATGTTGATTTGTTTGTGTCATTATGGTACTTATGAATCATAAAAGGTATGGCTCAAATGGCAAGTTATGTTGAAATGTTAATGGTCAATTTTGAAGTGTGATCTGATAAAAGTTGACTTATGTTTGATAGTAGAAATGTGATTCAAATATGTGCATGTTTTTATAAGTTTGTATCTTTGCGTTTGAGGTGCCTTGTATGGCATATTGGTTGAATGGTTTTGAACTATTGAATTGGTCATTTCATGTTGGTTTTGGTCATGTTTTGATACTTTGATTAGGTGTTCTTAAAGGTCTTTAGATGGCTGCTTGAATTGGTGATGGAAATGGCTTGAATTTGGTCAATTTCATGTCCATACGGCCTGAGACACGGGCGTGTGACTTAGTCATGTGTGACACATAGCCTGGCAACACACCCATGTGTCCCTTGTAGGTTTTCATGCATGCAAGTAAGGCTGTTACGTAGCCTAGCACATGGCCTGGTAGATGGGCATGTGAAGCTATTTCGAGTTACACTGCCTGGCACACAGTCGTCTAACTTGGCCATGTGACCCTACTCAGAGAGTTACACGGGTAAGGACATGAGCTAGGAGATAGTCGTGTGACCCTATTTCAATTGTTACACAGCCTGAGACACGGGCATGTGTCTCAATCGTGTGAGGCACACGGCCTAGCCATATAGCCGTGTGAACCCTGTAGACCAAATTTTTTAACTTTTTCTTGAACTTTCTAAATGTTTTCAATTTAGTTTCTAGTGTATTTTTAGGGCCTCGAGGGCTCGATTCAAGGATGATTTGTATGTTTATGAATGAATTTTGTGATGTTTATATTAATGTATGAAAAGTATGATGTAATGTTCCATTTGTACAGTAATGCTCCGTAACCCTAATCCAGCGATGGATACGAGTTAGGGGTGTTACAATTTCATTCAGCTGAGTGCCACTTTTGAGAGTAATTACCTTACAATGCTCCTTCCCTTGTGATCTCGAATTCTTAGTATCACTTGGTAGAGCTCTTTGTGGTCTAGAACTCAAAGCATTTGTTGTCTGCCCTACTTGATTCTCAATAGCTCGATGGATGCAGCTTGACTCTGAATTACAACATCATTTTTAGCCATATATTCTTTCAACAAGGCTTCAATAGATGATGATGAAGGAACCGATGCCTGACCTTGTTGGGCATTCTGCCTTGACATAGGTTGAGTACAAGTAGGAGATGCACTAATGGCATTTTATCTTGTAACGTTGTTAAAATTCCCGCACCTTGATTATTCCAACTAAAGTTTGGATGTTGCTTCCACCCTGGATTATACGTGTTGGAATAGGGGTTATTGTTCTGGTTGAAATTACCCATGTAACATAGATGCTGGATTTGATAGGCAATCGTCAAATTCATAGTCTTCACCACAATAAGCACACGCTGGTTCGACTGCTTTCATCTCCTAAACTACAATTGGTCTCTTCATTCTTTTGGTCATATTAGTTAAAAATGATACCTGGGCAGTAAATGAAGCGGTTGCATCAAGTTCCATGGTGCCAGCAACTCTCCTGCCATTCCCAATTCACGTGGTAAGATATTGGTAATCAATGTTGGAAATCCATTCCAAAATCTCATAAGCTTTATTGTAAGATTTCTCCAACAAGGCACCATTGGCAGAAGCATCAACTACCATTCTTGTATGTGTATTCAACCCATTATTAAACATCTCCATCCAAGTCCAGTGCTGAAACCCATGCATCAGACATTTATGCAGTAATTCTTTAAATCTTTCCCAAGCTTCATACAACATTTCATCCTCTAATTGTCGAAAAGACGTGGTGTTATTTCTAAGCTTGACATTCATGTTTCGCAAATTATACCATAGCAAAAACCTCTTACAAAGGTCATTCCATGATGCCACTGTCCCTAATGGAAAAGTCTCTCAAGGAATATGGAAACAATTTAAGCTGCAAGGTCTCTTCAGTAACACCCTGTTGTTGAAATGAGTCTTAGACTTCTAGAAAAACTGTTAAATGCAATTGTGGATCTTCAGTAGGCAACCCACTGAACTGTCCCACTGTTTGCAACATCTGAAACATCACTGGTTTCAATTCAAAATGCTAAGCTTAAATGTGTGGTCTAACTATCCCTGGATTTAGATCATCCAAAATTGGCACAACATGTTCACGAATTGGCCTCTCTCGGTCATCTATCATGCGATGAATAGGAAGATCAATATCCTGACCATTAGGATTTAATGGATCATTCAAACCAAGATCATTCCCATCCCTAGACATGTTAGGTACTTCTCTTCCCCTACTTTGCAAAGTTCTCTCAATATCAGGGTCAAAAAGATACTCTTCATTAGTAGGAACGCCTCTATTCATGCACTGATAACAAACCTATAGAAATTAAAAACAAATAAGTTAAATAAAACTAATAGAATTAGATAAGAAAATAACAAAACTAGGTTTCACTAAACTGCTGATCCTCGGCAACAGCATCAAAAACTTGTTGCATATGAATATGCTAAGCGAATTGTGCAAGTGTACATGTTAGATCAAGTAATAAAGTGATATATAACAACTCGTTTTTAGTCAAGTCGGAACAGTGGTTTTGGGACCACAAATCTGAGGTAAAAATAATTATTTTATTATTATTTTAATATTTACAGCATGATAGTATGATTATGTGAAAATTTCATTAAGAAATTTTATTATTTGAGTGCTTAATTTGATAAAAAGGACTAAGTCACGTAAAGTGTAAAACTTGAGTTCTACTAGTTAAAGGTGTCTAATAGCTATGGAACCTTAAAGTAGAGGTTCTTATTTTGTAATTAGACCATTGTTAATGTTAGTGGACAAAGATGGAAATCATTTAAGTGAATTATAATGTTTTAATTAAAGGTTAAAAATGTAATTTAATTAAAGGTTATAGCATCCAATCAAGGTCCTCGAGCTCTAAACTTTGAAAAAAGAACTTCTGCAGCCTTGAGTTAGAAAGAATACGGCCAAAACCTTGGGAAAAATGGTCCACCTGTTCAGAAATGAACATTACAAATCGATCTCAAATAAGAAGATTAAGGTTTAGGGTTTTTCCATTGATGAATATATATGTATTTTGATGTTAGATGATAGAAAAATGCATGCTTGTGGTTAGATAAACAACATTTGTAAAGTGATTTTTTGACAAAATTGTCATCTAGGGATTTAATTGAGAAATGTTGAAATTTTGTGGTTAATTTGTAAAATAAATGAAAAATATGGGTTGTTTTGGTAATAATAAAAATTCAACTAGCATGGGTAGGGACCAAATTGCATGAATTTGTATTTTTATGAGATAAGGACTAAATTATAAAAATGTTGAAATATTAAGGGCAAAAGTGTAAAGTTGCCTAAATGTGTATTTTGGACTAAATTGAATAGAGTGATAATTAAATACGTTAATTTTGATTACATTTAGATCAAGAAAAGAAAAAATTTGGATTTAGATCGGGGGGAAAATAAGGTTTTGGACTAGTCGATCCATTCCATCGTTTTAGTGATCGAGGTAAGTTCGTGTGTTAATAAGCATTATTATAATTGTGTTTTAAATGCTTTAATATTGAATAAATTGTGTATACGACCTTGCGAAAAATATTTGACGACAATTCAGAAAATGAGAAATCCTGGTTGAACCTTAGGAATAGATTAGGATACGAATGACATGTCATTAGGGGTTACGTGATTTGGGTGTTGGTCTGTACGTCCTACCGGTGGCTGAGTTATCCGGCATGTGTTGCGGATTCTCATCAGCTTGTGTGAGCAGCATCGCGTAGTTTTGTCATGACTGTCAGCTTGTGTGAGCAGACCTGTTGATAGCTTGAGAGTGAGCATTACATGTGATATGAGATTGAGATAGGTTCGGCTATGTATTGGCACTTAGGGTGCTAGATTTTCGAGTATCCGATAGTATTCCAAATGGTTCAACAGGTACATCGAAGATACAAAATGGTGAGAAATAGATATGTATCAGTACATGTATGTACGGGAATTATATAAGCATTGAATCTATGGAAGTTGTGAATTCATGGTTAATTGTGTGATTGAATATAGGTTAACATTGTGATTAAATGTTTTGTAGTATGTTATGTTCATATTCTTGAATGGTAATTGAATGGTGAGCTTTGCTTATTATTTCATACGAGCTTACTAAGCTTTATAGCTTACATTGTTTATTATTTCATGTTTTATAGTGAAATAAAAGCTAGCTTGGATTTGGGAATTGTTAAAGGCCTCATCACACTATCAAGCTATCACTTTGGTACTTTTGACTCTATGTATTTTGATTATATGGCATGCATAGGAGCTTTGGTCATTTTGGTATATTTTAGTAGTGGATGTAGCCATTTAAGTTAGCTTGTAAATGTTAAGTGGTTGGTTATGTATATAAAACCAAGTGATTTGGCTTATTTTGGTTGATTTAGTTTCCTATATATATGTGCATATGGCTTTTGTTATGTGTTTGATAATTGATATGTGATGCTTGTTGAGAAATTGGTATTATGGATATTAAATAGTTGATAATTGAGGATTGGTTTGCTTGTGATTTAGGTAAATTGATGCACAATGGAAAGTCTCCATTTAGGTGATGTGAAAATGTAGAATTTGGCATGAATGGAATAACCTATTTTAATACTTGTGTGTATTGTGCTTAAAGGTATGGATTTAGCATGAATTAGGCTTGGTTATGCTTGGTTTCAAGGCCTATTTATGCTTTGTATTATGTCAATTGGTTTGGTGTAGGTGTATGACAATTGGGTGAGCAAAATGGCTTGGTAAATAGCCTATTTTTGTCCACACGGGCAGGGACACAGGCATGTGTCTCAGCCGTGTGCGACACATAGTTAGGTGACACGGCCATGTGTCCCCTGGTGTTTAATTAAAAACCAAGTCAGTCTGCACCACATGGCCCAGCACACGGGCGTGTGACTTGACCGTGTGGCATAAGTCAGTATACCCTATAGGTTTGACAAGGCCTAGCACACAGCCTGGTACACGGGTATGTAAGGCCACTTCGAAGGGCACACAGGCTGGTTACATGGGCGTGTGGTTGGCCGTGTGACCCAAGTCAGAGAGCTACACAGGGTTGGACACGAGCTGGGACACAGCCATGTGATCCCATTTCGAATGTCCACACGGCCTGTGACATAGTTTGTCTTTGGCAGTGTGAGACACACGGCCGAGCCACACTGGTGTGTGTCCCCTGTATTTTGCACAATTTTCCAAGTGTTCCCAGAATTTTTCGAGTTATCAGTTTAGTCCCGAACCATTCTTAATGCATGTTTTGGGCCTCGTAGGCTTGTATTAGGGACAATGTGAATGATGTTGAATGATGATTACATGAAATTTGAAAATGTATGTGAAATGTATGTTTAATTGTATAATAAGTACGGTAAGGCTCCGTAGCCATATTCCGGCGTTGAATACGGGTGAGGGGTGTTACATGATAAGTGATATAACCTCTGCAGGGATTGGTTAGGTATGAATTGATAAAGTTATTATAAAGGAGTGTGATTAATGCTATGCCAAAAACAATATTAAGACTGTAATAATAATTAAGGAATACTGATGTGTGTAATACGTGAATTCTAACAAATAAATGAAAATGCTAAGGCAAGACAAGAGTAAGAATGCATTGGAAATTATGAGAATGATTACATGAATAATATGTAAACAAGTATCAACTAAGGATGTGAAAATAGAAATGCTATAGCAAAAGTTAAAAGATCGTAGATTGGGATTTCTGAGAATCTACCGTTATTAACCAATAATGCCTTGGCAAAATCAATCTTATTCTACTACTTGGAAGAGATCTAAAATGGCCTACTTCTTTCGAGAGTAAGACCTTAAGTTATCTTGCCTGAAGCGATATATGTCTATAGGCCTTTACCATGGTACCCAGCACTGTTTTGTTTTCTTTCCGTATGGAACACTACTTTATGTCTAGAGACTGCTACAAGTATTCGGTCGAATACTTGCTCATATCATTCAATTTCGATCTAATTAACCTAACCTTGTCAATATTAGATTAATTTCATAAACATGCTGCACATTCATCTATGTCTGGAGATTATAAGCATGCGATTCATAAATACCATTAAATGAAATAGTAAATTAAAACTAATCTATGCTTTAGCCATTAAAGGAACTAAAAGGTTTCGTCAAGCAATCCCAACCCTATGAGATTAACTCATGGTTTGGACAATAACATCCAAATTCAAAATAGCATTCAACATCATTTTCATCAATAAAGATCACAAAAAAACAAATAAAGAAGAAAAGGAAGAACTTAGGGAAGATAGCTTTCACCTTTCCAACCCACAACTCCAGTGATGCAATATCTTGTGATTGCCTAGAGGGATTGCCTTCTTCTTCTCCTCTTCCAGCTCTGCCTTGTTCTTGACCGTTATCCTCTACTTTCGTCCAAGGATTTTTTTTTCCAATTCTCCCTCTAACTGTCTCTCCCTCTTCTTCCCTCTTTCTTGTTGGGTTTTATACCTCTTCCTTTAAAGTAGGCCCATCATCCTATGATCTTTTCCTCTTTTTTTGGCTGATTTTTCTGGTACATGTACAATAGGGCTGATAATGGTTAAGTGTTGACTTGCTCGCTTCTTGATTTTGCAACGACATTCGTGTTGGCAAGCTATCCAACCTTTTCCCACGACAAACCTTCTCTCATTTACTTCTTTTCCTCATTCTACACCTGCCACTTAACAAGCAAATTCTTCACACAAACAATTAAAAGTAACATGTAATAAAATTGAAGCACGATCCAAGCCTTTTAATACAATTTCCTAAAAACACTAATGGAAAATCTTAAAATGCAACTAAACTTACCTAAATACAAGCAATTAATCAAGTCTAAAGGCATAAAATATAACTCTTTTCAAGAGTTATCAATTATCGAGATAGATGATTAAATTGAATAATTCGCAAAATATATAAGACCTTGTAATTGAATGTGAATTGGATAGAATTTGATGATATACCATTACTGAATTATTATTTGTAGATAAAAACGATGTAAGATCCTCGAAAGGGCACGGAAAGGCGAAAGTTGACAATGAGTGACGTAAGCTTTCAGTTTGTATTTCTATAACTCAATTAATTTTAATTGTCACATATTTTTATTGTGCTATTTGGTAAGGTATGGAAGTAAGATGTGAGAAATTAATTGTATTGAATTGGTGAGAATATGCTTGAGTATTGAGGTAAAGGACTAAATCGAATCAAATTGAAAATAATGTAGTTTGATGAAAGTATGAAATTAACTTGAAATTGGGTTAAATTATATTATATTACAGGCTATTTTACCCATATAACCTAAAAAAAATAATATTTACAAAAATGACCCTGGTTCAAAAACATTCACCCAAATTACCTAAAATGAATAGTAAATTTGGGTTATGGGAACCCAATGGCCAACACCCCGTTGTATTTTGACCCCATGATTGCTTAATGATTGTGTCAGGCTTTAATTTTTTTTTATTTTGGGACATCAATGGCCGGCATTAGGGCTTTTTTTAAAACCGTATCCTACTGGTATACTCAATTACTAGTATTTGAAAAAAAATTTGGGTTTTGGCCATCTAATGGCCAATACCAAAGTACAATAAAAAATATTTTGGGTTCTGGCCAATAGATGGTCGGCACTAACACCTTTTTCAGGTCCCGAAATTATTTTTTTTTGGGACACTGATGGACAGACCAACTTTATTAGATTTTTTTTTTTTTTGGTTTTGGGACACTGATGGCCAGCACCAGCCTTATCAAATTAAAAAAATTTGTTTGGTTCTGGGACACTAATGGTCGGTACCAACTTTATTAGATTTTTTTTGGGGTTTTGGGACACTGATCGCCAGCACCAACCTTATCAGATTAAAAAAATATTTTTTTTGGTTCTGGGACACTGATGACCGGCAGCAAGTATTAAAAAAAATATTTCTCTTAATTTGGGGAATTAGATGGCCAGAACCCCTTACTATATATATAGGGTGTAATATACTGATTTTGGGCCTAGTCGAAATGGTGGTTTCGAGACCAAAAATTTGAGATAGAAATAATTATTTTATAATTATTTTGAGGTCTATGATATGATTGCATTGTTGTGTGAAAATTTCGTGAAGAAATTCTATGCATAAAGTGCTTAATTTGAAATTAGGGACTAAATTGAATAAATTTCAAAACTTGTGTTCTAGAAGCATTTTGCATAAAATTGAATTATATTATTAATTAAAGGTCCTTAAAGAGAAATTTGACCAATTTCTAAAAAAATTTTGGACAAAAATGGGCTTGGAAGGGTAAAAATTTAAAGAATAGTAAAAAGGGCATTTTGGTCATTTAGGGGTAAAACGAATTAAAAGACAAATTTTAAAACCCAAATGTGTCCATCTTCAACCCCATGGCCGAATATAGCAAGGAGAAACCATGGCTAGGGTTTTTCAAGCTTCCAAGCTCGATTGTAAGTCCGTTCTAGCCTCGTTTTTAATGTTTTTTTTATGTTTTTTGAGTCCCGGTAACTTGATTTAGCTTATGCTAGCAATAATTTAACCTAGGGTTTATATTTGGAAAAATATCCATAGGTGAAATTTGTGTATTTTGGAGTTTTATGATATAATATGAGGTTTTAAATTATGTTAGACAACTTGTGCTACTCGGTTTTAAGTGAAAACGAGCAAAAGGGCTTAATCGGTAAAAATACCAAATAGTCATAAGTACATGTTAGAGTGAGAATTTGATGTTGCCATAGAAGGGAAAAATGATCAGCATGTCATAAAACATAAGAAAATAGGCTGAAGTTTAATTTACGAGCTTTGGGGAAAAAGTGTAAATATGCGAAAATTTAGGGGCAAAACTATAATTTTTCCAAAATATGATTTTGGGTCAATTTGAATAATGTGAGTCCTAATTAGACTATATTTCAAATGATAGAGCAAGGAAAACTGAAATTCGGGCTAAAATGGGAAAAATACCAAGTTGTGGACGAAATGGTAAAAGTAGCCATTTTCGCATACGAGGTAAGTTCATATGTAAATGTTGGTAACATAGTTATTATTTTAAATGTTTTAATGTTATTTAAATGATATGATAATTATTATGAAATATTATACTTGTGATAATTGTTTGATAATATGTCAAATTATGTGATATACTTGGAAAATGTGAAATACTACCGAGTATCGGTATCGGCATTCCGTAGAAGATGGTTGAGACACATGATTGGGAAAAAGGTCCCGTTGAACCTTAGGAATGGATTAGGATACAAGTGACATGTCACTAGGATATTTGGGCATCCGAACTCGTTGAGTTGAGTCCGAGTTCACTTATGGATGCGAATGTCCGAACTCGTTGAGTTGAGTCCGAGTTCGAGAGATGTAACTAGGCATCCAAGCTCGTTGAGTTGAGTCCGAGTTCACTTATGGATGCGAACGCCCGAGCTCGTTGAGTTGAGTCCGAGTTCACTTATGGGCAGGTTACATGGTAGCTTGGCTACATATGTGGCACTTATGTGCAAACTTTCCATGTATCCGAACTATATTCCGATGTGTTCAACAGGTAAAATTCTACTCAAATGGAGGAATACTCGAGATGAAAGGGACGTATTGGTAAGTGTTGTGAAATGGATACTTTGAATAGGTATGTACTTAACCTTCGGGTTGAAAACTCGATATAACAACAATATGGTAAGATGATAAATGAAAATGTGATATAAATATCTCGGTGATGATTATGCAAATGATGTTTTATGTTTGCTTATATAGTTGTGTTACTTGCTATTTGCATGTGAACATACTAAGCATTTATGCTTACTCCCTCCTTTTCATTCCTTGTAGTTTTGACAAGCCAGCTCGGAAATCGGGAACGGTCGGAGGCTCGCTCACACTATCCGTGTATCATCTTGGCATAATGGCTTGTATATTTTGAGCATGGCATGTATAGCGTTATAATCATTTTGTGTATATGGTCTTATGATATGGTTATTGAGTGGTATGGAAATGCTTGGTAATGATTAGCCATTGGAATGGCTAATCATGATCATATTTGGTGTTATGTATGCTAAATTGCTAGCTAATCCATGGAAACCATGAAATAGGTAAAATTTACCATAAAATAGATTCAGACAGCAGCAGTGATGTGAGTTTGAAAAGTAATTAAAAATAGTAGAGATATAATTAGATGATGAATAAAATATGGAATTGAACAATTATGAGTCTATTTTCATATGGATGGAACAAAACAGGTATATGAGTTATATTTTATGAGATGTTTAAATTTTTGTGAAACAAGGCCAGAGCGATTTCTGGATTCCCTGTTCTGACTTTAAAAATTCATTATAAATTTTAAAAAATAATTATAAGTCATCCTTTATATGTACAGATTCCTTATTGAGTCTAGTTTTATTAGAAACAAATAGCATAGTCATTGAAACTCTGTACAGGGAGATATCTGATTCGTAATACACAGAGGTCAGAGCAGTCAAACCCTGAAACAGGGGAGAATTTAACTAATAAACTGTACTAATTGGCTTGACCAAAAATTCTAGAAAAAAATTAGTAAATAGATATATGAGTCTAGTTTCAGGAAAAATTTATGGAATTGGATTTTGAGTTTCGGAACTCGAGATATGAATTTTTTAAACGACTGTGACACAGATTGCTAGCTTGACTGGAAATTTTAAAAATAAATTGTTCGAACTATTTAAGTAATGAATTAAGTCTGTTAACACCTCGTTTTCGACTCCGGCGACGGTCTCGCGTACGGGGTGTTACATAGGGGCTAGTTTGAGTTCTGATATTGTCATTAAATGAGAAAAAAATTGTTGAAAGAGCCATCAAAATCAGAGTGTTTTGTATTGTATCATCAAATGAGTTTTTTTTTTGTAGTGGATTATAGATGGGAGTGTTTTGTAGTGTACAACCAAATTTCGGGGTTGAATTATATACTGTCATGCTTTAACAGAGTTGAATTATATATTGTCATGTCAACTGTAAATGTTATGCCATTGAGGGTTATATGACTTTTTGCGCCACAGATGGCTAACAAAGATGTTCAATGCAGAAAGACATTATCTACGCTTCAAGAGCGTTTATTCTGCAACTTATAAGTAGGGTACTAATGCAACATAAACCTGATTCAAGAAGAAGACGACTAATTGTAAAGAGACTACTATTCAAAATTTTTGTATTATTTTTGTATCTGTAAATCAAATTTAGTTTGTATTATTTGTTGTTCGAATTTTATATTTTCATGTATTAATTTTTTGGAATGTTTTTATTTTTTTGTATTTGTAAATTTAATTTAGTCTGTATTATTTTTTCTTTGAATTTTATATTTTCGTGTATTAATTTTTTAGAATGTTTGTGTTTTTTGGGGTCTCTAAATTTTATTAGTCTGTATTTTTTGTTTGAATTTTATATTTTCGTGTAGTAATATTCTAAAATGTTTATATTTTCTTGTATTTGTAAAGTTAATTTGTTGCGTATTTTTAATTTTTTGAATTATATATTTGTTTTATTAAATATTTTGAAGTCATTTATTCAAACAAATAATTATTTTAGAAGAATTAAATTTATATTGAAAAATAGAATATTTACAAAATAAAATGAATATTTACAAATCAAAATCAAAATTACCGTGATCCAGGTGATGTCCCAGGCGCTGACATGTAACAGTTTAGCTGCCTCCATCGGTGATGTCGTGCACCTTATTGAGGCATTTCATAATTGCTCGGTCTGGCCTCCGGTGTCTCGTCCAGTGTACTTAGGAAAGTAGTATAACTGTATACACCATAACTGAAAGTTAAGAGATATTGCGTGACCAAAGGTGCCGATGGAAAAATGTCCTTAGTAGTAGGTGTACATGCTTGCTGTCGAGCACCGGGTGGTATGAGGATGATCTAGAGTGTGTCAAATGTTAAGGCTCGGGGTCATCACCAAATATATCATTGAATAATAGAAGAAATCGGGGCTCGAGCTCCGGGTGGTATGATGATGAACCAGATACATCATTTTGGGGCTCAGGATCGAGGTCAGAGGCAGAATCGTATCAGTGTTCCTGAATGGTGGAATTCGATTACGACGTGATCGTGCATTCATCCATTGCCATCAGGAAGATTCTGGTTGCGCGTCTTCCGGGAGCAGTATATAACGACCTTGGAATATAAAGGGCTTCCCATTTGCCATATACCATTCTACATACTCGCGCGTAGGAGAGAACCATTCCTCTAAGACATACAAGGGAGGGCACCTCGAATGTCGATCATCGTTCAGAAAGAACTACTGCTCATGTTTTTTTGCCAAATTTATTGCGTCTCGACTCGAACCCTTTTAGCTCATTCTGTGGACTTCTCTGATGTCGACGAGAGGGTTCGAGATAGGTTGCGCCCAACCGAAATGTCTCAATACCCGATCCCCATCGTACTGCTCCACCATATAAAAATGAATCAATGGAATATTTGACACGAACAGATGTTGCTGCTCAGTAACTCATGATGGTATGAGTGTTGCGATCTCTTCCTCGACATATGGCATCCATAGAAACTGCATAATATAGAGAACATGTTATTAGTTAATTTACTTTTTATGGAATTATTGTATTTTAAAAAAAGATTCAGAAGCGTATTTTACACCATCCCTAGAATGAGTCTCAATCATCATACGGTACACAGGTACAGTGAACGATCACCTGATTCCTAGTACAGTCGCCCATCTGAAAAAATAATAAAATTTCTGATTATTTTTTCCATGCAAAAATGAGTATACTATACTATACAATTAAAAAATAGAAGGTAAAATCAAACTATCAATTTACCTATTCATGAGTGGCCACACACATGGTTGGTGGCTCACTGGTGCCAAGAATGGCATTCGATATAGTGCCCAAGATTGCAATAAAAGGAATCAACCGCCCATGGTCTTGGTAGACGACTTTGTCGCTCAAAAAAGCTCGCAGTATAAACATGTCAATACTTCAAATCAGGTAAAAGGAGGTACATGATGTGGACTTTACTTTGATTCATGTCTGGCAACAATACTCCACCCATAAGTTGCTGAATAAACGCTCTTGCAGCGTAGATAATGTTCATCTGCATTAGATTGCTCAGTAGATTTTGGAAGTTTGCTCTTAACTACGTAAATTTAATATTGGTTAATGTTCCTTCCTCATCGTTGGGGGGCTCTCTTCCAAGTAACCACTCGCAGTGTAATAGTGACCTCCCCATACGGGAGGTGGAATGTGTGTGTCTCTAGGCGTCATCTTTCAACTAAGGCTAATATTAAATCAGCCCGTAGATCTGATATCTGACTGTATGCGCCTACCCCAAATCTCGCGACGTTCAAATTCGGTAAAACCCTTCGATCGAGAAAATATCTGAGATCATGCAATTCGGGTCTCACAATCTGGTACTGATCCTATGATGATTGACAGATGTGATCGGTGGTGAACAGTAACGATCAGTGGTGAATGGTAGTTATCAACGGTGGTGATTGGGTTTTGGGTTGAATCATGCCATTTATAGTGAGGTCACATCAAAGCAAGCCTAGCCTGCTAATGTCGACCATTATTTGGCCGTTTGACACCTAGGCTATAGCCTACTGGTGCCAACCATTGGTTAGCCTTCTTTGATAGACCTGACACAAGCCTAACACAGGCGTGGGCCTCTCATGCCATGTTTTGTCCACATTTTTTTTCATTTCAATTTAATTTTTAATTTCATTTTATATTCATTTCAAATTTCATTTGAATTTCATTTTTCTCATGTCATTTGAATTTCATCTGAATTTTAATTTCATTTCACTTTTTTAATTAAAACTTTATTTCTCATGTCAATTTTATTTTGTAATTTCAATTTCTTTTTAAATTTCGTTTTATTTTACTTTTTGTTCTCATGTTATTTGAATTTCATTTCAATTTGAATTTCATTTCACTTTTTTATTTTTTAATTAAAAAATTATTTTGTCATGTCAAGTTTTTCTTTTCTTTTAATTTCTTTTTAAATTTCATTTGAATTTCATTTTTTCTATTTTATTTAAATTTCATTTCACTTTTTTTCTTTTTTAATTAAAACTTAAATTGAATTTCATTTTTTCTCATTTTATTTGAATTTCATTTCAATTTGATTTTCATTTCATTTTCAAATTTCATTTCAGCCAAAACAGGCCTTGGTATACGAGATGCTCATAGACCAGGCATTGGTATGCGACCTACTAATAGGCCTTAGGCCTTGTCCTTGGTGCCAGCTAGAGGTGTGCATGGGCCGAGCCGGGCCCATAAAAAAATTTCAGGCCGTTTTCAAGGCCCCGGCCCGAAATATGGGCCTAGAAATTTGTCCAAGCCCGGCCTAGGAAAAAAATGGTAGGCCCGAGCTTGGGCCGGCCATATTAAAAAAAATTACTTTTTTTATTAAATAAAAAACTTTAAAATATAATAAATCAAATACATTTAAAACATAAAAACAAATATTAAAACAAAAAACAAATAAAAAATAAGACTAAAATAATTCTTAAAATAATACATAAATTAAAAAAAATAAAAAGTAATTATATTAAAATTGAAACAAATTAAAATTAAATTAAGAACTAAATTATATTAATAACAAAAGTTTTACAATATTAAAATAACATTAAAAACAACAAAAAGAGTAAAGTAAAATACTAAAGTTACTTAAAATTAAAAATAAAATTTTTTAAAAGTAATTTAATATTAAAATCGGGCCGGGCTGGACCGAGCCCGGGCCAAAAAAAATCTTACCCGAGGCCCGACCCATTTTCTAAACGGGCCTCGTTTTTTGTCCAAGCCCATTTTTCGGGCCTATATTTTTACCCAAACCCTCCCATTTTTCGGGCGGGCCTTCGGGCCGGGCTAGGCTGCCTGGCCCATGCACACCTCTAGTGCCAGCCATTCAAAGGCTGGTTTTGGCAGGCCTATGTCATTTCAAATCAAAGCTTTTTTTCTTCTTTAATTATATTTTCATTTCAATTTCTATTCAATTTGAATTTCATTTCATTCCAATTTTAATTTCATTTCATTTCAATTTCTTTTTAAATATAATTTTACTTATATATCCTTCTTTATCTTGTTATTTTCATTTCAATTTCTTTTCAATTTGAATTTCATTTCAATACAAATTTCAATTTATTTTTTAAATTTTAATTATATATCTTTTTCAAATATAATTCCATTTTAATTTAATTCCATTTCCAATTTTAATTTAATCCCATTTCCAATTTTAATTATATTTTCATTTCAATTTCTTTTCAATTTGAATTTCATTTCAATACAAATTCCAATTTATTTTCTTTTTTAAATATATTGTTCATTTCAATTTCTTTTTTAAAGGTCAACTTTCAATTTTTACTTTATTTGAATTTCATTTCAATTTCTTTTTTAAAGGTCAACTTTCAATTTTTACTTTATTTGAATTTCATTTCAATTAATATTTTTAAAGTGTTTTAAATTAAATATGTATGTATATTGTATTATAAATTTTATATTATTTTTTTCTTTTTAAAAAATATGTATGGATTAATATATTTAATCAATTCTATAATTTGAATAAAGTATGTCATTTGTATAATTTGTATACTTTTACAATATTTTTACAAGAACATGTGCTCAATAATAAATCATTCGTCATCTTCCAGTCCGACATTACGAGACGATTGATCAGAAACATGAACACGTTGTAGGCAAGTTGATCGGTTGTGGCCGGATGCTCACCACACTATGCACAGTTTGGGTTCGCCTGTCTCCCTGACGTCCATGTCATTTTGAATCCTCGTTGATTGTGATCGACCTTTAGGATGTCTACGGATACTACGGCCAGGCAGCATCTCGAAAGTAGGCAGTGGAACTTCCCAGTTTGAGACATCAGGGATTATGGGAAATTTGTTTCCCCGAATACACAATGTGCGTTGCAATGTGTAGATCTCGTCTATGAATCGTTCAACATTTAAGTTTGCTCTCGTAGACGCTGCATGAACACACATACACGGATGTCAAAGAGTCTGAAATATCCCGCACTCGCAACACCTATTTCATAAATCAACTGCGTATGACCTAGATAGGGAAAGGAAATGTAGGAGCATGAGGCAAGTAGACCGAGACGACAAAGCGGTGCTTATGGGTGGAAGACTGACCTGAGCCATCCTTGTCACCACTGTCTTACTTTTTTCCCACCAGATAAGGCGCATCCCTTCGCGGAGTCCTTCCTACCCAAGAAAGAAGAATAGAATGAGGGTTTCTATATCTTAGAATTGATAGAAAGATTCAATATAGTCAAGAGCTCATACCCATTATGATGCGAGATTTACCCGATATTGTGCGATTACCTTTTATTCCTTTCATTTTAAATGGGCCTTTTTAGTTCCCGTGTAAAGTAGTAGTTGATTAGCTGTCTTTGTTCATCGAGTAGACGAATGTAAGGAAGTTTGCCTGAGTACGAGTAGAGGATTGGTTGATAGAGTGAGAAACCTCTCTCTGGTTGTGGGAAAGGCTCGTTGAGACCTTTACGCCGACATGAAATCGATTTGCTTTGGCTGGTAGCTGTGCCATAAAGAGATCCATATACCAGTCATGAGCGATAGCGAAGCCTAGAGAGGCGAAAGGCAGGATCGAAGAGCTTAGTGTGAAACGCTCAGGAAAGGAGCATAGAATGGGTTGTGCACCCTCCGCCCCATCTTACTAATAATAATGAAGGGCTTTGATGCCAGCAAGCAAGCATCCTTGTAGTTGTTGGGGAGTAAGGTTCCAAACCTTGTTTTTTAGTTTTTTTATAAAATAATAATAAGCCCGAGCGATGGACGATGTAATCTTGAACCCAAAAAGTCTCCAAGTTGTGTGAATACAATTCTACGTTCATCATTTGCACCCTTCGACTGTTTACCTCCATGGCCTTTCGGACAGCCTCAACATACACTTGTCCCATCCTAAGCATCAATGTGGCCAACCTATAGAATGTTGTCGAGAAAACAACAGAAATTGGCAAATGATATGTGTGCCTAAAGACGGAGTTAACCGCCTCTACAAAATTGGTCGTCATCTGGCCATACTGAAACCCCTCATTTTAACTTTGAGTCCATTGCCAGTTCTCCATGCTATCCAACCATGTCCGGAGATCTGTTGGTAAATATGACATTTGATATTCAAACCTCGTGAACCTTAGCCTGAATCTTCACGGTTGTAACTCATGAGTTGCATATGTAATTTGGAATCAGTATTTTAAAAAATTACAGACTAATAAAATTTGAAAAAGAATTTTTGAAATAAATAAAAACAATATTTTTTACCCATGTTCACAACTTCTTTTTTGTATTCTTTATTCTTATAATCTTTGTTGAAGTTAGCCGTGATGTGCTGGATACAATAAACAGACCTCCATGGAACCCCCGATCGCCTTATCACAGCAAGTAGGCCTTTCGATCTGTCCGATATAAAGCAAATGTTGTCTTGTTTGACAACATGCCTCCGCAGGCTTTTGAGGAAAAATTCCCACGACTCGAAGCACTCACGCTACATGGTGGTGAAAGCGATCGAAAGTACATTTATATTACCGTCTTGTGCAACAACTAGGTTCCGTCCACCTGCACCACTGGCTAGCAATGATGGAAGCTCTAACACAAGGCTCAAACCTCTAAAGCAATCGATGCAAAACTCGTTTCCTCCATTCTATCTCGCCATCCTAGCCTTTATACGGTAGTGTTTGCAAATCAGTCACCTTCCCCAGTACATACTCTCGCATCGCGGCTACCCACCCTTGAAGCTCGTTGTATAATGCATCCCAGTCATCATACAACTCTCGCATCGCCATTTGCGTCACCCACCATGCCTACTGGTATGACACTTTGTATTTGAATCGAGCTTGCATGTCTGTAATAAGGACTGACACCTGAATGGTGGGCGACTATTTCACCAAAGGGATGATGTAGTTGCATATGGTTTTTGCATCTAACTTTCGATGGTCTTGCGACATACAAGCAAACGTGCATGTGTGTAAACCTTCTATTGTCCTTATCATCTACATATGAGTCTATTGCATTAACACGACTCAAACACACTAGTTACACCCATTTGAGGCTTTCCAACATTCTCCGATGTACAAAAGACTGTATCGACTTTGTCACTTTAGAGTCCACACCTAACTTCAAGCTATATTGTTTTATTGGATGTAAACAGTCTTTCTTATTATTGAATTGTTGTCCTATGAACAACTTTTCACCATCAAATTCTTCATCAAGTAGGTGAGCCAACACTATGTTTGTATATGTTGGGAACTCACGTGCAATAGCCACATCAGGATCCATGTTGCTCATGAAGTACCTGTGTTCCTAACCGAATGGGGGTTTACATTTTCACCCTCCACCAGGCCCACTTCGTCTATGTCTTCAAGGATGTCATCCAAATTGAGGTCATTGAAATCATTGTTAGGATCACAGTGAGACTGATCTTCATTATCGGACCCTTCATCACCATCTTTTATGATGGCCAACACCTCTATATGGATATCTAGACGAGTACACGAGTTTGGGATATTATACAAACATCTATCGGTGTTTGGATTTTTGGGAGTTGGCATTGACCCTCCAAAACCCGACTGATCTTCCAGTAGACGTTAAGACCAAAATAAATTCTAGAACACTGGCTTGCTAGAATTACAACTTGAATGGGATCTAGTTCAGCTATCTTCGCTAATAACTCAACCGAGCTGGGATTATCCATATGAGGGGGCAATAAATTACTATCATTGTCCCTAGATCATCATCATCTTCAAGCTCTATTTCTGATAACTTGAGGGGATCTGTTGAAACTGGAAATTTGTAAAACAGTCTCAACATTTACTTCTGCAACAGGTAGCTATCTTTGTACTAATCTTTCATTTTAAATCTGCTGGCGAAACACGCTTGTTGAATCTCATTCCAATTTTTTTCGACTTTGAAAGACACAACCTTCTTCAGTTGTATTTATCATTTTTCCATCGAAATGAACATAAACAAACAAAATCTGAGAACTCATCTTCAAAAATTTTTGCTTCCTCCTCAACAAAGAAAACACTGATATTTTTAATCTTGATTTTAAACTAATAAAGCAAACAAAAACTCAAATGGAAGACAAAACAACTATATATATATCTAATAAAGTTGGTGCCGACCATTACTATCCTAGAACCAAAAAAAATATTTTTAATCTGATAAGGTTGATGCCGACCATCGGTGTCCCAAAACCAAAAAAAAATATTTTTAATCTAATAAAGTTGGTGTCGGCCATTAGTGTCCCAAAAAAAAACAATTAGAACCCGAAAAAGGTGTTGGTGTTGGCCATCTATTGAACAGAATCCAATTTTTTTCAAATACTGGTATTTGAGTATACCAGTATGATACAGTTTTAAAAAAAACCTAATGTCGGCCATTAATGTCCCAAAATCAAAAAAATTATTTTTTAAAAGCTTGACACAATCATCAGGCAATCATAATATCAAAATACAAGGGGGTACCGGCCATTGGGTTCCCATAACCCAAATTTATTTTTGGGTGAATGTTATTGAACCAGAGTCATTTTTGTAAATATTAATTTTTTTGGGTTAGATGGGTAAAATAGCCCATATTACATGATGAATTGATGTATAGATGAGGAATAGAGAATGATGGGATGTGAATTGTGATAGTATGTAATAGAACATGTGTCTTATGGAGTCTCTTATATTTTGTTATGTTTAGGATGTTTGATTTAGAAGCTAATAATGCTAAATTGTGCCTTATTAAGTTGGTTGTTTTGGAATGATTATGTAAATGAGAATGGTTGAGAATGTTACAAGTTAGAAATTGTATGTATATAGGACTAATATATGGGTAACACTTATATGATGTAACACCCCGAACCCGAGACCGACACCGGAGTCGGACACGAGATGTTAACAAACTTTGAAAATTTTTTTCCA
The DNA here is from genome assembly GCF_007990345.1 of Gossypium hirsutum. Taxonomy (NCBI): domain Eukaryota; kingdom Viridiplantae; phylum Streptophyta; class Magnoliopsida; order Malvales; family Malvaceae; genus Gossypium; species Gossypium hirsutum. The sequence goes on along the minus strand of NC_053435.1, from coordinate 16,224,023 downwards.
GACACTGCCCAGTCTGAGTACTAGTCGCTTCAAAAAGCATATCTTGAGTTTCACAACTCGAAAATCAGTTTTGTGATTTTTCCCTGAAACTAGACTCATGTCCCCACCTATGTATTTTTTTCTAGAATTTTTGGTCTGGTCAATTAGTACAGTTTATTAGTCAAAGTCTCCCATCTTACAGGGGTCGACTACACTGACCTTTTCCCATTACGACTAAGATATCTCTCTGCACAGAGCTTCAATACTGATGCCGTTTGTTTCTATGGAAACTAGACTCAGAGAGAAATCCATACATATATGGTATGACCCCTAATTATCTCTGGTCAATTTATAGTGAATTTCCAAAGGGGGAACAGGGAATCCAGAAACTGTTCTGGCCCTGTTCCACAAGAACCCGAATATCTCTTACTGTACTGTTCCTATAATTGTTTCGTTACTTCCATATGAAAGTAGATTCATCAAGGTTCGATTACATAATTTATTCACTATTTAATTCCACTCCTACGAATTCTTGTGATTTTTCCAATCCACACCACTGCTGCTATCAGCTTCTGTTTTCAAAGTGAACCTTACCTAATTTGGGGTTTCATGGACCAACTAGGGCCTTGTCATACATAAGCCCACATATGATCATACTTAGCCATTCTAGTGGCTGATCATTTGCTCAACACTTCCATTCCAACTATAGTTACATCATGAAACCATCTATACATTCATAAATACGAATGGTCTAATCCCATACTCCACTTCTACAAGCCATTTTCGCATGGCTGTACACTTATACATTTCATAAAGTACTCGAAAGACAACAATGGGTAGTCCTATACATGCCATAACAAAATTCAACCAAAATAGTACCCAAAAGAGCCTTTGATAGTGTGGGCGACTTCGACTTCAAGATCCCGAGTCCGATAGCTGGAGAACCAAAAATCTATAAAACAGAGGAGCAATGTAACGAGTAAGCAATTTATGCTTAGTAAGTTTGAGCAAGGAATTCCAGCATAAACAAAGAATATCACACATTTAGCTAAACGGAATATTTCATAATACGCAATTTATCGATATTAAACTTGCTTCACAACATTAACAACCCTTATGCACATACACAATAGACTAACTTAGCCGAAGGCCGATAGCTCGTTTATCAACTGAGCGAACATTTATTTGTAAGGGCTCGATTAAATTCAACACATACGTAACATATCCCCATATTGGGATGTTTTTCGAGTATTCGCTGAAATTTTACAGCAAGCTCATTCATTACCAAATCACGTACCTTCGGGATTTAACCGGATATAGCTCCTCGTTCAAATGCCTTCGGGACATAGCCCGGTTTTAGTAACTCACACAATGCCTTCGGGACGTAACCCGGATTTAACAACTCGCACGAATGCCTTCGGGACTTAACCCGGCTTTAATAACTCGCAGAATGCCTTCGGGACTTAACCCGGATTTAGTATCTCGCACAAAGGCCTTCGGATCTTAGTCCGGATATATTCGCTTAGCACAAAGCCTTCGGGACTTAGCCCGGACAGCATTCAATTAATCATGCACATCTAACAATAATTCATGGTACATTCATATTTCATTTTCGTTTACGAAACTCAAACTCAAGGCACATATTGTCCTTGCACATTCGGCTCAATAGCCACACATAGAGCATGATTTAATCACATCGAAATTTAAGCTCTCTTACTCAAGAACTTACCTCGGGTGTTGTCGAACGATTCCGCTAGCTATTCAACCACTTTTTCCTTCCCTTTATCGGTTTTATTTCCCCTTTGCTCTTGAGCTTAATCAAACAAATAAATTGATTTCATCATTTAGGCATCAAAAGATGAACACAAGGCACTTAGCCCATATTTATACATTAGACATTAAAGTCTCATACATGCAAAAATCATGCATCAACACAACATATTAGCTAATTTCTTTGCCCTTGGCCGAATATGCATGTCCATTTTTGGGGTCGATTTCAACACTTAATACACACATATACACACTAGTAAAGCATCCTCCCCCTTTTCATCAATTTAACACATGCATTGCTCATTAACATGCAAAGTTATATTCGGCCTTAGCACACATCTTGCTAGCCGATTCTTCTCCATTTAGCAACCAAGGCACATATGTGCTCACAAAAAAAAAATGCTAAAAAGGAGGTTCAAGAATCATCAAGCCATCATCACATGCATCATTAACAAGCTTCATATTTTGCATGCAATGGCATTAACACAACCTCCACCTAGGCCGAATCTTAACTCATCTTCATGCCTCATCACCACAACATCAAACATCAACCAAGAATGATGCATCCATGGTCAAGTGCCATTTCCATCACATAGCAAGATTTAGACCATGGGTTAGGTAGAACTCAAGCTAACAACTAAAACATGCATGCCTCTCATGGAACATCATCAAACATACCTTAGCCCAGCTACATGCATGGCCGAATCTCTTCACCTTTCTTCTTCTTTCCCCCTTAAAATTTTTGGCCAAGGATAAACCAAAGGATGAGAAAATTTTTCTTTGTTTTTCTTTCTAGTTTTGGCAAGCATGAAGATGAGAAAAGGATGAACAAAATTCCCCCTTTCTCTTCTTTAGCTCACGGCAATGGGGGACAAACACTACACACACATTTTTTTTTCTTTTGTTTTCCATTTCTTTATTACCCATACTCCTTATTTTATTCTTCCACTAACAAAACATGTTTCATGACATGTTTTGCCCATCATTCCTTGTCATGGCCGGCCACTACTCATTAGGGGGGAAATTTTGACATGCAAGTCCCCCCCTTTGTCCACATGCACTAATAGGTCCTCACACATTGACCTATCACATTTTAGAATTTTCTCACATAAGTCCTATTAACTAAATTCACATGAAATCAACCAAATTGAAGCTTGAAATTTTCACACATTCATTATTACATATTCTAGACAATAAGTATCACATTCAAACATTTTAGTGACTCGGTTTAGCGGTCCAGAAACCACTTCCCGACTAGGGTCAGCTTTGGGCTGTCACAACTCTCCCCCACTTAAGAAATTTTCGTCCCCGAAAATCTTACCGGTAAATAGGTTTGGGTATCGTTCTTTCATCGAGCTCTCGGTCTCCCAAGTTGCTTCCTCGATCCCGTGTTTGAGCCATAACACCTTTACTAGCGGAACTCTTTTGTTTCGCAACTCCTTCACTTCACGAGCTAGGATACGCATCGGTTCTTCTTCATAGCTCATGTCGACTTGAATTTCAACCTCTGATGGGCTAATTATATGCGATGGATCAGATCAATAGCGTCGAAGCATCGAAACATGAAAGACGTCATGAATCTTTTCAAGCTCCGGGGGCAAAATCAATCTATACGCAACCGGACCAACTCGTTCGGAGATTTCGTATGGCCCAATGAATCTTGGGCTCAACTTGCCCTTACGGCCGAACCTGAGTATCTTTTTCCAAGGTGAAACCTTAAGGAACACTTTGTCTCCCACCTGATACTCGATGTCTTTTCGTTTCAAATCTGCGTACGATTTCTGACGATCCGTGGCTACCTTCAGACTTTCACGGATTACCTTTACTTTCTGTTCAGCATCTCTAATCAAATCAACTCCGAAAATTTTGCTTTCACCGAGCTCGGTCCAAAACAATGGTGTACGGCATTTACGACCGTACAAAGCCTCGTAAGGTGCCATCTTAATACTTGATTGAAAACTATTGTTGTAAGCGAATTCAATCAAAGGTAAATACCGTTCCCATGCACTACTGAACTCGAGGATGCAACATCTCAACATATCCTCAAGTATCTGAATTATCCTCTCGGATTGACCATCGGTTTGGGGGTGAAAAGCAGTGCTAAAATGCAGCTTGGTACCCAGAGCTTCTTGCAATTTCTTCCAAAATCGTGAGGTGAATCTCGGATCTCTATCCGACACGATAGAAACAGGTACCCCGTGTAATCTCACAATTTGATAAACGTACAATTCAGCTAGTTTATCCAATGAAAAATCCGTGCGTACGGGGATGAAATGAGCCGACTTAGTCAGTCTATCAACAATAACCCATATCGCATCCTTCTTACTTGCTGACAAAGGCAGTCCGGACACAAAGTCCATTGTGACTCGATCCCATTTCCACTCGGGTATCATGATCGGCTGGAGTAATCCTGAAGGCACTTGATGTTCCGCTTTCACTTGTTGACATATTAAACATCTCGAAACAAAGTCAGAGATGTCCCGTTTCATACCATGCCACCAAAATTGACGTTTCAAATCGTTGTACATTTTCGTACTCCCCGGGTGAATTGACATTCGGCTACAATGGGCTTCGTTCAGAATCATCGAAATGAGTTCCGAATTCCTTGGAACACACAAACGATTTCTGAACCTCAAACAATCATCATCATCAATTTGAAACTCCGATTCCTCGTTCGGAAAACACTTAGCCCGTTTTGCAACCAATTCATCATCGACTTTCTGAGCTTCTCGAATTTGGTGAGTCAATAATGGTTTAGCTTTTAATTCAGCTACTAACACACTGTCTGGTAGAACAGACAAATGCACGTTCATCGCTCGTAAAGCAAACAATGACTTCCGGCTTAAGGCGTCCGCAACCACGTTAGCCTTTCCTGGGTGGTAATCAATGACAAGCTCGTAATCTTTCAACAACTCAAGCCAACGTCTTTGTCGCAGATTCAAGTCTCGTTGAGTCATCAAATATTTGAGACTTTTGTGATCCGAAAATACATGGCACTTCTCACCAAACAGATAATGTCGCCATATTTTTAAAGCAAACACGATGGCAGCTAGTTCGAGATCATGGGTCGGATAATTCCTCTCGTGTGGCTTCAATTGTCTCGACGCATAGGCCACGACTCGACCTTCTTGCATCAATACGCAACCCAACCCAAGTAGGGATGCGTCACTATAAATGACAAACTCTTTACCTGATTCGGGTTGCACCAAAATTGGAGCTTCAGTCAAATGAGTTTTCAGTTGGTCGAAACTTTTCTGACATTTCTCCGTCCACTCGAACTTAACATCCTTTTGAAGTAGCTTCGTCATTGGTGTGGCTATCATCGAGAAACCTTTCACAAATCGTCGGTAATAACCGGCGAGCCCCAAAAAGCTCCAAACTTCAGTAACATTTCTCGGAGGTTTCCAGTCAAGTATGGCTGAAATTTTGTTCGGGTCAACTCGAATACCCGACGCGGATACCACATGACCCAAGAAGCTAACCTCTCTTAACCAGAACTCACACTTACTGAACTTAGCATATAACTGCTTATCCCGCAAGATTTGCAGCACTAGCCTCAGATGCTCAGCATGTTCGGTCTCGTCTCTTGAATAGACCAAAATGTCATCAATGAACACCATTACAAACCGATCCAAATACGGTCTGAAGATCCGATTCATCAAATCCATAAATACTGCAGGGGCATTAGTGAGCCCAAACGGCATCACTAAGAATTCGTAGTGACCATATCTCGTTCTGAAGGCAGTTTTGGGAATATCTGAATCTCAGATTCGCAACTGATAATAGCCCGATCTCAAATCTATTTTTGAGAACACTGAGGCTCCCTTCAGTTGGTCGAACAAATCATCGATGCGCGGCAACGGATATTTGTTCTTTATCGTCACTTTATTCAGCTGACGATAGTCAATGCACAACCTCATGGTTCCGTCCTTCTTTTTCACGAACAATACTGGTGCACCCCAAGGTGAGAAACTTGGTCGAGCGAAACCTCTATCCGTCAGTTCTTGCAACTGAGCTTTCAACTCCTTTAACTCGGTTGGTGCCATACGATACGGAGCTATCGAAATCGGCGTAGTCCCAGGTACAAGCTCAATACCAAACTCTACCTCCCGAACAGGTGGTAAACCCGGTAATTCTTCCGGAAAAACATCCGGGTATTCACAAACCACCGGCACAGATTCGGGTTTCTTTTCTAATTCTTTGTCCCTAAGTACATACGCAAGGTATGCTTCGCACCCTTTTCTTACATATTTCTGTGCCAACATTGCTGATATTACAGCTGGCATCCCCTCTAAGTCCGCAGACTCAATTCGGACTACTTCGTTATTTGCGCATCTCAAATCAATAGTCTTGCTCTTGCAATTCACAATCGCATCATGCGCGGTCAACCAATCCAAACCAAGGATAACATCAAATTCATCAAACGGCAAGAGCATCAAGTTCGCCGAGAAACAGGAACCTCGAATTTCCAGGGGAAATTTCTTACACACTTTGTCGACAAGCACGTAACGACCCAAGGGATTTGACACCCGAATTACGAACTCAGTAGACTCAATAGGTAAAGTCTTACTGGATGCTAAGGTTTTACATATGTAAGAATGAGTAGAACCGGGGTCAATCAAAGCAATTACATTAGTATCAAAGAGGGTGAATGTACCGGTAATAACATCAGGCGAAGAAGCATCCTCGCGGGCACGTATAGCATAAGCTCTAGCAGGCGCACGGGCTTCGGATCTGGTTATATCATCTCTAGATCCTCTCTGACCACCACCAGCATTGCCCATATTTCCAGATGGTCTACCTCGAGCAGTGGTAGCACCCGGTCTCCCACTCTGATTTGCATTCTGTCCCGACAACCTCGGGCAATCCTTAATGAAGTGGTCCACTGATCCGCATTTGTAACAGGAGCGGTCAGGAAATCTACAACTCCCCGAATGCCATTTACCGCAATATCGGCATTTCGTCCTGTCTCGACGTTCATTCCCAACACTGGCGACCGAAGTGCCTCGTGTACCCACAGGGGGTCGATCACGATCTCGTCTAAAAAGGCTCGAAGTGCCTCTAAACTGGCCCGCATCATCTCAAAATCTCTTCGATGTCTGTTGAAGAGACCTCCCCGAGGATCTTTTACGAAACTCTCCAGTTCCCTCATCAACTCTTTGCTTTTCTTTTCTAAGCTCTTCGGCTTTACAAGCTCGTTCAACAAGTACCACGAACTCTTGTATTTCAAGAACGCCAACGAACATTTTTATATCTTCATTCAGCCCATCCTCGAAGCGTCTACACATAATAGTTTCGGACGAAACACATTCCCGAGCGTATTTGCTAAGTCTAACAAATTTTCGCTCGTAATCAGTAACCGACATGGAGCCTTGCTTAAGCTCAAGAAATTCCTTCCGTTTTTGATCAACAAATCTCTGACTGATATACTTTTTCCGAAACTCAGTTTGGAAGAACTCCCAAGTTACTTGCTCTCGGGGCACAATAGAAGTCAGAGTACTCCACCAATAGTAGGCAGAATCACGTAGCAAGGAGATAGCACACTTTAGGCATTCTTCGGGTGTACAAGATAGCTCATCGAGTACCCGGATAGTGTTGTCCAGCCAAAATTCAGCTTGCTCGGCATCATCGCTATCCATAGCCTTAAATTCAGTAGCCCCATGTTTTCGGATTCTGTCAACTGGGGGCTTATTTGACCTTATTTGGTCCGTTACCGGTGGTATTGTAGGTGCGGGGGTAGTATTTGTCGGGAATGGAGGTTGTGGAACAGCCATATTAGTTCGAATGTATTGGTTAAACTAATCATTCATCACGCTATAGAATGCTTCTCTAGCTTCATCATTCGGATTACTAGCATTAGGTTGAGAGTCTGCCGGCACTGTCCCTTGTGCGGGAGCAGGCGCTACACTCTCAAGATCATCAGCTACCTCTCGGTCACGATCGGGATCCATTACTATAAATAAACACATTTACAATTGTCAGAAATCACCACACTATCAAGTAATCACATAAAATGGCATGTATAGCTAGACCCAAAACATTACGGTAGTCCTAGAATCGACTAAACCGTAGCTCTGATACCAATAAAATGTAACACCCCGAACCCGAGACCGACACCGGAGTCGGACACGAGATGTTAACAAACTTTGAAAATTTTTTTCCAGACACTGCCCAGTCTGAGTACTAGTCGCTTCAAAAAGCATATCTTGAGTTTCACAACTCGAAAATCAGTTTTGTGATTTTTCCCTGAAACTAGACTCATGTCCCCACCTATTTATTTTTTTCTAGAATTTTTGGTCGGGCCAATTAGTACAGTTTATTAGTCAAAGTCTCCCATGTTACAGGGGTCGACTACACTGACCTTTTCCCATTACGACTGGGATATCTCTCTGTACAGAGCTTCAATACTGATGCCGTTTGTTTCTATGGAAACTAGACTCAGAGAGGAATCCATACATATATGGTATGACCCCTAATTATCTCTGGTCAATTTATAGTGAATTTCCAAAGGGGAACAGGGAATCCAGAAACTGTTCTGGCCCTGTTCCACAAGAACCCGAATATCTCTTACTGTACTGTTCCTATAATTGTTTCGTTACTTCCATATGAAAGTAGATTCATCAAGGTTCGATTACATAATTTATTCACTATTTAATTCCACTCCTACGAATTCTTGTGATTTTTCCAATCCACACCACTGCTGCTATCAGCTTCTGTTTTCAAAGTGAACCTTACCTAATTTGGGGTTTCATGGACCAACTAGGGCCTTGTCATACATAAGCCCACATATGATCATACTTAGCCATTCTAGTGGCTGATCATTTGCTCAACACTTCCATTCCAACTATAGTTACATCATGAAACTATCTATACATTCATAAATACGAATGGTCTAATGCCATACTCCACTTCTACAAGCCATTTTCGCATGGCTGTACACTTATACATTTCATAAAGTACTCGAAAGACAACAATGGGTAGTCCTATACATGCCATAACAAAATTCAACCAAAATAGTACCCAGAAGAGCCTTTGATAGTGTGGGCGACTTCGACTTCAAGATCCCGAGTCCGATAGCTGGAGAACCAAAAATCTATAAAACAGAGGAGCAATGTAACGAGTAAGCAATTTATGCTTAGTAAGTTTGAGCAAGGAATTCCAGCATAAACAAAGAATATCACACATTTAGCTAAACGGAATATTTCATAATACGCAATTTATCGATATTAAACTTGCTTCACAACATTAACAACCCTTATGCACATACACAATAGACTAACTTAGCCGAAGGCCGATAGCTCGTTTATCAACTGAGCGAACATTTATTTGTAAGGGCTCGATTAAATTCAACACATACGTAACATATCCCCATATTGGGATGTTTTTCGAGTATTCGCTGAAATTTTACAGCAAGCTCATTCATTACCAAATCACGTACCTTCGGGATTTAACCGGATATAGCTCCTCGTTCAAATGCCTTCGGGACATAGCCCGGTTTTAGTAACTCACACAATGCCTTCGGGACGTAACCCGGATTTAACAACTCGCACGAATGCCTTCGGGACTTAACCCGGCTTTAATAACTCGCACGAATGCCTTCGGGACTTAACCCGGATTTAGTATCTCGCACAAAGGCCTTCGGATCTTAGTCCGGATATATTCGCTTAGCACAAAGCCTTCGGGACTTAGCCCGGACAGCATTCAATTAATCATGCACATCTAACAATAATTCATGGTACATTCATATTTCATTTTCGTTTACGAAACTCAAACTCAAGGCACATATTGTCCTTGCACATTCGGCTCAATAGCCACACATAGAGCATGATTTAATCACATCGAAATTTAAGCTCTCTTACTCAAGAACTTACCTCGGGTGTTGTCGAACGATTCCGCTAGCTATTCAACCACTTTTTCCTTCCCTTTATCGGTTTTATTTCCCCTTTGCTCTTGAGCTTAATCAAACAAATAAATTGATTTCATCATTTAGGCATCAAAAGATGAACACAAGGCACTTAGCCCATATTTATACATTAGACATTAAAGTCTCATACATGCAAAAATCATGCATCAACACAACATATTAGCTAATTTCTTTGCCCTTGGCCGAATATGCATGTCCATTTTTGGGGTCGATTTCAACACTTAATACACACATATACACACTAGTAAAGCATCCTCCCCCTTTTCATCAATTTAACACATGCATTGCTCATTAACATGCAAAGTTACATTCGGCCTTAGCACACATCTTGCTAGCCGATTCTTCTCCATTTAGCAACCAAGGCACATATGTGCTCACAAAAAAAAATGCTAAAAAGGAGGTTCAAGAATCATCAAGCCATCATCACATGCATCATTAACAAGCTTCATATTTTGTATGCAATGGCATTAACACAACCTCCACCTAGGCCGAATCTTAACTCATCCTCATGCCTCATCACCACAACATCAAACATCAACCAAGAATGATGCATCCATGGTCAAGTGCCATTTCCATCACATAGCAAGATTTAGACCATGGGTTAGGTAGAACTCAAGCTAACAACTAAAACATGCATGCCTCTCATGGAACATCATCAAACATACCTTAGCCCAGCTACATGCATGGCCGAATCTCTTCACCTTTCTTCTTCTTTCCCCCTTAAAATTTTTGGCCAAGGATGAACCAAAGGATGAGAAAATTTTTCTTTGTTTTTCTTTCTAGTTTTGGCAAGCATGAAGATGAGAAAAGGATGAACAAAATTCCCCCTTTCTCTTCTTTAGCTCACGGCAATGGGGGACAAACACTACACACACATTTTTTTTTCTTTTGTTTTCCATTTCTTTATTACCCATACTCCTTATTTTATTCTTCCACTAACAAAACATGTTTCATGACATGTTTTGCCCATCATTCCTTGTCATGGCCGGCCACTACTCATTAGGGGGGGAAATTTGACATGCAAGTCCCCCCTTTGTCCACATGCACTAATAGGTCCTCACACATTGACCTATCACATTTTAGAATTTTCTCACATAAGTCCTATTAACTAAATTCACATGAAATCAACCAAATTGAAGCTTGAAATTTTCACACATTCATTATTACATATTCTAGACAATAAGTATCACATTCAAACATTTTAGTGACTCGGTTTAGCGGTCCCGAAACCACTTCCCGACTAGGGTCAACTTTGGGCTGTCACATATGAAGTATAAACTTGATGGGGGAATTGTTAGATCATACATATATTATTTGTATGGCAAATTAGTGATCTTAAGACATGACTCAAATATTGTGTTATATTGGTATAACTTTTGTCTACATGCTTTAATATACTATGATCATGGTGTACATATTTTGTTAAGTATAAGTAAATTATAAATAAGCTTGATTATGATATGAAGTGTTATAATAGTGATTGAATTTAGTAGTCTAGGTAAATATGTTAACTAGTATAAATGAGTGATACCTTTGGCACATGAATTGTTATAAGTCTAGTATGTCTTGTGCATAATTTAAAGTATATAGGAATGGTGTTTGATTTTGAATGGTTTGCAAGGTTTATATAACCTTGTTGTCAAATGGTGCCAATGAGGCATATTGGTTAGATGGTTAGGAGGTTAATACATGACATGTTTTAGTTGAGTGATTGATGATTTCATAAAATGTTAACCTTCGTAAAATGTCCTTTTCGTGTGGAATAGCTTGTATGGTATTATGATTGGTTAAATAGATGTATTAGTATGTGTTTAGATTGGTTTTATGCACATTTTAATGACAAATTGATCTATTAGTTTGATTTGGCATGAAATTTTAGACTTAATGGCACATTCTTGCACCACACGGGCTGGCACACGATCATGTGACCATTGGAATATAAAAGTCTTTTAGCCACACAGTTCCAAATTATCACACGGGCTAGGCGCACAATCATGTGAGTACTGTTGATATGGTAAAAATTTGATCTACACGACCTCAGTTTGTTGTACGGCCTAGCCACACGACCATGTGACTTTTGGAAAAATTAGACTTTTAACCCACATGGTCACAGTGAATTTGCCCTTCATTTTGTAAAAGTTTCAAATTAGTCCTTGTTTGATCCAGGATCAACCTTAGAGCTTTTCGTAAGATTGTTTTAGACGTGGTTTTGGTTGTATTTCATATTATACATGGAATTATGATATGATTTGATAATGAAATTAAATTAGTTGCTATAAATTGTAAGTGTTTTATTCTGATATTTGTGGTAATATTCTATAGTTTGGGTTCGATGATTGAACTCGGTGATCAGAATTGGATTACGAGGTGTTATAGATTAAATCATTATTATTATGAGTATAATGAATTGTTTCTTTGAATTGTATTGAAGCAGGAAGAAGAAGTGTGGTTTTGTTCACATAACAAGTTTGCTATCGAGAATGTTAAGTTTGGTAACTTCAAGTTATAAGTATATGGTAGATATATACATATAGATATACATGTTTATTTAGGTAGAATTGTTAATGCTAATATTATCTACTTAAATTATAGAAATACCATTGAATGTTTTACTCAACATACAAATTGTTTTATTTGTGTGCAGGTTAGATCTAATCTAGGATTTCCGTGCACCTACCTCAGCATTCGATCTATAATGTTGACCTTAGTCTTAATTGCTAGTTTTCAATATTTCTTATATTTGGTATGTACCTAATAAGTTAGGTTTTTTAATAGTTGAACGATGTTTTATTTTATATTCCAATAATAATATATATATGGTTGGTATGAATACGTATAAAGATATACGCAAATTAAATTTTTCATAGTTTGATTTTATCATACTTAAAGTATATATTACTTGTGATTTGTTCATAGTTGCTTCGGAAACAAATGTGATACACTGTAGCTTAGACCTGACGATCGGGTTGGGTATAGGGTGTTACATGGCGAGTAGGTACGATTAGGGTTTAGGGTTTTAGATATTTAACTCTGTTGATTACAAAATAAGAAATCTCGCTTGATTTTGACCAAACTGACCCATGAACACATCTAATAACCTATACGAATATTACAACTTTTAAAAATCAATCAACCATTATTACAAAAAATTAATAATAATCATTATTAAGTATAAAATAATTATTATGTAAAAGTGAACATAATTTATAGTTTTAGTTAAAAAATAAGTAGGAAAACGAAACTCCAATATAAATCATAAAATAATTTTAAAAAAAAGCAAAGAAGAAGAGAGAAGTCGAGATACTAGAATGTGAATGTAACAAAGTTTTCAAATAAATAAATAAACATGACTTCCATTATGTAAACATCATCATCATCATCATCATTATTATTATTATTATTATTATTATTATTATTATTATTATTATTATTATTATTATTATTATTATTATTATTATTATTGTTGTTAAAGAGAGCCTAGGGCTCTATCTCACATAATTTTAAAAACAAACATTTCTCCTTTTAAGTGGTGGCGAATAAAAAATAAAGAAACTTGGTAAGCTAGAATTCATAGTAATTAACATTTCTCCTGATGATGACGTTCCATTGCTTGCTCTTCAGTTCATGTATACCACTAGCTATAGAGAAACTGCAGGCTTCTCTTTCCATTCTGTTGAGCAAGTGAACAACAACGTTGTTATCGGACTCTAAGATAACCTTCTTATATCACTTGCTCCATGCTACTGTGAGTCCGTCATATCATGCCCATATTTCATCTCGAGTAATCGTGCAGACGCCAAGGCTTCTGTTAAAGCCAATAAACCATTACCCAATTGAATCTCGAAGCGAACCTCCTGCGAATGACCGTCCCGAGTTCATTTTGATTGCACCATGCCATCTGGTTTGATTTTGATCCATCCCATCTTCGACGGCATCCACCCAATCTGTCTGGCTGTCTATTTGGGTCTTCTTTTAATAGCATCTACATAAGAAGAATCCACTCTCAACCAACTTAAGCAATGTGTAATTAAGTCATCAAATTAAAATTTTCGTTGGTAAAAAATTATAGCATTCCTGGCTTTCCATATTAGTCAGCAAATCATACCAAAGAGTGTACCCAAATTTGTGTTATGAAGACCCTGCTCGCATGTGAGATTCTCAAGTAACCAAGTATCCAACGCCAAGCTAAGAAAAAGTTGCTTGCTGATCGCATTGGAGTACCTTCCACCATATTGAAATCGCTAGGTTGCAGTCCCTTAAAGTATGTAGAGTCGACTCCAGGCTCACCTCAAATAGTTGGCAACATAGGTTCACCAATAAGTTGTCTTCTGCATCTTTCTTCATTTGTGAGTAGCTTACTATGAAAACATGTCCATATCTGCTTCAAATACCTGTTTTGGTTCCCAATTATTCTTTAACAATAGGCGGTAGGCTCCAACAACCGAAAACTTAGCTTTACTATGCCTTCCCATAAGTCTTTCCCATCATTGTCCATTGGTGGCTTGATTCCTACAACATGTAAAAGTGTCACTAGATTTATGCAATGCCAAAATTTCTACCAACACTAATGGCCATCATCATCGACCATGTCGTACACCAAGGTCTCTATGTCAATGGCCCGCAATGTGATCTTGTGATTGATAAGTGGATTGATCCGTGGTTGATATAACATTTTAATTCAAAATTAAATATTAAATACAACATCAAAAACAATATTTATTACTCACTGGATATTTAAAAGTGCAACTATCTTTTTTAAATCCATTTTTTATTTTATTTTAATTACTAACCTTTAATTATTGTCTTGGAATGATAAAATTGTTCTAATGATTCAACTCTAACGGGAAATGTACTTAAAAATTAAATCATTTCAACTATCTATAATTATCAATATGTAATCAAAATTTAATACAATTTCTATGGGAAGGGCATATTCTAGTATACAATACTTTGGGACCAAAAAGCTTCATAGCATAAAAAATCAAACTCTTTGCGTTAGTAGTATCGAAAATTGTGAATCAATCATGCTTAAGAAGTAAAGACACGAGATTGATCAATTTATCAATTCACCGGTTTGTACAAAAATCATAAAAAAAAATTTGAACACTTTTCATTTAATCAATTGGGTATTTAATTTTTATTTATTTATTTTGTTGCTACAAACTACGAGCAAATCGATGATGGTGTTGGTGGTGGTAGACTGGCCAATAGGCTCATCAGAAAGGGTGGGATCATGATCATGGTTTGTCATTTCTGTAGTTGAATTCCCTTTTCTTAAAAAGGATCCAAATGTTAATGATGCTGCCATAAAAATCTTCATGTTGCAAATAAACTAAAGAAAAAGTGTTTTGGACTAATTATAGAGAGGTCCTTAGTTTTATTCAAAAGAAAAAAATGCCATGTCAGCAATACGTTAGTAGATTAATGGAATTTTTAATAGCAGTGAACAATTCGAGTAATTATCTTAATTAGAGTGATTAAATTAACAAAAAAACATTTAGAGTGACCAAAATAGAAACAGCGCTGTTTTAGAGTGATCAACAGTGTAGTTTACCCAATTAAATATTTATACTACATATTATGTCTTAAATAACATGTTTATGGGTAAAAGTATCATAGAGGCCCCTATATTAAGAGTTATATTATATTTTGCTCTTTTTACTCGAAGAATTGGGAAACTAGTCTTTGTATGCTATATTAAAGAGCAAACTAATCATTTCTATTGAAAGTTCCATCAATTTCTACTATTAAAAAAATGGCATTGTTGATGTAATAATTAAATAGTTATACATGGTGTGACACTTATACCTTATGCTAACATACAATGAATAATTTTTAATAGTAGAAATTAATGAAATTTGTAACAGAATGACCAGTTTGCTCTTTGATCTAACATACATGGACTAGTATGCCTATTTTTTTACTAAAAGGGGAAAAATACAATCCAATTCCTAGTACAAGGGCATCCATGGTACTTTTACCTATGTTTCTGTTATTTATTTTGTGTTAAACAAAAATATTTCTAATTTTATATTATCTCTTTTGATTGAAAAATGCACATGCTCCTATCTACTATGAATTTTAGGAGTTTAAAGTATATCTTCTGGAAAGAGAATAAACATGTGGACCTACTAGCATTGATAGGGGAGCAATTTTCAACATAAACTCTCTCGGATACATTTAATTTTCACGCTATTTATTTTGTATCTCTAATTCTCCTCCACACATTATATATACTTCCTTTGGGATTGATGAAGTGTGGTGATTCTATAACACCCTCGAAAATCCCTTGGTTGTAATAGTATTATTTTGGGAATTACGAGTCAAAATTTTTTTGAATAAATAAAATATAATTTATAAGTATGGGTGGAGAAGGTAGTAGGAGATTGGAGAAAATTTAAAAGACTGATGTATTGAGAGATACTAATCTAGGGTATAGACTGAATTGTAAGGATTTACAAAGTTTTGGGGTCAAAGTGAGAAATTAAAAGTATAAATGATAAATTGAATTAATGGTCAAATATGAGAGGACATGGAGGGAAATTTTTACTAGGAGTAGTGGATAAGAATGATCTATAGATTTTTTTAGTTATAATAATATTTTATTTTCATGATCATCATTACTACTATTATTATAATATTAAATTATTTTATTTGACTAAAATAATAGAGATATTTTAGAGGAAGGATGGAGACACTTCTCCACCTTTTTCTTTCCCATTCACCTTACACCTATTTGTGGAAAAAGGAATTTTTTCTTTCTTCTAAACTTTGGTCCTCCATCTCTATTAAAGAACCTTCCAAGCTTAAAACCATCATATTTATTTAGAAAACCTTAGCTAAATCAAGTTACCCATAACCTAGTAAGCTTAGATTTTTTAACAGAAGTGATGGGTTCATGTTTGAAGAGAGAGAAAATCTAGATGTTAAAACTAACGTCGATAATGACAATATAGAACAATAACAAAGCAAAAAAGCAAAGAAAAATAAAACACACAAATTTTACGTGGAAATCCTTTCAGGAAAAAAACTACGGGCAAAGAAGGAGAAATTCACTAATGTTGAAAACTGAATGATACAAGAGGAGTTTCGATTACATCTATTTAAAGGTTGAAAAACATTATTCTAATCAATGTCAACTCGGCCCTCAACCTTAAGTCCTATATAGATCCCCTTGTTTTACCACTGTATTTATTTAACAAGGACTCGGGTCACACTACTCTAACAATCTCCACATTGACATAAATTCTCAACGAACAAGTTTTTCACCTCTTCCACAAAACTGCTAAAAGGGTATTCTTCAACAATAAACACTAACCAAGTCAAAGCAATGCTCAAACTTGGTTATAGGAAGTGACTTAGTCATCGTATTTGTAGGATTATCATAAGTACTAACTTTGCTCACAACAATATCACCATGAGCAATAATATCACGCACAACGTGATATCAAACATCAGTGTGCTTTTTTCTCTCATGAAACATTTGGTCCTTCGTAAGGAAGATGGCATTATGACTATCATAAAACACTATACTGATCTGAAGGTCTTTATTGAGCTTACCAAAGAGTCCTTTTAACAAAATAGTTTCTTTACAAGCCTTAGTAATCGTTATATACTCGACTTCAATAGTAAAAAAAGAAACTATAGTATGCAAAATGACTTTCCAACTAATTACGCAACCCCCAATAGTAAATACATACCCTATGAGAGTTCTTTTATCAAGGTCCCCGGAAAAATCAAAATTAACATACCCAATGACTCTAACTCTAATTCTTCCAAATTGTAAACAAACATCAATAGTACCTCGTAAGTATCTAAAAATCCATTGAACTACTTTCTAATGTTCTTTATCGGGATTTTCCATGTATATACTAACTGCATATGATAAATCTAGACGTAGGCAAACTATAGCATACATGAGAGATCCCACTGCACTAGAATATGGAACACGTCACATGTAGTCAATCTCATCATTTGATTGTAGAGACAAAACTGACGTAAGTCTGAAGTGGGCTGCTAATGGAGTACTAACAAGCTTGGCACTCTACATATTGAACGCGCAAAGAAATTTCTTAATGTATCCTTTCTAACTTAGGTATAATTTACATGCTTTCTATTTTGGTAATCTCCATCTTGAGTATCTTCTTTGTTGCTCCTAAATCTTTCATCTCAAATGCTATATTAAGCTAGGCTTTGACCTTTCTTATCTTTCCTTTCTCTTTGGTTGCTATCAACATGGCATCAACATAAAAGAGTAGATATACAAATGAATCATCACTATTTTTCTTAAAATGAACACAACTGTAAAATATGCTTCTTTTCAAATCATGAGTAGTCATAAATGAATCAAACCTCTTGTACCACTGCCTTGGTGACTATTTCATGCCATAATGAGACTTTTTTAGCAAGCAAATATAGTCCTCTTTTTCTGAGACTATAAAACCCTCTAGTTGTTACATGTAAATATCTTTCTCAAGTTATCCATGTAAGAACTTTGTTCTTACATCTAACTACTCAAGCTCCAAATCATACATGACCACAATATCAAGTAAGGCTCAAATCAAACTATGCTTTACAATTAGAGAAAACACGTCTATGAAGTCTACACCTGGAATCTGACTATAACCTTTTGCAACTAGCCTTGCTTTATATCTGAGTGTCCTACGTTCTATTCTTATGGAATGATTCCATCTCTTCTTACATGGAAAATATCCACTTTCCTAAATCTTCACAGCTAACTGCCTCAGAATAAGTAGATTACTCTTAATTTGCATCTATATCTTCAGCCACGTTTAAAGCATAAGCAACTAGATCAACCCCCGTGAACCTCTTTGGAGGTTTAATTTCTCTTCTAGGTTTGTTCTTGGAAATAGAATAGTGTGATGAAGAAGCAAATATACTCTGAGTTCCTGTACTAACTTGAGGAGTAGACTCTGTTGTAGATCCAGATCCTAGATCAATTTGAAGCTCCATCTACTTAACATGTTTTTTTTTTTAAATTTGTTGGTCTTTAAGATATAAGTTAGACAACATAACAATTTTATCAAAAATAACGTCTCTGCTAATTACAACTTTTCTGGTTTCAGGATACCATAACTTATACCCTTTAACACTAGCCTTATAATCAAGAAAAATACATTTAATGGATCTAGGTTCCAATTCCCTACTATCAACATGAGTATACGCAGCACATCCAAAAATCTTCAAATCAAAAAAATCAGCAAGATTACTAGACAATACCTTTTGTGGAGTCCTTTTCTCAATGACAACGGACGGAGACCAGTTAATCAGAAAACATGCAGTAGAGGTTGCTTTAGCTCAAAACAAATTTGGTAAACAAGCATTCAACAACATACATAAAACCTTTTCCAAGATTATTCTATTCATCCGTTCTGCAACGTTGTTTTGCTAAGGAGTATGGTGAATTGTCAACTGTCTTATTAAACTTGTCAAAACATAATTCCAATCCATTATATGCACATAGGTGTTTTATCTGTTTTCCTATCTATTTCTCAATCATAGTTTTCCAAGCCTTAAACGTGGAAAACACATCACTTTTCTACTTTAGGAAGAATGCCTATTTTTTCTAGAAAAATCATCAATGATCGTCAGCATATAATTAGTGCCACCCCTATAAGACACTTTAGATTCTCCCCAAAGATCAGAATGAGTATAATTCAGTGTGCCTTTCGTGTTCTAGATCTCTCTGGTGAATCGAACTCTCTTTTGCTTCCCATAAATGCAACTCTCACATAACTTCAGTTTGCGAATGACTTGTCCATCGAGAATTCCTCTTTTGCTCAATTTTGTCATGTTGTTCCCACTCATATGCCCTAGACCCATATGTCAAATTCTAATAACAAATCATCTGAAAAGGAAAAGGAAACAATGGTTGCATCACTAGTAATAGTTGACCCCTACAAAACATATAACTTGTAACATCCCGATTTTGGGCATAGTCGGAACAGTGGTTTCCAGACCACAAATCTGACGTAAGGAAATTTATTTTTATTACATTTTTTATGGTCTACGATTTCACTGAATGATTTCGTGAAATCTTATTCGAAAATTTTGACGTTTGGCCACTCAATTTAGTCAAAAGGAGTAAATTGTAAAAAGTACAAAAGTTGCATTCTATTAGCTAAAGGTGTTAAATAGCTATATAACTTTAAATTAGAGATCCTTATTGAGTAATTAGACCATTAAAAGAGATAGGGGATGTACATGGAGTGTAATTATGATGTTGGATGGATAGGTGGGTATTAGGTTATTATATGATAAAAAAAATAAGCAAAAGGAATAAAAATATCATTTTTATTTCTTTGTTCATCTTCTCGACCAAAAAACACAAGATAAAATGGGGTTTTGAAGCTCAAATTTTCAGAAACTTAAATCCTTTGTATGTAAGTGAAATTTGTGTTTGTTTTTGTTAATTTTTATGTTTTTGGAACCCTTGTAACTTAATCTAGCTAAATAGGGGACTAATTTGCAATATGTTTGGAAATCTAGAGTTTTTACGTGAGAGCATATTTTTTGTTCTTGAATTTTAATGGATGAAAATGAAACCTTGTTGTGTGTTGAACAACTTTTGTTAAGGGACTTTTGATGAAAATGTGAAATAGGGACTACTTTGTGAAACGTGAAATTATGAGTTAAATGTGTGAAATTGTGAAATGTGTGAGCTACTATGGGTGTGAAAATGATTCGGCTATGCATGGGTAGTAAAGAAATTGAACACATTTCATTTTACGAGCCTAAGGGAAAAATTATAAATATGTCAAACTTTAGGGACAAAAATGTAATTTTTCCATAATATGATTTTTGGATCATATTGAATAATGTGGCTAATAAATAGGCTAAATGTGATATTATAGATCAAAGAAAATGAGATTCGGGCCTAGAAAAAATGTGAAATTGATGATTAGGTCCCTTTTTTGCCATTTCAGTATCGAGGTAAGTTCATGCATAAATAATGCAACCTTATGCTATGTATTTACTATTTCGATATTGCATGATTTTTATACATTTGTTTTTATCAAATTGATTAATGAAGATTTGACGAAGTTTCGAGAAATGAGAAATCTCGATTTAACCTTAAGGGTAGAATACAAATGTCATGATATTAGGACTACCGAGATTCCGTATAAGACCGTATCTAGGATATGGCATCAGTATGTGATTTTGTATAAGACCATGTAAGGGATATGGCATCGATATGATATTTCATGTAAGACCATATCCGGGATATGGCATTGATACGATACTAAGAGTATGAGATCCCCGAGCATCCTTAGTATTTCAATATGTTCAACAGGTAAATCAAAGATAAGTATGAGAATGAAATTATTACAAGTAAATAGGCATGTACATAAGCCTATAATTGTAAATTCATGATTATTGTGGAAATAATTGTTTATTACCCATTGTCGTTGATAGTGTACATACTTGTGATGTTGGATATACGATAAATATAAATGATGATTATGTGTTAGGCTATTGGGCCGAATTGAGATATGATCTAATATGTTTATATGCTTGAATTGTATTTCAATGGGTATGTTAAGAACGAGAAAGTATGTGACTATATTACGAATGGTATAGGTATGTACACAGAACTCATGTGAAATGGATTAGTATATGATGAATTCTTGGTGAGAATGTACATGAACAAGTATACTTATGAACTATTGATAACCTTATGACAAATGATCTACATTCATGATGAATGGATACACGTTAAGATTTGATAATGATCATGTTATAGGCTTAGGAGCCTAATTGATTTGTGATATTTTATGGTTCATTTATTTAAAATGCATTTTATTGGATATGAGGAAAAGAAAAATGGTCATAATTTCCGAATGAAATCATTATGAGAATATAGTAAGATACGAGCTTAGACAAGTGAAAGGTGGTTGAACTATATGTTGAAATTATGATTACTCATAAATGATGTACATGTGATTAAGAGGATGGGAATAACTTGTTAAATAATGTGATAAGTTATATTGGAGAGACTATGGTGGTTAGGCTAATGCCAAGGCATGTAAATGGTACTTATAAGATAAAATATTAAGCATTATGAATGAGTAAATGGTAATCATGAGAATTAATACAATTTTTATTAATAATGTTCATATGGATGGGTAAAATAAATTATTGTTAATAATTATTTATTATTTGCATATGAACTTACAAAGCTCTAAAGCTTATCCCCTTACTTTCCCATCTCTTATAGGTTAATTTAGCTAGCTCGGGTTGGAGATCGCCGGAGAGGCCATCACAATACCAAGCTATCACCATGGGTATTAGTGAATTCAAGTAGTTTGAGTCTATGGCATGTATAGGGACTTTGTCTTTTGAGTAATTATGTCATTGTAAATGTGGCCAAATAAGTTGGCTTAGAATGGCTTGCGGTTCAAATTGTATGAGGCCATGAGATGTGGCTCATATTGATTATTGGGTTGTAAACCTAATTGTTTATGCATGCATGTGTTTATGAAATTGTAATGTGGTTGATTTTTGTGTGTATGTGATGGAATGTGTTGTGGCTATGGATGTTTGATGATGGAATTGTGAATGAAATGCATGATGACAATTAAGAATTGAATATGTTAAATAGAAGTAATCTATCACTCTTATTGCATGCAAAATTATAAATTTGGCTTGACAAAGTATGAAGTCTTATGCATGTGTAAGTAAAGATGAAATGATCATGATCATATCTTGTTTGTGTATGTTTAAGTGCTCAATTATGCCCTGCTAAGTGTCATTGAAGTCATGTTTGTGTATATAAAATTAAGGGTTGTAATTGGCTTGGAAAATAGCCTCAATAATTGTCCACACGGGTATAGACACAGGGCATGTGTCTAGGCTGTGTGTGACACACGGTCTACCCCATAAGTGTGTGGTCCGGCCGTGTGTCACCTGCACCCTAATTAATGCAGAATAGAATGCCCAGTAGTAAACACACGGGTAGAGACACGGCCGTGTGTCTTAGCCGTGTAGAGGACATGGCCTCATGACATAGGCGAGTTCCCTGGCCGTGTGAAGTCTGCACATGATTTTTGGAATTTAATTCTCCATACGGCCTAAGCACACGGGCGTGTGACTTGGCCATGTGACCTTATTTTATTAATGACATCATAAACAGAGAGTTACACAAGTAGAGGACACGGACGTGTCCTAAGCCACACGGGCGTGTGCGACCACACGACCTACTCACATGGGCGTGTGACTCCCCAACTCATGAAAATTTTCTAAGTGTGGTAAAAGTTCCGAAATTTTCTGGTTTAGTCCCAAACCATCCTCGATGTATGTTTTGGGCCTAATGGGCCCATATAAGGATGATATGCATGTGAATGAAAAGTTTTAAATTTAGACAGAAATTCATGTCTCGATTTTGTAAAATTGTCTAAATTTATGTCCGGTAATGCCTCGTACCCTATTCCAACGTCGAATATGGGTAAGGGGTGTTACATAACTTGACAGTCTTTTTCTACCCTTTCGTTATAATGAGGGAACCTTTGCTGATATTTAGAACCCCATTTTTAGTTGTGTACTTGTACCTTTTTGAATCAAGAGTACTCAACAAAATCAAATTTCTCTTCAATTCTGGTACATGTCGTATGCCACTAAGTGTTCTGATGACTCTATCAAACATTTTAATTTTGATCGTGCCTATACCTACAATTCTACATGAAGCATTATTTCCCATAAAAAAACCAACTTTAGACCCTATTTCATATGTTATAAACCAATCTTGATTGGGACTCATATGAAAGGTGTAACCAGAATTGATGATTCACACCTTGCTCACTTTAGATTTGTCAGTATAAGTAACTAGGAGTTCACTATCGCTGCAATCTTCTACAACATCAGCTTCACTAGATTGTTTTGTTGTTTTCCCTTTTGATTCATTGGCTCCCTGTTGATCTTGTTCTGTAACTTATAGCACTCAAACTTAATATGTAATTTCTTCTTGCAAAAGTTACAAGTTTTACCTCTGTTTGAAGATCTCGATCTACCCTTAGATTTACTGTGAGGATTTCGTTCATGTGTCTTCTCACGACTATTATTAGTATATTATTCTTGTCTCTCACGAACAATGAGACCCTCTCTCTAAGAGTCGAATCCAGCCACAAGATGTTTCACCTTTTCATATGAGGTTAAAAAAGCATAGACTTCATCAACCATGAGAGATTCACAGCTATACAAAATCGTATCTCTAAAGGTTGAATAAGACGGGGGCAACGAACAAAATAGAATTAACCCTAAATCTTCTTTGCCATACTGAACCTCCATGGCCTCTAGGTCTGAGAGAATTTCTTTAAACACAGTTAAGTGTTCATGCACAAACGCATCTTCTTGCAAACGATAAGCATAAAGATGCTGCTTCATATACAGCTTACTAGTTAAGGTTTTCGACATGTATAGCTACAATAGCTTTGCCCATAATGCAATGGCAGTCTTCTCTTTTAACACGACCTGTAGAATTTCATTCGGCAGATACAGATGTAATTGTATTAAAACATTTCAATCTTTACGCTTCTTCTCTTCCTCCGTCATTGTTGAAGGCATCTTAACTAACACTATCAGGGCATCATCCAAATCCATCTGCAAAAGAATTGCTTACTTTTTTACCTCCCACAACATGAATCTGGCATTGCGATCCAACAGCAGAATATCATATTTCATTGTCGTCATTACCATGATCGAGAAAAGTAACCCGAAAAGCTCTGATAACAATTTGTTAAAAGTAACATCAATAACGAAAATATAGAACAGTTGCAAAGCAAAAAGAAAAGAAAAAAATACACAGATTTTATATGGAAACCTTTTCAGGAAAAAAACACAAGCAAAAGAAAGAAATTCACTAATGTTGAAAACTGAATGATACAAAAAGAGTTTCGACTACATCTATTTAAAGGCTGAAACTCATTATTCTAATCAATTTCAAATAGAAGTAGAGTAGTTCTATACAGATTCTAGCTTCTTTTACCACTATTTTTATTTAACAAGGATTCTGATCACACAACTCTAACGCTAGACTGTGTTTGGAACTAAGGTTTTAAGGTAAGATTTCATGAACTAGTACTTAGTATCATGTTTATTACAATTATTAGAGCATGGAAATGTTGTGAAACAAGTATATTGATTTCTTATGTTTAACAATATTGATATGGAACAAAGAGAAAGACAAGAAAGAAGATAGAAAAGGTATAGACAAAGGGAAACAAGTAGGTAAAGCTTCAAGAAGTCTAATTCAGCTAAAATTGTAAATACTTAAGAATTCTTTTTAATTAATTAGATTTGAAATTTAGATTCTAATGAATTTATATGAATTTAAGTGCTTTTAATTTAATGTGTATGTGAATAACCCATGGAAATGGTAAATGAATGTGATTAATGTTTATGTGAAAAAATATGAAAACTAAAATGACTGAATTGTAAATATTGAAAACTCATATGTGAATATGAAAGTATGAAACTTGATTGTGCTTGTGATGAAAGTGGAATTTGTAATAATGTAAAATCTCTTATAGTCTAGTATTGAACTTGTAGGATAAAGATAGCATGCCATTAGAAATACCATAACATGCTTGTGAACTTAGTACTCTGATGCTCTGTAATGCCTTGATTAATTTATCTCTGTTTTACTAAATATCTAACACAAGTGTGTATCTGTTTCAGTGGTTAATTGTTCTGGGTATGTGTGTAAGGTCTGGGGTTCAATTCCCACTTTGACAAATTTTGCTATTTTTTTAAACCAAGCCTTACCCTCAGAATGAGCTTGTTGGTTCAGGTGGTAAGAGGGTTAGTATGCTACAGGTCCTGTGTTCAAATCCCTGCGCGAGCGTGGATGCTATATTTTTGCTCAACTGTCTAAGAGAGTTTAGAGTTCAAATTCTGAAGTGGTTGAGATAAAGGTGTTAGTGGAAAGTTGAGGGATATCTAATTAGTTTTATTTTGTTTTTATTTTTCATTTTTCATTTTTCATTTTTATTTTTCCCAAAATTTTCTCTATGTTTTTGACGTTCTTCTTCCGCCAAACAAAATCCCCATTATTGTTATTTTCATTTTCTCTACTCTCTGTCAAAAATTAAACTATTCTTTTTGTTCTTTGTTTTTTTCACTAATCCTCGCTTTTAGGCGTTGCAAATCTTTGGTTTTCGTATAATCGGTAAGTGGGCTTTCGTTTGTTCTCTTTTAGCTTTGTTTTCTAAAAGTTGAACTTTGTTGTGTCTCTTGGGAAGGAGAAGTCAGTGAAGCAGCAGTTCCTTTTCAACGGTCTAATTTGTGCGAGTGAACGGGTGTGTTGGCGGCAAGTGAGTGTGTTTACGCAGTTTAGTTTTGTAGGGTTCATGAATTGATTGCTAAATTCATTGTTGGGTACTCTATATTTAGGTTTCGGGAGGCTCAAGATTTTTTCGCATAAAAAATGTACCAAGTGTGTACCCAAAACATAGAAAATAAGGCTTCGACAAAAGCCAAAAAAACGTTATGTCAACAACACACGAGGGTGTAGTCGCCTGTGTGGTTGGTCGTGTGCGAGACATGGCCATGTGATCGATGAAGGCATGGTCGTGCTCAAGACACAGCCGTGTGGTGGTATGAGTGTGGCCGTGTGGGCCACACGGGATAGGCCAAGTTAGGTGTGTAGATTTTGGGCCAAGCCGTATTGGTTATACAGGCAAGGCCAATCTAGGCGTGTGGGCCCACGAGAGCAAGGCCAATCTGAGTATGTAGGCCACACGGACATGTGGGCCCATATTTCTAAAATTTTCGCTAGGGTCGCATGGGTCGTTTCGATCGACTTAGGCCTACCGTAGGGTTGGTAAGGGCTAACCAAACCCTAAAACTGTAAATTTCATAGTCTGATATTTTGTTCTAAGTATGATAATGCTATGCATGCCTGATTATTCTGTTATCTGTATATAAGCATGTTGACCATGTTTAATCTATTACTCTGTATTTGTTTTGGGGTGGGATTTTTATATGTGGAGGAAGTGTTCTGTATGGCGATCATCGCCTATATTCTGGCAGCTTCGCTGCACATTATCTGATATATGTCATAATGGCACGATATGGTGTGTAAGATTGGGTGGGTGTTTTTAACCCCTTATGGTGTGATGAGATGGTCGGAGTTGGTGTGTAGAGGATAGGGGTAGTATTCTAATTACCTTATCTATATATCTGACTCTGATATCTGTATCTGAGATGGGCATGAGCCCGAATCTTTATCTGATTGTATGTGAGTTTTTTTACACATTTGCACGTCTAGTTCTATTAGGTTACACATTAAGTTTACGTAAACTCACCTCTGTTTGTCTGTTCTGTACAGGTAATCCACAGATTTAGACAAATCGGTGCGAAAGAGTCTTGTTATGACCACTAGTCTACGAACTAAGTTTAATTAAAGGTTTTATTTACTTAAAGGATATTTCTGGGAGTTTTGTATTAATTGGACTCTTCGGACTGTTGATTAAATTTTGGGGATTTGGATTTTTGTTTAATATTTTGTTTAGACAACTCGCTAAAAACACGGTTTTTACTAACACAAAGGCTTTCTAAAATACGAACTGCCTTCTTCAAATACAACGATTTTCTTAAGCTTCTGCCATAAAACACTTTTTAAGGAAAATTAATTAGAATGAATGTTTTGACAATGAATAAAAGCAAATAAGAGTTGAAAAACTAAAATGGTTTTACCGTATGAACTTCGTTATCAAAACACATTCTTTGTGACACCTTCGGATTCGACCATAACGTCTAGGCTGAGTTTAGGGTGTTACATTTAGTGGTATCAAAGCGAGGTTTGCAAAACTCGAGCTATGAATTTTGGGTTCCAAAATTGTGAATTAAAAAGAATTGATTTTCAAGTATTTTGGATAATTTGAGAAAGTATGTGGTACACCAAGTCTCTGGCACCGATCTTGTAAGTATCTCTATATTTAGATAGAATTATTCTGAAAACACTATAATTAGTACTTTCTGAAACTGTACTGAAATAGTTAGAGACTGAAACTTTTAAAAATATCTCTAAACTTCTAATAATTTATGCATAAAATATCTATTAATAAATACTGGAACTGATGCATAAAACTTTACAATGTAGATAAATTTGAATTATACGATGAGCACTCATGAAATTCGCGAACGTAGTAATCGTGGCCGTGGTAGAAGCCATAGGGGGCTCGAGCTGAGCCTTCTTCTCTGGGCAATATGCCAAACTTAAATACAAGTGAGACACCGGTTTCACCTGCTACTGAGATTGGGTCTCAAAGCTGTTCAGCTCGGGACGACGCACTATTTAAGCCATGCTGAGGATATTGGAAACAGTCGCTGGACCTTATTCTAAATCTGGGGGTCGTGAGTCGGTAACTTAATGACTCGGTCTAATGGAGTTGAGCTGTTTAGGGGTGTCACTGGAGTCGCCTCTATAGTGGTTGAGTATTGGTTGGAGGCTATTGAAAGGATTATGAATGATTTAGACTGTACTCCCAAGCAGAAACTTAAAGGTACAATCTCTTTGCTTCGAGACGAGGCATGTAAATAGTGGTTGACAGTTGAGGAGGGTACTCAGCCGAATCGTCTGAATTGAGATTTCTTTAAGACTGGCTTTTAGAGTAAGTATGTAGGGGCGAGTTATTTAGATGCTCATAGGCGTGAGTTCATGAATCTCACGCAAGGAGATAGATTTGTGGCCGAGTACTAGGCTGAGTTTCTGAGGTTGAGCCGCTATGCTCGAGGCATGGTAGCGTTTGAGTATGAGAAGTGTGTCTGCTTTGAGGATGGTCAAATGGGGTACTGATTGCTCCACAGAGGGAGCGCAAGTTTTCTATTCTTGTGGATAAGGTGAAGATTGCCGAGGAAGTTAAATGCGTGGAGTGCTAGAATAGGGATCGAGAGAGAGGTAAAAATAAGAGGGATTCAGAGCCCTCTAGTTCTGTTCAGTGGCCTAACAAAAAAGCTAGGCCTGATGGGCCACTTAGAATATGAGTTCCTGTTGCTCCTACTAGGGTTAAGGCTTGTAGGGATTGTGGTAAGCGTCATCCGGACGAGTGTTGGAGAAGGATAGGGGTCTATCTGCGATGTGGATCATTAGAGCACCATATTAGAGAGTGTCCATAGCGGGCTGATCAGATGCAAGCTTCGGGACCAGGTTCTGTACAACCTCAGAAGGCAGTTCAACAACCACCTAGGGGCCGTGGACCAGCTAGGGGTGGTAATGGTATGGGTCGTGGACAGAGAGCAACGAGCAGAGGTGTTATTCAGACAAAGGTGAGGCAGCCTGCACTGGTTTATGCTGCTTGACGCTGAGAGGATAGAGATACTACAGATGTTATCACCGGTACATTCTTAATTTTTTATGTGCCTTATACTGCTTTGATGGACATAAGTTCTACCCACTCCTATGTAGCTAGTTCTGTATCTGAAAACTTGGGAATTTCTGTTGAGAGCACTTCTAGTGATATCACCGTATTGAGTCTGTTGGGGTAGTCTATTCGGGTTAAAAAGCTTTATAGGGATGTTCCGTTAGTGGTGCAAGAGGTTATTTTTCTGGCAAATCTGATGGAGCTTCCGTTTAGGGAGTTCGATTTAATTCTGGGTATGGACTGGTTGGTTGAGCACCATGTTAGCTTGGACTACGCATCTAAAAGGGTTGTTCTGAGGACTAAAGATGATAAAGAAGTGGTTGTGATTGGTGAGCACCAAGATTAACTTTTCAACATGATCTCCGCTCTTGTGGCTGAGAAACTAGTCCAGAAAGGGTGTGAGGCATATTTGGCTTACGTCAATGTTTCTGTTTTTAGGGACTCTTCTGTCGAGAATATTAGAATAGTGAGGGATTTTTTGGATGTCTTTCCTGAGGAGTTACCGGGTTTACCTCCGAATCGAGAAGTTGAGTTTCGCATTAAGCTTTTATCGGGTACAGCTCCGGTGTGTCTCTGTAGGAGGCACTGGATCTGTTCGTAAATGAAAAGGATGGGACTATGGGGACGTGTATTAATTATCGGCAACTGAAAAAACTAACGGTAAGGAACAAGTATCCACTTCCAAGGATCGACGATCTGTTTGGTCAATTCTGAAGGGCTTCTGTGCTATCAAAGATTGATCTTCGTTTTGGGTATCATTAGTTGAGAGTTAAGAAAGCTGATGTTCATAAGACTGCATTTAGGACTCGTTAGGGGCATTACGAGTTCCGAGTTATGCCTTTTGGTCTAATGAATATTCCAGCTACATTCATGGATCTGATGAACCGAGTGTTTCAGCCATATCTGGATCAGTTCATCGTGGTCTTCATCGATGATATTCAGGTTTACTCTAAGATCGAGGATGAGCATGATGAGCATCTTAGAGTAGTGCTTTAGATTCTCCGTGAAAAATAGTTTAATGCTAAGTTGAGCAAATGTGAGTTTTGGTCGTGTGAGGTAACTTTTTTGGGGCATGTGGTTTCTGCTGAGAGGATCTGAGTTGATCCTAAGAAGATTGGGGTTGTGCTTGATTGGAAACAGCCCATAAATGTATCGGAGATTCACAGTTTTTTGGGCCTTATGGGGTATTATCGGCAGTTTGTCGAGGGGTTCTCTCTGATTGAAGCTCCTTTGACTAAGTTTTTGCGTTAGGGTGTTCCTTTTGTTTGGACTAATGCGCAGTAATCGAGCTTCGAAAAGCTCAAATCTGTTCTGACTCAGGCTCCTATTCTGATATAACCTAAATCTGGTAAGGAGTCTGTGGTGTACAGTGATGCATCACACGTCAGTTTGGGTGTGTATTGATGCAAGATGGAAAAGTTGTGGCTTATGCATCCTGTCAGCTTAAGACACATGAAGGGAATTATCCAATGCATGATCTCGAGTTGGCTGCGGTGGTTTTTGCATTGAAGATTTAGAGGCACTATCTATATGGTGAGAGGTTTATTATCTACACTGATTACAAGAGCCTCAAGTACCTTTTTACTCAAAAAGAGTTGAATCTTAGATAGCGGTGATGGATTGAACTGCTCAAAGATTATGACTGCATGATAGAGTATCATCTTGGTAAAGCCAATGTGGTGACCGATACTCTAATTCGTAGAGAGATGACTAATTTGAGGGCGATGTTTGCTTGTGTTAGTCTGTTTGATGATGGGAGTCTATTAGCCGAGTTACAAGTTAAGCCAACTTGGATTGACCAGATTCGAGATAAGCAGTTAGGGGATGAGTCTCTGGTTTTGTGGTTTTGTTAGGTTGAAGGTGACGGTGCTTCAAATTTTAGGCTAAAATAAAGATGGAGTTTTGTATTTTCGAGGTCGGATCTGTGTGTCGAATGATTCTGATTTGAGGCAGTCAATTTTGAGGGAGGCGCATAGTAGCCCTTATGCTATTCACCTCAGTAGTAATAAGATGTATCACGATCTTCGTGAGTTGTACTGGTGGTCAGGTTTGAAGCTTGAGGTTACGGATTTTGTTGCTCGTTGTCTAACATGTCAACAAGTTAAGGTTGAGCATCAGTTGCCTTGGGTTTGCTGCAACCCATTAAGATTCCCTTGTGGAAATGGGAACATGTAACGATAGACTTGGTTAGTAGGTTGCCCCTGACACCAACTAAAAAGGATTCTGTTTGGGACATTGTGGATCGATTGACCAAGTCTGTTCATTTTATTCTGGTTCGGACAGACTTTTCTCTGCAGAAGTTAGCGAAGCTGTATATTTTTGAGATTTTAAGATTTCATGGGTTCCTATTTCAATAATTTCTGATAATGATCCTCGCTTTACATCTCTGTTTTGGAAGAATTTGCACGAGGCTCTAGGTTCGAGATTGGACTTCAGTACTGCGTTCCATCCTCAGACTGATGGTCAATCTGAAAGGGTGATTCAGATACTGGTGGATATGCTTCAGAGTTATGTAATTGATTTCTGAGGTATTTGGGAGGATTATCTTTTGCTAGCTGAATTCGCCTACAATAACATTTTCCAGTCTAGCATCCAGATGGCAGCTTATAAGGCTTTGTATGGTCATAAGTGTTGTACTCCATTATGTTGGACTGAGTTGGGTGAGCTTCATGTTTTGGGTCCTAAGTTGGTTTTTGAGAACGAAGATAAGGTTAGACTAATTCGGGATCATCTGAGGGCGGATTCTGATAGATAGAAGTCCTATACGGATCTAAAGATAAGAAATAGTACTCTGTAGGGGATTTCGTTTTTCTCAAGGTTTCTCTATGGAAAAAAATTTTGAGATTTCGTCATAAGGGCAAGTGGAGCCCTAGGTTTATTGGGTCATATCAGATTCTAAAGCGTGTGGGACTAGTTATTTATTAGTTGGAGCTACTTTCAGAGTTAGACCGTATTCATGCTGTGTTTTACGTCTCAATTTTGAGCCAGTATTGGTCAGATCCATCCCATGTTATCTCTATTGAAAAGATAGAGGTTAGACTGGATTTGACTTTTGAGGAGGAGCCAGTTCAGATTTTGGATCGTGATATTAAGGTTCTAAAGAGAAAGTCAATTCCATTAGTAAAGGTTCTGTGGCGAAATCATGGCACTGAAGAAGCCACGTAGGAACTTGAGGACTTGATGCGTCAGCAGTATCCTCATCTTTTCTAATCAAGTAAATTTTGAGGTCGAAATTCCCAGGTATGTATCTGCTTCAGTGGTTAAGTGTTATGGGTGTGTGTGAGGTCTGGGGTTCAATTCCCACTTTGGCAACTTTTTTTATTTTTTTTGAACCAAGCCTTACCCTTGTTGAATGGGCTTATATTAAATTGTTTGTTAATCTATATCAGAATGAGCCTGTTGGTTCAAGTGGTAAACGGGTTAGTGTGTTAGAGGTCCTATGTTCGAATCCTTGAGCAAGCGTGGATGCTATATTTTTGGTCAGTTATCTAAATGAGTTTAGATAGAGTTTAAATTCTAAAATGGTTGAGATTGAGGTGTTAGTGAGAAGGTGGGTACTCCGTTTAGTTTTATCGAACTGAGTTACGATCACAAAAACATAGAAATTATCGAAAACGGAACAAAAATGAACCTTCAATTGTTCTTTAGCATGATCGAACCCTAGCTAACTCTTTTTTTTCTTTTGTTCTTCAATTTTCGGCATAAACAAACATATAATGGCCTATTTTCATGTTTTTCTTTATTAATATAACTTAAAATACTAAATTCCAATTTTGCCCTTGATTAATAACATATAAAACCATTAACATATAAGGCCATTTTAGTCCACTTTCAATAGAAATGGCATATTAACAACATAAGGACCTCATAATCAATAAGCCATACCAAATAGACACTTTTAACAATAGCAAGCCACTTTTACAGTTTACAAGATTAGGTCCTTTTATCAAATCGACACACAAACGATAAAATTTTCATACGAAACTTTCACACATGTTTAGTCACATACTGTAAACACAGAAAGTAATATTTAAATTTTTTGACTCGAATTTTTGGTCCCGAAACCACTATTCCGACTAGGGTCTAAACCAGACTATTACAATTCTCCCCCTAGAGATTTTCATCACCGAAAATCTTACTGTTGAACAGATTCGGATATTGTTGTCTCATAACATCTTCAGGCTCCCAAGTAGCTTCTTCGACATCGTGTCGATGCCACATTACTTTTACTAACGAAATTTTCTTATTTCGTAATTTTTTAACCTCTCGAGCTAAAATACGAATCGATTCTTCTTCGTAAATCATATCGGACTAGCACGAAGGAATTACATGTGAAGGATCAGATCTATATCATTAAAGCATCGATACATGAAACACATTGTGTATCTTTTCTAGTTCAGGTGGCAACAACAAACGATAAGCAACTGGCCCGATACGCTTCGTAATCTCATACGGCCCAATAGACCTCAAACTCAATTTGCCTTTTCTACCGAACCGAAGTACTTTCTTCCACGGAGATACTTTCAAAAACACTTTGTTACTGATCTCAAATTCAACGTCTTTTCATTTCAAATCTGCATAAGATATTTGTCGATCGAAAGCTGCTTTCAAACTATCTCGGATAACTTTTACTTTTTGTTCAGTCTCTTTTATCAAATCAACCCAGTGAATCTTATTCTCGTTGAGCTCAATCCAATACAAAGGTGTACGAAATTTGCAACCATAAAAGGATTCGTACGGTTCCATTTTAATGATCGATTGAAAACTATTGTTATAAGCGAATTCAATCATGATCGTAACCAATTATGATTCTGGAATGGAAATAGGATAGAGTGACGATGGACTTTGTTTCAGGTTTGCCCCTATCTCTGAGAAAGAAAGATGTTATCTAGGTCGTGGTAGAACGATTGATGAAATCAGCTCATTTTATTCCGGTAAGATCCGATTACTCACTTGATAAGTTAGCTGAGTTATACATTTCTGATATTGTGAGATTGCATGGTGTGCCATTATCTATTGTGTCAGATAGAGATCCCAGATTCACATCGCAATTTTAGAAGAAATTACCAGATGCTTTGGGTACGAAATTGCACTTCAGCACCGCTTTTCACCCACAAACGGATGGACAATCTGAACGGATTATTCAAGTTCTCGAGGATATGTTGAGATGTTGCATTCTTGAGTTTGAAGGTACGTGGGAACAATATTTACCTTTGATTGAATTCGCTTATAACAATAGTTTTCAATCGATCATTAAAATGGCACCGTACGAATCCTTTTATGGTTGCAAATTTCGTACACCTTTGTATTGGATTGAGCTCAACGAGAATAAGATTCACTGGGTTGATTTGATAAAAGAGACTGAACAAAAAGTAAAAGTTATCCGAGATAGTTTGAAAGCAGCTTTCGATCGACAAATATCTTATGCAGATTTGAAATGAAAAGACGTTGAATTTGAGATCAGTAACAAAGTGTTTTTGAAAGTATCTCCGTGGAAGAAAGTACTTCGGTTCGGTAGAAAAGGCAAATTGAGTTCGAGGTTTATTGGGCCGTATGAGATTACGAAGCGTATCGGGCCAGTTACTTATCGTTTGTTGTTGCCACCTGAACTAGAAAAGATACACAATGTGTTTCATGTATCGATGCTTTAATGATATAGATCTGATCCTTCACATGTAATTCCTTCGTGCTAGTCCGATATGATTTACGAAGAAGAACCGATTCGTATTTTAGCTCGAGAGGTTAAAAAATTACGAAATAAGAAAATTTCGTTAGTAAAAGTAATGTGGCATCGACACGATGTCGAAGAAGCTACTTGGGAGCCTGAAGATGTTATGAGACAACAATATCCGAATCTGTTCAACAGTAAGATTTTCGGTGATGAAAATCTCTAGGGGGAGAATTGTAATAGTCTGGTTTAGACCCTAGTCGGAATAGTGGTTTCGGGACCAAAAATTCGAGTCAAAAAATTTAAATATTACTTTCTGTGTTTACAGTATGTGACTAAACATGTGTGAAAGTTTCGTATGAAAATTTTATCGTTTGTGTGTCGATTTGATAAAAGGACCTAATCTTGTAAACTGTAAAAGTGGCTTGCTATTGTTAAAAGTGTCTATTTGGTATGGCTTATTGATTATGAGGTCCTTATGTTGTTAATATGCCATTTCTATTGAAAGTGGACTAAAATGGCCTTATATGTTAACGGTTTTATATGTTATTAATCAAGGGCAAAATTGGAATTTAGTATTTTAAGTTATATTAATAAAGAAAAACATGAAAATAGGCCATTATATGTTTGTTTATGCCGAAAATTGAAGAACAAAAGAAAAAAAAGAGTTAGCTAGGGTTCGATCATGCTAAAGAACAATTGAAGGTTCGTTTTTGTTCCGTTTTCGATAATTTCTATGTTCGTTTTCTATGTTTCGGGTTCAATTGAAGGTTCGAGTGAATAAGTGTGTTGGCGGTAACTGAGTGCGTTTACTCAGTTTAATTTTTTAGGGTTCGTGAATTGATTGCTAAATTCATTGCTGGGTACTCTGTTTTTAAGTTTCGAGAGGCTTAGGATTATTTTTGCATAAAAAAGGTACCAGGTCTACCCGAAACATAGAAAACGAGGCTTCAAAAAAAGCCGAAAAACTATTCTGTTGATGCCACATGGGCGTGTGGTCACCTGTGTGGTTGGCTGTGTACGGGACACGGTTGTGTGATCGATGAAGGTATGGCCTTGCACAAGACACGGCTTTGTGGTGGTGCAAGTGCGGCAGTGTGGGCCACATGGGCTAGGCCAAGTTGGGCATGTGGATTCTGGGCCAAGTCGTATGAGCCACACGGGCAAGGCCAATCTGGGCGTGTGGGGCACACGGGCCTTTGGGTCCAACACGGGCATATGGGCCCATATTTATGAAATTTTCCCTAGGGTCGTATGGGTCATTCCAATCGCCGTGGGCCTATCGTAAGGTCAGTAAGGGCTAACCAAACCCTAAAACAGTAGATCTGATAGTCTGATATTCTGTTCTGGGTATGATAATGTTATGCATGTCTGATTATTTCGTTATTTGTATATAAGCATGTTGAGCATGTTTAATCTATTACTCTGTATCTATTTTGGGGTGAGATTTGTATATGTAGAGGAAGTGTTCTGTATGACGATCATCACATATATTCTGGCAGCTTGGCTGCACATTATATGATATGTGTCATAATGGCATGATATGGTGTATAGGGTTGGATGGGTGTTTTTAATCCCACATAGTGTGATGGGATGGTCAAAGTTGGTGTGTAAAGGATGGGGGTAGGATTCTGATTATCTTATCTGTATATTTGACTCTGTTATCTGTATTCGAGATGGGCATGAGCCCGAATTTGTATTTGATTGTATTTGAGTTTTCTGCATCTTTGCATGTCTAGTTCTGTTGTGTTGCACATTGAGTTTACATAAACTCACCTCTGTTTTTCTATTCTATTTAGGTAATCTACAGGAATAGACGGATCGGTGAGGCGGAGTCTTGCAATGACCATAGTATACAAATTGAGTTTAATTAAAGGTTTTATTTACTTAAAGGTTATTTCTGGGAGTTTTGTATTAATTGGACTCTCTGGACTGTTGATTAAATTTTTGGGATTTGAATTTCTGTTTAATA
Organism: Gossypium hirsutum; assembly: GCF_007990345.1. Taxonomy (NCBI): domain Eukaryota; kingdom Viridiplantae; phylum Streptophyta; class Magnoliopsida; order Malvales; family Malvaceae; genus Gossypium; species Gossypium hirsutum. Next base: position 16,187,331 of record NC_053435.1, on the reverse strand, counting down.
TTTTGTTTGGACAACTCGCTAAAAACACGATTTTTACTAAAACAAAGGTTTTCTAATATACGAAATGGCTTCTTGAAATACAGTGGTTTTCATAAGCTTCCGCCATAAAACATGTTTTAAGGTAAATTAATTAATTGAATGAATGTGTTGAAAATGGATAAAAGCAAATAAGAGTTGAAAAACTAAAATGGTTTTATCGTATAAACTTCATTATCAAAACACATTCTTTGTGACACCTCCGGATTCGGCCATAACGTCTAGGCCGAGTTTAGGGTGTTACATGCTCCTAGAATTAGGGCTTCGGTGCTCTTGAATTTAGCACTTTGTTGCTCCCCATTTAGCACTTATGTGCTATTGTATTTGTGGTTTCATTTCTTTTATCCTCTTATTCACTTGAGTCTACAATGGGCGAAATTAATTTATACATGAATAATGTGTCGATGACAAAAGTATGTTAAATGGAAAAATGTATATTAATCTTGTTGCTATTTTGTACTCTATCTATAGCTAAATTGTATGGTCATATTAAACTATTTATTATTTGTTAAAATAGCTCATTAAAATCAGTGGTAAGGTTTGAATTCTCCAGTACTTACTAAGCTTTCACAAGTTAAACACTTATTTTCAATTTGTAGGTAAAGAGGGTTTTGAAGGTAGATTTTAAAGTGCTCCTCCTCATCCTCATCCTCATCATCATGAAGAATATATTTGAAGAGTATGAAACTTAAATTTTTGAGATAGATTGGCAGGTACTTAGGATTAGAATCATGTGAAATTATGTTGTAAGTTACTTAGTGGTTCTAAAACTATGATCTTGCATTTCTCTTAACATTTGTACCGTGGGATATACAATGAGTTAAACGAAGTTTTTGAAGTTTTTGAAGGTTAATTTGACATACTTTGAGGTCTAAAATTGTTAGATGTGTTAAGGAATGGTTTATGATAGTCTAAACTTGGTTTTAAAAGTATCAGATGTGTTCTGGGCAATCTATCTCCGATGTCGCAACATCCAACCTTCAATGTCGCAACATTGGACATGAAGTTGAGTAACATGTCTTCAATGTCTCGACATCCAACCTTCAATTTTGTGACATCTAACCTACAATGTCACAACATCTGACCTTCAATGTCACAACATTTGAGTTATAAGAGTAATTTGTTCTTGGTGTCGTGATATTGACCTTGTTTACCTTATTTTCTTCTCGATTAAGCCCCTAACGACCCGCGTTAGTAACCAAAATTTAAATTAAGCCTATAAATGACTTGAAAACCTTTAAAAATGTCTTGAAAAACTTTATAAAATTCTATTTATATTAAAGTAAATTCTTGAAATTGATACTTGAATTAAGTTAGCTTTAGTGTCCAATTGTGACAGGCTTTGCTCGTGATGTATTGGTTTGACCCAGGTAAGGGTGTTACAAGGTTCGAGAATAAGTTTAGAAGTACATGCCACATAGGATATTGATTTGATGAGATGAGGATTGATACTAATAAAGTTTAAACTTGTTATTTATAGATTGAAGAATTAAAAATGTCGGATAATTCTCGTGAAGCAGTAGGGGGTGAAGTACAAAGTAGGGCTTCAAATGCGAATCAAGAGAGAAATAGACATATACCTCAAGCTCAAAATGAGCTAGGAAAATTTACAAATTAAAGACCTGCTAGAGTAGGCAAGTATAGGCATAAGCAAGAACTCGATAGAGAAGCAAGAATGAGTCGAAACAAGCTTTTGCTGAGGAGGAAATGCCAACACATGAGGCATTCCTCCAAACATTAAATCATCTTGTAAAACTCCTTGCGCAATATGGTCGTCAGACCTGAGCTATAGGATATTACCAAATGAGGTCTACACAACATACACATACAACATATATGGTGAACCGTGTTGCGAACTAATATGTGGCGAACCAATCCTACAGATTATCCAACTGCGTAATGAATTGCAAATGGCTAAATTGTGGATTTTCCTATAGACATAGTTATTGCGAACAGTAAGGCAGACATCTAATTTCATAATCTCTTACAGATACTTAAATGGCAAACTATTTCGTGTGTTCCGCAAATACCTCAAACTGCGATAGGTCCTGCAGAACTTATAATGCGGAACATAATAGAACTTGAGTTCATTTTACTTATATACATCAAAAGAGTCCAAAACAATCAACTTATAAATTTAACACATATGTTTACAAAACCAACTATCTATATACATGCCACTTAGATTGAACATAACAAAATCAAGAGTCTACAAAAATTTTGGGCAGATAGTGTAAACTTCTTACTAATCCGACTAACACCCTCTAAGCATTCAAAATCTACATGATAAAGCAACCTAGGTGTAAGTATTAAGAATACTTTGTAAGTTCATACAATTCAATAATTAACTTACCTCACATAATAATTATGTGATAATTTAATAGACAAACATATTTTACCTATCAACCAACACAATTTGTCAACAAGGTAAATGCTTGTACTCATAGTTTACCTATCAACCAACACAATTTGTCAACAAGGTAAGTGCGTGTACTTTATAACATACAACATATTAGATATGTAACATAATATGTTAATACTCCTCATATCTAATTCATTCTGATTCCTTTCTATGGTGCAGACTCTAATTTTAATAAAGAAGTCTTCCATTACCCCTCGTTCCTTAATTCACCAATATTCACATCTCTCATGTTTTATATTACCCAATAAACATCGTAAAAGAACTCAAAACACAAGTATGCTTCATATCAGAGACTCGCCTGACCTAATCAAATACAGAGGTGTCAGGTTATTGGTACGGGCTAGTCCCTTACCTACACAATGAAAGCGTAGTGTAACACCCCCACGCCCGAAACCCTCACCGGAGTCAAGCTTGAGGTGTTACTAAACTTATCTTACCTTTTAAACAACTCTAAACCACTTATTTTAATTTTCGGAATAAACTATTTTTCTTCATCATGGTTGCTTAAAAATTCATTTCTCGAGTTTCAAAACTCAAAATTAAGATCCGTAAATTTTTCCTGAAACTAGACTCATATATCTATCTACTAATTTTTTTCTAGAATTTTTGACTTGGCCAATAAGTACAGTTTATTAGTTAAAGTTTCCCCTGTTTCAAAACTCGACTGCACTGACCTCTTCTTACTATGAACCATGTTTCTTCCTGTACAAAATTCATATGACTAAGCCGTTTGTTTCTATTAAAACTATATTCAACAAGGATTATAACCATATAAATTACACCTTCTAATTAGGTTTTTAAAATTTATGGTGAATTTCCAAATTTGAAATAGGGGATCCAGAAATTGCTCTGACCCTATTTCCTAAAACTCAGATATCTCATAAAATATAATACCTTTACCTTTTTTTATTATTCCATAAGAAAATATACATAATAATATTTAATTTCATATATTATTCATCTTCAAACTATGTTTCTACAATTTTTAGTGATTTTTCAAAGTTACGTCATTTCTATTACTTGAATCTGTTTTTAGGTTACTTTCACATTTTTCATAATTTTCATGTGATAATCACCATTCAATCATACATATTAATAAACATGTATATCATCCGCTATTTTATTAGCTAATCACTAGAAAGTATTTACACATCATTAATTGTTCATATTATACCAAAAGTAGCTAAGTTTCTATACATGCCAACCCAAAACAAAACGTCTAATTATACCGAGTTATTTCTTTGATAGTGTGATCGGCCTCCGACGTTTCCTTCGATCCCCGAGTGACTAGATAAGTACTATAAGAAGAAGAAAATAAAGAGATTAAGCACTAGGCTTAGTAAGCTTACAAGCAAATAAATCACAACATTCAACATAATGGATAATTATGCATAATATCATCTAACATCATAAATTTCTTTACTTCTCAATTTCTATCTTCTTCTTTATTCCCTTACCTTCTTTCTTACCTGACCTTTCCTTTTTCATAAGTATAATCTACTTTTCCTTTGCCGTTAATTCACTGTAATTTAACTCGTATCCTGACCCGTTGAACCACTCGAAATACTAAGGATACTAGGGTCGTTCCTGTCTATCAATATCCTGCCAATGCCATGTCTTTGACATGGACTTACATGAATTATTCCTGTCTCCAATGCCATATATAATATGGACTTACATGGCTCAATCCTGTCTCCAAAGCCATATTTCTAATATGGACTTACATGGCTCATTTCTGTTCTGTCCTCTCAACCCTAATATCCTAACATTCCTAGGGTTTAACCGGGGCTTTCTAACACTTTTCCTCTGTCACTTCACCTTAAATTCGACTTTAAATATTTTCATAACATAAATATATAAATGCTGGAAGCTGAAAATAATAATATAAAATAAAAGAATATTGCATTTATTTACTGTAACTTACCTTGATACAAAATGTGACTAAACTTTACAATTTAGTCCTTTACTTTTTCTTTTCCCCAATCTACTCCCGAATTTTGTTCTTCTTGATCTATAATAGAAAATTTAACTTATTTAATATTCGCATTTATTAAAACAGTCCTTGACCCAAACTTTGGAAAATTTATATTTTTACCCCTAAACTTTCACATATTTTCACTTTTGCCCCAAGGCTCGTAAATTAAACTTCATCCTATTTTCTTATGTTTTATGACATGCTGATCATTTTTCCCTTCTATGGCAATATCAAAATCACACTCTAACATATACTTATGACTATTGGTATTTTTTTCCAATTTAAGCCCTTTTACTTGTTTTCACTTAAAACCGAGTAGCATAAGTTGTTTAACATAATTTAAAACCTCATATTCTATCATAAAACACCAAAATACACAAATTTCAGCCATGGGTATTTTTTCAAATATGAACCCTAGGTTGAATTATTGCTAGAATAAGCTTAATCAAGTTACCGGGACTCCAAAAACGTAAAGATCATTAAAAACGGGGCTTGGAATCACTTACTATGAAGCTTGAAAGTTGAAGAAACCCCAGCTATGGAGGAGAGCAAAAATCGGCAGAAACTAATTGAGAAGATGACCATTTTTGTGTTATTTTTCCCTTTTTAATTCATTTAATATCCAAATGACCAAATTACCCCTCCTTACTAAACTTTCAAAAATTCCTTCCATGTCCTAATTTTTGTCCATGAACTTAAAATTGGTCAAATTGTTATTTAAACCCTCCTAATTAATATTCCAAAGTAATTTCATACTAAAAACTTCTAGAATGCAAGTTTTGCAAATTATTCGATTTAGTCCCTAACCTCAACTTAAGCACTTTATGCATAGAATTTCATCACGAAATTTTCACACAATCATGCAATCATACCATGAACCTCAAAATAATAATAAAATAAATTTTCTACCTTGAATTTGTGGTTTCGCAACCACTATTCCGTTTAGGCCCTATTTCGGGATGTTACATTTCTCCCCCTTTTTAAGGATTTTCGTCCCGAAAATCTTACCTGTGAAGAGATTTGGGTACTGCTTTCGCATAGCCTCTTCGGGTTCCCATGTAGCCTCATCTACCCCATGTCTATTCCATAGTACTTTCACAAGTGCAATACTTTTGTTCCTTAATTGTTTTACCTCTCGAGCTAGAATCTTTACCGGTTCTTCACCGTAAGTCATGTCTGGCTGAATCTCAACCTCTGTCTGAGAAATCACATGTGACGGATCTGAACGATAACGACGTAGCATAGACACATGAAATACATTATGAATCTTCTCTAACTCAATCGGAAAAGCTAACCGATATGCTAATGGTCCAACTCTCTCAATTACTTCAAACGGTCCAATAAAACGTGGACTTAGTTTGCCTTTCTTGCCAAATCTGAGAACTTTCTTCCACGGGGATACTTTCAAAAAAAAATTTTCACCAACTTGATATTCGATCTCTTTTCTTTTTAAATCTGCATACGACTTCTGCATATCTGAAGCTGCTTTTAAACAATTTCTGATAACTTTCACTTTTTCTTCTGTTTCTTTAACTAGATCAACCCCGTAAATCTGGCTTTCTTTAAGCTCTGTCCAATATAAAGGTGTATGGCATTTACGTCCATACAAAGCTTCATAAGGTGTCATCTTCAAACTTGACTGGTAACTATTATTATAGGCAAACTCTACCAATGGTAAGTATTTTTCCCAACTACCTTGAAATTCTAATACACAACATCTAAGCATATCTTCAAGTACCTGAATAACTCTCTCTGACTGACCGTCGGTTTGAGGATGGAAAGCTGTACTAAAACTCAACTTTGTGCCCAAAGCCTCTTGTAATTTCTTCCAAAACCGTAAAGTAAATCTTTGATCTCTATCTGAAATGATCGATAATGGTACCCCATGTAGCCTGACTATCTCTAAAATATACAACTCGGCCTACTTGTCAAGTGAATAATCCATACGAACTGGGATAAAATGAGCCGACTTCGTTAACTTATCAATCACAACCCATACTGCATCTTTCTTTCTCGATGTAAATGGCAATCCTGTCACAAAATCTATAGTAACTCGATCCCATTTCCATTCCGGAACTAGCACAGACTGCAATAATCCTGAGGGTACCTGATGTTCGGCCTTTACCTGTTGACAAATCAAGCATCTAGAAACAAACTCTGAAATATCTCTTTTCATTCCTACCCACCAATACAATTTCTTCAAATCATTATACATTTTTGTACTGCATGGATGAATAGATAAAGGACTGCTATGTGCTTCCTGTAAAATCTTCCGAATAAGCTCATCATTCTTTGGTACACATATTCTGTCTCTAAACATCAAACAACCATCAGAACCAATCCAGAAATCTGATTCTATGCCTGACTCACATTGAACTCTTTTTGCTTGTAACTCATTATCATCTTTCTGAGCTTCACAAATCTCTTCAAGAAGTACCGGTTTAGCTCTCAATTCAGCTAAAATAGAACCATCATCTGACATGGCTAAATTGGTATTCAAAGCTCGCAATGTAAATAAAATTTTCCTACTTAAAGCATCAGCAACTACATTTGCCTTACCTGGGTGATAATCAATCACTAACTCATAATCTTTAAGCAATTCCAACCATTTTCTTTACCTCAAATTCAAATCTTTTTGAGTCATCAAGTATTTCAAGCTTTTATGATCGGTAAATGTCCGGCACCTTTCACTATACAAACAATGTCTCCAAATCTTCAATGCAAATACAATAGCAGCTAGCTCTAAATCATGTGTCGGATAATTTTTCTCATGTGGCTTCAATTGTCTAGAGGCATAAGCAATTACCTTTCCTTCCTGCATGAGTACACAACCGAGCCCATTCAAGGATGCATCACTGTAAATCACAAATTCTTTACCCGGTTCCGGCTGTACTAAGATAGGAGCTTCCGTCAACAATGCCTTTAACTTGTCAAAACTTTGTTGGCACTTCTCAGTCCATTCAAACTTAACATCCTTCCGTAGTAGTCTCATCAACGAGGTAGCTATCATGGAAAATCCCTCCACAAATCGTCTATAATATCCGGTAAGACCAAGAAAACTTCTAACTTCTGATACATTTCTAGGAGGCTTCCAATCAACAATGGCTGAAATCTTGCTCGTATCAACCTTAATACCTTCACCTGAGACAATATGTCCAAGAAAACCAACTTCTCATAACCAGAACTCACTTTTGCTGAACTTGGCATACAACTGATTATCTCTCAGAATTTGTAAAACTATTCTCAAATGCTCTGCATGCTCAGTCTCATCATGAGAATAAATCAAAATATCATCAATGAACACAACTACAAACTTATCTAAGTACGATCTGAAAATTCGGTTTATTAAGTCCATGAAAATGGCAGGAGCATTAGTCAAGCCAAATGGCATCACAAGGAACTCATAATGACCATACCTAGTCCGGAAAGCAGTCTTCAGGACATCTAACTCTTTAACTCGCAACTGATAGTATCCGGATCTCAAATCTATCTTGGAAAACACAGTAGCTCCCTTCAATTGATCAAACAAATCATCAATTCTAGGCAATGGATACTTGTTCTTTACTGTTACCTTGTTAAGTTGCTGATAATCTATGCACAATCTCATCGATCCGTCTTTCTTTTTCACAAATAGCACTGGTGCACCCCATGGTGAACTACTGGGTCTTACCAAGCCTTTATCTATTAATTCCTGCAACTGAGCTTTCAATTCTTTCAATTCCAACGGAGCCATTCTATAAGGAGCAATAGAAATAGGCGTGGTACCTGGAATCAACTCAATACCAAACTCAACTTCTCTAACAGGAGGCAAACCTGGTAGTTCTTCCGGAAACACATCGGGAAACTCACATACCACAGGCACTGATTCAATTTTCAATTCTAGATCTTTAGTGTTCAACACAAAAGCAAGAATAGCTTTATACCCTTTTCTCAAACATTTCTGAGCAGACATAACAGAAATTATGGGAAATAAACTATCTGGCTCTTCTGAATTAACCCGAAGAATTTCACCATTTTCACACTTCAACTCAATGAATTTCTTTCCACAATTCACTATCACATCATGTGTAGTCAACCAATCCATACCAAGAATCACATCATACTTATCAAATGGAAATAGCATGAGATCAGCCGGAAAACAGTAGCCTCTAATCATTAAAGGACAATTTCTACATACTTTATCTACTAATACATGCCTGCCTAATGGATTCGATACTTTAATCACAAATTCTGTAGATTCTATAGGCATACTTATACTAGGCATCAATTTCATACAAACATAAGAATGAGTCAAACCCGGATCAATCAGAGCAATGACATTAATATCATGTAGAGAAAATGTACCCGTAATCACATCGGGGGAGGATGCCTCTTCGCATGCACGAATAGCATAAGTCCTTGCAGGGGCTCTAACATTTGGTCTCACAGTCGAATCTCTAGAGGTACCTCTGTTACTTGCTCCTACTCCCGGTTGCCTCGGTGATCTGCCTCTAGTAGGAGCATTTCCGGATCTAGCACTCTGTGTTACCTCTCGGCTAACCACTTCTAGACATTCTCGTACAAAATGATCTGGGGCACCACATTTATAGCAAACATTTTTGCCTGCCCAAAAAGGACCATAATGAAGTCTACCACACCGTGGACACCCTGATCTACCCTGTCTGACATTACCTAACTCGTAGTCGAGGTGGTCTGAGCCTTCGAATCCTTAAATCTGCTACCTCTATTCTGACTAGATTACCCTGCCAAAAAGCTAGATCTGGTAGAAAACTCTTTGGGCCTCTTGGATGTAGCCTGAAATAATCTGCTCATCTATCTCTTCTTTGTATCTTGTGTCTCTGTCTCAACTTTGCCTTTTCTTTTTAACAGCTCCTCTGCCTTACAGGCTCTTTCAACTAAAATAACGAACTCTTTTATTTCTAGGACACCCACTGACAATGGGATATCATCATTTAACTCATCCTCAATCCTTTTACACATGATAGCCTCTGTGGACACACATTCTCAAGCATATTTACTAAGCCTGACAAATTCGCGCTCATAATCGATCACTGTCATATTACCTTGTTTCAATTCCAGGAATTCCTTTCTCTTCTGGTCAATAAACCTCTGACTGATCTACTTTTTACGAAATTCCTCCTGAAAGAAATCCCAAGTGACCCTCTCCTTTGGTACAACTGATACAAGTGTCTTCCACCAGTATTAGGCTGAGTCTCTAAGAAGTGATACTACACATTTCATACATTCCTCGGGTGTACAAGATAATTCGTCAAAGACTCTGATAGTATTTTCTAACCAAAATTCTGCTCCTTCTGCATCATCATCTTTTGTTGCTCGGAACTCTTCTGCCCCTTGTTTCCTGATTCTATCAACTAGTGGCTTTTCTCTTACCACTGTACCTGTGACCGGGGAAGCTTGAGCTACATGGGTAGCCTGAGAATCATGAGGGGTTGGAGGTCTAACTGCCGGATTCGTACGAACAAACTCGGCAAACAAATCATTCAAAGCTCGGAAGAGAGCTTCTCGAGTCACTCCTCCCTGATCAACTATTACTGGCCTATTCTCAGATGGCGCTGCCCCTTCTGCGGGAGCAGGCGCATTACTTTCTACATCATCATCACCAGCTCGTCCGGGATCCATTACTATAAAACAAAATATTTAAAAATCGTCAAGAGTCGTCACACTATCAAAATATAAGTAAGGCATGTATAGCTAGACTTTTTCTCACACTAACTATTCCGAGAACCGACTAAACCTGCTCTGATACCAACCATCACCGGAGTCAAGCTTGAGGTGTTACTAAACTTATCTTACCTTTTAAACAACTCTAAACCACTTATTTCAATTTTCGGAATAAATTATTTTTCTGCGTCATGGTTGCTTAAAAATTCATTTCTTGAGTTTCAAAACTCAAAATTAAGATCTGTAAATTTTTCCTAAAACTAAACTCATATATCTATCTACTAATTTTTTTCTAGAATTTTTTACTTGGCCAATTAGTACAGTTTATTAGTTAAAGTTTCCCCTGTTTCAAAACTCGACTGCACTGACCTCTTCTTACTATGAACCATGTTTCTTCCTGTACAAAATTCATATGACTAAGCCGTTTATTTCTCTTAAAACTATATTCAACAAGGATTCTAACCATATAAAGTAAACCTTCTAATTAGTTTTTTACAATTTATGGTGAATTTCCAAATTTGAAATAGGGGATCCAGAAATTGCTCTGACCCTGTTTCACTAAAACTCAGATATCTCATAAAATATAATACCTTTACCTTTTTTTCTTATTCCATAAGAAAATATACATAATAAGATTTAATTTCATATATTATTCATCTTCAAACTATGTTTCTACAATTTTTAGTGATTTTTCAAAGTTACGTTATTTCTGTTACTTGAATCTGTTTTTAGGTTACTTTCACATTTTTCATAATTTTCATGTGATAATCACCATTCAATCATACATATTAATAAACATGTATATCATCCGCTATTTTATTAGCTAATCACTAGAAAGTATTTACACATCATTAATTGTTCATATTATACCAAAAGTAGCTAAGTTTCTATACATGCCATACCCAAAACAAAACGTCTAATTATACCGAGCTATTTCTTTGATAGTGTGATCGGCCTCCGACATTTCCTTCGATCCCCGAGTGACTAGATAAGTACTATAAGAAGAATAAAATAAAGAGATTAAGCACTAGGCTTAGTAAGCTTACAAGCAAATAAATCACAACATTCAACATAATGGATAATTATGCATAATATCATCTAACATCATAAATTTCTTTACTTCTCAATTTCTATCTTCTTCTTTATTCCCTTACCTTATTTCTTACCTGACCTTTCAATTTTCATAAGTATAATCTACTTTTCCTTTGCTGTTAATTCACTGTAATTTAACTCGTATCCTGACCCGTTGAACCACTCGGAATACTAAGGATACTAGGGTCGTTCCTGTCTATCAATATCCTGCCAATGCCATGTCTTTAACATGGACTTACATGAATTATTCCTGTCTCCAATGCCATATATAATATGGACTTACATGGCTCAATCCTGTCTCCAAAGCCATATTTCTAATATGGACTTACATGGCTCATTTCTGTTCTGTCCTCTCAACCCTAATATCCTAACATTCCTAGGGTTCAACCGGGGCTTTCTAACACTTTTCCTCTGTCACTTCACCTTAAATTCGACTTTAAATATTTTCATAACATAAATATATAAATGCTGGAAGTTGACAATAATAATGTAAAATAAAGGAATATTGCATTTATTTACTGTAACTTACCTTGATACAAAATGTGACTAAACTTTACAATTTAGTCCTTTACTTTTTCTTTTCCCCGATCTACTCTCGAATTTCGTTCTTCTTGATCTATAATAGCAAATTTAACTTATTTAATATTCACATTTATTAAAACAGTCCTTGACCCAAACTTTGGAAAATTTATATTTTTACCCCTAAACTTTCACATATTTGCACTTTTTCCCCAAGGCTCGTAAATTAAACTTCATCCTATTTTCTTATGTTTTATGACATGCTGATCATTTTTCCCTTCTATGGCAATATCAAAATCACACTCTAACATATACTTATGACTATTGGTATTTTTTTCCAATTTAAGCCCTTTTACTTGTTTTCACTTAAAACCGAGTAGCATAAGTTGTTTAACATAATTTAAAACCTCATATTCTATCATAAAACACCAAAATACACAAATTTCAGCCATGGTTATTTTTCCAAATATTAACCCTAGGTTGAATTATTGCTAGAATAAGCTTAATCAAGTTACCGGGACTCCAAAAACGTAAAGATCATTAAAAACGGGGCTTGGAATCACTTACTATGAAGCTTGAACGTTGAAGAAACCCCAGCTATGGAGGAAAGCAAAAATTGGCAGAAACTAATTGAGAAGATGACCATTTTTGTGTTATTTTTCCCTTTTTAATTCATTTAATATCCAAATGACCAAATTACCCCTCCTTACTAAACTTTCAATAATTCCTTCCATGTCTTAATTTTTGTCCATGAACTTAAAATTGGTCAAATTGTTATTTAAACCCTCCTAATTAATATTCCAAAGTAATTTCATACTAAAAACTTCTAGAATGCAAGTTTTGCAAATTATTCGATTTAGTCCCTAACCTCAACTTAAGCACTTTATGCATAGAATTTCATCACGAAATTTTCACACAATCATGCAATCATACCATGAACCTCAAAATAATAATAAAATAAATTTTTCTACCTCAGATTTGTGGTTTCGCAACCACTATTCCGTTTAGGCCCTATTTCGGGATGTTACACGTAGCCAAGGATATATATAAATGAAAGGTTACTAGTCCAGGCTAAACCTTTAAAATGTCATCAGATTACCAGTCTAGGCTAAATCTATGCCACGTGTATCTTCGAATGTTGGATATCAGAATCATCAGGAAATAACATGTAACCATGTGGATGAGTCTTTTACTAAATTCATTGGGATGTTTTCATTTTGTAAACTCATTATCATTCCTTTTTATCATAATTTAATATTTCCTCTCTATATACTTGTCAAACCAAATATGACTACAAAATTTTCATTTATACAATTTAAGAAGAAAAGAAAAGAAAGTTAGGCAATATTTATATTGTATGAACTTACCTAGCCAAATGATAACACGCCACGATAGAGTCTACTCAACAACTTTTCCTTTCCCATGATCTTCTCTCAATAGATTCAAGTATTGATCTATAACATAAGTTAATTCAATTTTTATCAACCATTAACATTCTTCATCTTATGAAACATAGAAGTCAGTTCAATTCTATCACTCTAGATTCTCTTAAACTTAACACATTAAATAGTCGAGCCCTTTATAACAAAGTTTATAGAAATCTTAAGGTGGTTTCGAAATGTCTGCACCTTAGTCTTGATACTCAAAACTAACAAATTCTCATTTTACCAAGTGATCCTTCTCCATAACCTCTCTTATAAACTAATCGTTTAACACCACAATTTCAAGCACTCAAAAATGGTAATCTCATGAAATATTTAACGGTTTTAGAAACAAACACCACTATTAGCTAGATTGTAGAAGACCTAGTATTGGTAGTGGAGTTGGTGAAAGTCAAAGGTCAGTGAGATAAGCTACAAGTAGACTTGAGTCCAAAGTGCCAGCAAGAGCATATGCTATCAAAACTTGTAAAGAAGAAGGTGCACCTAATGTAATAACCAGTACATTTTCTTTATTTCATTCAATTGTATGTCCATTAATAGATCCTTTATTTCATTCACACATATACACTATATTGGTGAAAGATAAAGAATTTTTAGTAGATTCACGAATAATGAAATATTTGTAACTAATACTTTTGGACAAAGTGTGAAAGTGAACAAAGTGTATAGGTAGTGCCTTTTAATAATTCAAGGCTATGAATTCCCAGCCAATCTAATGGCATTACCATTTCATGAATTTGATGTGATACTTCGATGGATTGATTGTCAGAACATGGAGTCATGGTAGATTGCAAGGGGAAGAAGATTACTTTGAAAACTTCCTAGGAAAATGAAATAGTGGTAATTGGTGAAAAGCTTAATTCCTTGTCAAATGTGGTCCCTAAATTGATTGCTCATAAGATGTTGAGAAAAGGGAGTGAAGCTTTCTTAGATTATATATTTTTTATACTAGGATGGGAAATCCTAAGTTGGAAGAGATACCTTCAGTACGAGATTATCTAGATGTATTACCGAAAGTATTGTTCGGTTTACCACCTGAAAGAGAAGTTGAATTTGTCATTGATGTGATACCTGGCACTGTGCCCCTACCTATTGCTCTTTACCAGCTGACTCCCATAGAATTAAATGAGTTGAAACTATAGTTACAAGAGCTTCATGATAAGGGTTTTGTAGGCCTTAGTGTGTCGTCATGGTGTGCACTAATTTTGTTTGTAAATAAGAAAGATGGATGATAAGATTATGTATCGATTATCATCAATATAATAAGGTAACAATGAAAAACAAGTATTCATTACCTAGAATTGATGATTTGTTTGATCAGTTGAAGGGTGCAAGTATGTTTTTGAATATTGATCTTAGACCGAGGTACTACCAACTTTGAGTAAAGGAGTCGAATATGCTTAAGAGTACATGCAGAACAATATACGGTCACTATGAATTTTTAGTTATACCATTTAGGCTAACTAACCACCTGTAGCTTTTATGGACTTAATGAATCAAGTGTTTGAACCTTATTTGGATCAATTCATTGTAGTGTTTATTAATGATATTTTGGTACATTCAAGAAATAAAGAACATGATAGACATTTGAGAATTGTGCTACTAATTTTGAGAAAATAATTGTTTGCAAAGCTAAGCAAGTGTGAATTTTGGCTAAAAGAAGTTGATTATCTGGGGCATGTTATATCAGCTGAAGGTATTCTTGTTGATCCAAGGAAAGTAGAAGCAATTCTAAAATGGAATCAACCCAAAAATGTAACAAAAGTAAGAAGTTTCCTCAATCTAGTTGGTTACTATAGATGTAACGCCCCGTACCCGAGACCGTTGCCGGAGTCGAACACGAGGTGTTAACAGACTTATTTCATATATTAACACAGTTCATTTTAAAATTTCCAGACAAGCTAGTTAACTGCATCACAGTCGCTTTAAAAATCAAATCTCGAGTTCTAAAACTTGAAAATTGATTCCGTAAATTTTCCCTGAAACTAGACTCATATATCAATCTACAAATGTTTTTATATAATTTTTGCTCAAGCCAATTAGTACAGTTTATTAGTTTAAGTCTCCCCTATTTCATGGTTCGACTACTCTGACCTTCATGCATTATGACTTAGATATCTCCCTGTACAGGGCTTCAATACTTCTGCCGTTTGTTTCTAAAGAAACTAGACTCGAAAAGGAATCTTTACATATAAGGAATGACTTCTAATTATCTCTGGTTAACTTATAGTGAATTTACAAAGTTGGAATAGGGGATCCAGAAATCGCTCTGGCCCTGTTTCACGAAAACTTAAACATATCATAAAATACAGCTCATATGATCATTTTGTTACTTTTATATAAAAATAGATTCATCAAGGTTCGATTACATAATTTATTCACTATTTAATTCCATTCCTACTATTTTTAGTGATTTTTCAAATCCACATCACTGCTGCTGTCAGCATCTATTTTTAAGGTAAACTTTACCTATTTCATGGTTTTCCATGGATCGACTAAAATTTTGTCATACATAGCACCAAATTGATCGTGATTAACCATTCCAATGGCTAATCGTTACCAACATTTCCATAACACTCCATGAACAACATACAAGATGATTATAACGCTATGCTCAAAATATATATAAGCCATTTTCGCATGGCTATCCAAATATATACAATACCGGAAGGTACATGACCAACAACAAAAGGGTAGTCCTATACATGCCATTTTCAGAGTTCAACTAAAAGAGTACCAAAGGGCTTTGATAGTGTGGACGACTTCGACTTTGACAATCCTGAGTCCGATAGCTGACGAACCAAAATCTATAAAACAGAGAATCAAAGAAACGGAATAAGCATTTAATGCTTAGTAAGTTTTGAATAATGAAATTAGTTTCGGCTAAGGTATAACATTCATATAGCTAAATGAATAACTTCATATATGCACATTTTCATAATCATACTTACTTTACACTTCAACCAATATATTCATACACAAGGTATCAAACCTATCTAAAGGCCGAAAATTCGTTAATCAATTTAACGGATACTATTTAAAACGAATCGACTTTCCCGATGCATGTACGAAACATACCTTATCGTTTGGATTTTATGAACGTATTAATTGAAATTATTACAGCAAGATCGCTCACTTCCAAACCCAAGTATCTTCGGGATTTAGCCGGATATAACAACTCGCACAAATGCCTTCGGGTCCTAGCCCGGATACAGCAACTCGCACAAATGCCTTCGGGTCTTAGCCCGGATATAGCATCTCGCACAAATGCCTTCGAGTCTTAGCCCGGATATAGCAACTCGCACAAATGCCTTTGGGTCTTAGCCCGATTATCATCCGAATAATCATGCACATATGTCCACAAATCATAACACATTTTTATTTTGTTATCATTACTAGAACTCAGACACAAGGCACTTATCTACCATTACCATTTTCGGCTCAATAGCCACATACAAAGAGCATGGTTTTGATTCGCTATATAACATGATCTAATCGAGTCATAATCTAAGTTCCATTACTCGAAAACTTACCTCAGATGCTGTCGAACGATTTCAACGGCTATTCGATCACCTTTTCCTTTCCTTTATCGGATTTAGTCCCCCTTTGCTCTTGAGCTTAATTTAACAAATAAATTTATTTAATCATTTTGAACATCAAGGAGGAATTCAAGGTACTTAGCCCATATATATATATTAGGCATTAGAGTCATATATGTATGAAATCATGAATCAAATTCAACATTTTAGCCAATATTCTCCTTTAGCCGATTTTCTAAGCCAAGATAAGGCCATCAATATGCTTACCTATAGCCGAACGTACAACATCAATCTATGTATTCATTCATGTGGCCGAATATGCATGTCTATGTTGAGGCCGATTATTTACTTAATACATTCCACAAATATGGTTACTTGTATTGACTAAATACCATTTTGTTTCAAGTTCAAAACTCAGCGAATACACATATATATACACTAGTAATCAAATACTAACATTTCCACTTCACCTTAATAGCTAGCTTAGCAAACCTTAGTTTAACATATAATTGTTCATAACACAATTAAAGCATCCTCTCCATTCCATCAATTCAAAACACATACATCACTCAATAATATTCCAAATCATATTCGGCCTTAGTACACACTTGTTAGCCGATTTTTCTCCATTTAGCAACTAATGCACATATGTGCTCATTTGCTAGACTCCACTTCACCTAACTACCATTTCTCATCCAAATAACATGAACAACATTTACTCATGACATCAAGCATTCTTTAATTCGGCTATCACTAGTATAAGCTCCTTACCTTAATATTAACCTAAGATGACCGAATGCTATTTAACCCAAGTCATCAAGAGTTTTATTATTTAACACCTTAGATATCCATTTCAAAACACTTAACCGGCCTTTAATCAAGACTTTAAACAAAGTCTATGTTCGGCTATCACACATATGGGTGTTATTAGTTTAAAGTTTTAACAAGATTAATTTCTTTCATCAACAATCTTTTTGTTTCTTTATCCATCAAAACTTAAGGGTAAGAAAGAAAAAAAATCAAGTTCTTCTCACATATACCATAACCGAAAGTTCCATCCAACCCTCTAAATTCAAAATTTTAGTATGGCTAGGTAAGAAAAACATGATGATTAACCTGAACAAACTAAGATTTCAAAAGAAAGATTAACAAAATTTACTAACCTTCTCTTCATTCAAAAGGCCGAATGCCCCCCCTCTTTTTCTTCTTCTTGTACGGCTAAGAAGAACAAGGTGATACCCTTTTTTCTTTTCTTCACCCTTTCTTTCCTTATTTTAATTACTCTTTTCTTTCTTTTATTAATTTCCTTTCTTTTACATAAAATGTTAACCTTTTAATTAAGATTTACTACATATTTTAATATATGTACCATCATGGCCAGCCACTATGTATAAAAAAAAGGAGTATTTGACATGCAAAACCATTGTTTTCATAACATGTACTAATAGATCCTTATAGATTAACCTATCACATTTCAAAAGTGTCACACATAAGTCCTATTAACTAAATTCACATGCAATTGACTAAATCGAAGCTTAAAACTTTCACACACTCATATTCACATGTTTTAGACAATAAATATTATACTCAAATACTTTGGTGACTCGGTTTAGCGGTCCCGAAACCACTTTTCGACTAGGGTCAATTTAGGGTTGTCACAATAGACAATTTGTAAAAGGACTTTCCATGATTCCCTTGCCATTAACTAAACTACTTCAAAAAGATGTTAAGCTTGAATGGACGGATTGATGTCAGCAAAATTTTGAAAGGTTGAAAACAGCTTTGACAGATGCTTCAGTTTGGTATCGAGATACCCTCTTTGGGTATCGCAATATCCACCTTCCAAGAAAGACCTCAAGGCTCGACATTGCCCAAGGTATCGTGATATCCACTTTTAGGTATTGCGATACCACCTTTTTCAGAGGGACAAACTTGGACAAAAAGGGTAGTCTTTGTCTACTTGATCCACCAATCACCCAAGGTCTATGTAGGGGCATTTTTGGCAACAAAAAGTCACCAGAAGACACCTTAAAACAACAAAAAATTGTTGAGGAGGAGAGACACACACATTATCTTAGTTTTAGGTTTAGTTTTCTCTAGGTTTCTCTTAGTTTTCTCTGCATTTTTCTATGGTTTTTATTTTCTCTTCTTTTACCTTAGTTTAGAGCTTATTTTTCTGCATTTACTTCTTGTTCTTTATGTTGTTAGTGTTAATTAAGCTAGTTATTACTGTAGCTAAGGTTTATTTACATTTTCCAGCCCCTGCACCTTTTAAGACTCTTTGAGCTTTAGTTTAATGTATTTCAGTTTCTTTTGCTTTAAATCTATCAAAGCTTGTTTCTTTTATATTTATTACTTTAGATTTTCTTGTTAAATGCTTTTAGTTTCATGTTATTTACATTTTCTTGCATAAAAATCCTAACTTTGATATTTTTCTTAAGCTTTACTTTCATGGTCGCCTTGTTTTTCATTTCCATGTTTATTTCTTTTACTTTGAGCATGAGTAGTTAACCCCCAAAAGAGGTTGGTTGATGGAGATATGGGTAACTAAAATCTTTTGACAAATGACTAAATGATAATAAATTGGACTAAATTGAATAGACCTAAAAATTTAAGAAGTGACGCCCCTAAGGGAATATCAAGGCAAGTGAGGCCAGAAGGTAATCTTGTCGCCCATCACTGACATTGTTTACCTTATTTTGTCCTGATTAAGCCCCGAATGACCCTTGTTTGTAAAAAGTAAGCCTAGAAATGACTTGAAAAACTTTCAAAGAGTCAATTTATGTTAAAGTAAAGTCTTGAAATTGATGCTCAAATTAAGTTAGCTTTAGTGTCCAATTGTAACATCTTTTGCTCATGATGTACTAGTTTGTCCCGGGTAAGGGGTGTTACAGATTCATTTCAGTAGGAGCATAATTTTTTAAGTTGATAAAAAAATAGTTTAGACTAGGATTTTTAACATGTTGACATTTTAGGATAGTGTTCTTTTTGTTGTAATTGTTAAATTAACTAATGTTTTGAGTAATGAGGTGTTTGTGACTTATCTTTATAACTTCTTTAGAGGTTTTTATATGAAATAGAAGTTACATTGATTAAGAAAAAATAATATTTTATGGAAAAACTTTTGAAGAACATTACAAATAAAAGAGGGACCTGAGTTCGACTTGCACCCTCTCATGCCCGTAAACATATATATTAGTATGATTTTTTATCACGCTTCGCATATTTTTTTTAACTAAATTATAGATTAAAATTTGAAGATTAAAATATACTTCAAGTCTCTTTACTCTTCGTGTATTTAGAATTTAATCTTCATACTTTTATTTTTAAGAATTTAGTCCCTCTACTTTTTGAATTTAAAAATTCAAGTCTAATTGTTAACACCATTAAATTCTTTTGTTAATTTCACTTGAATGGTAATTTAAAAATACAAAAAAAATACTTACCCATATAACAAAAAATATATATTATAATTAATGTAAACTAAAAGTTAACTATTCTTAAAAGTT
The DNA here is from genome assembly GCF_007990345.1 of Gossypium hirsutum. Classification (NCBI taxonomy): domain Eukaryota; kingdom Viridiplantae; phylum Streptophyta; class Magnoliopsida; order Malvales; family Malvaceae; genus Gossypium; species Gossypium hirsutum. Next base: position 16,167,115 of record NC_053435.1, on the reverse strand, counting down.
ACATAATTTTAATCTAAATAAAGGGTTTAGGCTATGAATGGCCTATTAAAATTTGATGATTGTTATAATCTATAAAAAAGACTTTGCACATTCATACTCTGCCACATTTACTCTGTCTCTCTCTCAAAATAAGATAAGAGCAACACGTGCCTAGGTAGGAAGGTCCAAAGCGCTTATATATAGGTTATAGATCATAGATATTAATGCATAATGGACCAAACATTTATTTATTTTTATTATAGATATTAATATATAATAAGCCAAACATTTATTTTAAAATAATTTAAATTAAAATTTGAAATAAAACAAAACCAAATAAAAATACCACATGCCATGTGACTTGAAAGTAAACAACATGATACTAATAAAAATGATGGAATTATTTAATACGAATGTTTAAATTAAAATTTTTATTTTTAAAGTTTAAAATAAAAAATTAAATAATTAGTTATAGAATTTATCCTTTTTTTATTTTCGGCCATGTTGATTTAAATAACATTAAATTCGGAAGTTTTCCAATTTTTTTATAAATCGAGTTTGAACGGGTTGGATCCCATTTGTGCACTCTCTAAATCCTATAATATCCTATGACGAATGAACTGGACCTCCTATCTATAAATAAGACACCAACGAATGCAGTGCACCGCCACTCTTAAACTTACCCCATCTTAACTGATTCTCTTCCGTTAGTATCAAAGTTAGTTTGCGGACCAGCATTCCATGGAAACCACAATGTCTCATATAGCTCTCCTTGCAAGCCCTGGAATGGGACACTTGATCCCAGTGCTGGAGCTTGCCAAGCATCTTGTTTCCCATCAAAGCTTCAAAGTTACTGTCTTTGTTGTGGCAACCGACCATGCCTCACTCGCAAACACCCATCTACTTGAATCACCAGCAGACTCTGGTGATCTCCTTGATATTGTTTTACTTCCTTTTATTGACGTTTCCGACATAGGTGGACCCTCTGTTTCGTTTATAGCAACAATAGTGACAACGGTGCTACGGTCTATGCCGTTTCTCAGATCTGAAATCTCTAAGATGGAGTTTCGCCCCACAGCTCTAGTTGTGGACTTGTTCGGAACTGATGCTTTGGAGATTGCGGATGAATATAATATGTTAAAGTTCGTATTCATAGCTTCTAATGCATGGTTTCTTGCAGTTATGTTGTGTACTCTGGAGATTGATAGGAAAGAGATCGATGAGCATGTTAAGAACCGTAAGCCACTGCACATTCCGGGTTGCAAGCCCATTAAGTTTGAGCATAACCTCGAAGTTTTTTTCATGGATGCCAACGATCCATTTTACCAAGGATATGTTGAAGCAATCAATAAAATGTCTTTGACTGATGGCATTTTGGTTAATACTTGGGATGAACTTGAACCCACAACTCTTAAAGCCTTGAGAGAGACAAAGAAGGTACCCATTTACCCCATCGGTCCACTGGTGAGACCAATTGAAAAGTCGGCTTTTGGTAACGAAATAATAGCTTGGCTCGATAAGCAACCGAAACAATCAGTTATTTACGTGTCGTTTGGGAGCGGCGGAACCTTATCTGCCCAACAAGTTAAAGAGCTAGCTTGGGGGCTGGAGCTTAGCCAACAAAAGTTTGTTTGGGTGCTTCGTCCTCCTATTGAAAATGACGCAGCAGGGACCTTTCTCGCTTTGGGAAATGGATCTGATGCCACCCTAAATTATTTGCCTGATGGGTTTCTGGTTAGGACCCAAGATCGAGGGCTACTAGTCCCTATGTGGGCACCCCAAGTCGAAGTATTGAGTCATCCGTCGATTGGTGGGTTTTTAACCCATTGTGGGTGGAATTCAACCATGGAGAGTATAGTCAATGGGGTGCCGATGATTGCATGGCCTCTTTACGCTGAGCAGAAGATGAATGCTTCGATGTTGACGGAAGACATTGGAGCAAGCATTCGAGTGATGGCGGTAGAATCAGATGCAGCGGTGGGGAGAGAAGAGATAAGATTGGTGGTTAGAAAAATATTGGTGGATCGTCAAGGACGAAACATACGATCAAGGATTAAGGAGCTAAAAGATAGTGCGGAAAATGCATTGGCCAAAGGTGGTTCGTCTTATAATTCCATGTCCCAAGTTGCAAACATCTGTATTCAGCACCTGAAAACAAAGGCTTCTGGGGCTTGATCATGTTTTAATGTTTTAAATAAACACATTGTCATGTACGTATAAATTATGAACATGAATAAATTCGTTTAAGGTGAATTCTGGTAAGTTTATAGTTGAACCCAATACTCCTTTTTTAACTTTTTCTGTCCAATTCAAAACTTTACATGGTAAATAGGAATCCTATTCAAGCCCCATTCCATACTCTATTCCAATGAATGACCCATTCTTTTCTTTTTACATCCGAGGCTGTATTGACTATCTGAGGAGACCAAAGAATGCTATCACTGGTCTCCAACGAATAGTGAAATATACTTTTTTTACCCTCGCCAAAAATGTAAGAAACCTGAAGAAGAAAGGAGATAATAGGGGATGAGGGAAAGGGAGAGGGAGCCGACTAACCCCACAAATAGTGATGCCGGAGCACAATTCACTGGAAAACAAAAGTAGAACTTTAAAAAAATTCATAAAAATAAACATATTTCTCAAAATACAAGCATGAAAAACATCTTAAAAAATAAATGAGAAATATCCTAGAATTTTAGTTAAAAGAAGTTTTTGGTGACGTAGATTTTCAAATTTTGCAGAACAAACAAACGAAGGAGAAAGGCATACTAAACAATCAGACCCTATTAAGAGAGAAAAGGTTGAGAGAGATGAGCATATGGGTTGGTAGTGTTTTTGAAAAATGATTAGATCAAATAACAAGATGAATAAAGACGATAAATAAAATTGGGGAGAAAATGAACGTGAGAGATTTGAGAGATCACATATCCCCAAATTATAACTTCATTCTAAATTGAACTCAAACTTCATAACTCTATTTTTTTTATTTCAAATTTATTTTTATTTACATTTAACTACTCAACTTAAAACATTGAAAAAAAAATTCTCTCAAACCATCCTCTAACGGAACTTACCGTGGCTACCTCTTCTTTGTCATTCAGGTGTCATCTCCATCCACGGGCACCTCCAAATGATAATCCACATCTCTTCTTTGCCTTTTCCTATTTCGATTCTCTAAAATGTCAAGTCCAATTTGCTCAAATTAAATCATGAACTCTAATCTTTCTTTCAACCGATCACCAATCTTCACCATTAGATCGATTTGGATTTGCACTATGTTGTCCCTCCCTCTCCTCCACCTCTCTACAGTTGGGATTGGTTAGCAAACCACTAAAACCCTCTTTTTCAAGGTTTAACTTTAGGGAACACCAATACATAAAAAACTTAAGGAGGAAGTGATAGAGAGGAAGACAAGTGGTGGGTTCATGTTTGAAGAGAGAGAAAATCTAGACTATGTGAGAAACTAAGGTTTTAAGGTAAGATTTCACGAATTAGTAATTAGTATCATGTTTATTACAATTATTAGAGCATGGAAATGTTGTGAAACAAGTATATTGATTTTCTTATGTTTGATAATATTAATATGGAACAAAGAGAAAGACAATGAATAACATGGGAAAGGTGTAGACAAAAGGAAACAAGTAGACAATGCTTGACGAAGTCTAATTTAGCTAAAATTGTAACACTCATAACTGTTTCCGTCGTCGGATTAGGGTTACGGAGTATCACTGTACATTTTAGAACATTCAGTAATAATAGCATCTAGTTCACTAGAATAATTAACAATATTTATTTAAAAAAATAATTCAGATAGAAGTAAACATACACTTATGGACCATAAATTAGGCTTATGAGGCCTTAAAATCAGTTTGGGAACAATCAGGGACCAATTTCAAACATATCAAAATATTTAAGGAAAATTTATAAATTTTCAAAACATGGGTCACACGGCCGTGTGGCCAAGTCGTGTGACATGATCTAGTCCATGTAGTGCCGGGCACGGCCATGCCACTACCCGTGTCCCAGATCATGTACCTTTTGAAATGACACTACACGGTTGTGTCGCTGGCCGTGTACTAGCTCATGTAACATTCAATGTTGGGTCACATAACTGTATGTACCCAAAATTTACCTAAATCATGTTTCTTTCTTCACTCATATGCATAAGTACTTAAACATATTCAAACATACAATCCCATCGGTCATTAAACACCTTCAAATACATTCAACTCCTGTAAACACAATCAATCTAAGTATCTAACTAATGTGCCATCATTAACACCACAATATTTCATAACAATTCACTTCCATAGTTGTATATACAAGTCACAACTTACACACCAAAATCTTACATCCATTTCATTTCGTACCATAACTCAACATAGTATCATTGTATTTCATGTTTGACCAACAACTCAACTTAGGTGAAACATGCATATTTTCATAGTTATTCAAATACAATAGCACAAGCTCAAGTGTAAACTTGCACAAAACCAAGAACTGATACCACATCTCAAAAAGGGGTCTTATTACATGCCATATAAGCCATACAAAATTAAAATCTACCAAATATTTCTAGATGGTGTGATTTCTCGTGTTGATCCGATCCTCCTAGTTTACAAAAAAAACGTAATCTAAAAAAATAAACCAAATACAGGTAAAGTTTAGTAAGTCTATCGATCGAATGGTAACACTTATCAAATCAAACATAAATAATAATTCAAATAAAGATTAATGAATAGAGTTTCTGTCAATCACAACTTCATAATATTCAAAGCATTATTTCAGTGTTCGTGTCTGATCATCGGTACAGAAAATCTTATTCAGTATAATCAGTGGATAATGCTTGTTTGAGCAAACATTCAGTATAATCAGTGGATATTGCTCGTCTAAGCAACTATTTAGTAGAATCAATAGATATTGCTTATTCGAGCACTTCAATAGAATCAGTAGACATTGCTCGTTTGAGCACATTCAGTGGGATCAATAGATATTGCTTATTGAGCACTTTCAATAGAATCAATATTCCTTTTTTATTTTTTCGTTTTCAAGATCATACCATTATACAATATAACACTTAAGAAAATTATATTAACAAAGAATATAAAAATCATTAGAAGTATAAATAAACGTACGAACTTACAAGATTGATTTTCAGTAATGGCTCAGAGTATCTCAGTCAGTGATCAATGTTATTTCAATTCTTTATTTTCATTTCAATTACACACATTAATATAATTCAACATTATGCAATGAGGTTTATTTAATACATTTATAAATGTACTAAAATTAAACCAAACAAACTTACTTGACTAAATTGCAACAATGACAAAGGTACAGAGACTATTCGATAATTTTCTATTTTCCTCGGTTTTTCACTCTTTCTTGATCTAAAATAATATTTTCATCCAATTAATTAATTCCAACAATAAAATTAACTCATTTTATGCAATTAAGTCCTTTTAGGCAATTTTACTAAATTATCCCCAATATTTTACTTTTATGCAATTTAGTCCTTAAGCTCAAACTTACAAATTAACCAATTTTAACTAAAATTAATTTCAGCCGAATAGTGTAACACTCCACTACAGTCCGCACTTGTTGTTATTTCACATCAAGTCCTTGTAATTTTAATATTTTAACAATTTAGTCCTTAAACATTAAAATTACTAAAAATTACTCTACAAAATAGTTCTATCTTACAATCAAGCTTAATAATTTACCAAAAAACTTCAAGAACAACTTAAATTCATCAATGGCATAATCCACAATGTTTAACAATATTACAAATTAGTCCCAAGGTTAGCTAAATTAAGTTAATACGAGCTCAAAAACATAAAAATTTACTCACCAAATTAAAGAACACTAGCTTGGCAGAAGCTTGTTCTTCTCTTCCATGGTGTATTCGATTCTCCACCAAGAAGAAGAAAGGAAATTCATGATATTATTATTCATTTCTTTAATTTTTTTTAAGTTACTTTTTAACCTTTTACAAAATTAACCTTTTAATAAAACTTATAAAATTACTAAATCATGTCCATAAATGTCCATAATATATAAAGAAAGGTTTAATTGCACAATTGGTCCTTCAATTCTTTTAAAATTTCAACTAAACAAACTTAATTTCAATTTAGCCCTAAACTAATTAGGACAAAAAGAGAAAATAGCCCAAAAGTTAGTGGATTAATCATATCCATCACGCTTGGACTTTTTGACCATGTTTTAATTACCATTTCAGTCCCTTTACTTTCTAAAATCTATAGCAATTAACTTTTACCTCTTTTACAAATTAATCTTTTTACCGTAATTAAGCAATAAATCATCAAAATTATCAGACCAAACTTCAATTCACATATAATACGACTATGTAAATATTTAATAAAAATATTTACGACTTTAAATTATGGAAACGAGGTCCTAATACCTCGTTTTCAATAACCACTTGCCTTTTGAACCGAACCACTTATACTAACTTTTAATTCAATCAGTTAAAATCCTCAAATTAAAATTCATTATAAAAATTATTATTGACTTGTATAATTTAAATACTAATTATACGAACTTACTCATCGAACTTGTGGTCCTAAAACCATTATTTCTGACACTACTGAAAAACGGGCTGTTACAAAAATTATATGTACTTAAGAATTATTATTTTCTTAATCAGATTTAATATTTAGATACTAATGAACTTATAATGTCATGAATTTAAGTACTTGTAATTTAATATGTATGTGAATAATCCATGGAAATGGTAAATAAATGTGATTAATGTTTATGTGAATATATGTGAAGAAAAAAAGGGTTAAATTGTAAATGTTGAGAAGTTATCTGTGAATGTGAAAGTATGAAACTTGATTGTGCTTGAGATGAAAGTGGAATTTGTAATAATTTAAAACCCTTTGTAAAGTAGTATTGAACTTGTGGGATAAAGATGACATGTAATTAGGAATACAATAGCGCGCTCATGAATATAGCATTCCAATGCTCCTAAAACTAGCACTTTAGTGCTTCTAAATTTAGCACTTTAGTGTTCCCGATTTAGCATTTATGTTCTCTTGTATTTGTAATTTCATTTTTTATATCCTCTTGTTCACTCAAGTCTATAATTGGCGAAATTGATTTATACATGAATAGTGTATGGATGATAAAGTAAAGTAAGTGGAAAAGTGTAGATTAATCTTGTTGCTATTGTGTACTCTATCTATGGCTAAATTCTATGGCCATATTTAAGTGTTTCTTATTTGTTAAAATAGTTAATTAAAATCAATGGTAAGGTTTGAATTGTTTAGTACTTACTGAGTTTTAATAAGCTTAACGTGTGTTTTCAACGTGTAGGTAAAAGCCATTTTGAATGTAGATTTTGAAGTGGCCCTTATCATGAAGCAAGATTTTGTAGAGTATGGAACTTAAATTTTGGAGATAGATTGGCATGTACTTAGGATTAGAATCAAATGAAATTTTGTTGTAAGTAACTTAGTGGTTCTAAAACTATGAAATTGCATGTCTCTTAGCATTTTGTACCTTGGAATATACAATGAATTACATGAAAATTTTGAAGGTTAATTTGGCATACTTTGAGATCTAAAATTGTTAGACGTGTTAAGGAATGGCTGATGATAGTCTAAACTTGGTCTTGGTTTTAAAAGTTTTATATTTATCATGGGTAATCTATTTCCGATGCCGCAACATCCAGCTTTCAATGTTGCAACATTGGACATGAAGTGGAGTAATTTGTTTTCGGTGTCGCAATATTCAACCTTCAATGTTGCAACATTGGAGTTATAAGAGTAATTTGTTCTTGTTTTCGCAACATCAGGAGATCAATGTCATGATATAAGACTACTTTCATGACATCCATTTTCAAATGTTGCAACATTGACCCTGTTTACCCTATTTTATCCCGATTAAGCCTCAAATGACCCGCATTTGTAACCAAACTTCAAAGGAAGCCTAGAAATGACTTTAAAAACTTTAAAAGAGTCAATTTATGTTAAAAGTAAATTCTTGAAGCTGATGCTCGAACTAAGTTAGCTTTAGTGTCCAAATGTGACATCCATTGCTCGTGGGGTACTGGTTTTTCCGGGTAATGGGTGTTACAGATTAATTCCAATAGGAGCATAATTTTTTAAGTTGATAGAAAAATTAGTTTAGACTAGGTTCTTTAACATGTTGTTGACGTTTTAGGATGAGTGTTCTTTTTGTTGTAATTGTTAAATGAACTAGTATTTTGAGTAATAAGGTGTTTGGACTTATCTTTATAACTTCTTTAGAGGTTTTTATATGAAATAAAAGTTAAATTGGTTGAGAAAAAAACAATATTACATGGTAAAACTTTTTAATAACAATACAAATGAAAGAGGGGATTGGATCCTGGCTTGCACCCTCTCATGCTCGTAAATATATATTAGTATGATTTTTTATCAAGCTTCGCATTGAATTAATTCTTTTATGCTAAATTATAAAGTAAAATTTGAAAGTTAAAATATACTTCAAGTCTCTGTACTTTTCGTGTATTTAAAACTTAATCTTCATACTTTTATTTTTAAGAACTTAGTCCTTCTAGTTTTTGAATTTAAAAATTCAAGTCTAATTGTTTACAATATTAAATTCTTTTATTAATTTCACTTGAATGGTAGTTTGAAAATTAAAAAAAATACTTACATGATAACCATGTAACAAAAAAAAAGCATTGCAATTTATATTAATTTAATAGATAATTTTAAGAATGTTAACAATTAAAAGTTATATATTTTTAATCTAAATAAAGGATTGGGCTATCAATGACAATTTAAAAGTTGAGGTACCAAAATTTATCAATAATTGGATATATAAAGATTAAATTTGAGCGTAACATAAGGACCAATTAAAATTTGACGATTTTTTTAAAACTATAAAAAAAACTATCACATTCATACTCTGCCACATTACACACGCACACACACACACACTCTCTCTCTTTCTCTCTCAAAAAGTTCATATATAGTTGAAATAACCTTTCAACTAGAAATAACCTTTTTATTCTTGGACACTTGTTAACATACAAAGGAAATGATAGTAAAATAATAAGATAACCATCACGTATAAATATTAAATTATTTGGATAACAAATACCATTGTAAAAGTGAAAGACGACATTACGTCAAATTAAAATATAAAGACTTAAATATCAAATGCGAGCATGTAGAGAAATTGAAACTATAATTTTACAATTAACTTATAATGACTAAAAAGAGAAAAAAAAGTCATGTCACTAGTTATTCCAAATGATTAGCATAATTAATAATTTTGGTAGCTAATGTGGATTTAAAAAATAAAAACATTCCAACCTATGATGCCAAAATAATTTTTTTTTATAAAAATGGTATTTTTAAAAAAATCCTTTTAAAAAATTTCACATAAAAAATTTAATGAAATAATTAGCAATATTAAATATTTGGATTAAATATTATAAAGAATAACAATCAAATTATATAAATTCAGATTAAATGTAGCAACCCACCCGGCGAAGTCTTACTATCTGATTACTGTTTATTGAAATTTAGTGTTTAGAGTATATTTTGAATGGCTAAGGCATTAGTTTTGACTAAGTATAAGATTCTATGAATGCGCCAACTGGCAAATCTTGTGTTTGGCAAGCTAGATAGTTTGGCGGGCTCTCCTGTGGAGTATTTGCTAGCCCAGTTGTTTAGGCGCTTAAGTTAAGTTTGTAATTTGATAAAATTATCTATTATCCTGGTAGGACAGTTTACTTAGTCCAATGAGAATTGGTTAGAATGGAAAAGTTACTATATTTGACAAAACTAAATTTATGGTGAGAGTACTTAGTCATGATTATCGATAGATGTGACACCCCTAATTTGACCCTAGTCGGGAAGTGGTTTCGGGACCACAAAACCGAGTCATACTAATAATTAGCCATCATATTTGATGCTTATTATATGTATATATGCATGTGTGAAAACTTCATGTTTGAATTTTGTTAATTGTAAGTGAATTTTAATAGGACTTATGTAAGAAAATTTAGAAATGTGCTAGGCAAATGTGAAGTGGCCTATTAATGCATGTTATGAAAATGATGGGTTTGCATGTCAAATTACCCAAAATTTGAGCTAGTGGTCGGCCATGCTATGGGTGGAAACATGTTGGGAACATGTTGGCTTAGTGTGTTATGTTAGAAAGAATAAATAAAGGGTTAGTAATTAAGTAATGAAAAGGGAGGGGTGATGAAAACAAAGTTGTCTCATCCATCCCCCCCCTCCATTTGCCGTAACTAGACAAAGAAAAGAAAAAAAAAAGAAAGGGTGTTCATCCTTTAACACCTTGGCCGAAAATTTGAAGGAGGAAGGAAGAAGAAAGGTTGAAGAGATTCGGCCATGCATGTAACTAGGCTAAGGTATGTTTGATGATGTTCCATGAGATGCATGCATGTTTTAGTTGTTAGTTTGAGTTCTACCTAGCCCATGGTCTAAATCTTGCTATGTGATGGAGATGATATTCGGCCATGGGTGTTGTCTTTCTTGGTTGGTGTTTTGATGTTGTGGTGATGAGGCAAGAAGATGATTGAGCTTGAGTGTTTAATAAAAAGGTTTGGATGTGAGAGTGTGTGAGGAGTAGAAATGAGGGGTCTTAGCAACTTCATGAAGGTTCGGCCATGGTGCTTCAATATTGCACTTGTGTTTAACCCTAGGATTAATTAGTTATATGGTTAGTATGGGTATGGGTGACCGAATATGAGATCATGAATAGATGGAGAGTTTGGTGAATCGATATGTGGTAAATGTTAAGTGTTAAATGAAATGGAAATGATAGATCAATGTTGCACATTCGGCTATAGTTAGGCATGTTGATGATCTTATCTTGACTTAGATAATTAGGCATAAAAGGGTGGTAATGAGGTTGAGGTTGTTGAATGGTTAGTTGGGTAACAAATGAAGCATTCGGCCATCACTTGGGAGCTTATGTGATGTTGAGTTTAAAATTAGCAAAGGTGATTACCGAATGTCCAAGTATGCATATGCATGTGTGATTAGATTATTGATAGTATGGTAATAGCATGAGGTTATTAGCCGAATAGCTAAGAACATAAAGTAGCAAGATGAAAATTTTACCATGTCGTTTCGTATGTCATAAAATCATTAAAATGTGGATACCAATATATGTAGCAAAGCGGTTAAATGAGTTAATTTATTTGTTTAAGCTCAAGACTCTAAAGGAGAGGCGTCCAACAAGGGAAAATCGAAGGTCATCGAATAGCCGCCGAAATTGTTCGACCACATCCGAGGTAAGTTTTAAGCGATTAAACGTTGAGTAAATTCAATTATAATAGGACATGATGAGTTGATTTAATAAGATATGATGTGGCCATGATATGTTCTAAGCTCAAATGGTAAGTTCTTAAGTGTTTGAGCTTGGGAATTCAAGGGTAATTTGAAATAGTCTGCTTAGGACAGCAGCAGTAACGTGATTTTAGAAAATCACCATGAATTTATGGATTTGAATTAGAGGCTGAATGAGACATGAAATTAAATATTAATGAGTCTAGTTTCTTATAAAAGAAACCGTGTAAGCAAAGGAATTTCCGATAATGAGATATTTAAAGTTGTGTGAGACGGTGTCAGAATGACTCTGAAATCCCCTGTTCGGTTTTTAGAAAATCATTATAAATTGTAAAAAAATGGTTATAAGATAAAATTTATATGCTTAGACTCCTTAATGAGTCTAGTTTCAAATGAAATCAAATACAACACATTTTGAATTCTGTAAAATGAGAAATTTGATTCTTAGTGAAGAGTGGTCAGATTAGTCAAACAGTGAAATAGGGGAAACTTTAAGAAAAATATGGTATTGATTGGCCAAACCTAAAATTCTGGAAATTTTATGGATGGAATATATGTGAGTCTATATTCAGGAAAAATTAACGGAAAGTGATTTGGAGTTTTGTAGCTCCAGTTATAAATAATTTAGTGACTATTGCTCAGGAAAAACAGCTTGTGCTGAATTTGAGATTATGTTGTGAACCTTGATAAACTTGTTTTAGTTGCTCATAAGCTATTGATTAAACCCATACTTGAATTCTAAATCGTGATATTGTAAGTTATGAGTATTCGAATATGAAATGATAGTAAGGCCTAATGGCCGATGTGATGAATGTGAAAGTGTATATATGTGATAAGGCCTAATAGCCGATGTGATGAATGTGAAAGTGTATATATGTGATAAGGCCTAATAGCCGATGTGATGAATGTGAAAGTGTATATATGTGATAAGGCCTAATAGCCGATGTGATGAATGTGAAAGTGTATATATGTAATAAGGCCTAATGGCCGATGTGATGAATGTGAAAGTGTATATATGTGATAAGGCCTAATGGCCGATGTGTGAATGTGAAAGTGTATATTTGTGACAGGGCCGAGTGGCCAACGTGATGGATGTGAAAGTGCATAAATGTGATAAGTCCCGAAGGGCATTTGTGTCAGTACTATATCCGGGTTAAAACCCCGCAGGCTTTATGCGAGAATATTATCACTGATTAATGTCCTTAAGCTTCGTGCTTGTACTATATCCGAGCTCTAAAGACCCGATGACTACGTGTGGGGATTTTGTCCGGGTAAGACCCGATAACTTCGTGTGGAGATTATGTCCGGGTAAGACTTCGTAATAAGAATTGCTTATAAATATATTCAATGCGAAAGGTTAAACAGGTATGTACTCCAAGTTTATATGTGAGCTTGATTTGCACTAAATCATAAGGTAGTTATGTGATGCATACGAGAGCAATCTATGAGACTATTCCTATGATTATGTGACATCGGATCAGTGTGAGAGGTGATGTGAAATCATACGATATATCTATGTCACATGAGCTCACTTTTATGTGAAAGTTTATCTGCTTATTGTATATGATGAGATGTGCATATTCGGTAAAGGGATGGTATGCCCGAAGGAAGAGTGAAATAAAAATACGAACAACTATGTTATAATTTGATGGTTATCTGTTGACACTGCTTAAAACTTACTAAGCATTGTAATGCTTACTCCGTTTACTCTGTTTCCTCTATTTTATAGATCTCATTGCGAAGCTACAGGCTCGGGGATCGTCAGCAACTAGTCACACTATCACTATCCACTGTTTGGTACTGCTATGTTTCGGATTGTCTTATGGCATGTATAAAATAGACTAGTGGCGGAAGAATATTTTGGTTAATGTATATAGCCATGCGAAAATGGCTTATATATGTTTGAGCATAATGTTATAATCATTTGGTATGGAATGGTTAATCACTATCATAATTTGTGCTATTTATGCTAAAAGGGCTAGTTGAATCATGGAAACTATGAAATAGGTAAAGTCTACCTTAAAGGCAGATGCTGGCAGCAGCAGTGATGTAGATTTGGGAAAATCACTAAAAATAGTAGGATTGGAATTAAATAACGAATACATTATGTAAACGAACCTTGATGAATCTATTTTCATAGGAAAGTAACGAAACGATCATATGGACAGTATGTTAGGAGATATTCAGGTTCTCGTGAGACAGGGCCGGAACAGTTTCTGGATTCCCTGTTCCAAATTTGGAAATTCATTATAAATTAACCAGAGATAATTAGGAGTCATGCCATATATTTCTAGATTCCTCTCTGAGTCTAGTTTCTATAGAAACAAACGGCATCAGTATTGAAGCTCTGTGCAGGGAGATATCCAAGTCGTAATGCGCAAAGGTCAGTGTAGTCGATCCCTGTAACATGGGAGACTTTGACTAATAAACTGTACTAATTGGCCCAACCAAAAATTCTAGAAAAAATATGTAGATGGGCATATGAGTCTAGTTTCAGGGAAAATTTACGGAACTGGATTTCAAGTTTCAGAACTCAAGATATGATTTTTAAAGCGACTAGTACGCAGACTGGCAGCTTGTCTGGGAAATTTTTTTTAGTGGTTTGAAGTCTGTTAACACCTCGTGTTCGACTCCGGCGACGGACTCGGGTTCGGGGTGTTACAATAGAGGGTTAGTGAGATACTTTGACTTTTCGACTAAACCTTGCTTCTGTAATTAGTTGTATAAAGTTAGTAGTGACTTCTTGGGCAAGTTTTACATCTTCTTGGAATCCATTTTCCTTCTAGATTTTTCTTTGCTCTCACTCTCTCTGAAACTTAAGACCAGAAACCTACTTGAAGTTGGGTTTGTTGTACTCAGTCAACTCCTTTGTTGTTTTAGCACCTAGTAAATATCGATGAACCTTAGGTTACTTTCATGGTCATTTATGTGATCTTAACGCTGAATGGTTTAGTTTCAAATTTTTATGTAAGTAAAGAAACTTCCTGATTCTGATTTTTATGACAATGCATCTTTCAAGCATGTTTAGTTTCTAGTATAGCGATCTGATAAGTTTAACTATCTATATTATAGCTCAAGACACTCATGAAGGTTCCTATGATAAGGGCAAGGATCTTTTTGTTTAGACGTGTTAGACTCCTTGGTAAGTTCCTTCTCACTTTCATAAGTGTATTGTCTTTGTTTATATTTTTCTTAAGGTAAGTATTCACACCGTGTAAAGATGAAATGTATGTATATGAATGATGGTTTTTTGGAGTCGCTAGTCTGGTTTTCGTTTGTCTGCGTTAAAGATTAAGAGCTATTATTCATGTTTAAACAATTACCTTCTACTCTGGTAAGAACGATATGAACTGAATCATGAAAATGATGATTAAGGAAAATATATTCATGGTGTTGCATTGTGCATTAAACTAGCAGATCGTGATACATGAAAATGGTTGTATAGCCTCTAGTAGGGCAATTATACATTGCAAACTAGATTGGAAAATCACAACAAAAGAAATGAATGATATAGCTCTAACTAAAGGATCTAGGTATGTGGTGAACATGAAGAAAGTTTGTCTATATTGTATTATGGGCATATTGTACGTAACAGCCCGTTTTCAATGAAACCAGAACAGTGGTTTTGGGACCACAAATCTGAGGTTAAATTATTTATTTTATTATTATTTTAGTGTCTATAGCATGTTAATAGAGTTATATGAAAATTTCATTAAGAAATTTAATCGTTTGCATGCCCAATTCGATAAAAAAAAGGCTAAATTGCGTAAAGTGCAAAAGTTGTGTTTTAATACCTAATGGTGTCTAATAGTTATAGAACTTTAAAGTGCAAGTCCTTATGTGATAATTAGCCCATAAATGAGTTATTGGAAGATTTTTCTTGGTATAAGTGAAATTTTTAATGTATTAAAAGGCTAATTAAGTAAATTAGTTAATAATGATAAAATAACTAAAACATATTAAAAGTTTTCATCTTTAACTTTTTTCTCCATCGAAATTTCAAATAGAATAAGCCATTTTTTGAGACCTAGATTCATCCAAGCTTTCATTGTCCAATTAGGTATGATTTTTGTCACGTTTTTAATAATTTCTATGTTTTCGGAATCGTTGTAGCTTAATCTAGCTAGCCTAGGGACTAATTTGTGAAACTATTAAAGTATTAGGGTTTCACCATTTTTGAATGTGCTTTTTTTTTAATTTTAATGGTATAAAATGAATGGTTGTTATTATATAAACAATATTTGTTAAGTGATTTTGAATGAAATTGCAAATTAGGGATTAAATTGAGAAATGTGATAAATTGTGTCATAAAATCTGATAGTATTCCAAATGGTTCAATAGGTATATTGATGGTATGAAAGAATAAGAGATTGATACGTATCATTACAGGTATGTATGTGAATCATATAAGCATTGAATCTATGAAATTTGTGAATTTTATGTATAATCTTATGGATGATTATGTGTTAGGTTTGTGAATCAAATTGAGCTGCATTATGCCATGTTTAATTAGTTAAATTATGATTAGATGGTAAGTTGTACTTTTAGCCATACGAGCTTACTAAGCTTAATAGCTTACTTTGATTGCTTTTTTGTGTTTTATAGTGATTCCGAAGCTTGCTCGGATTGGAATTAGTCGAAGATCTCATCACATTATCCAGTTGTTGTTTTGGTACTTTTGAACTTCGTGTATTTTGGTTATATGGCATGGATAGGTCTTTTGGCTAATGGAAGCCTATATGTTTTGGTTATGTAACTAGTCATTCAATATGACTTGATGGCATATACTGGTATATGTATGTAGATATGTGGTTATTCTCATTTTGTATGTATTTGGGTTGCCATGGAAATGCCTTGATTGTGGTTTGGAAATTTTGAGCATCATGTGGTTGAGATTGAGAAATAGCATATTGGTTTTATGTTAGACACAAAAGTATATATGCATTTGATGCTTTAGGTGATTTTTGGAAGTAATATTGGTATGATTTTGAATGTTCAATTGTGAAGTTTATGAACATTGTTTATTGTTGGTATTGGTATAGCATGACTTGGACTTGGTTGTGATTGGTTTGAATGCTTAATGATGTTAGGTTCATATGCTATTGGTTATGTTTAGGTTTATGCAAATTTGGGTGAGAAATGTGGCTTGAAACGTAGCCTATTTTTGTCCACAAGGCAGAGACACGGACGCATATCTCAACCGTGTGTGACACACTGCTAGGTGACACGACCATGTGTCCCTTGATACTTATTTAGAAACCAAGCCAGTAGCTTCACACGGCCTAGCACACAGGCGTGTGGCTTGACCGTGTGACACAAGTAGTATACCCTCCAGTTTTTACACAGCCTCGCACACAACCTGGCACACGGGCATGTTAGGCCATTTTGAAGGTTACACCGGCTAGTCACACGGGCGTGTGGTTGGCCGTGTGACCCAAGGCAGAGAGTTAAGCAGGGTCAGACATAGGCTGAGACACAGCCATGTGATCTCATTTCGAATGTCCACATGGCCTATGACACGGGCATGTCTCTTGGCTGGGTGAGACACATGGCCTAGCCACACGAGCATGTGTCTCCTGCATTTTGAAAATTTTTTATGTTTTTTTAAAAATTTATTAAGTATTCGATTTAGTCCCGAACCACTTTTAATGCTTGTTTTGGGGCTCTAGGGCTCATGTTAGGGACTATATGGTTGTATTTGGATAAATTTTGTTTAGATACGAGAAATGTATAAGAAATGTATGATAGTTTAAGTGATAAGTTTGGTAATGCTCCGTAACCCTATTCTGGAGACGGATACGGCTACGGGTGTTACACTGTATACGTCAAAAGGAAGGTAACAAGCGTACAGACTGTCTTTGTATGGTACTCTCCATTTGGCGTATTATGTGATTGTTTGACTCTTTGAAATGATCCGTTTGAGTGTAAGAGTAAATCTTTGATATGTTTTCTGTGGGCACTCACTAAGTCATTTGAACTTACTTAGTTGTCTCTCCTTTTTAGGCTTGCTATCAAAGTAAAAGAAGTGCAGTTTGACTACACTAGAAGACAATTCTTGTTGTGAAATTTCTAGTGTTTTGTATTATACATGACGTAGGGGTGATGTCAAGATGTTTAATTTTGAGGAATGAATCTTTTATTTAAACTTATGTTCATGAAAGTGGGAATTTATTGAAATTATAGTGAAGTATTTATGGCTTATATTTCATATAACCTTGAACTATAGTTGAAGTTAGTTTGCGCCAAAAATAAATTTAAGGTAATGGTTTTAAAGTAGTGACCCGAAATTATTGGATCCTCCTTAAAAATTGAGTTTGGATTGTTACAAGTTTTGGTATCAAAGCTAAGGGTTAGCCGATTCTTGGAAAAATCGAAGGCAATGTCACACCCCTATCATGCATAATCGAAGGCAATGTCACACCCCTATCATGCATAGTACACCTCTGGCTTAGTCTTTAATACTTTGTACTAAGATAAATCTTCTTTTCTAGTGAGATCAGAAAATGTCTAATAGCTCTAGAGAAGTCGCTAGTGAGGAAATGGAAAATCATATGCCTACCCAAGAACAAGCTACTATTACCAACAACATGGGTAATATAGAGAATGCATTTAGAAATGTGTTTTTCACGATGATGACTTAGTTGTTCATAGGAAACAACCAAGAACCTCAGCCACAACAACCTCATCAACCTCAGCCTGAAGTGATTCATCTGGCTCAACTTACTCCACTTGTACCTAATTCGACTCAACTTAAGGTTGATCCTGTTAGAGATATCCGAAAAAAAGGAGCCAAAGAGTTCCTTAGTAATAAGGGAGATGACCCCATTTTGGCTGAAGAGTGGTTATCTCAATTTTGCAGGGTTATTAAATAGCTGAAATGTACCTTTAAAGATAGTCTCTGATGTGTTGTGTCGTTGTTAGATAGAGGATCTAAACATTGATTAGTGTTACTCTAGAGTAAATGATTGACTAGGATTTCTTTCTAGAAAATTTTAGAGAAAGATATATCAATTAAATTCTTGTTAAGCAAATGCAGAAAGACTTTCTGTATCTAAAATAAGGTAGAATGTATGTTATGGAGTATGAGAGTGAATTTCTCAGGCTTAGTTGTTACGCTAAAAATATGTTTCAAACAGAAAAAGAAATGTGTATTAAATTTAAATGGGGCTAAGAGATGAAATACGTACGTTAGTGGCAGCTTCAAAATGCAAGACTCTTGCAGAAATGATTACTAAGGCATGCAAGATGGAATCAATTAGCAGAGATAGAAGCAAGAACTTTGAGAGAGAAAGAATTAAGAGAGGCAGAGCAAGTCCTCCTAAGAAACCTAAGGACCAAGCATATTTAGCTTCAAGAAAGGATTCATAGATTACATGCTACGAACATGGAGGATTTATTAAGCCATCTGCGTCTATGGGAAGTTCTGGTGGTTACAGAATGGTAAAATGAATGTGATTACTGTGGCAGAAATCATGGTGGTGAGTGCTTGAAGAAATTAGGAGTTTGTTTTGGTTGTGCATCCAGGGATCACTTGGTTAAGGATTGCCCATTTAAGCTTGAATTTAGCATTGAATATTCAGTTAGGATTCCACAAAAGTTTCAACATGAGAATAAATTCAAGATGGAAGCTAAATTTAGTTTAGTTCAATGATCACAGAGGAAGAATTTTAGTAAGTAAAGTTCCGGGGAATTAGCTCGAGCTTATGTGATGAAGGCTAAGGAAGATGCATATCTACCTAAGGTTATAACTGGTAATTTTTCTTTTCTTGGAAACAATATTTATGCTTTGATTGATCCAGGATCTACTCATTCTTACATTTGTACTAAGGTCATAGATGGTCTTAAGCTTGAGATAAAGTACTATGAAATGAATGTGCTTGTAACAAACCTTTTGGGTCAAAGTATTGTAGTGAATAAGTTGATCAAGAATTGTCCATTGGCTTTTGGCCAACAGGTATTTTTGGTTGACTTGTTGTTGTTGAGATGTTGTGAGTTTGATGCCATTTTGGGATAGATTCGTTGACCAGACATAATGCCATGAATGATTGTTGAACTAGAAGTGTACACTTAGTAAATGTCGAGGGTAAAGAGATAGTGATGTATGGTAAACAAATTGGATTGGCGAACAGAATTATTTCTACAGTCTCCGTCAGAAAAATGATTGTTTAAGACGTAGATGCTTATCTAGCTCACATCATGGACATGCTAGAACCTAGGAGTGAGATTAGTCAAGTTCCTATGGTTAGAGAGTTCATAGATGTGTTTCCTGGGGAGCTTCCTAGAATGCCTCTTGAAAAAGAGATAGAATTGTTAATTGATCTAGATCCTGGAACAACTCCTATATCGTGTACTGCCTATAAAATGGCATTGTTAGAGCTTAAAGAGTTAAAGGAACAATTTCAAGATCTATTAAATAAGGGTTCTATTAAGCCTAGTGTGTCACCTTAGGGTGCACCAATTTTGTTTGTAAAGAATAAAGATAGAACTATGCACCTATGTATAGTCTATTACCAACTGAACAAGGTTATGATCAAGAATAAGTACCCTCTACCAAGAATTGAAGATTTATTTGATCAGTTAAGTAGAGCTACTATTTTCTCCAAAAATTGACTTAAGGTCAAATTATTATCAAAAAAAGATTAAAGGTGATGATGTGCTTAATACAGCCTTTCAATCAAAGTATGGTCACTATGAATTTTTGGTAATGTTGTTTGGGTTGACAAATGCACTTGTTGTATTCATGAATTTGATGAAAAGGGTATTTCAACCTTAATTAGATCAGTTTGCAATGGTCTTTCTAGATGATATATTAGTATATTCTAAGAATAAGATCAATCATGAAGAGCATTTGAGAATTGTATTGACAACCCTACGTAATAATCAGTTGTATGCTAAGTTTAGCAAATGTAAGTTTTGGTTGAAAGAAGTGCATTTTTTGGGACATGTCATCTCGACTAACGGTATTATAGTAGATCCTGTTAAGGCAAAGGCAATTCTTGAGTGGAACTCGCCCAAAAATGTTTCTGAAGTCCGCTATTTTTTTAGATTAGTTGAGTATTACAAGAGGTTTGTGAAGGGTTTTTTAATAATAGCATCGCCTCTCACTCGATTGTTAAAAAAGAAAGAGAAATTTGTATGGAACGATGAATGTCAATAGAGTTTCGAGTAATTGAATACAATTCTGACTGAAGCTCTGGTATTAGCACAACCAAAGCCTTGGAGAGAGTTCATAATTTATACAGATGCTTTTCTGAATGGATTAGGATGTGTGCTGATACAAAGAGGGAAGGTCACAGCTTATGCATCACGCCAACTGAAACCTCATGAAAGAAACTACCCTACACATGATTTAGAATTGACATCAGTGATTTTAGCATCGAAATTATGGAGGCATTATCTGTATGAAGAGAAATGTCACATATTTTTTTATCACAATAGTCTGAAGTACCTGATGACTCAGAAGGACTTGAATCTGGGCCAGAGGAGGTGGCTACATTTTTTAAAGGACTATGACTTGATAATTGAATATCATCCGGGAAAAGCAAATGTAGTAGCAGATAATAGGAAAACTGTGGTAGCCTTATTGTCTCTTCAAGCTAGGGTGACTATGTCTGATAGTGGAACCTTGCCAGTAGAATTAGTTGTAAATTCAAACTATCTCTCTTAGATATTGGAGGAAAAGATGAAATATATTAATTGTGATTGGTTCAAGCAAAGAATGATGTTTGGAAAAGTAGCAAACTTTAGTGTAGGAAAAGATGGTGAACTAAGATCCAGAAATTGAATGTTTGTCCCAGTAGGGAATGGACTGTGAAAAGAGTTATTTAAAGAAGCTTATCAGAGACCTTTTATGCTTCATCCAAGAAGCATCAAAATGTATAGAGATTTCAAAAGCTTTTATTGGAGGTTTGGCATTAAAAGGGAAATTGTAGAGTATGTCACAACCTGTTTAACTTGTTAGAGAGTTAAGCCTGAACATCAAGTTCCATTAGGTAAATTGTATCCTTTGGAAATTCCAAAATGTAAATGAGATAGGATTATAATGGATTTTGTATTGGGGTTGCCCCTTAGTCCATTTAAGAAGAATTCTATATGGGTGGTAGTAGATTGGCTTACCAAGTTAGCCCATTTTCTGCATGTAAATACTACTTATTCTTTGGAGTAATTAGCTGAACTTCACATTGTTAAAATAGTACGCCTACATGGAATTCCATCTTCCATAGTGTCTGATAGGGATCCAAGGTTTACCTCGAGGTTTTGGAATCAGTTACAGAGATCATTACGAACTAAGCTACAATTCAGTATTGTATTTCACCCTCAGACTGAGTGTCAGCTTGAAAGAGTTATTCAGGTTTTGGAAGATATGTTGAGGAGTTGTGTAATCGACTTTAGAATAAACTAGGAAAATGTATGTTCCTTTGGTCGAGTTGTCTTATAACAACAGCTTCTATGTTAGCTTGAAGATGTCTCCATTCGAAACTTTGTATGGTAGAAGTTGTAGAACACTTATTTATTGGATGGAGCTTAGTGAAAGAAAGTTAATCGGTTTAGATTTGGTACGCAAAACCGAAGAGAAAGTTGCTATCATTCATAATCATTTAAAAGCAACACAGGATCGTTAGAAAACTTATAAAGATTTGAAAAGAGAAGAATTTCCTTTGAGGTCCAAGATCAGGTATTTTTGAAAGTCTTTCATTGGAAAAAGATCATTAGGTTTGGGCAGAAGGGAAAATTGAGTCCAAGGTTTGTAGGGCCTTATGAAGTCCTAGAGAAGGTTGGACCAGTGGCTTACAAGTTGGCTTTGCCTCCTAAGCTATCCAAGATTCATAATGTGTTTCATGTATCAATGTTGAGAAGGTATAAATCTAATCCTGATCATGTTGTGCAGATTGAAGAGTTAGAGGTTGAATTGAACCTGTCCTCACTCTAGACCTTGCTTCTTTTTTTAGTTGTATAAAGTTAGTAGTGACTTCTTGGGCAAGTTTTACATTTTCTTGGCATCCATTTTCCTTCTATATTTTTCGCTACTCTCACTCTCTCTAAAAGTTAAGACCAGAAACCTGCATAAAGTTGGGCTCGTTGTACTTAGCCAACTCCTTTGTTATTTTAGCATCTGGTAAATATCAATGAACCTTAGGTTATTTTCATGGTTATTTATGTAATCTTAGCGCTGCATACTTTAGTGTTGGATTTGTATGTAAGGAAGGAAACTTCCTGATGCTGATTTTTATGATATTGCTTCTTACAAGCATGTTTAATTTCTAGTATAGCAATATGATAAGTTTAACTATTTATATTATAGATTAAGACACTCTTGAAAGTTCCCGTGATAAGGTCAAGGGTCCTGTTGTTTAGACTTGCTACACTTTCTGGTGAGTTGTTTCTTACTTCCATGGTTGTATACGAATGATGGTTATTCGAAGTTGGAGTCTGGTTTTGGTTTCTCTATGTTAAAAAGTAAGAACTATTTTTCATGTTTAAACCACTACCTTCTACTCTAGCAAGAATGATATGAACTGAATCATGAAAATGATTATTAAGGAAAATATATTCATAGTGTTGCATTCAAGGAAAATATATTGTTGATAGAATATTTAAAAAAATTACATTTAAAACAAATAGATAACTAAAACAAAAAAAATTGAAAAAAAACTATTCATTAAATTTAACTTATATAAATAAATTATTTATTTAATTATATTTAAGATAAATATATAGAAATTAAATAAAAAAATAGATGTGTCTCTTATCATCATTGTTGGGGATCAACCCGTATAAGCAACAAACAAGTAAAATAGAAAAGATCAAACACACAAATATTTACATGGACAAAGGAGGCTTCGAATTTTGACTAAATGAGTAAACAAACGAGAGTAAAATATAGAGAAAATAAACCTAAATGTACTAAACATATAAATCCAAACCCAAAAAACAAAGTCCTAACTAAGGAAAAAAATTCTTTCCATAGTTACCACGAAACTCTCATCAAAACTCATATGCGACTACATCTTGTCACCCTAAAAGAAAAGCCATTGTTGATTAGCATGTCTATCTCAGGGTTACAAAAGCCCTTTAAGTAGGCTTAATACTAAGGGCTAAAATGACTAATATAATACCTCAATCCCCATCAGCGGACTGAAGCGTTACTTATTTTCGATGTATTACATTTGAATTGGGGCGTTAATTAGAAAAAATTTTCAAAAACACAAGCAACCAACTAGTATACGCCATAATATAAATGTATCTAAGTTTAAAACTTTCATTTGAAATCTTTCCTTTAAAATACAATATTAGCAATAACAGTAACATAAAAAATAGTTTGGCGTATACAAGTAGAAATCATTTCACAAATCATTATTCATAGAACTTCACTAATCCCTCAAGAGGTAACATTTCCTTCAAGAGGTAACATTTTTTTAAAATTGTAATTAAATAAAAAAACACTTTAATATAGATTCAAATTCAAGAAAAATTACATGCCACCCTCAAAAGACCATATGCATGTTACAAAACTAACACAGGCAAAGCTCACTACAAAGGTCGTTCCTTCTGACCGAGTCCCTTCAACAAGCTTACAACAAAGCACCACCTGGAAAAGGGGAACGAAAGGGGTATTTTTCTACTAATACAAGTTATCTTTTCGTACTACGATCTAACCACGTAATACCGCTTAGTATTAGTTAAACATTAGGCAATCAATGAGCAACATTTGCTTCCATTTTACTTTGCGTGCAAAAACCATGTAAGAACAATATATAAAGTATTTTAATTCATGAATAATTTTTTTAACTAATCTATTTGAAAAAAATTACAAGTGTACTACTCAATGTAACATATCTAATAGTCTCCCACATGCCCTAGTGAAGTGGATGAGTCAAGGTTCGTATTCCTATGCCCCTCCACATGTCTCTTCAGATGTGTTCTTTGACTACATCCACTATTCTATTAAACACTACCATTTCCCTTAATGTGTTTTATCCTTTTTTGGTTTCTTTTAGGTTTAGCTATGTCTACACTATTATAGTGTCATAGCTTTTCCATACCTCATATTCGGCCCTCCATAGTGAAGTTAGCAATGTAAGCCTGCATGACACTCATTCACACTATGGACTCATTGTTTAGGAAAAACCCACAATCCAATGTTGATTTCCTCAAATCCCAACATGTTCAGAAGTCAAAATCGGTATATTTGATAGGAATATGGTCTCCTTCGAAATACACAAGCATATAATCCATCATTCTCCATAAATAGTTGAGTATATACTTAACTGCTTGCCAATGTCTTGGACTTGGATTCGCCTGATATCGACTTGCTAACCCCACTACAAAATATATATATATGGACATCTACATAGCATAGCATACATGAGACTTCCTACTATCAAAGCATGAGAAATTTTTCTTATGTTCTCCCTTTCTTCTGCTGTCTTAGGACAGTCCTCTAAAGAGATATGAAATCCCAATACAGAAGTTTGATTTCATCAGTCATTCCATAACTCTCTAATATCTTCTCTTTGTATGAAGCTTGAGATAGTTCTATCACTTTGTTTTTCGATCCCTTAATATTTAAATACCTAGAACAAAATTAGCTTTTCCCAAGTCCTTCATGCTAAAATATTGGGTTAACCACAGTTTAACCGATGATAATGTTCCTACATAATTTACAATGAGTAGAATGTCATTGACATATAGAACGAGAAAGACCACTTTTCCATCCCTTAAACGTTTGTAAACAGAAGGTTCATCTACATTTTTCTCAAATCCAAAAGTCTTGATCGCCTGTTCAAATCTTTGATTCCATGAGCGGGATGCTTGCTTAAGTTTATATATGGACCTAAGCAGTTTGCAAACTTTGTGTTCGTTTTCCTTTAGCTATATATCTGATAGGTTGCATCATGTAGATGCTCTCTTCAATATAGTCATTCAAAAACACTGTCTTGACATCTATTTTTCAAATCTCGTAATCGAGAGCCACTGCAATGGATAGTAATATGTGGATTGACTTGAGCATGGCAACTAGAGAGAAGATTTCTTCATAATCAATACTTTCTTTCTAAGTGTGACATTTTTCTATAAGTCTAGCCTTATAAATTTCCACTTTTCCATCCATTTTTCTTTTTTTTCTTATAGATCCACTTACACCCTATGGGTTTTATCCCCTTCCGGTAAGTCTACAAGTTCCCACACTGAGTTGAAATACATAAAATCCATCTCAACTTTCATAGCTATTTCGCAGAGCATAAAATCAACACTCTACATCCCTTCATCATATATGAGTGGGTCATCATCTTCTTGTTCAGTAGACTCAGTGTTAAGAACATTTTTGCCAAATTGGAAGAACTCAGGCCTGCAAAAGACCCTCACACTGCAACAAAGCTCCCTATGTTGTTGATCGTTTGCATGCATACTATTAGGAGTTGGTTCTAAAATCATTTTCATAGGGTTTTGTATCTTTCCCAAAAGATCCTCGAGTACCTCTTTACTTCGAGATTTGAAGGCATTCATATAACTTTCTTCAAGGAAAGTAGCATAAGTTGACACTATAACAATTTGCTCTTTCGGGTTATAAAACAAACCACCATTTATTCCCTTTGAATATCCTACAAACATGCACAATTTTGTTCGTGAGTCCAACTTCCTTTTATCTTTCTCCAATGCGTGGGCTGGGCATCCACAAATCCTTAAATGTTTTAAACTTGGCTTCCTTCCATGCCACAATTCATATGGAGTTTTCGATGTTGCCTTCGTTGGCACATCATTCAGAATATAACAAGTCATTGAACCACATATCCCAGCAAGATATTGGTAGGTTTGAATAACTTAACATCAAACGTATCATGTCTAACAATATTTGATTCCTTTTCTCTACTACATCATTCTATTATGGAGTGCCAAGCACGGTTAACTGGGAAAGAATCACATTCTCTATAAGGTATCCTAAGAACTCATCAGATAAATATTCCCCATTTCAATTAGATTGAAGTACCTTTATGAATAAACCTAGTTGTTTCTCCACTTCCGCGTGAAACTCTTTAAAATTATCAAAAGTTTCACCCTTGCGGTGCATCAGGTATACATACCCATATCTTGAATAGTCATCAATAAAGGTTCCATAATACTCATAATCACCTCTTACACTAATGCTCATGGGGCTACATATGTTAGTGTGCTCAAGTTCTAGGGGTATTTCAGCCCTCGTTCTTTTTGCATTAAAAGATCACTTAGCAAGATTCACATTGTGGAAGATCAAATTCTTTAAGCGAACTTAAGATGTCATCTTTCACAAGTCTAGTGATTCTTTCTCAGTTAATATGACAAAGTCTCAAATGCCAAATGTATGCTTCTTAGAGTGAGAAGTTTTAAGACTTTTATTTAATATTTCAGTCTCAAGTAGTGTGTACATCTTTGGTTTGATAAAATAGAGATTATTTGACATCCATCCATTACAAATAAGATTTGATTTCTAAATATTTCAATTATATTATTAAAAGTCACGGTCAAGACATCTTTATATAAACATGAAACAGAAATTAAGTTTTTTTTTTTAAAAAATTTGGTACATAGAAAACGTCTTTTAAAATGATCTTCTTAAAATTATCAAAATAAAAATGTACATCTACCACTACTTCAGCTGTCACAATTGTCTCATTCCCGATCCATGACGATAAGCTCTTATCTCTAATATCTTTCGTCTCCTCGAAACCCTATAGAGAAACACAAACATGATTAGTAGCTCCCGAATCAATGACCTAGTGATCTATTAAGTCTTCCACTAAACAAGTTTCTATCATCAAGAGTTCCATACCTTTGCCTTTGGTAGCTAGGTATTCCTTCCACTCTTTTATAGTTTGTCTTGAAGTGCCCTTTCTTACTACAGAAAAAGCATTTAGACTTAGATAAGTCTTTAGGCTTTCTGGTTCTCTTCCTTTCCACTTGCGGTGGCCCAGAGACCTTAGCCTTACCTTTCTTAGCATGTTTTCCTTTCCATTTTGAGGAAAAAGCAACAACTATATTCGCTTCTTCTTTTTAGACTGGCTGACTGTCATTCAACATCAACTCTTTGGATTATAACTCCTTCATAAGTTGTGTAAGTGATAGATTTTTGTTGCCAAGGTTATATGCAACCTGAAAACCAGCAAAATCCTTTAACAAGCTTTTTAACACCATCTCAATTTGAGTGTTTTAGTCCAAATTGGCCTCATTTTCCGCAACCTCGGCAAATTAGCCCATAAGAGTGATTATTTGATTTTTGATAGGAATGTTGGGCTTTTGCTAGGCATTCAATAAGCTAGTTATGGAAGATTTTCAAGCCAAGGCAGTTTGGCCTCCAAACATGTCTTTTATCTTATCTAGAATCGCTTTAACAATCTCTCTAGTTGCTTATATAGAGTATTGGTTATGCTTACTAGCATGTAACAATGAGCTATCTCATCAGACTCTTCCCAACATTTTCTAGCCTTAGCTTGAGTGGCTGGTGGGCACTTATTATCAAGAACTATTTTAAGTTTCTCACAACTTAGGATAATTATCGGATTCTTTTTCTATTCCTTATAGTTATTTCGACTCAACTTGTTTTTAGTGAGTATGTTCAATAAGGGAGTTGGTGTCATCTTTGAACTAAAAATAAAACATTCATATATTAATATCTTTGTATTAAGAAAATATTTGAAAATGTTTTACAACATTACGATATCCATTAGAGTGATGCATGCGTCTTACATTAAACCTTGAAAACATTTGTAAGCCACTGCAACGATAATTCCTACACCCATTGAATTAAACCACCTTAGAGTGATCATGATCAACTAGTAAGAACATGGATTTCTATCCAATTAGTACATAACCTAATTCCTTAGGCATTCAAATGTACTAATAATCATTTAACATTTGGTCATCATTCTAGCTTAAGCATAGCTCATTAGGGAGTTACTTAACTAGATAATCTTGAGTGTACAATCGTCAGCTCAACACATATCGCATCATGTGTAACCCCCCATACCCGTATCCTATGCTAAGGCGGAATACGAGGCGTTACCTAACTTGAACTCATACTTACAACCAATTTCGAGTCTTCATGACTTGGAAAATTTAAAACTTTCTTAAACTTACCAATATATTCTCAATATGGGATTACAAGTCCCAAAACACACATTGGAAATCATTCGGGACCAATCAGAGTCCTTTTTCCAACTATAAAGAAATGTCACTTGACACAGGGGCACACGCTCGTGTGGGAGGGGCAACACGCCCGTGTGAGCATTCCAACATGGTCGTGCTGATGGCCCATGTATCTCACATGGCCTAAGCAAGACAATGACACACCCATGTTCTCCACCCTTGTGGAATTAATTCTAAATGCACACCTACAGAGGTTTTCACACGTCTTGGTACACGCCCGTGTCTCTGGCCCGTGTCCTTCACACAGCCATGACACACCCGTGTCCTAGCCCATGTGCAAAAACTTGGACATTCTGTTTCTGATGTCAGTAATTCTTAAGGGCCACACGGCCAAGTCACATACCCGTGTGCTAGGCCGTGCCCTTCACACGGCTAAGACACACGGCCGTGTCTCTCCCCATATGTTTACTACCATGGTTACTGACTTGAAATCTTTTATGTGTAGGGGACACGCGGCCGAACCACACTCCCATGGGGTAGACTGTGTGTCACACATGGCCTAGACACACGCCCGTGCGCCTACCCATGTAGAAAATATAAGGCTATTTACCAAGCCCTATTGCCACCCTTACATATGTAGTTCCATACAAATACCAACCAATACCAAAACAAGCATAATTCCTATAACCAAATCGGAAACAATAGACATTCATTCAACCATGATAATGCATCTTTTATAAATTCAAAATGAATGTTAGCCATCATTCAAGGCTTAATACAAATTAAGGAATTTATCCCAAGCCAACACATTTGGCCAAATTAATAACAAAACAAAACACAAGTCTAGTTCCCTATACATGCCATATTCAAAAATATAAATCAAACTATACCGAATGCTTCGATTGATAGTGTGATCAATATCTCTGACTTTCGTTGATCCTTGAGTTGGATAAACAGCACTATAAGAAAAAGTAAAGGAGAAGGAGTAAGCATAAAGCTTAGTAAGTTGCATATAAATAATTATACAATAATACTTTGCCATTCATCAACAGGTATCGTAATACATAAGTGGGCATAAGCAAAACTTACTTATCAATATTCAATACACATCATATAGCATATACTGTCGCTCACAATTTTATACATACCAAATATGTAACATCTTAAAATAGGGCCTAGTCAGAATAGTGGTTTCAGGACCAGAAATTTGACGTTGAAATATTTATTTTATGATTATTATGAGGTCTAGAATATGAAAATATACATGTGTTAAAGTTTCATGAGGAAATTCTATGAGTAAGGCGTCCAATTGGTAAATAAGGATCAAATTGAATAAATTGCAAAACTTGGATTCTAGAAGAAATTTGTATGAAATTGCTTTATATTATTAATTAGAAGGTATTAAAGATAAATTTTTCCAATTTCTAAGTTTTTGGACAAAAATAGGCATGTACGGATAAAATTTTAAAGAAAGGGCTTAAGGGCATTTTGGTCATTTGGCTAATTAATGAAATAAAATGGGAAAATGAAGGCAAAAATCAGCCATTCTTCTCCCTCATCCAGCTGAATTTCTAAGCCCTCCATAGCTAGGGTTTTCAACATTTTCAAGCTCAATAGTAAGTGCTCTCAAGCCCCGTTTTTAATGTTCTTCGTATTTTTAAAATCTCGGTAGCTTACTCTCTCCATTTCTACCCATATTTTGAGTTAGGGTTCATGTTTTTAAAGTGACCCTGTGTGACATGTTTATTCTTTGATGTTTTATTGAGGAATATGAAAGTTGTATGTGTGTTAAACATCTTTTTCTAGGTGATTTTCATGAAAACCCCCTAAAAGGACCTTTTTGCAAAAGATGTAAAATATGTGGTAAAAACGTGAAATAATGGAGAAATGTGGGCTTCCATAAGAGGAAAGAACAATCGGATAGGCTCGGGTAAGGTAGAAATTGCATGCATTTTATTATATGAGCCTAGGGACTAAATCGTAAAAATGTGAAAGGTTAGGGGCAAAACGGTCATTTTATCTAGGGGTGAAATTTAGGCTTAAAAATAATAATGTGAGGTATTGATGATTCATTTTTATTGTTATAAACCCCGAGGAGCAAATTTCAAAGGTCGATTGAGGAAAACGAAAGGTTTCGGAATAACTGAAACGCGAAACCAAGACGAATATCAGGTAAGTTTGAATAAATTTAAGTAAACTATTAATATGCATAATTACGTGTGTTATGAATGCATGATATTTAGTTATAATGATGGCATGAAAATCCATGAAATATGTCAATAATAATGATTTGATAATAAATGTCCCAGTTGAAGTAAAAAGGGAAATTCGATGGATAAACCATGACTTACATGACTTAAGATCCTGCATGTGTTGTAGAAAAGGATTTACCCCGGATGGGTAATCCGTTGATCTCAAATGTAGAAAGGATCTAGCCCGTACGGGTGTTCCTTAAGTGATCGAACCTCCCGAAGAACATGTGTGCATTGTGGATTTAGCTCGGACGGGTAATCCGATTAGGGTCTGAATTTAGCCTGGACTGGTAATTCAGATCCGAGCTCATTGAGGGTGTTTGTCGCTATAAGGGATTTAGCCTGGATTGGTAATCCCGTCATCACCTTATGAGTTCACATTACGAGGGATTTAGCCTGGACTGGTAATCCCGCTGTAAGATATGAGGTTCGCGAGAGTGCATACATGAGATGATCGCTCTTATGACTTTACGGTAAATGGATAATCCATCGAGATTTTTTGAGTAACTCAACGGGATTAATATGTGATACAAAAATGAAAACATTGAATAATGAGCTCATCTTAGATAAGTTACATGGTGTGATATTATGTGACTAACTTGTTGATGGAGTGTATGTGATAGGGAAACAATTCCATACTTGTTGGTTTATTTTCCTAATATGGTTGCATGCTAAACAAATCAATAAGTTTATTTTCTAGTTATTCGAGCTTACTAAGCATGTAAATGCTTACCCATCTCTTTTCCTTGTCTTACAGAGCTCATGGACTCACGAAGATTAGAAGACGATTGGAGAGTCAACACACTATCATCTTGTCTAACTTTGGTATATAGATACTCTTATTTTGTTCAATGGCATGTATAGGGCTATTGTTAGCTTTTTAATATGTGTCATTTGATTAGCCAATATGAAGGCTTGTAAGGTGTACATGTCCACATGCATATGGCCATAGGATTTGGTTCATTTTGTTATAAGGTGTGACCTACATAATTGTGCATATTTGTGTTCTAATGTTATTGAGATGAATGAACATGGCGTATCACAAGTGGATACACATGTAACATGACTGAGTCACATGGGATGACTAGATCATAATTGGCAATGATTTATAATAATGATCCAATCTTGAATGTGTTATAAGGCATAGACATTCTTGATACAAGAGAAATAATCCTAGCATGTGTAAGACCAATGAAATGAGGTTTATATGCAATAAAGTTCATCAAGGTCATTTAAGAGTATAATTAGGCCTGGCTATACATTAGGAAACCTATAAGTGAGAACATATGTTAGAGGGTGACTAAAGGCTTGGAAAATAGCCTAACATGGTCCATACGGGTTGACACACGGGCGTGTGTCTAGACCATGTGTAACACACAGACCACCCCATGAGCGTGTGGCATAACTGTGTGTCCCCTGCACCTAAAATTTTAAGTCAGAATACAAGGTAGTAAACACACGGGTAGAGACACGGCCGTGTGTCTCAACCGTGTGGAGGACACGGCCTAACACACGGACGTGTGTCTTGGCCGTGTGCCCCTAAATGCATGCTGATGTCATAAATAGAATGCTCAAGTTTTTTGACACGGGCGACCATACGGGCGTGTCAAGGTCGTGTGAAGGACAAGGGTGTGTGTTTGGCCATGTGAAAACCCCTGTAGGTTTGAAGTAGAAAATAAATTCAATTAATTCCACACGGGTAGGGGACACATGCATGTCCCAAAGTACACGGGCGTGTGCAATGTCTCTACACGGGCGTGTGCAATGTCTCTACACGGGTGTGTGAAACATTAACTCAG
Organism: Gossypium hirsutum; assembly: GCF_007990345.1. NCBI lineage: Eukaryota > Viridiplantae > Streptophyta > Magnoliopsida > Malvales > Malvaceae > Gossypium > Gossypium hirsutum. Next base: position 16,134,628 of record NC_053435.1, on the reverse strand, counting down.
AATTTTTCTTAAATTTTTATTAGATCCTCGGTTTAGTCCTGGATCAATTTCAATGTACGTTTGAGCCTCATAGGCTCATAATAGAGACACCAAGATGCTATTGGATTGGTTTCAAATTGGAACAAAATTTTATAACCCGTATTTCTTGAAAATGTTCAAGTACATGCCTGGTAATGCCTCGTACATGGTCCCAGTCTCAGGTACGGGTAAGGGATGTTACAAAATAGGTACCTGTATCACTCACAACACGGTTATACTTTCCTCATTAACTAGAAATCAAAACTTTCACCGTTGAACTATTTAGAATGCTTTCGGATATTCCATAGCCTCAAACGTGGAGTAAGGTGCTGATGCCCTGTCCTAGACACGGTCTTACATTGGCTCATATTTCAAGTCGATGCCATGTCCCCAACATGGTCTTACACTGACTATCATCTCGTAGCCGATGCATGTCCCAGACATGTCTTACACTGGCTTACGTCTCGAGGCCGATACATGTCCGAGACATGTCTTACACTAGCCCTCATCTCAATGCCGATGCCATGTCCCAGACATGGTCTTACACTGGCTCTCATAATGTGGCCGATGCATGTCCCAGACATGTCTTACACTAGCTCACACAAGTGACCCAAACGTCATGGCATGAATATCTGATTTATTTTCTATGGTTCAATCAGGAATTCTACTATCTCTATTCTCATCACATTTTCTCATTTATCATTATACATTTTCAATTTCACAATCAAGCAATTTATGCTGTAATAACTCAAATACATATAATTAACAATGTAGTTGTATTATTTACATACAACTTACCTCGGATTACAAAATGTGGCGACTAGTTGATTTAATCGATTTGCTTGGCTTTCTCTCAGTCTAGGTTCGAATTTGGTATTTCTTAATCTATAATAGCAAAATACACTTATTTAATCACTAAATAAAATTAGGAAATCAAAAATTCACTTCTTTGGTAAAATAACCATTTTGTCCCTAAACCTTGACAAAATGACCATTTTACCCTTAGGCTCAAAAATCAATTTTTATCGAATTTCTTTATTTCTCAAGACTAGCTGAACCTCTTTGACTTTTATAGAAACTCAAAATTCCCACTATTTCATTCATTTCTTTGGTATTTTACAACTTATGCACATTAGTCCTATTAGGTGTTTTCATGCTAACACATTTCACAAAAGTTGTTTATAAGACACCCAAGACTCATTTTCTTCCATAAAATTTTAGAAAACACCCTAAATACTCTCATTTTCAAACCCTAAACTCTTAATCATTTTTCAAAATAGTACCCTTATTTGAAAGCTCATGCTTCAAGGGTCTCAAAAGTACAAAAACATTTCAGAAAAGCCATTAGGATCACATACTTGTGAAGGCTTAAAGTTGCTGAAATTTCAAGCTCTTAAAAGCCCATTCTTTGCTAAAAATTTCGGTGGAGGAAAAAGATGAAAAGGGATGATATCATCCTTCTTTTATCTATTTCTATTTTAGTTAAAATAAGTCACCTAACCCACCAAATTTTAAAATTTTGTCTCCTCTTTGACTCTATAGCAGGCTATGCTCCTTTAAAAGGGTCTAGTTGCCCTTTAAGATCCCCTAATTTTGATTCTCTAATAAAATAACACCTTTAGTTATCAAATTAGGACTTTTGCACTTTATGCAATTTAGTCATTTTTCGCAATTGGGCTCACAAACGTTAAAATTAGCTCACCAAATTTTTCATGCATTATTATAAATATGCTATGACCCTATTTTAATAATAAAATAATTTCTCTAACTTCGGATTTGTGGTCTCGAGACCACTATTCTAATTAGCCCCAAAATTCAGCTGTTACATCATGCACCACAAATGAGTGGCATGTTATGACTAGTTGTCCTCTTTGAAGACATAATTTATTAATGTATCGCATGATAATACCTACCACAAGGTTCGGTCTAACTATTATATGATCATAAGAAAATTATGCTACTTTTAGGAAGTCTTTTTAGTGAAATGCACATGAAAATGTCTACCTTGAGGTAAGTTTATTTCATGCCATCATAAGAGACCATTGATGGAGGTCATAGGCCTAGTTTAAGGATCTTCTCCCACTCAATATTTTAAAAAACATGCAAGGTTTTAAATTTCTTATTTTAATCATGTATGATCAATATGCATGACAAGTACATGTGGCATTCTTTCCTAAACTATATGGCATGCTTATCTCATGTATGCATAACATGTTGTGGCAATTTTATAATATTCACATTCAATTATTCACAAGAGTCAATCAAATAATTTTGATTCTCCATAGTTTTTCTTTTAAAGGAAAAACTGAAAAAAGTGAATGTGAACCGTGAACCAAGTAGGATCCCAGGAAAGGGAGGTAAGTCGTATTTGGTCACTTAAAAACCAAGCATTTCCTTGCCAAATTCAATCCTAGATATGCACCTTCTCCGTAACACACTTCTCACAGTAATTGAATAACTTAAAGAAGTGAATGGAATAATATAACACATGTATTTTCTTATTACCACACTTCTTATATTTAATAAATCAACTATAGATCATCTCATACATATATTTCACAATTATATTATAGATAATTATTAAACAGATATATAAAGAGATTGGTAATAAAATAAAATTGTCAGCCAATGTTTCCATAGTTCTATTTCTAAAAAATAAATGAAAAACAAAAATTACATAGGTTTTCATCACAAGGCATTCTTTGTGTCTTCCACCGCTATTGCTCCATCTTCTCCTTGTCATGGACTCCTTTTTGGAAAAACTACATTTATGTCCTATGTCTGTTTTTGGCTCACAAGAATTTTAAAAATGAAAAATAATCCTACGTGGAGATGATAATACATGGTCAATTTCCTAAGAACCACAATCTTGGCAAAGAAAACTTATATAATATATATAATATTGCATTCATTCACATACATTCCCTTAAACATGCAAATAATTACAAGAATGTCACATTTTATCAAATATTAGTCAAACAAGATGAAGAGAGATTTGGTCTCGTTTTACACCATAAACATGGCACCTAAATCTAATACTAATTGTTGGAAAACAAACCGCTTTGAAAATAATTTTCTTGCACAACGAAAAATTAAAATTTTAAAATCGACCCAATTTGTGATATTTATAACAATAAAACTTAATCAAATTTGTACCTGTGTTTTTGGATAAGCAGATCCTTAATGTTTTTTTACTTTCAATCAAACGATCTTCTTCGCTATTCTCATACCACGAACTGTTTCGAGTGTGGACTCGAATCAATTGAATCAAAACATAGAACTAGAAAAAGCTTTCCTTTTGGGATGAAATTTTTTTTTCTCTTCTTTAATAGAAACTGGTAATATTGTTATTCTAAAAAATATGTTTATAAGTTGAGAATAATTTATCTCTATTTTTTGGCAGAATAACAATATCTCAAAAGTTTTCTAAATAGCTCTACTAGTGTCATCTATTTATAAGAAGAGAAGATAGAACACTTGTAGAGTTATAGAAGTTTATTTTCACTATAAAAAAATCCTAGTTTATTTAGGATATAAGGGGCGGCAACCCTAGTTAATGATACTAGGGTTTTGTCGTCCCACCTCCTTATATGAAGGGTTTTGGACCTCTCTCACATAGGGCCAATTACGAGTATTTTCTGGGTCTTTTTGATCTAGTACTCTGTAAAATGATCCATCCCGATTTAGTTTTTCTATTTCCTAAAATAAAATTTTAATATCTACATATTAAATCATTTTCTCACCCCAATTTTACCCTTGGTAAAATTTCGAAAAAATTTGTTCAATATGTCACAACTCAACATGTTTAATATGACCGAAAGGTTTATTTTTATTTTCATTTTAATTTCCATTTTGGGAAACCTACATTCATTTCCACATGGTTCCATTCATCCATTTTGGACAAAACCATAATCATTCCTGAATGTTTCCCATTTCCCTTTTTTTTATTCATTTCGTTCATTTCTATTCAAACACACAATTCATTTTTGGTTTTCAACGAGCTAGCGGAGGGACCGATTGGACATATATAGTTGAGGCTCAAATGATTTATAATTAATTTTTGGCTTTTCACCTATTAATGATAAATTCATTTAATCATGAAGTCATTACACTATAGTATCTGACTGAGCTCTCCCCAACGACATACAATTATGAAAGCAACTACTTAGTGCTTGTCCAATGACTTTGATCTCTTTGGGATAATATTCATTCTCCCAATATGATCTTATTTTATCTCATGGTAACAATTACATATTCCTTCATGAAAAGTCAATCACTATTAAATAGTGATCAAGTTATCCATCACAAAGATGGACGACCCGTGGCAATGTTCACTTTTCATCAAGCATGTAATGCCAATGAGAGGATATCATTTACCCATATTTTGGGCTATGAATTCCACTGTTGTGTATGATGCTACATACTACAGAAGTCATACACCCAACGCACCAACTTTCAGTTCCTTATCTATTTGAACTCATGCTTTTACTTACATGAAAGTGTATGAGTCACGATACATAATCTGCTCTCCGTTCAGAATTTAAGTATACTACACTATGAACGTCACAAGTGAATAAATTCACAAACAGATTCAGGATCTATTCTGCTTGGGTTATATCTGATGTACTGCCAGTCTAGTCGTTACATCTATGTTTCTATCTTCTGGGAGTCATTCGCTCCAATGCCTAAGACAAGGCATCTCCCCAATTGGACTTGATAGATGACATATTATTTTTTCAATCGATTTACTCATTTCTGATTAGACTAAGGACATGTTTAGGTTCATCTACTAAAACAAGTTGTCTTTCCATACTATGATCTTACCACATAATACCACTTAGTATTAGTTAAACATTAGACAACCAATGAGCAACATTTGCTTCCATTTTACTTGGAGTGCAAAAACCATGTGAGGACAATATACAAAGTATCAATGTAATTCATGAATAATTTTATTAATCAAACTGTTCGAAAAAATTACAAGTGTGCTTAGACGAAAATACTACACTTAGGGCACTAGATCCAACAGTTCACGAATAAGCAATACTAATTTTAAGTTCATTCCCACCTAAATGCCTTCCTAGGGTTGTCAAGCCTAGGATTTTAAGTTCCTCCTATCCCAACCAGCTGATCCGCTAAGAAACCCTAAATAGAAGTTAATCACTCACACATCCACTAGTTAATCTCCCATAAGAGGATTAGTTCCCTAAGGATCTAATAAACATCATAAACTTGATTGAAATGATGAACATAAATAATAGATCAAGAATAGAGTTTAAGAATAATCTTGATATATATTGATAATTGTGCAAACAGCAATCCATAAAGAGTTGATGAATCCACAAATCGAGTTCCACAACGAATAAAAACTAAAATAGAATCACAATTGAAAATAAACCTAAGTACAAAATAAACTAGAGAGAACTAAAAAATAAAACTAAATGAATTCTAAACTAAAAGTTGAATAAAAAACGTTTATAAAGTGTTTAGAGCTGTCTATTTATAGGCTTAGAGTTAGTCATCATTAAAGTTTGTTGCGCGGGCCAAAATGCCCTTAGCTCATTAATTGCTCTCGTCAAGGCGGTGTCATGACACTAATAGCAGTTTATGAGCTGAGGCTTGATTACAAAGCTGTGTCGCGACACTGAAGGTAGTTTGCTCCTTTTGAATGCTCTGCTCACTATGTTGTGACATCGACACTACATGTTGCAACATTATAGTCAATCTCTTGTTCTTATGCCTCTGAATGATGTCCTACACACTCACCGAATACATTAGCCTTCCTTTAGGCCTATTTTGGCCCCTAAGGTCATATAAATGGCTCAAATTACACTTCTTATTATTTATGAACTAAAAGTGAAAGTTAAGTAAAAACATAACTAAACTGCTTTTATACGAGCTATTTAAGTACGAAAAATAGTTTAATCTGCTACAACGAATTGCGGCAAATCAAGAACATATTTTAAATAAATTTGATAATAATAAATAAATAGTACCAATTAAAAATAAATACTAAAAATCATGAAGTTATTGAAAAATTAATATTAATGGAGTTGAATACGTAATTTTATAAAAAAAAACATTATTTTACATGTACTTAAACTATAATATGTATTAGGCATTTCAATATAATTATCAAATATGTATCCACATTCATATAATGTATCATTTGTCTGAGGCATTTCAAATTTACAATTTAAAATAAAAATATTAGATAAAAATTATCATAAAAAATTAGTATTAATGGAGCTGAATATATAATTTTATAAAAACTTTACATGTATTTAAACTATAATATGTATAGGCATTTTAATATAATTATTAAATATGTATCTATGTTTTTATAATATATCATTTGTCCTAAATATTTCAAATTCAATTGTTAACACTAATTAATTTTTTATTAAATTCATTAGTAAGACATTTTGAAATTTAAAATAAAATAAATAAATACTTGATAGCCATGCAAGAAAAAATGACGTCGTGATGGACTTAAATTTAACAAAAAAATTTATTGATGTTAACAATTTTTAAAATTTTCGTCAACATTTTAATTAAAATAAAATATTTAAACTAACTAACAACATTATAAAAATTAAAGTATCATAATATATAAATAAAATAAAATATAAAAACTAAATGTCTAATATAAAAGTTTATGCTTGATATATAAGTTGCTTTAGAAATAATAAAAGGCTGGGCAGGCATTACATTTCTTTTATATATAGCAGTATAAATTTTATATTTTATTTTATTTTAAAGAGAAATGAGTGGCATATAAATTAACATTTATATTTAATTCAGTTAAAAATTATTTTATTAATTATTTCTTATTTTTTTTGAAATATGTATTTAAAGGTACCGGAATATGCAACTTAACCATCAATTTATTATTTGATTCCGAACTACTTATGAATAAAATTAAAATAGAAAAATGTTATTTATATTATTTGTAAATAATATATGTTCTTATATACCCGCAAGAAAATATATTTTATTAATTATTACAAAACAATCTTTATTTTATTTTTATTTTTGTTTAAATAGATTTATATTAGTATGATTTTGCAACTTTTAATCGTTTTAGTTTTGTCACATTTTACAAATATATATATATATATATATATCTTGTTTTTGAGGAAGAAGAACGGAAGATTTATCAAGGAACATACTTTGACTTAATCCTACTATGTCTGTATACATACATACATATAACCTTTAGTATTTATTTATCAAGTATGTTTGATGACTTTATTCAAGACTTGAAAGCAATCCCAACTTTGAATAAATCGTATATAAGAGTTATAGATTTTTTTGAAAAAGTATTTATAAAAAAGACTTAACTTTACCAAATAAAGTCTAAAATCCTTCATCAAACAATTTTGTCAAATAAAATCCTAAAACCTAAATTTAGTATAAAAAAATTAAAAACAAAACCAAATTAAATTAAATTATCACGGAAATTTCAAAAAAAAAATCCGGAGAACCAAGCTAACTCAATCATGTATTCAGAGAAAAATTAAAAAGGGAAGTTCTACATCTAAACTTTCATACCAAAACATGTCAATGATACAACACACCCAAAAATCCTACAAGAAATTATATTTCCACCTTAGACAACACTCAATTATTATCTTTTTCTTTTTTTTTCTCAACTGTCGATTTTTTAATTTGGTCATCCAACTATTTTTTATTTTCTTTTTTAATCATCTAATTATCATTTTTTTATTTAGCCTCTCAACTAATTGACACGACAGTTAAAAATCGATAAAATAATAAATTTAATCCTTAATTTTTACATGTTATATCAATTTAGTCATAATTTTTTTAAAAAAATATTAATCCTCACGATTTCTCTTCCACTTCCCCCATTGCCTCTACCTTTCTCCAAAAAAATCTTCCCTTTTTCTTTGTTGTATCTCAATCAAAGCTGGTTGAGAAGACAAGTATGGCCTTTGGTTATTTTCCTCACAGAACATGGGCATTTCAGTTATCAAATCTTTTTTGATAAAAACTATTTCATGTAATAAAATACTTGGCTTACAGCATTCCATAATTTTTAAATAATGCGGCATTGGCATTTTAGTTTTGACGAACAATTTCTGCCCTAACTCCGCCTTTATATGCCGTACCAGAAAAACAAAATGGCGCAAAGATTGCTTGGTTTCTTGCGCTTTTTCTCCATAAAAATGCAGGTGCAGCGACGCTCTCAAACTGGAAAATACAACAATTATCCAAATGTAGATCTATCAAAACAAAATTTAGTACAGAAATGTTAGAAAACAAATTTAAGGATTTATGAAACTCCATTAGGCCTGCTGTACAATAATCTAGATAAACCTGAATTGTTTATTTAAATTATACAAATTATATTTACATAAACTCACAGTTGGAACCCCAAATACCAAGTCTAGAAAAAAAACAGCAAGGTGCAATGGCGCAACTCCAAGCAGATGTGTAATGACCATCTGTTCCAACCATGACGACATCCACCAAAAGCCAGGAGTTAATAATGGTAACATTTCTATATTCCAATACATCATCTTTCAGTCAGTGGAAGAAAATGTGAAAAATAATCTATCTGTAAATTCATTAATTTTGAGAAAAAAGGATTTTTTTTTTTAAAAAAAGTGGAGATGAAGGCAACGATGGTAGTAGCAGTGGAAGAAGCAGAAGAGGGAGTTAAATTGAAACTACTTGTAAATTTTAAGTTAATTTTTTAACATTATGACTAAATTGGTATAATATGTAGACATTAAGACTTAATTTGCTATTTTATTGATATTTTAACCAGGGGAAAAACCAAAAAAAAAATTAAGGAAAGTTAAAATTAAATTATAAATTTTACAATAGTAAAAATAAAATTTTACCCTTTTAATAGTTTATATCTTTATAATTTTTAAAAGATTAAATCAAATTTATATCATCTTTAAGGGAGCCAATTGCAAATTTACTTTTACTAATTTAAAATTTTTAAAAAGCCTACACAAAAATTACCCCTTCCAGCTCCTAGTTACAGCTCCTAGTTACACCCTTGATTTTAACTATCATATCAACCCTAGAGATAAAAAAAAAGCAATATCAATTAATTGTATAACCAAATTAAAAAAATTAATAATTGAGAAACCGAAAAGGAAAAGAGGCAATAGCTGTTTGACCAAATTAAAAAATTAATAGGTGACTAAAAAAGTAAAGGGTAGTAATTGACTGACCTATATTTAATTCTGTTTGTGCACAGTGCATAGATGTTCTTTTGAACAAACGTTTAACATGGTTTCGATCAAACAAAAAACAACTAACGTTTAACATGTTAATTGATAACTTTCCCATTAAATCTATTAAGAGTTGCTTTAAAATTTCAGATTAAAATTCCGTTTAATTGATTTTTAAGGAAAACTTTGCGAACTATTGAGGAATTAATTAAAAACTTAGGTGTGGTGGAACCCTCTCGGCCAAGCCCGCTATGGTTAACTTGGGGAGGTTCATCCACCAGTTGCTGTTTTCAAGACGAGCAACCCCAAACCACTTAGCTGACAGCTTCTTGAATAGCACCACTGGAAGGACTAGCGGTTCCCTCCAGCTGAAGTCTTCATCCCTTCATCTACGGCAATGAAATTCAAAGTCAATGGTGTCCCAATGACATCATGTGGCCACCATATGCCCAACAAAAGATGAATGCTACAATGGTAGCCCAGTGAGGACGTTATTGGGAGAAGTGAAATAAAGAGGAACTTACAAGGAAGACAACCATTAATTACTCCATATCACATGTAAATGTGCAAAATAAATATCATTTATAGAACAAATCTCATATATTTATTCTTAATATAGAATAAAAGCATAAAAACGATGCAAGAATTTCCATAGGCTTCTTGAATAGACACATCATGCACTTACAGGTTCAGTAGCTTTTTTCAGCCATTCCATCTCATTCGTATCCAAGTAAGGTCCAAGAATTTCCCGACATTTCAAATGGTACCTATTTAACCACTGTATTTCCTCCGGTGTCAAGATGCTTAAGTCTATCAATTTTATTTGATACGGTGCCTGAAAATAAGATAAGCCATTAATTAATAAAGTTGAAAATTCAGTTGTCTCTGTAAAAAATAGAGTATACAAATTAAACCATTCAAGTATGACCAAAAAACAACCCCCACATCCAACATGCTATAATACGGAAATAAGGAGATGTTCCAAAGGATGATAATTTTAAGAATACTTGAAATAGAGTATCAATGGAGAGATTAATAGCATATCTCCCGGTAGCTTATCAAACAAGTTAATCAGGCCCTGCACTAATTGTATAGAATTGTAATCCACGAGTATGTGAGACCCGAAAAATCTAAAGCATGGATGCACATGAAGACAAACGCATGCAACATGGTTGATACGAGGAAGAGAAAGATGAATAATTTCACATAATGACAAACTTACCCATGTGATATGCTCAAATGATAAATATCCCTTGTCACCGAAGTTGAATTCGGTATCAGCCTCCTTGATTACGAGTACATTCTCCAATCTTATACCAAAGTTGCCATCTTCATAATATCCAGGCTCTGGGAAAAGGAATTTCCGAATACGATTGGTTATTACTTCCGCTATACAGTAATACATACTACTTTTCAGAAGACATATGCTAGGTAACATTTTAACGTTGAGAAAATAGAATTCTTAAATTACTTGAAGCTTTCTAATCATGGTAACATATGCACAAAACAGGACCCGCAAAAGAAGGGCCAAGGCTGCCAGGGCAAAAGACTCAAGCCAAGAATGACAGCCAGGGAGGGATTAAATGCTTAGAAAATGTACGCATGAAAAGCTTGAAGTAAACCAGGCGTTAAAGCATTAAGTAGGGAAAAAAAAACCTGAAGTGAAGGGTTTAGTCAGTATAAGACAAGATAAAAGTCCTTCGTCAAGTAGAATGAAAATTTTGAAAACAGTTAAGGGAGTTAAGATAGGATAAACAATACTAACCATCTGTTACTGTCATGGAAACTTGAAGTGGCACATTACGAGCCTGTGGTCTGAAACTAATTTGATGCGGCCCTGTTCCAAGTAGTTCAACAAGGAAAAACCAAAGTTAAGTGAAAAGTTCCATTAATGGAACCCTAACTTCACCAAGCAATTGTAGTTCATTGCTAACCTTCATGAACATTTAGGTAAGACCCAATTCCATGACCAGTACCATGTCGATAATCAAGACCATACCTCCACAAAGGAATTCGAGCCAGAATATCAAGAGAATAACCTAAAAAAGCAACAAATTAAAACTAATATATACATGTGAGAGCATGTGTATATATATATAAAAGTATATGCACACATATTAGTTAGATATTGGAGTCAAAACAAAATCTACTTGACTTCAAAAAGAAATGCCTAAAATTAATATGGAAAAACTGAACGGAAAAATAGAGATAAGTTTTAATACCATTTGTTCCATTAGGAAATCGAGCATTGCCCAAAGCAATATGGCCCTTTAGAACCTGCAGGGAATCAACCAATTTCTTAGAGGCATAAGTTCAGGAAGAATAGGAAATGAATCTAAGAAGAAAAGTGGGATCCAAGGATCTCAACCTATCTTTGCAGTATCAAAAAGAAAAAACCAATCTGAGTCATAAATTTTGACTTCTAATATGTTGAACAGCCTTCAACTGCCTTAATGTGAACATAAGTTTGGTTATGTCTAAAAATCACAATTGCTGACTCATTGGACTTTATCATTACAAACAACAGATGCTGTTCTATTCTTACAAAAATATTAATTCCAAGCTTAATATGTATTGTCAAATATAGGTAAGACATCCAATTCACTATACGGCTCCTATCAAGCATCACAATCATGTGACACATCATTTCCCAAGCAAAGTAAACAAAAATCTGAGAGATGGATACGCAGCAGCTTGTTATCAAATCCACCAGGGGCTTTGGAAATATAAGCACTTCAGAATTTAAATTTGCATATGGTGTGACCAAAAGGAAGGTGAACATAGGTAATAATGTAATATCCAGGAGAGAATTCAACAGAAGCCACTTACTGAGGTATAGCAAGCCTTCTCGTGTGCTGAAGGCTTTCCAAAATGAACCGTCCGAGTTATATCAGTTGTTCCATCTAGATACTTTATCAGTTAAGGATTAAGAATCAGAACTCAGAATCTAGAATAAAAAAATATCGGCATTGTACTTATAGTTTTGATTAATGGATATAAGCTAAAAATAGGACTAGATGACAAACCTGCGCTCCTGAATCAAAAAGATAAATGCTATTTGGATCAAGCTCAGCACATGTTTTGGCCTGAGGTGAGTAATGGATGATGGCCGCATTTGGACCAACCGAAGAAATAGTGGGGAAACTTAGGCCTCTAAAGTGCTTCAATTAGTAACATAGAAAAAAATGTTAGATTAACAAATACAAATGCAAGCATGATACTTTTAGCAACTGAAGATGCTCATTACATGCTAGATGCTTATGAGTTGAGACTAAATTCTTAGTTTCAAACACTACGATGCCCAAGTTTACAAAAACAAGGTAATTGCTGGTTGGTGGACACAAACAACAAAACTTACCACTACTAAAACAAGAATTTCTCACTTGAAGGTTATTACTGATATAGTTATATCCAGAATGAGATTTTGACTAAGTTTTCTTATCAACACAAGAAAACTTCCTCAAAAGTATTGTTACCTCTTTTGATGCACGAAACCCCTCCAATTTATCACTAACAGACACCTCTGTCAGTTTCATAGCCTCCCTGCATGGTGCATTCCTTCCATTAGCATGAAAAATCAAAGCATCAGTCAGTCCACCTCCAGCTCAGAAATTTTTCTTAAGAGAGGGGGCAGCCTGTTTGGTTTAAGGATAAAAAACAGCAACTGAACAGGGGTGACATATAGGTAACATATCAACTTGAAATTCTATAACTTACGGTATCTTTTTGCTTGTTACCTCCCCTTCCAAGAAGTAACCTGAAGCCCCATAAATCTCTTGCATCTGTGCAATTGAGATAGCAATAGCATCATTTCAGTCTATAATCCAGTTGCATATATTCAGAAATATCTTTATTTTGAAATAATAACCAAATCAAACCAAATAAGTTAGAAGCTTCATGAATTAGAGTGAATATTTATCAATTTCCAAGAGAGAAAATAATATTCAAAGGTCACTATCCTATACCTGCTTATCCAACCAGACTAGATACTGCACAACAGCTGCACCATCCCGGATATGCGCATTTTTCAATCCATCCAGCTCAACTGGATTCTGGAAATGCAAAAGTGTTGATATAGATAAATTAATTTAAGATGAGACACGAGCAAATAGAACCTCTCTTTAAATATTAAAGATCCTTTCAGGTTCTTTTTAAATAGGTAATGACTTTTTTTCTTTGGGAAGCAGCATGTGTTTATTCTTCTGGATCAGTGCATGCGGATTTACAAGTAAACATAAAAAACCTAAGGTGTTCTAACTTCTAATATTTTCACAATATTAGAAGAGACTTCATATAAATATATTCTATGCAATTCTAAAGAAAGATTCAACCAGAAAGTAAGTAATTCGACAACCTTTAAGGCTTTTGCGAGGGCCAAAGGTGACTGCTGCAGAAGCAACTTATTAGCATCTAGTCTCGAAAACAAAGCATAGCAGCATGAAGCAGGATCAACCCATATAAGATCATTATCACAAGTATCATTTTGACAAACACCATTTTGACCAGAATTCACTCCCGTGGCCTGGTCAAGCTGATTAGATGCTAACATCGCAGCATCAGAACTCACTGCACCATACTGCCGAACTTCAATTCCATTCGCTTGCAAGGAAGAGCTCACCTGTATTAACATACATGTGATCAATAAACCAAAACCATCTAGCCCAGAAAGTTATACCTTGATTTAAATGATCTAATACAGTAAAGGGGAAAAAAATGAAAACTTCAACAACCAAGTATATATACTCAAAATCCTACCTTAGAAGAAACCTTCCTTTTGTCCAAATAAAGGAAAGCCGAATTCAATGTTACGATAGCAAATGCATGAACAACAGGAGAGTAAGATACATCGCTCCCACGGATATTATACAACCACGCAACCTGTAAAGCAGCCATTTAAACTAAAAAAGAAAAGAAAAACCTCAACAAATTCCATTAGAATCAACAATTTGAAAAGCCCACACCTCATCTAAAGTTGTGATGATAATCCCACGAGCCTTTTCACTGGAGAGCTTTTCCCTCAAAGCTTTCAACTTTTCAGCGACAGAACGACCGGCAAATTCCAAGGGATGATCAACAGCTGGATTAATTTCAGCTGGTGGCCGATTTTTCCAAATCTCATCAATCAAATTTGTTGAGGTTTGAACTAATTTCTGATTCTTTTTCGCAAAAGCTCGTTCCCATCTTTGAGCCGTGTCTACCGACACACACCAAGGATCAATCCCAATAGCTGCCTCCTTTTGCAAATTCTAAATCATTCATTCATTAAAAACATATATATATTAATAAAAGTATCAAATGTGGAAGCAAAAGATCGAATACTTGTGAAGCAAAATGGTAAATTTACATCAGACATCCAGGCATCAACGGGAGGATCTTCTCCGATACGCATTAGTTTCCACTGATCACTAAGCTGCTGCGTTGCTTGCAAGAAATATCGGCCGTCGGTCCATAGCCTTGCTTCATTTTTTGTTATAAGTGCCAATCCTGAGATAATTTTTACCAAATCAATAAAAATTATATAAGAAGAAGAACAACTAAAACAATAATTATAATAAGAGAAAGTCGAAATAGAGACCTGCACTTCCGGTGAATCCAGAAACAAACTCGCGCCTTTTGTCACGAGCAGAAACATATTCGCTCTACAAAAAAAACGATTCAAAAATTAAACAAACAATAATTTGACATGGAATTGATAAAAATGAATTTTTTTTTCATATAAATTAAACCTGATGATAATCTTCAGAAGCGACAAGTAAGGCATCGAGAGGAGGAGATTGAGAGGCCATTAAAGACCTCAAAGAAGCAAGTATATCCGCCATGAAAGAAAGTTCAAAAATGCTTTGGGAAAGAGTTTCTCCTTCGGATAATTAGATAGATAGAGGGAGGAATTGCCAAGTTATTATAAGGGTTAAAGAGTTGAAGTTCCGCAGGACACCGTAAGTAGAGCCGAGGAAGGAAAGTCTCGATCTTAAGTGAAAAAACCTCCGTTTTTTCCTTTATGTTTTGAAATTCCAGAGTTGACCTGCTCTTTTCTGTGACCTGTCCTTCTATAAAAGTAATTTCATTGGTTAATTTAACTAAATATGTTTTTAAAAAAAACAATTGAGAAACTATGGTGATTTTTTAAAAATTACCTATTTACATTGTTTTTGGAGAGAGTAAAGACAAGTTAAAATTTCACTGCCACATTAGTGAAAATGTACACTGTTGGACATGTTTTAATTTTGATTTTTTTTTTGCGATTGGAAATTAAAAGTTTGTAAATTTATTTTTGTCTGTGTTTGAGATAGACATGGTTATAATTTTAAAAAATGTTTGAATTTATGGTAGTGTTGTGGAGCTAGGTGACCTACAAATTTCATCTGTTATGTGAGTATGAAACCATCACCTAGAAAGTCGAATCATGTTGCAACTCAAGGTCCCAGTTTACGGTGATTATACGATCTCTGGCTAAAGTGTAACTAGGGCTTCAAGTTTGCAAAGGTTATGTTGTCAAATAATGGAGCATAAATAAGATTTCAGTTGGCAGTGGTTATGCGGGCATGACAACGAGTTTTTTTAATCAAAAGATGATACTTCATAGAACTTAAATATAATTACGAGGAAGAAAAACGTAATGGCGTTTCAATATAATTAAATAATGTGTCTTATCCATTACAAACGAAGGCGGTAAACCCGTTATTATAACATGTGACAGCATTGAGGTGTAGCAGATTATACTAAAAGGTCACCACTTTCGATAAAGATAGACAACATGAATTATTTGATTATATTGGAAAGCCCCTCGCGTTTTCCTTCCTCGTGCTTATGCTTGAGTTTTATGAAGCATGCTCTTATGATGAGGAGAAACTCGTTGGCATGCCCGTATTAGCACTGTCAACTACGACCCTAATTATGCTTCATCCTTTAACAACATAACCATTGTAAACTTGAAACCTTAGTTACACTTCAACCCGAAACTGTATAATCACCATCATCTTGGACCTCAAGTTGCAAAGCAATCACGGCTTCTCATGTGATGGCTCTATACTCACACAACAGGTGAAATTTGTAGGTTATTGAGCTCCATAACATCACTGTGAACCCAAACATAACTTAAAACTATGACTATATCTCCATCAAAATGAGAGAAATAAATTTTTAAACCCAAAAATCTTAACACGCAAGAAAAAGAAAAAAAACAATTTAGAGGAGACTAAGATGTAGGTGAGTAGCGAATGAAGAATGAGCATTTATATAGGGAATGAGGTGGGGTATAAAGGGAAAAAATTTTATCCCAAGAATCCCAAGTTCCAGGGCTTAGAAGCAATTAAGTTGGCTTGGTTGAAATGGCCAAAAAGAAAAATGCATCTTACAAGAAGCGTTTTCACTACCATGTTAGATAAAAACACCCTTATAGGGAGCGTTTTCTTTTTGGCCATTTCAACCAAGCCAACTTGATTGCTTCTAAGCTTTGTAACCCGGGATTATCGGGATAATCTTGATTAGGGAAAATGTAGAAATCATGAACTCAATAAATTCAATGTGTCCACACAACACGGGAGCATCGAGGAGAAGACATATTGTAATATATGGTAACTCATGCAGTGAAAACACTAACTTATTCATTTATTCATTAATTTTTTTTGTAAAGTGTAAATTAATATTAATTATTGAAGTAAGATATATTACAATATGCAAACCAAAGTTTTAATATTTTTCTGAACCTTCCAAGCAACTCTTTGCTTTTTGGAAATATTGTACTTAACAAATAGACTGAGAAAAATTTAAATGAAAAAGTAACATAAATAATTGTAAATTTGAAACTCACAATATGATTGTGTACAAATCAAACCAATTTAATAAATTTGTTTTGTATATTGTAAATAAATGTACATTTGGGATGTAAAACAAAGTATACAAAAAATTACAAAATAACATTATCATCGATTCCCGAATGTGTGCCATAACTAGGTGGGCGTCGGGCATGCCTAGTGTTCCGTCGCACTATTTGGGTTGATAGTTCCTCATCGACTTCTGCTTCATCTTCACGTGCATGTTGGGGTTGATCACTAACTTCATCTCCTTCTTTCATGGTTGATTGCAACCGTATCCTAACCGCCCATCGTACATCCCCCTTTTTGAGTCAGTAGTTAGGAGGGTGACCCACCTCGGTAGAATAACGATGTTGGGGGTGTTTGTGACACTATTGACGGGCCACTATATGGTGTCACATGACCCGATTTTGGATAGAATGTGGGAATTATCGGCGATACTAGATGCGTTGGTGTTGTTGGCTAGATCAACATGTAATATGATACGGTGGGTGGCAGTTGTGAAAAATATATCCCTAGAGAAGGTGTTTATGCATGGAATGATTGTGTGTGTTGTGGTGCTTGTGTAAAATAAACTGGTGTTAAAATGTGTTGATGTAAGGAATGATCATGCATGATATGGTGCTTGTGTAAAATAAATCAAAATTAAAGGTGTTGATGTGGGGAAGGAGTGTACGTGTCGCAATGCTTGTGTAAAAACAAATTGGGTTAGAACCAAAAATAAATGAACTATATTGATCGGGAGGATGCACGACAATTAATTCCTTTAGTGGAGATAGAACAAGTGTTGATCCCGTCATGACATCTTTTCTCAAGCTAGGATTGATGGGCCCTCATCTTAGCCTCCTATGGCAACGTTGCTTACTCCTTTTTGAAGCTACCAATAGATATATTTTGTCGTTATGCCAGAACCAATCCATGTAATCTGGAGATGTCGCCAACTCCGATGTGAGAAATAGTTCACGCGTTGGCAAGTAATTGTACCTACACTGCCACATCTCGATATACTTCTTGTGGAATGTTGGTCAATCTTCCTCGAGTCTCTCCCGCAAGTCAATCTTGTGCAGGTCATCAAGCTCCTAGGATGGTGGCAAAATATGTTGCATACACCCAAACTATCATATCATTCAATCAGATTCGTGCATCTCAACCATTGCAAAAATGATCAATGGCACTTTGACATGTCAAATGTTGTGATTGGCAAAAAATTTTGCCAAAACTCATTCTTGAATCTTGGATTCACATATGGTATCCATACAAACTGCAGTACGAATTTATAAATTTTAGCATGTCCCTAATATTAAATTTCAAATGCTAGAATAAAAAACTGATAACTTTGAAATTTATAAACTAACCTCCTATTCAGTTTGTTGATTTAAAGCTAGTCGGATATCCTTGAGCTTGGTCAGTATACCGATGTGTCTTGTGGGGTTGTTCCCTCTACTTAAATAATATGTTATTTCAGAATTACAACAATGAAAAATAAAAACGGTAATGATATTAATATGAAATTTACCATATTACGAGTGGGAATTCATAAGAGAGTTCCACTCGAGGGCGTAAAAATGGTAGTCGATACCATGCCCACAATTAAAGAAGGAGCATGTAACCGTTAATTTTCATTTTTTTTAGTGTCGTCACTTGACACATTTCTTGGTACAATGTCACTAGTTAAATGTACTAGATTGTAAGATTTATCTAGCATTAGTAAACCTTCAATCAACCTCAAGATGAATGCGCACGCCAATTGTTCATTTTCAACATCACTCGCAAAAGCCTCGATAGTTTGGAAGTTGTCCTCCAACTATCTTAGATCGATCTGGCTACCTCTAAACTTGTTTGGCACCTTCACTAGTAGTTGTTCGCATGTTGCACTCCAATTGACACTAATAATTGGCCCCGTAACGACTTCCTCATTGACTTGTAGATCGAGTTGTAAACTAGCGTCCTCGAGTATAATTGTACACTCGTTGCAAGGAAAATGGAATGTGTGTCCCGGTCTCCATCTTTCGACCAAAGCACTGATAGGCGGGGAGGATCCAATTTAGTCCCTCCAAGCATGCGAGTTACGTATAAAAATCTTACATATCGCAAGTGTCCATAAATGACATCCGGTGCACCTTCTCTTAAATTGTTTATGTACATCTCCAAAATCCGATCTTCGGGCTGAGTGCATAAACATAAAAAATTAATAATCTAAAAAACATAATAGTTAACTATTTAAAAATAATTAATTTAATAAATTTTCTTACCATTTGTAATTGAACGCGGAAGATATGCTTGTCATCCAAACGAATAAAATAAAATCGAAGAGAATAAAATTAAAAAATAAAATAAAAAATTGAGGATTGAGGATTGAGGATTGAGGATTGAGGATTAGAAATTAAAAATTGAAAATTGAGGATGGAAGAATGAGTATTGAGTATTTGATTGAAAAGAATGAAGTTTGGAGGGGTTTATATAGGAAATATTATGGTTGTTGGAGTCATTATAGCCATTGGAAGAGTTACCGTTGGGAGGACAATGCATCCTACTAGGCGCGCTTTCCTTTCTCTCTCCAAAAACAGCGTAGATCAACAATTTTTTTAGAAAATCAACATAGTTTCTCAATTGATTTTTTTTAGCATATTTAGTTAAAGTAATCGTAAATAAACACTAATATATCAACTTAATTATTTGCATGTTTTTAATTAGGTAACCATTTTGTTTTCAATACTCAACCATAAAAAGTTACAAAATGATTATTTAATTATTTAATATTGTTGCTGATTGAGTCTTACCTCAACTGACATCGACATTGTTGTCAGTGCAAGAGGCCGTGAGTTCGAATGAGCTGAAACGCATTATCCTCCTATTTAAGGGCTGGGGAGGGGCTATAGGTAATTCTAAGCATGTCAAAAAGAACAGATATGATAGGAGAAATTATAATGAGATTAATTTTAAAAAATTATTTAATTTTGTTTTTTTGTCTCTGATGTGTCAGTTTTTAAAATTGGCATAATAGTAAGTTTAACCATCAACATTTGTACATTGTGTTAATTTTTTCTTAATTCAAAAAAAAATAATCCTCAAATTTGCACATTGTGTAATTTGATTTTTTTTTCTTTTGCAGTTTTACTATTCTTAGGGACTCTTTCACCTAAAAAGCTAAAAAATGAATTTATCAACTAAATTTTATTGGAAATATACCAAAAATGAAAACACCTAAAAATCCAATATAATAATTTTCATATTTTCTCATTTTTTTTAAAAATGAACCCTTAATGTTCTAAAGAAAAGCAAAACTGCAAAAAAAAATGATTAAATTACATAATAAATGTTGGGTTAATTTTTTTTGGAATCAAGACTAAATTAATACAATATATAAATGTTTAGGGTTAAAGTTGTTATTATGCTAATTCTAAAAGCTGTAAGTTATCTTCTCGTTAGGAATTTAAAAACTAGGGATGAAAAAAAATTTAATTGACGAGTGATCATTTTGTAACTTTTTATAGTTAGGTAACAAAAGAAATACAAATAGTTAGATAATTACTAGTGTGATTTACCCTTTTTATTTTGATTACTTAAATTGAATTTAATTTTATATTTAACTATTAATATTATCAAATTTTAATATTTTATTTAAATAGTGGATGAAAATGTAATGCAATTTTTTTTTTCAAAATAATTTTCTACCTAATTAAAATAAGTGTTGAAATAATCTCCACCTAATTCCTAATTACTTGTTTACATTTTTAAGAGACACAATAAAAGAGGGAGAAGATAGGGGAGAAAAAAAAAGTACCCAACATTATTTAAGGACCAGTTTAGGACCAGTTTAGCATTGTTTTTAATAAGCATTTTCAAGATAAAAAAATTACTTTTGAGATAAAAGCATTACTTAACAATATGCTTTTTAAGAGAAAAAAGTAATTTTCAAACTCTAAAAATTGGCCCAAAAGTTCTTTTGACAGGAGCAAAAAAAATTAACTTCTCTTTAACAATATTTTTTTATCTCAAAGGTGTTTATTAAAAACAATGGTACAATGGTAAACTACTTTTAAGTGTTTGAGAATGGATTGAGTAAATCATAAACTGATATGATCCACCAACAATAGCTTCTACAAGACTTGTTCTTCTTGGGATCTTAAAAAAATGGAGTTATGAAAGGTGAAAGGAGGGAGAATTTTTATTGGATTGTTGTTAAAGTGTGCTTAGATGAATATGGGTTTAGTGTTGCTTTTGTATTTGTAAGGGAAATCTATGGAAGGTCAAAAGGCACTTCCTGTACCATTTCTCTTTTTTTTTCTACATTATAAAAAATGTAAATTTTCATCTTTAGTCTTTATATTATATTCAAATTTAAAATTTAATCAATATTTCTAACATAATTTGATCATAATATGTTCATAATATTATAAGTTAGATCAAATAGTTGATATAGTTAACTTTTCAATTAAAATGTTATGTGATTATATATAATTTGAATGCCCCAAAGATTTTAAAGGTTGACACATTTTTTTAATTCACCTTTTTTTAACAATATAAATAATGGTCAAATTGTAATTTTGACCCATAGACTAAGTTGAAACTTGGATTGAATCCATATACTCTAAATTTTTCCATAATTTGGTCAATTTATTTTTATAATGTCATTTTTTTTCTTTAGAACGATATTCCAACAAATATTTTTTTTATCATGAGAAATTTGAATAGGTATTTTTAAGAAAAAAAAACTCACATAAGCATTTTCAACATTATTTTTTGTTACATCACTACCAAGTGATTTTTTTTTTAATTTTAAGATGTCAAACCAGTGAATTTAACAAAAGAATTTTAATGGTAGTAACAAATAGACTTGGATTTTTAATTTTGAAAAGGAGAGTGGCTAAATTCTTGAAAATAAAAGTAGAAAGGGACTAAATTCTCAAAGAACGAAATGTATAAAGATTTAGAGCATATTTTAACTTCAAAATTTACTCTATAATTTGGTAGAAACAAATAATTAACCCAATGTGAAGCTTGGAAAACCAAACTAGTATGTTCTAATTCTAGGTAGTTTAGAAGTTGAGGAATGTTAGTAATGTTTCTAGGGAAACTAGAAGCTCAACCAATGTTGAATTTGTGAGGGAATGATAATGGAGTTTGTAATGACCCTAAATCAAAATGTAAAAACAATTTAACTTTATCTAGAAAAACGTATTTTACGCCATTGTAATTTGGTATATATTCAAATGTCTACCTTCACTATCATAGCTTACAACAATTAAGTATTTTCATTTTCTGCAGTTCACTAATTAATACTTTTAAGGACAAGGTATAACCTTTACAATACACTACTTTTTCAATAAGTAAGATAGAACCACTTCCCTTTAAGGTTTTCTACCCAAAACCTTAAGTAAACTCTAACAAATTTAAGAAGAAAATTTGAGAATGAACAAAATACCTCTAAAATGTAAGTATATAATGGTTTTTCTCTTAGTAACAAACACTTTAAAGAATGAAATTCAAGTGAACCCACAAGTGTTTGCAAGAGAAAATAAGTATGACAAATGAAAATATTGGATTTTTTCTCTTTAAACTTTGTACACTTGTTTCTTATCTTACATTTTGAGTGTCCTTGGATCATATTTATACTCTCTCATTGATTTTGGGATATTTGGAGTTGTTGGAAGGAGAGCCTAGCCGTTGGAGAAATTAAGTCTACACATTTAATGCAGCCTTTAGGGTCAAGTCTCAATACTTATAAGGAAGATATTGAGACTTAGTTGAAAAATAGTCGTTCAAAAAGCTAAGGTATCAAGACTCTACAAGCAAGTCTCTGTCACACCCCTCACTTGACCTTGTGGCCGAAATCAAGTTACGGGATATTATAGACAAAATAGAATAGTTATAAACAATTAATAGTAAAAAAATTCAAATACTTTAATCAGTTCAATCATGAAATACCATTTAAAAATTTTCCTGAGTCTTATATGAGCTCACGTGAGCTCTAGAGTTGACCCAAGAACAATCAAGGATCAAATTGCTACATTTTCAAAAGTTAAAGGTAATTATTCAAAACATGGGTCACACGGTCGTGTGTCCAGGCCATGTAACTCTTTGAAGCCATATGGACCAAAATATAAAATTTAATCAAAAGTCACACGGTCGTGTGGTTGGGTCGTGTAACAAACTAAAGCCGTATGAAAAACTAGATGACCAAATCTACAGTACTTACACAGGCGCATGGCCAGCCCGTGTGATAAATGAGAACTGTGTGATATAAATGTTTCTTAATTACCAATGAGCACATGGTTATGTGTCAACCCATATGGTGCAAAACGTGTTTTTCGATGCAAGTTACTAAAACCAATCTTTCAAATAGGCCAAGCATATACATCTATCAACTTTTAAACTTGTACAAAACATATTATACTGAAGCATACCACAAATCAACATCCTAAACATCTAACCAATATGCTTCATTAGCTCCAATTCGTAACATATAGCATTAACAATATAGGCATTCAAATACTTCACATTAAACACACTACATTGTCATAATACATCCTCTATTCATACTACATAAACATCCAAAGCCACTTAGCCTTTAATTTCAACTTGTGAATAACCACAACAATGTTGGAAAAAACAAATTTGGAAAACGTAGCAAAAAAAAAATTAGGGAAAAACTAGAGTTCTAAAATTTTTCCAAAACAAGATCTTGGTTGTGATAGCTAAAGTAATAAACATTTAATCAAAATTGTACCTTTTCAATTCGTCTAGGATGAACGATTCGACCGAGTAGTCTTCTCTGCTATCCTCAAGCTCACGTATGCTGAGTGTGGGCTCACTTCGAATCAGAAAATATTTCACAAAAATTACCAATGGGGTAATTTTACAATTTCTCTAAAATTTTGGGTCAAGTTGTAAATAAAAAATATATATCTATATTTTTTGAAATAATCTTTTCGAAGAATTTTCTCTCTACAACTTTCTTTTGAATTCAAGTGTGTGTAAATAATAACCCAATGCTTTTTTTTTATATGAGGAGAGTTTAGAGAGTTCAACTATGTTTAAACTTAACCACTTTAATATTAAATTAATATAATATTTGTCTTGATATTAGATTAAATTTAATATTAATTTTTTTAAAATAAAATGCTATTAATATAAGTATTAAATTTAATTTAATACTAAATTATTAAAATAATATTATTTTTGGAATAATTAATATAAAATCAAATTTTCTAGTAGAGTCCCAGTATGAGTATAACTCTCCTGCTCAACCACTGATGACCAACTATCGCCGATCACTGGAACGCCATTGTCGCAACTACTGGCACCGTCTTGTCTGGTGATGCAGGTGTGACACCTTTACAACACCCCAAGCTAGTTCAGCTGCTGCCAATTCGGTCTGAGTTAATGACAACCCGACTAGTCCGGTCTAGCCATTTGTTGGACTGTCGGCCAGGTTCAACCAATTTTTAGGTTTTGGTCTTGGTTTTGGGATCCCAAGCTGAATTTACGATCTCAGGTCCAAGTTTCAATTTAAATTATCAATTGGGCCAATTATCTGACTTGAGAATTAACTTCCAAACATATCATATTAATTTTAATTGATTTGATCAATTTAATTTTACTTGATCGAATTTAATTTTTTCAAAAATCACTTAGATTTTCCAAATTAATTTTTCAAGAAAATTCTTTAATCAAATTCTCTAGTTGAACAATTTTCACGACCACCTAATTTAATTCCACATCGAATAAATTAACTCAATTAAATTATTCCCAAATTCATAAAATTTTCTTCTGATTCAAATGCAGTCCGGTTAAGCTTTTCTTGAGCTAGCAAAGGGACCAATCGGACATATACAATTAGGCTCTAGTGATTGCAATTATGTCCAAAAGTATCGTTCCGATAATTCGAAATTACTTAATCATGAGTCAGTTCACAAGAAGTACCATGGTTGAAAACTCCTTATTGTGTACTATTTACGAAAGCAATCCATCCAACTACTTTGTCCAATGACCTTGTCATGTGTGTGTTACTCTTATATGATATCCTTAATTTTGTTGAGTTAAATCTGTTCACTTAATAAAATCCTATTTTATCTCATTGTCACCATTGTATCTTCTTAATGATTAATATGATCATGGTCAACAAATGATTGTGATAGATTGCTCGTTCGAGATTTAGAAACTCGCGGCTACGTTCCATATTTATCAATCCTCACAATACCAATGAGAATGTATCATTAACTCTTTAATTGAGCTATGAATTCCATTGTTGCTAGTAAAGTCATTTCATACACAAGTCATGTACCCAACATATCGGTTATGGGATTGATCATTTTTAGAGCATAAGCCTCCACTTATATCAAAGCACATGAGTAGCATACGCATGGTCAGTGACTAACTCAGGATTTAGGTAAATCACATCATGAACATTACAAATGAATTAATTCACAAACAGATTCAGAAGTAATTCATCTTGGGCCATGTCCAATGTATCATTCTACCAGTGAATACATTTATGTATCTACCCGTCGAATCAATTGCTCCGATAGCCAAGATTAGCTATCTCCCCAATTGGAATTGTAGACGACATAATAATCATTTTCATTATTTGAATTAAATGCTTACTTTGATTCTTTTAAGATATTACAAGCTCATTTAGATTATCTACTGAAGTAAGTTATCTCTCTTGCAATGTAAACGTTCTTTACAATGCCACTTATCTTCAGTTTAAACTTACATAATCAATGAGCTAATATTTGATTGTCACAATTTCACTATGCATGCGAAATATAAAAGGCAGAAAATAAAAAAGACATAATACTGAAGTGTGAAATTAACTTTATTTCTTTATTCATCGTTCAAATAAATAGAAAAGAGTTACACGTTTAATACAATATGGGCATATTTCCCAACAATCTCCCACTTGCCCTTGTGAAGTAAATGTGTCATGTTTCGCATTCGAGCATCCTTGACGTGTTTGTTAAAACTCCTAATTACAAGAGTCTTAGTAAACGGATCTGTAAGGTTATTTTCAGAAGCTATTTTAATCAGATTTAAAATTCCTTCGGCTACTGCCTCTCGTATCAAGTGATATTTTCGATCAATATGTTTCCTCCTCTTGTGACTTCTCATTTTCTTGGTATTAGCCATTGTAGCATTGTTATCACAATACAATGTTGTAACACCCCTTAACCCCAAGCCGTAACTGGAATAGGGCTACGAGGCATTACCGAACTTATACACTAACATTTATACAAAACCGAGTCATAAACTTTACATTCTAGATCAATTCTTATCAAATTTCATCTTAAAGTCCCTATTATGGCCCTATATATGTTTTAGAAGTGATTTGAGACTAAACCGGGAACTTTGGAAAATTTTCCTTGAAGATAGGGGCACATGCCCGTGTGGCTTGGGACACGCCCGTGTGGCCTGGAACATGCCCGTGTGCTGCAGCTGTGTGATACATAGCTAGCTACTAACTTAAGCCCACGGCCAAATGACACGCCCATGTGTCAAGGCCGTGTCATATTTAAGAGGTTACTGAGTTTCTTACACGGCCATAAGGCACGCCCGTGTCCCCTGACCGTGTGGCACCATGTAGGCTTGATTTAAGCCAATTTGCCACCCCTTTTAGAGGTAATTTTCACAAGCCATATTATATAACATTTATACCTAAAAATTTGCAACCAAACAATTATTTCAAGCTAAAACAAGTATATTTCATTTTCCAATCATAAAATATCACATTCAACATAGTCTGCATACTTAATTATTCATATAATTACATTACTAAATCAAATCCTATACATGCCATATAAACC
Organism: Gossypium hirsutum; assembly: GCF_007990345.1. NCBI lineage: Eukaryota > Viridiplantae > Streptophyta > Magnoliopsida > Malvales > Malvaceae > Gossypium > Gossypium hirsutum. The sequence continues at coordinate 16,107,778 of NC_053435.1, read as the reverse complement.
AAAAAGTTATTTTACAAAATCTACAGGAGTAAATCTGGATAGTGTGACCCTTACTGTAGATCCGATCCTCCGTATGTATATAAGTCAATCTACAAAACAAATCACATACACAAGTAAGCTTATAGAAGCACAGTAAGCTCATAGGCATAATAACACAAATCTTACCGAACACTGTACACAATTATATATGTATTAGTTAAACTATTTCATCCTGCAAATCACAACTTCATTAATAAACTCATTTGAATGATTTTCATGATGCAATTCACGAACTTAATTCTTTTGGGCCCATTTCTTATTTATTTCCATTGTCAAATTAGGGAACAATAATGGAATTGAGTGCTTCATTATCACATTGCCATCGTAAACTATGGACTTTCACATTGTCACACATCACACACCGAAGCCATAGCCCTGCCATGGTCTTACACGGATTACATATCATACCGATGCCATATCCCAAATATGGTCTTATACGAATCACATTATCACATCACCCCGATGCCATAGCCCAGCTATGGTCTTATACGGAATCTCGAATCATATTGTACTGATGCCATAGCCCAGCTATGGTCTTATACGGAAGTACATATCACATCTTTTCCGTCAATTCATTATGGTTACGGAATGGAAGCACTCAAATCCATTGTTCCAAATAATATGTATTTTTACTTAAATACTATTTCATACTTTTTACAATTCAATAGTATTCATCTACAATAATATACCTAAAAACCATAATATTTTCATAACAAAACATTAAATTTGCCATATGAACTTACCTGGGCTAATTTGCAAAAGTCGTAGAAATTCAGGGACTATTCTTAAATTTTCTCCTTCCTACGATTCACTTCGTTTTCTTGATCTATAATTATAAAATCATTCCTCCATTAGCATCTACTTCAATTCCATTCTATTTCACAATTTATGCCCTTAATTTTTAAAATTTCATAGTTACCCCAAACTTTTCAATTTTTACAATTTAGTGCCTACTCAATTTATTCATCAATCCAACTAATTCTTTTCAAATATCATTTTATCTAAACACTACAAGCTACTTCACAGCCTTTGACATTCCAAGCTTCAACATAAAACCCTAATTCCGTCAACTTTCACAATTAGGTCCTAAAAATAAATTTCTATGCAAATCTCTTCATAAAATCATCATATAATGAAATTAAAACCTTAATTCCATGATAAATCATCATAAAATTTCAGCACTTACTCATGGTAACTTTCTAAAATATTCATAAAAGCAAAAACTATTGAATTAGATATTAGAACCTAGTTGCAAAAGTCTCAAAATCACAAAAATCACAAGAAATAATCAAGAATTTAGCTTACATGTAATAGAAATATGAGAGACCAGCTTAAAAGAACCCTTCAATGGTGTTTTTGCTGGAGAAGATGAAGAAAATTGAAGAAAACTCTAGATTTTTACCTAATATATCATATTTTATAATTTAATATTTACCCAATTCCAATTTTGCCCCTTGTTCACACTTGATTTTTATTTTCCAGCACACACCTACCATCCAGCCCAATAATAGGTGTTTAATTGCCTATTTAGTCCTCCTTTAATAATTACTAGAGATATTTAATCACATTTCACAATTTTACACTTAATTCAATTTAGTCCTTTTTACCCGATTGACTACCGAAACCTTAAAATTTCTTGATGAAACTTTAATTCTAACTTATTAACACTCCATAAATATTTCTAAAAATATTTATGGCTCAGTTTATGAATTTTGAGGTCTCGATACCTCATTTTTATCTATTTTAATCTACATATTTCTTTTAATTCATAATTTCACTAATTAAAAATTATTTCTAAAACCACACTTAGCATTTACTTACTAATATCTAAACTCACATGTCAGATTTAGTAATCTCGAATCACTGTTCCGATATCACTGAAATTTGGGCCGTTACAAATGTAGCTTTTACCATACCAGGAATAACTTCAAGTTCGGTTAATAACTTTTGAAGACATATTACTTCTTTCGTTGTCTCAGAAACAGCCACATACTCAGCATCCATAGAAGAATCAGTAGTGCAAGTTTGTTTTACACTTCTCCATACTATGGCTCTATATCCTAGAACGAATACATTTCCCGATATCCATTTCCTTAAATATTTACAGGTTTATAAGTCTGAGACTGTGTATCTAATAGGAGTAAGGTCCTCCCCAGAATACATAAGTATATAATCCCTGGTTCTTTTAAGATACCTTAATATATGATTTACAACTTTCCAATGCCTGAAACCTAGATTCACCTGATATTGACTAACCATTCTTACTACGAAATAGATATCTGGACATGTACAAAGCATCGCATACATAAGGCTTCAAACTGCTGAAGCAAATGGAACCTTACTCATATGTTATCTTTCTTCCATTGTCTTAGGATAGTCATCTAAAGAAAGATGAAAACCTGATGCAGTGGGCTGAAAGTTTGGCTTCGCATCGATCATTGCAAAATGTTCTAGTATCTTATCGATGTATGAAGCTTGAGATAATGCTATCATTTTATTCTTTTGATCCCTAAGGATCTGAATTCCAAGAATATAACAAGCTTCACCCAAGTCCTTCATGCTAAACTGCTAAGCTAACCGCAGTTTAACCAATGACAATTCTCCTACATCGTTTCTGATAAGTAGAATATCATTGACATAAAAAACGAGGAATACCACCTTTTTTTTCCTTTATACGGTTATAAACACAAAGTTCACCAACGTTTTGCTCAAATCCAAAAGTCTTAATCATTTGATCAATTTTTTTATTCCATGAGCGGGATGCCTGCTTAAGTCCATAAATGGATCTTAGCTATTTGCAAACTTTTTGCTCATTTCCTTTGACAACATAGCCAGTGGGTTGAGCCATGTAAATGGTCTCATCAAGATAGCCATTCAAGAATGTTGTCTTAACATCCATTTGCCAGATCTCGTAATTGAAAGTAGTGACAGTGGATAAGAGTATGCGGATAGACTTGAATATGGCTACCAGAGAAAAGGTCTCATCGTAATCGATGCCTTTTTTCTTGTGTGTAGCATTTCCCTACAAGTCTAGCTTTGTGTGTTTCCACTTTCCCTTCAACATTTCTTTTCTTCTTGTAAATCCGCTTACACCCTATAAGTTTAATCCCAGTCGGTAAGTCTACAAGTTCCCACACCGTATTGAATTTCATAGAATCTATCTAGCATCCATAGCCTGCTTCTAGAGTTTGGAATCAATGTCCTGTATAGCCTCTTTGTAAGTGAGTGGATCATCATCCTCATAATTGACTTCCGTATTATAAATACTACCATCATAGATGAAGAAGTCTGGTTTCTCAGAAACTCTCCCACTACGACGGATTCTCATATGTTGTTTATCATTTGTAGGTTGTTCTACAACTTTCTCGAGAATTTAACTTGGTGATTATTCTACCACTCTTGAAAGTTCCTTAAGTACCACTTTACTTCGAGGCTTAAAGTTATTCATGTAGCTTTCTTTGAGGAAAGTAGCATGAGTAAAAACTTTAATTGTATTATCTTTCAGATTATATAATATTCCTCCCTCTGTTTATTTTGGATATCCTACAAAATTGCACAATTCTGCCTGTGCATCTAACTTCTTTGCATCCTTATCCAGAACTTATGTTGGACAACCCCATATTCTAAAGTGATTTAGAGTGTGTAACACCATTTACCCGTGTCTGACACTGGGACAAGATATGAGGTATTATCGGACTTAAACATACACATACATGTAAAACTGGGCCATAAACTTTCAACCAATTCAAAAATATTCGAACACATGCATATCGTCCTTTCTACGGGCCTACAAGGCCCAAAACACACATCAGGGGTGGTTCGGGACTAAACCAAGAACTTACGAACATTTTACAACACTTAGAAAATTTTCTAGTTCTAGAGAGTCACACACCCGTGTAGGTAGGCCGTATGGTCACACACGCCCGTGTGGCTCGGACATGACAGTGTCCTCAGCCCGTGTAACTTTCTATTTATGATGTCAGCAATATTTTAAGGTCCAACGACCAAGACACACGCCCGTGTGCTAGGCCGTATCCCCCACACGGGTGAGACACACAGCCGTGTCTCTGCCCATGTGGTCAACACTTAGGCTATTTTCCAAGCCTTGGCCAACCATAAACTCTCACACATTTATACAACATCAAGGACATGTAACATGGCATCCATTTAATGATTAAACATCTTCAATTAGGCCACAACATAGCACTTGCATGTCATGATACATGTGACAGCCCAAAATTGACCCTAGTCGGGAAGTGGTTTCGGGACCGCTAAACCGAGTCATAAAAATAATTAACCGTCATAATTGATGCTCATTATATGTACATGTACATGTGTGAAAATTTCGTGTTTGAATTTTGTTTAATTGTAGGTGAATTCTAGTAAATAGGACTTATGTGAGAAAATTTTGAAATGTGATAGGTCAAAGCATAAGGATCTATTAGTGCATGAAATAAAAAGGGGGGACTTGCATGTCAATTTCCCCCCTAATTAGTAGTGGCCGGCCATGACAAGCATGGTAGACCAAGTGTGATGGGCAAGAACATGTCATAAACATGTTGAGTTAGTGTTTCATGGGAAGTATGATAAAATAAGGAGCATGGGCATAAAATAATGAAAGGGAATATGATGAAAACAAAAAAAAGTGTGTGGTTGTTCCCCTCCCCATTTGGCCGAAACTAGAAAGAAAAGACAAAAAAAAAGTGTCCATCTTTCTTCATTTCCCTTGGCCGAATGTTCTAAGGAAAAAAGAAAAACAAGTTGTGTTCTTTGGTTCTTCTTGGCCGAATTGAAAAGAAAAAGAAGAAATTGAAGTTAAGGCATTTGGTCACCTTTAAGTTGATTAAGAAGCTCTTGAATATTCGGTGCCTAGGGGAAAAGTTTCTAAGAAGTTTGGCCATGCATGTAACTAGATTGAGCTCAAGGAGTTAAAGGAGGAGGATCAAGCAAAGGCAAAGAAAAGATCATCGAGTAGCCGAGTTGAAACCGTCTTACCCAACACAAAGTAAGTCATTAAGCATATAGTTTGTATTAATTTAAATGGTCATAACGTCTATGTAATGATGCTGAATGGAATGATAAATATATATATATACATGTATGCATGTGGTGATGAAAGTGTTGAATGAAAAGAAAAGAGGTGAGATGTATTGAGTTGTTGATCTCGGCACTAAGTGTGTGGGTATAAACATTTATGATCATGAGATTGGCACTAAGTGTGCGGGTTTAAATTGTACAGCACTAAGTATGCGAGTTTGATTATATAGCACTAAGTGTGCGAGTTGATTATATAGCACTGAGTGTGTGGACTTAATATATACTTTTGAATCACTATGGACACTAAGTGTGCGACATTATTGAGTTGATCACGGACAGTGGATCGGGTAAGTACCTTGAGTTCATGGCTAATAAGCGCTATGTTTATATTTGGAGTTGAACTTGGTAAGTTTGAACCTATGTGACAATTATAATTGAAGTCACGTACATAAGATTTATCGTGGAATAGGTGAAAGGTCGTTTAGTTGTATGATTGTAACGAAAATACAATGATGTATGAAAATGCCTCAAATATCCTATTGATTAGTATATGGAATGTAAATGCATGACTTGGTATGGGATTGAACGATAGGTCTAAGGAACTATGGTATGGTTCAGTATGGATGGAGTAACTAGCCTCGTTCCATTTTGTTTCCTCTTGTGATAATGTTATTAATGGATGGTGGTGCATTGCTTATGACTTACTGAGTTATATACTCACTCGGTGTTTCCTTGTCACCTATTTTAGGTTTCTTGGACTCGTCTCTTTTTGCGTGATCGGGCCGTCATCGAAGTCATCACACCGGCTAGCAACTTTTGGTATCTTCTTTTTAGTCGGTCTAGGAGAACATTTCGGCATGTATAGGCTAATATGTTTTGTTGAAATTTGGTATGTAAACTTTTAGCCATGCGAAAATGGCATAAATGTTCGGTTGGATTTGGTTCTATAATGTTAGGTCGTAAGTCTTGGAAATTCGATTTTTATGCCATATGTCATGGTTGATTATTTTTGGTGTCAAAATTCATGATATGGCAATAGTGTAGTAGGGAGATGTTTGACAATGATTAGCCCTTGGCATGGCTAGTCATGATCATAATTTGTGATATGTATGATGAATTACTAGTTAGATCAAGGAGAAATCACGAAATAGGCATAGTTGCTTTAGTAATAGATGCTGGCAGCAGCAGTGACGTGAGATTGAAAAATCACTAAAAATAGTAGGAGTGGAATTAATTAATGAATAAATTATGTAATCGAAGCTCGATGAGTCTATTTTCATATAGAAGAAACGAAACGACCATATGAGCTGTATGTTAGGAGATAATTAAACTCTTGTGAAACAGGGCCAGAGCTATTTCTGGATTCCCTATTCTGACTTTGGAAATTCATTATAAATTAACCAGAGATAATTAGAAGTCATGCCATATGTGCATAGATTCCCCTTCGAGTCTAGTTTCTATAGAAACAAACGACATCAGTAATGAAGCCCTGTACAGGGAGATATCCAAGTCGTAATGCGCAAAGGTCAGTGTAGTCGATCCCTGTAACATGGGAGACTTTGACTAATAAACTATACTAATTGGCCCAACCAAAAATTCTAGAAAAAATATTTGGATGGGCATATGAGTCTAGTTTCAGGGAAAATTTACGGAACTGGATTTCGAGTTTCAGAACTCAAGATATGATTTTTAAAGCGACTAGTACGCAGATTGGCAGCTTGTCTGGGAAATTTTTTTTAAGTGGTTTGAAGTCTGTTAACACCTCGTGTTTGACTCCGGCGACGGCCTCGGGTTCGGGGTGTTACATTTGATTGGTATCAGAGCTATGGTTTAGTCGGTTCTAGGACTACCATAGCACGTATGAGTCTAGCTGTACATGCCTTAATGTTAATGTTTAAATGTGTGATGACTTCTGACGGTTAAATTTTTTGTTTTGATTAGTAAATGGATCCCGGTGTAGAGAGAACCTTGGCGGATGACGTTGAAAGTGTAGCGGCTGCTCCTGCACAAGGGACACCGCCTGTTGAACCTTAGTCATCTGTGAATAATCAAGGTGAGGGGGCTAAACAAGCCTTCTTTACCATGATGAATGAGTGGGTCACGCAATATGCCCGAACCAATCCGGCTGTCCAACAATTCCCGAATTTGAATAATCCATCCCAAGAGCCCGTAATGCCATCAGTTACTGATCCTGTGAGGCTGAGTAAGCCACCTGTAGACTTGATTAGGAAGCGCGGGGCTGAGGAGTTTAGGGCCATAGTTACTGATGATGCTGAAAGGGCCGAGTTCTGGCTTGATAACACCATTCGGGTGTTTGATGAACTGTCATGCACGCCCGATGAATGTCTAAAGTGTGCTATATCCTTGTTGCGGGACTCAGCCTACTATTGGTGGAGGACCCTGATTTCCATAGTCCCAAACGAACGAGTTACTTGGGACTTCTTTCAAACGGAATTTCGAAAGAAATATATTAGTCAACGGTTCATTGACCAAAAGCGTAAGGAATTCTTGGAACTCAAGCAAGGCCGTATGACAGTATCTGAATACGAACATGAATTCGTAAGACTCAGTAGGTATGCCCGGGAGTGTGTAGCTGATGAGGTTGCTATGTGAAAAAGATTCGAAGAAGGGTTGAATGAAGATTTAATGCTACTAGTGGGTATTTTGGAGATAAAAGAATTCGTGACACTAGTCCAACGAGCCTGCAAGGCGGAAGAACTTGGAAAGGAGAAGAAGAAGGCTGAATTTGAAGCTAGAGACTATCGTAAAAGATCGACGGGTAAAGCTCTGTTCTCAGCTGTAAAGAAGTTCAGGGAGGACACTAATAAGTCGAGGACGACTGCGGGAATTTCCATCAGAGCACGACCACCGACGGACTCCCGAGCTACTTCGGTAGCTAGTGTGGGCAATAATCGTCAAGAGAAACCTGAATGTCCCCAATGCGGAAGACGACACCTAGGTGAATGTTGGGGTAAGTCTACTAACAGGGCCTGTTACGGATGCGGTTCGAAGGACCACTTCATTAGAGATTGCACGGAGCTTGATGAGAAGAATAAGATTCAAGGTGCAAGACCTAGTGGAGTGACAACTAGAGGTAGACCACCGAGAATTTTAGGAGGTAGGGGTGGTAGTTAGAGAGGGGCCTCTGATACGGCTGTTCGAGCCGAGAACCGTACTCCTGCTAGAGCATATGCCATTCGCGCACGAGAGGAGGCATCCTCCCCTGACGTCATCACTGGTACCTTCATTCTCTTTGATACTAATGTGATTGCATTGATTAACCCTGGCTCTACTCATTCATATGTATGTGAAACCTTAGCATCCAGTAAGACTCTACCTGTTGAGTCTACTGAGTTCGTAATTCGAGTGTCAAACCCTTTGGGTCAATACGTACTTGTTGATAAAGTGTGTAAGAGATGCCCTCTAATAATCCGAGAATCCTGTTTTCCGGCCGATTTGATGCTTTTTCCGTTTGACGAATTTGATGTTATTCTTGGTATGGATTGGTTGACCGTACATGATGCAGTGGTGAACTGTAAAAGAAAAACCATCGATTTGAGGTGCGCAAATAACGAGATAATCCGAGTTGAGTCTACGGACTTAAGGGGGTTGCCAGTTGTAATATCCTCAATGTTGGCCCAGAAATATGTAAGAAAAGGGTGCGAAGCATACCGTGCGTATGTACTTGATGACAAGGAATTAGAAAAAAAACCCGAATCTGTACCGGTGGTTTGTGAATACCCGGATGTTTTTCCTGAAGAATTACCGGGTTTACCACCTGTTCGGGAGGTAGAGTTTGGTATTGAGCTTGTACCTGGAACTACGCCAATTTCGATAGCTCCGTATCGTATGGCACCAACCGAGTTAAAGGAATTGAAAGCTCAATTGCAAGAGTTGACGGATAGAGGTTTCGCTCGACCAAGTTTCTCACCTTGGGGTGTACCAGTATTGTTCGTGAAAAAGAAGGACGGAACCATGAGGTTATGCATTGACTATCGTCAGCTGAATAAAGTGGCAATAAAGAACAAATATCCGTTACCGTGTATCGATGATTTGTTCGACCAACTAAAGGGAGCCTCAGTGTTCTCAAAAATAGATTTGAGATCGGGCTATTATCAGTTGCGAATTCGAGATTCGGACATACCCAAAACTGCCTTCAAAACGAGATATGGTCACTACGAGTTCTTAGTTATGCCATTTGGGCTCACTAATGCCCCTGCGGTATTTATGGATTTGATGAATCGGATCTTCAGACAGTATTTGGACCGGTTCGTAGTTGTGTTCATTGATGACATCTTGGTCTATTCAAGAGATGAAACCGAACATGCTGAGCACCTGAGATTAGTGTTGCAAATTTTGCGGGATAAGCAGTTATATGCTAAGTTCAGTAAGTGTGAGTTCTGGTTAAGAGAGGTTAGCTTCTTGGGTCATGTGGTATCCGCATCGGGTATTCGAGTTGACCCGAGCAAAATTTCAGCCATACTTAACTGGAAGCCTCCAAGAAATATTACCGAAGTTCGGAGCTTCCTGGGGCTCGCCGGTTATTACCGACGATTTGTAAAAGGTTTCTCGATGATAGCCACACCAATGACGAAGCTACTTCAAAAGGATGCTAAGTTCGAATGGACGGAGAAATGTCAGAAAAGTTTCGATCAACTGAAAACTTATTTGACTGAAGCTCCAATTTTAGTGCAACCCGAATCAGGCAAAGAGTTTGTCATTTATAGTGACGCATCCCTACTTGGGTTGGGTTGCGTATTGATGCAAGAAGGTCGAGTGGTGGCCTATGAGTCGAGACAATTAAAGCCACATGAGAAAAATTATCCGACCCATGATCTCGAACTAGCTGCCATCGTATTCGCTTTAAAAATATGGCGACATTACTTATTTGGTGAAAAGTGCCATGTATTTTTGGATCACAAAAGTCTCAAATATTTGATGACTCAAAGAGACTTAAATCTGCGACAAAGACGTTGGCTTGAGTTGTTGAAAGATTACGAGCTTGTCATTGATTACCACCTGGGAAAGGCTAATGTGGTTGCGGACGCCTTAAGCCGGAAATCACTGTTTGCTTTACGAGCGATGAATGTGCACTTGTCTGTTCTACCCGACAATGTGTTAGTAGCTGAATTAAAGGCCAAACCATTATTGATTCGTCAAATTCGTGAAGCTCAGAAAGTCGACGATGAATTGGTTGCAAAACGGGCTGAATGTGTTCCGAATATGGAATCCGAATTTCAAATTGATGATGACGATTGTTTGAGGTTCAGAAGTCGGTTGTGTGTTCCAAGAAATTCGGAACTCATTTCGATGATTCTGAACGAAGCCCATTGTAGCCGAATGTCAATTCACCCGGGGAGTACGAAAATGTACAACGACTTGAAATGTCAGTTTTGGTGGCATGGTATGAAACGAGACATCTCCGACTTTGTTTCGAGATGTTTAATATGTCAACAAGTGAAAGCGGAACATCAAGTGCCTTCAGGATTACTTCAGCCGATCATGATACCCGAGTGGAAATGGGATCGAGTCACAATGGACTTTGTGTCCGGACTGCCATTGTCAGCAAGTAAGAAGGATGCAATTTGGGTTGTTGTTGATAGACTGACTAAGTCGGCTCACTTTATCCCCGTGCGTACGGATTTTTCATTGGATAAACTAGCCGAATTGTATGTTTCTCAGATTGTGAGATTACACGGGGTGCCTATTTCTATCGTGTCGGATAGAGATCCGAGATTCACCTCACGATTTTGGAAGAAATTGCAAGAAGCTTTGGGTACCAAGCTGCATTTTAGCACCACTTTTCATCCACAAACCGATGGTCAATCCGAGCGGATAATTGAGATACTTGAGGATATGTTGAGATGTTGCATCCTCGAGTTTAGTGGTTCATGGGAACGGTATTTACCTTTGATTGAATTCGCTTACAACAATAGTTTTCAATCAAGTATTAAGATGGCACCTTACGAGGCTTTGTACGGTCGTAAATGCCGTACACCATTGTTTTGGACCGAGCTCGGTGAAAGTAAAATTTTCGGAGTTGATTTGATTAAAGATGCCGAACAGAAAGTAAAGGTAATCTGTGAAAGTCTGAAAGCAGCCACAGATCGTCAGAAATCGTATGCGGATTTGAAACGAAAAGACATTGAATATCAGGTGGGAGATAAAGTGTTTCTTAAAGTTCGCCTTGGAAAAAGGTACTCAGATTTGGCCGTAAGGGCAAGTTGAGTCCGAGATTCATTGGGCCGTACGAAATCTCCGAACGAGTTAGTCCAGTTGCGTATCGATTGATTTTGCCCCCTGAACTTGAAAAGATCCACGACGTCTTTCATGTTTCGATGCTTCGACGCTATAGATCTGATCCATCGCACATAATTAGCCCATCAGAGGTTGAAATTCAAGCCGATATGAGTTATGAAGAAGAACCGATGCGTATCCTAGCTCGTGAAGTGAAGGAGTTGCGAAACAAAAGGGTTCCGCTAGTAAAGGTGTTATGGCTCAAACACGGGATCGAGGAAGCTACTTGGGAAATCGAGAGCTCGATGAAAGAACGATACCCAAACTTATTTACCGGTAAGATTTTCGGGGACGAAAATTTCTTAAGTGGGGGAGAGTTGTGACAGCCCAAAATTGACCCTAGTCGGGAAGTGGTTTCGGGACCGCTAAACCGAGTCATAAAAATAATTAACCGTCATAATTGATGCTCATTATATGTAGATGTGCATGTGTGAAAATTTCGTGTTTGAATTTTATTTAATTGTAGGTGAATTTTAGTAAATAGGACTTATGTGAGAAAATTTTGAAATGTGATAGGTCAAAGCATAAGGATCTATTAGTGCATGAAATAAAAAGGGGGGACTTGCATGTCAATTTCCCCCTAATTAGTAGTGGCCGGCCATGACAAGCATGGTAGACCAAGTGTGATGGGCAAGAACATGTCATAAACATGTTGAGTTAGTGTTTCATGGGAAGTATGATAAAATAAGGAGCATGGGCATAAAATAATGAAAGGGAATATGATGAAAACAAAAAAAAAGTGTGTGGTTGTTCCCCCCCCATTTGGCCGAAACTAGAAAGAAAAAACAAAAAAAAAAGTGTCCATCTTTCTTCATTTCCCTTGGCCGAATGTTCTAAGGAAGAAAGAAAAACAAGTTGTGTTCTTTGGTTCTTCTTGGCCGAATTGAAAAGAAAAAGAAGAAATTGAAGTTAAGGCATTTGGTCACCTTTAAGTTGATTAAGAAGCTCTTGAATATTCGGTGCCTAGGGGAAAAGTTTCTAAGAAGTTTGGCCATGCATGTAACTAGATTGAGCTCAAGGAGTTAAAGGACGAGAATCAAGCAAAGGCAAAGAAAAGATCATCGAGTAGCCGAGTTGGAATCGTCTTACCCAACACAAAGTAAGTCATTAAGCATATAGTTTGTATTAATTTAAATGGTCATAACGTCTATGTAATGATGCTGAATGGAATGATAAATATATATATACATGTATGCATGTGGTGATGAAAGTGTTGAATGAAAAGAAAAGAGGTGAGATGTATTGAGTTGTTGATCTCGGCACTAAGTGTGCGGGTATAAACATTTATGATCATGAGATTGGCACTAAGTGTGCGGGTTTAAATTGTACAGCACTAAGTGTGCGAGTTTGATTATATAGCACTAAGTGTGCGAGTTGATTATATAGCACTGAGTGTGCGGACTTAATATCTACTTTTGAATCACTATGGACACTAAGTGTGCGACATTATTGAGTTGATCACGGACAGCGGATCGGGTAAGTACCTTGAGTTCATGGCTAATAGGCGCTATGTTTATATTTGGAGTTGAGCTTGGTAAGTTTGAACCTATGTGACAATTATAATTGAAGTCACGTACATAAGATTTATCGTGGAATAGGTGAAAGGTCGTTTAGTTGTATGGTTGTAACGAAAATACAATGATGTATGAAAATGCCTCAAATATCCTATTGATTAGTATATGGAATGTGAATGCATGACTTGGTATGAGATTGAACCGATAGGTCTAAGGAACTATGGTATGGTTCGATATGGATGGAGTAACTAGCCTCGTTCCATTTTGTTTCCTCTTATGATAATGTTATTAATGGATGGTGGTGCATTGCTTATGACTTACTGAGTTATATACTCACTCGGTGTTTCCTTGTCACCTATTTTAGGTTTCTTGGACTCGTCTCTTTTTGCGTGATCGGGCCGTCATCGAAGTCATTACACCGGCTAGCAACTTTTGGTATCTTCTTTTTAGTCGGTCTAGGAGAACATTTCGGCATGTATAGGCTAATATGTTTTGTTGAAATTTGGTATGTAAACTTTTAGCCATGAGAAAATGGCATAAATGTTCGGTTGGATTTGGTTCTATAATGTTAGGTCGTAAGTCTTGGAAATTCGATTTTTATGCCATATGTCATGATTGATTATTTTTGGTGTCAAAATTCATGATATGGCAATAGTGTAGTAGGGAGATGTTTGACAATGATTAGCCCTTGGCATGGCTAGTCATGATCATAATTTGTGATATGTATGATGAATTACTAGTTAGATCAAGGAGAAATCACGAAATAGGCATAGTTGCTTTCGTAACAGATGCTGGCAGCAGCAGTGATGTGAGATTGAAAAATCACTAAAAATAGTAGCAGTGGAATTAATTAATGAATAAATTATGTAATCGAAGCTCGATGAGTCTATTTTCATATGGAAGAAACGAAACGACCATATGAGCTGTATGTTAGGAGATAATTAAACTCTTGTGAAACAGGGCCAGAGCGATTTCTGGATTCCCTGTTCCGACTTTGGAAATTCATTGTAAATTAACCAGAGATAATTAGAAGTCATGCCATATGTGCATAGATTCCCCTTCGAGTCTAGTTTCTATAGAAACAAACGACATCAGTAATGAAGCCCTGTACAGGGAGATATCCAAGTCGTAATGCGCAAAGGTCAGTGTAGTCAAGCCCTGTAACATGGGAGACTTTGACTAATAAACTGTACTAATTGGCCCAACCAAAAATTCTAGAAAAAAATATGTGGATGGGCATATAAGTCTAGTTTCTGGGAAAATTTACGGAACTGGATTTCGAGTTTCATAACTCAAGATATGATTTTTAAAGTGACTAGTATGCAGATTGGCAGCTTGTCTGGGAAATTTTTTTTTTAAGTGGTTTGAAGTCTGTTAACACCTCGTGTTCGACTCCGGCGACGGCCTCGGGTTCGGGGTGTTACAATACATGTGTTTCAAATACTCATTTGGCCTTGTCTATTATGTTATTACTTATACTTTTATACCGTGGTTACCATCATACCAAAAGATTTCAACTTAATCATCAAACATTAGTATTCAAGGCCAACTCATGACTTTATAAAATACCAACATATTGTCCATGCATAGAATAACATACTTGTTTAAGACATTGCATACCATATCAAAGCACATACACACAACACATGAAACTTTTAAGCTTGTGCATGCACATATAATAGGGTTACAACCCAATAATCAATATAAGCCACATCTCATGGCTATATATAATTGAATCATTATAAGCCAACTCAATTGGTCAAATCATGAAACACATATCATAAAGTACTAAGTCTCTATACACGCCACTCACTTGAAAACACTTAAGGTTTATTAATACCCCAACTTGATAATTTGATAGTGTGATGCTACCTCCAACGATTTCCAACCCCGAGCTAACCTGACAACACTAAAGAAATGGAAATAAGAAGGTAAGATTTATAGCTTAGTAAGTCCATATGAAAATAATGAGCAATTTATTAACATGCTGTTACCAAATTCTTACAACATGTTCTCATGGTAACACGATCGAATTTATACAAAATTCCACTATTTGCCTATATTCCAGTCAAGCAGTCTACTCGAGTCATAGTCGTTAAATTATTTATAACTTGAGCTACGTAACTCTAAATTAAGATCTGTGAATTTTCCCCAAAACTAGACTCACATATCCTACTACCATAAAATTTCTAGAATTTTTTGTCTAGCCAATAAGTATAATTTATTCTTCAAAGTTCCCCTGTTCTGCTATTTGATACCTTCGACCTTTCTTTACTCAATTTTATTTATCTCTTAGTACGGGATCCGGATGATGTTCCTGTCTATTTCTCTTGAAAATAGACTCATTAAGGATTTAGTCATATAAATTCTAACCTATAATTATTCTTGTACAATTTTTAGTGATTTTCCAAAGTTAAGACAGGGGAGTCCGAAATCATTCTGACCCTGGCTCACAAAAATTCAAATACCTCATAATCTGAAATTCTTTTGTTTGCATTGTTTCCTTTATATAAAACTAGGCTCAATAATATTTAATATTATATCTTATTCAGTTTCTAATTCAATTTCCACAATTTGTTTACAACTGCTACTGTCCAAGACTGTTTTAGTGCAATATCTTGATAACTATCATATGATGACATAATAAACATAATCATAAACATAAACATAATTTTATTCATCATTCAAAACCTTTGACTTACTTATCACCCACATACCTCTTTATCATGAAACATCATATATCAAGGCATTAGTCGTGAGTTTAGTGTACATACTTGTACCAACTCAAATCACAATGTCATATTCCCTCTTCATTAATTTACTTATCGATTGACTCACAAGTAGACCCGTTGAATACTCGGAATATTATTGGATACACGGAAGACTTGCACATAGTGCTTCAAACGTAGCCACATGCTACTTCATATCACAATCACATATTGCTCGCTTACCAGCTAATCGCGGGCCTGCTCACACAAGCTAACAATCAAGACGTAACTACTCGGGTTGCTCACACAAGCTGACAGGTACCCACAACATATGCTGGGCTACCCAGCCATCGGTAGGACGTACAAGACTAGCACTCGGATTCACATATCACATTTACACATATGTTCATGAGCTCATATCCACATAGATCCTAGTGACATGTCACATTGTATCCTAAATTATTCCTAAGGTTCAAACGGGATTTTCTCGATATCTCATGTTTGTCGAATTCATTCACAATCTCGTGTTCATAGATTACAACATCATTCACACACTTGACATAATAAGTAATCATATAAACTCATACATTAACAAAATATTAAAAACATGATATATTATTGCAACATTTACACATGAACTTACAATTCATGTAATATCAAGCATTAACACTCAAGTTTAACATTGCATTATTATTGACATACGAAATTATCCGAGCACAATTAATTATTCCATTTTAGTCCATAATTTCTTACTTTCCCGATTTAAGCCTGAATCTCGATTTTCTTGATCTAACATTTCAAATATAGCTTATTTATTACTCACATTATTCATATAGACCCAAAAACCATACTTTTACAAATTTACATTTTTACCCCTAAACTTTATCATATTTACGCTTTTGCCTTTAGGGTCGTAAAATAATTTTTATTCAATTTTTTTGCACTTTAAGCCTAGTCGAACAAATGTCATAACTACAACAGCCCTCAATTTCCAATAATTCACATTTTTATGACAAATTTTATAACTTTTACAATTTAGTCCTTTTATGCATTTTTATCAAAAATCACTTAGTAAAAGTCATTTCTCTAACCATAAACTTGCATAATCTACCATTAAACATTAAAATGCCCAAATTTCTAACATGGGTCAAACCCTAGACCTTCATCATAACTCAAATAAATGGTAGAAATAGGGAGATCTTGTTACGAGGATTTCAAAAACGTAAAAATCATTAAAAACGGGGCAAGAACGGACTTAAAATCGAGCTTGGAAACTTGGAAAACCCTATCCATGATTTCTTCATGCAATATTCAACCAAGGAAGAAGATGGACAAGAAATTTTGGTTATTATTTTGTTTTTAATTCATTTTAATTTCTAGATTACCAAAATGCCCCTAACTTAAAAATATTCTATTCCACCCATTTCATGTCCATTTTTGTCCAAAAAATTATCCAATGGTCTAGCTACCATTTAAGGACCTCAAATTTAAAATTTCATAACAATTAGACACCTCTAACATGTAGAACTCAACTTTTGCACTTTTTACTATTTAGTCCTTTTGACCGAATTGAGTGCCCAAACGTCAAAATTTTCGAACGAGATTTTCACAAAATCATTCTATGAGTTTTTAGACCATAAAAATTTAATAAAAATAAATTTTCTTACATCATATTTGTGGTCCCGAGACCATTGTTTCGACTAGGCCCAAAATCGGGCTGTTACAACTCTTCTCAATTTAGGGATTTTCGTCCCCGAAAATCTTACCGAAAATGAGGTTTGATTTTCGCATAAGCTCCTTTTTTCATAACATTGTTAGGGAACCTTTACTAATACTGAACTTTTGGTTCTTAACACTACAATCCTTCGTTCCAAGGTCATTAGTAGTTCTTCGTTATACAACACATCAACTAAATCTGGACTTATGTCGGAGAACTCATATGCACGAAGAATCTGATCCATACCATCATATTACACATACATATAACATACGTGAATCCTTTTAAATTCAACCTTATAATCTCTATAATTTTATACGGTCCGATAGTTTGTAAATTCGATCTCTCAATTGCCTATAAATTTTCAGAGCTTCTTTTAACTTTCCCAAGAGGTCACAATATAAACCTCGAACCTCAATCCGATTAATGAAGACTAACATTCAAAGAAATCTGAGAACCTCAGAGAAACATAATTCCATTTTCCTGTCAAGTGACAATTCTGTACCTACCGAAACGATTTGCAATTTAGCCAAACATATAACAACAAATCACATAGCATTTCTCAGTTGCATAGACTTACAATAAAACCTTAGTTTCAGCCTTGTACTCGGCTAAGACTGAACCGTCAATAGACAAGATTAACCATATAACCATCATTCTCAATGAAATTAAGGATTTTCAACCCTAATACTAGTAACTGCGTTTTTGCTGTTCTCAAAGATCAAATAATATCTAACTCATCATCTTTCAATGGTTCAAATTATCTATGCTATCTCAGATTCGGATCTTTCCATGACATCGGATACTTTCAGCTATTACGTTTCTTTCTAGCCTTGAAAAACATCCCAATTTATTCAATATTGTAGCTAGGAAAATCGAGAATACTATGCCCGAGGTAGGCTATTTCAAATCTAATATTTCCATTAACAATGTACTCGATTGTTCAAAACCTTGCTAACATGTAATAGATCACGCAACTTTCACAAGGTGATAACTTTATCAATTAGCAAAACTTTATTTCATATCAATGTTTTTTAGGATATACCTTCTTGAAAATCCGTCTTTTACCCATACAGAGAAACTAAAATTTTATTTCCAAACCTGAGAATAAACTCTTACATGAATATCTCATTTAATCTCTCAAACCAAAAACGCACACAGGTTGAATAATCTAATCGACCTCAATCATCTATCATTAATAATTCAAGTGATTCCCTTTATACTGATGATAGAACATTTCAAGTATACTATCTCTTATAATTCTTTCATAACATAGGTTAATTTTTTTTTATAAACCGCCTTAGCTCAAGCAAATCATAAGGCCTCTTTCTAACCTATTAGAAATCAGGATGAGCTGTAGAATGTAAACCAATATACAATCTGAACTCGACTATCACAGTTTATACTTTGACCGTTTTCAACTATTTTCATGGAAACTAGAAAACCTCATATCAGAACCACCGTGTTCCCATGATCAGACTAAAGATATAACCATATTAGACATTTCTAGTTTTGTTCCATGAATATCCCATACAAATTGAACCATGATCGACACATGTTAACAATAGGAATAACAAGAAGACCGAAACATTTATATTCAAGATGTGAAGAAATATAAAATTTCCAAGAACATAGAGCAAATGAGAGAATAAAGATCTCTATGATCCTTTAGAGGCAAGAAATCTGGGAGAAGACACCATTCAAGCCTACTGTAATTAAATACGACAAAAACAACATACTTTTCATATATTCATACCAAAACATAGTATCAATAAGAGGAAATAGAATCATAGCATCGTTTACATTTCTTTATCAACTTCCCACAAATAGAATGAAATAGAATACTAGAGAGAAATAGAACGATGCAGATTATAAACCAATCAAACGAACAATGTTTTCGACTATCATCATGATTAGACAACTTTCTCATACGATAAGAATTTTTTTTTCAGAAAATAGTTATCCACGTGAATACCTCTGAGTATAAAATGAACATATAGAATACCTCAGAAAAGATTATCATAATCTGTTCAACTGAACTGTCATATACAGACATCTTTACCCCTTAAACATTATTCTCTCGACTATTTCTATCATCACTTCTTTCGTATTATTCTATTCATTACTAAAAATCAATCCAGAAGAGATTCCAAGTAATACATCCAATTAATACCATACCTGACCGGATAGGTTAATCGAGATTAATTTCTTCCTTAATTGTGACATGGTCTATTTCGAATAACTCTTCAAACAGTCTGTTATCTCTTTAATACTATCTTTACTTAACAATCCATTCTACATTTCTGATCACCTTTATATTTATTCTACCACTGAACTCTTTGATTTCTCACTGGGGAACTCATTCAGCATAATTCTCATGAAATTTCACCATAGAACACCTCATTGGTAAGGGGGTGAGGTCGTAAGGCCTCTAACTCGACTCTTATATATACACATATGTAACTTAACATTCATTATCCTCATAACAATATTATCACAGATATATTATTCATTTCAGGCAAACTAACATGCACATTTGTGTCATACAAACTTTCCGATTGTTTTATTCAAACGAGTGTACTAATACAAGCATTCTATGAATCTTGACTCAATTTATGCACCACATCCACTTAATCAAAACAAGTTAGGTACACAGTATCATACGAATGCCAAACAAACATGAATAAATTTATCACATAATAAACTTTCATTTCGTACATCATCATATACACATCCTAGACCTCTATTCGTACCTTTATAAGTCTCATTTCATCACAAGTATACTTTGCTCAGATACTTTAGCATCACTACTAAGATGATCGGGTGTAGCTCGATTGGAGAATATCTCTGTCTAAGCGAGATAAATCTCATCCGCGCCATGAGACATCACATTATCACAGTTTATATGTGGCATGTATAGTTAGACTCTCACACATGCTATGTTAGTCTGAGAATTGACTAAACCATAGCTCTAATACCACTAAATGAAACACCCCTTACCTGTGTCTGACACTGGGACAAGATACAAGGCGTTACCAGACTTAAACATACACATACATATAAAACTGGGCCATAAAATTTCAACCAATTCAAAAACATTCAAACACATGCATATCTTCCCTTCTACGGGCCTACGAGGCCCAAAACACACATCGACGGTGGTTCGAGACTAAACCAAGAACTTACGAACTTTTTACAACACTTAAAAAATTTTCTAGTTTTGGAGAGTCACACGCCCGTGTGGGTAGGCTGTGTGGTCACACACGCCCGTGTGGCTCGGACATGACAGTGTCCTCAGCCCGTGTAACTCTATGTTTTTGACGTCAACAATATTTTAAGGTCACACGGCCAAGACACGCTCCCGTGTGCTAGGCCGTATCCCCCACACGGCTAAGACACACGGCTGTGTCTCTGCCCGTGTGGTCAACACTTAGGCTATTTTCTAAGTCTTGGTCAACCATAAACCCTCACACATTTATACAACATCAAGGACATGTAACATGGCATCCATTTAATGATTAAACATCTTTAATTAGGCCATAACATAGCATTTGCATGTCGTGATACATGTGTTTTACATACTCATTTGGCCTTGTCTATTATGTTATTACTTATACTTTTATACCGTGGTTACAATCATACCAAAAGATTTCAACTTAATCAACAAACATTCATATTCAAGGCTAACTCATGACTTTATAAAATACCAACATATTGTCCATGCGTAGAATAACATACTTGTTTAAGACATTGCATACCATATCAAGTCACATATACACAAGTTATGAAACTTTTAAGCTTGTGCATGCACATATAATAGGGTTACAATCCAATAATCAATATAAGCCACATCTCATTGCTATATACAATTGAACCATTATAAGCCAACTCAATTGGTCAAATCATGAAACACATATCATAAAGTACTAAGTCTTTATACATTCCACTCACTTGAAAACACTTAAGGTTTATTAATAACCCAACTTGATAATTTGATAGAGTGATGCTGCCTCCAACGATCTCCAACCCCAAGCTAACTTGACAACACTAAAGAAATGGAAAGAAGAAGGTAAGATTTATAGCTTAGTAAGTCCATATGAAAATAATGAGCAATTTATTAACATGCTGTTACCAAATTCTTACAACATGTTCTCATGGTAACACGATCGAATTTACACAAAATTCCACTATTTGCTTATATTCCAGTCAAGTTGTCTACTCGAGTCATAGTCGTTAAATTATTTATAACTTGAGCTGCGTAACTCTAAATTAAGATACGCTAATTTTCCCTAAAACTGGACTCACATATCTTATTACCATAAAATTTCTAGAAACTATAAAATTTCTAGAATTTTTGGCCTAGCCAATAAGTACAGTTTATTCTTCAAAGTTACCCCTGTTCTGCTGTTTGACAGTTTCGACCTTTCTTTACTAAAATTTATTAATCTTTACTAAAATTTATTAATCTCTTAGTACGGGATCCGGAATATGTTCTATCTATTTCTCTTGAAAATAGACTCACTAAGGATTTAGTCATATAAATTCTAACCTATAATTATTCTTGTACAATTTTTAGTGATTTTCCAAAGTTAAGACAGGGGAGCCCAAAATCACTTTGACCCTATCTCACAAAAATTCAAATATTTCATAATATGAAATTCTTTTGTTTACACCGTTTCCTCTATGTAAAACTAATCTCAATAATCTTTAATCTCATATCTTATTTAGTTTCTAATTCAATTTCCACAATTTTTGGTGGATTTTCAAAGTCACACAATTGGTGTTGTCCAAGACTATTTTAGTGCAATATCTTGATAACTATCATATGATGACATAATAAACATAATCATAAACGTAAACATAAGTTTATTCATCATTCAAAACCTTTGACTTACTTATCACCCACATACCTCTTTATCATGAATCATCATATATCATGACATTACTCGTGAGTTTAGTGTACATACCTGTACCAACTCAATTCATAATGTCATATTCCCTTTTCATTAATTTACTTGTCGATTGACTCACAAGTTTACCCGTTGAATACTCGGAATATTATTGGATACACGGAAGCCTTGCATATAGTGCTTCAAACATAGCCACATACTTCTTCATATCACAACCACATATTGTTCGCTCACGAGCTAATCGCGGGCCTACTCACACAAGTTGACAGCCAGGACGTAACTAATCGGGCTGCTCACACAAGTTGACAGGTACCCGCAACACATGTCGGGCTACCCAGCCACCGGTAGGACGTACAAGACCAGCACCCGGATTCACATATCACATTTACACATATGTTCATGAGCTTATATCCACATAGATCCTAATGACATGTCACATTGTATCTTAAATTATTCTTAAGGTTCAAACGGGATTTTCTCGATATCTCCTGTTTGTCGAATTCATTCACAATCTCGTGTTCATAGATTACAACATCATTCACACACCTGACATGATAAGTAATCATATAAAATCATACATTAACAAAATATTAGAAACATGATATATCATTGCAACATTTACACATGAGCTTACAATTCATATAAACTTATACATTAACAAAATATTAAAAACATGATATATCATTGCAACATTTACACATGAGCTTACAATTCATGTAATATTAAGCATTAATACTCAAGTTTAACATTGCATTATTATTGACGTACGAGCTTACCTCGAATCCGAGCACAGCTAATTATTCTATTTTAGTACAAAATCTCGTACTTTCCCAATTTAACCCCGAATCTCAATTTTCTTGATCTAACATTTCAAATATAGCTTATTTATTACTCACATTATTCATATAGACCCAAAAATCATGCTTTTACAAATTTACATTTTTACCCCTAAACTTTGTCATATTTACACTTCTGCCCCTAGGCTCGTAAAATGATTTTTATTCAATTTCTTTGCACTTTAAGCCTAGCCGAACGAATTTCATAACTACATCAACCCTCAATTTCCACTAATTCACACTTTTATGAAAAATTTTATAACTTTTACAATTTAGTCCTTTTATGCATTTTTACTAAAAATCATTTAGTAAAAGTCGTTTCTCTAACCGTAAACTTGCATAATCTACCATTAAAGATCAAAATGCCCAAATTTCTAACATGGGTAAAACCCTAGACCTTCATCATAACTCAAATAAATGGTAGATATAGGTAGATCTTGTTACAAGAATTTCAAAAACGTAAAAATCATTAAAAACGAGGCAAGAACGGACTTATAATCAAGCTTGGAAACTTGGAAAACCCTATCCATGATTTCTTCATGCAATATTAGACCAAGGAAGAAGATGGACAAAAATTTTGGCTTTTATTTTGTTTTTAATTCATTTTAATTACTAGATTACCAAAATGCCCCTAACTTAAAAATATTCTATTTCACCCATTTCTTTTCCATTTTTGTCCAAAAAATTATCCAATGGTCTAACTACCATTTAAGGACCTCCAATTTATAATTTCACAACAATTATACAGCTCTAACATGTAGACCTCAACTTTTGCACTTTTTACAATTTAATCCTTTTGACCGAATTGAGTGCCCAAACATCAAAATTTTCAAACGAGATTTTCAATAAATAATTTCATGAATTTGTAGACCATAAAAATTTAATAAAAATAAGTTTTCTTACGTCTAATTTGTGGTCTTGAGGCCACTGTTCTGACTAGGCCCAAAATTGGGCTGTTACATAGTGGGTTTCTTTCCTTGCCACAGTTCATTAGGTGTCTTATAAGAAGACTTGGTTGGCACAACATTCAGAATATAGCGAGTCATTTGTATCACATATCCCCAGAAGGCAGTAGGAAGTTTTGAATGGCTTAACATTGAATGAACCATGCCAAGCAAAGTTCTATTCCTTCTCTCAACTACACCATTCTGCTGTGGAGTGTCCGGTGTAGTCAATTGGGATAAAATCTCATTCTGTATGAGGTATCCTAAGAACTCATTGGACAAATATTCCCCACCTCAATTAGACCAAAAATTTTTTATGGATAAATCTAATTTTTTTTTTCCATTTATGTATGAAACTCTTAATATTTATCAAGTGTTTCACTTTTGCAGTGCATTAGATACACATATCCATATCGAGAATAGTCGTTGATAAAAGTCACGTAATAATTGTAACTTCTTTGGGCACTGATGCTCATGGGACCACATATACTAGTGTGCACAAGTTCTAAAGGTTGGTTGGCCCTTGTACCTTTCGCATTAAAAGACCTCTTAGTCATTTTACCTTTCAAGCAAGATTCACATTGTGGAACACTGACTTCCTTAAGCATACTTAGGAGATCATCTTTCATGAGTCTAGTGATTCTTTCTTGGTTATTATGACCAAGTCTTAAATGTTATAGGTACCCCTCATTAGAGTGAGAAGTTTTAAGCTTTTTATTCACAATTTCAATTTGAAGCATCGAGTAGTTATTTGGTTTGATAAAATACAGATTGTTTTTCATCCATCCATTACAGATTAAATAATGATTTCTATGATTAACAATCCCTTTATAGAATGTCACGGTATAACTGTCATAAAATAAACATGCTGCAGAAATTAAATTCCTTTTAAAAATGAGGTGCATAAAACACATTCTTTAAAACAATCTTTCTAAAATTATCAAAGTGTAAAATAACTTCTCCCACTACTTTGGCTGAAACATATCTTCCATCTCTGGCCCGTAACAAGAAGCTCCTATCACGTAAATTTCTCGTTTCGTTGAACCCCTGTAAAGAAACACACATGGTTAATGGCTCAAGAATAAATAATTCAATTGTCAATTGATTCTTCCACTAAGTAAGCTTCAACCACATAAAGTTCCATACCTTTTCCCTTTTCAGCTAGGTAATCCAAATACTCTTTTTAGTTTAATTTGAAATGCCCTTTTTCTGTTGCAAAAGAAATATTTGATCTTTTTAGGATCTTTTGACTTCTTAGCCTTCTTCCTATCCATACGAAGTAGAATCGAAGACTTAGTCGGTTTCTTTTTTCCCTTAGCTTTATATTTCCCCTTATAGGACGAGGGCCCTACATCTAAGTTTGTCTCAGGTTTCTTTTAAACCAACTTACCACCATTAAGCATCAACTCATAGGATTGTAACTCCTTCATGAGCTGAGTCAAGGTAAGCGCCTTGTTTCTTAAGTTGTAAGCGACCTTAAAACCATCGAACTCATTGGTTAAGGATTTGAACACTATTTCAATTTGAGTGTTCACACCTAGTTCAGCCCTATTGTCCTCTGCTTTCACAAAGAATCTCATAAGCTTAGGCATATGTTCTTTGACCAAAGTGCTTGTTTTCTATTAAGAATTCATTAAATTTGTAATAGTGGACTGTCGAGCCAATGCAGCCAATGCGACTTGGCATTCAAGCAAATCCTCTAAATTTGTCATGATCTCTTTGGCAATATTGAAATTCTCATGTTGTTTTTGCAACACACTACTCATGCTCGCTAACATATAATATCGAGCAATCGAGTCAGAATATCTGTAGCGATTTCTCGCTTTGGACTGAGCTTCAAGAGGGCACGTTTCCTCAAGAACGAATTTGTGTTTCTTATAGCTGAGAACTACTAACAAGTTTTGTTTTCACTCTCAAAAGTTATCCCTATTTAATTTATTCTCAGTAAAAATGCTAATCAGAGGAGTAAGAGACATATTTGAACTAAAAAAATAAATATTTCACTAATTAATATCTTTGTATTAAGTAAATATTTTTCATTTCAACAACATATCAAGAATGCAGTATGATGCATGCGTCTTGTATTAACACCTTGAAAAAATATTTTTCGTTACTACGATCATTCTCACACCCATCAGCCATGCGCCTTGGGGTCCCATGATTAATTTGAAAAACCATGGATTACATCTAATCAGTTTATGAATCTTAATTCTCAAGACTCCACACGAACTAACAACTGTTTAATGTTTGACCATCATTTCTAGCTTAAATATTGTTTCTTGGGAAATTATTTAGTAAGAGATGATCTTGAGTATGTAACCATTGACTCAACACCCATCATGAACATGCTTTCATTTGTGAGTCATCTTGGGACAATCTCTCTATAAATCATGCATGACTAGTTGTCCTTAAAAGGAAACCACATTTAGTGAACCCACATGACAAAGTTTACCTTAGGGTGTGGTTAGGGTAGGAGCCAGCTCAAAAATTTATCATGCTATCATTTAGGGATCATCAATGGAGGTTGTAGGTCTTGTTCAAATACCTTATTCAACTCAATATTTTAAAAACATGCAAGGTTTTTAATCCCAAATTTCACGAATGATCATACAATAGTCCTAGTCGCATTCTTACCTAATCTAATTAACATGTTTCCAATATATGCATGGCAAGTTATGGCAATCAATCAATCTTAAAACAAACAATTTTGATTCTCTACAGTTTTTCTTTTAAGGAAAAAGTTGAAGAAGTGAATGCGAACCATGCACAGGTAAGGTCCCAAGAAAGAGAGATGAGTCAAATTTGACAGCTTAAAAACCAAGATTTTCTAGCCAGAGCCAATTTTAAACATGCACATTCTCATTACCACACTTCTCACAGTTATCGAATAACCTAAAGAAGTGAATAGAACAATACAACGCCTGTATTTTCTCATTACCACACTTCTTATTTTTAATCGATCAACTATGGATCATCTCATACATATATATCACAATAATAACATTACATAATATAAATATTATAAACAATTATAGAATAGATAGATAATAAGATAGATAATTAAAATAAAATTGCCAGCGAATGTTTCCATTGTTCTATTTCAAGAAAATAAATGGTAAAATAAAATTACATAATTTTTCACAACAAGGCATTCCTTGGGTCTTCAATTGCCATCGCATTTTCTCCTCGTCGTGGACTCCTTCTGAAAAAATTACATTTAAGTCCAATGTTTATTTCCGGTTCACAAGAATTCTATGAATTTTAAAAAATAGCCTTACATAGAGATGATAGTCCATGGTCTATTTCCTAAGAATCAGAACCTTGGCAAAAAATAATTATATAACTCAAAACATGCATAAGATCTAAAAAATGTCACTTTTTATGTAATCAAATCATTCAAGAAGAAGAGAAATTTATTTGGATTATCTGTGTATACTTATAGATAGAACACAACCTGGCTCATGACACCAATTGTTGGAAAAAAACGAATTTGGAAAACGCAGCGGAAAATAAATTTAGGGAAAAACCAGAGTTTTAATTTTTTTCCAAAACAAGATATTGGTTCTGATATCTAAAGTAATAAACACTTAATCAAAATTATACCTTTTCGATTCGTCTAGGATGAGCACTTCGATCGAGTAGTTTTCTCCGCTATCCTCAAACTCACGTCTGCTAAGTATGGGCTCGCTTCGAATCAGAAAAATTTTCACAAAAATTACCATTGAGGTAATTTTGGAATTTTTCTAAACTTTTGGGTCAAGTTGTAAATAAAATATATATATCTATAATTTTTTTGAAATAATCTCTTTAGAGAAATTTCTGTCTACAACTTTCTATTGAATTCAAGTGTGTGTAAATAATTGACCCAAGGCTCTCTTTATATAGGGAGAGTTTAGAGAGTTCAGAGAGTTCAACTATGATTAAACTTAATCACTTTAATATTAAATTAATATAATATTTGTTTTGATAAATATTAGATTAAATTTAATATTAAATCTTATTAAATTAATAGAATGATTATCTACAAGATAGACATTTTAAGATAATCACTTTAATATTAAATTAATAAAATGCTTTTTAGATAAGTATTATATTAAATTTAATATTCAACTATTAAAATATTATTATTTTTAGAATAATTAATATGAAATCAAATTCTCTGGTAAAGTCCCAAAAGGAGTGTAGCTCTTCCACTGCTTAACCACTGATGACCCACCGCCGGCCACTAGGACACCGTCGTCGCAACTGCCTGCACTGCCATGTCCTGTGATGCAAGTGCGACACCCTTACGGCACCCCGAACCGGTTTAGCTGCTTCTGATTTGGTCTGAAACAATGAAGACTCGATAGTCCGATCTAGCCACCGATTGGACCGTTGACCCGATTTCACATACCGGGCACGGTTCGACCAGTTTTTGGGTCTTGGTCTCGGTTTTGGGCTCCCGGACCCAATTTAAGATCTCATTCCAATTTTCAAGTTCAATTACTCATTGAGCAATTGTCTAACTTGAAAATTAACTTCCAAAAATATCATATTAATTTTGATTGAGTTGATTAATTTAATTTTACTTTATCCAAGTTAATTTTTCAAAAATCACTTAGATTTTCTAAATTAATTTTTCAAGAAAATTCTTTAATCAAATTCTCTAGTTGAACAATTATCACGACCACTTAATTTAATTCCACATCGAATAAATCGACTCAATTAAATTATTCCAAACTCTATATGAAATTAAACAATACATTTCCTTCTAAAAATCATTAGCCCGATGAAATTTAATAACAAATATAGATATGCGAGTAACTACACCACACCAGTAAACACCGAAGTGATTAGTAGTAGGCACCAAAGTGCGAATCAGTAGGAACCATAATGCAAATCAGTAGATACTGTAGTGCAAATTCATACAAGCGCACAACTAACCCTACTAGCATGCCTATTGTATCATATCCTATGTTCATCCGGGCCCAATACACATATCAAAACAAGTCCTTATAATTTAGTCCTTTCTCACCCTTTTATACCATTTTGAATACATTTCAAAATACACTTTATGTAACGAAAACTCATGATTTAAGCACATTCAATACATTTACAAACATAACTACACCATATGAACTTACTAGGTACAAACAACAACAATAGAAGTGTCAGGGACTAATTTATAATTTTTTCTTTCCCTCGATTATCTCCCGGTTGATTCAATTCTTGATCTATACGGTAATTCATTTCAAAATTTTAGTTCCAATTACCTCATAACAATTTATTTAATGCATATGATATCCTATTATAACTTTTTACAATTTTACTAAAGTTTCACATTTTATTCAATTTAGTCCCTAAAAGTGAAACTATCATATCTTTCACATTTAAGCCTTGTTTCACAATCTGATTTCAAATACATCCTTATACAACCTTATATAATCAATAATTATATAGATTTCTTGTTGAATCAAAATATTTTCATTTTAGTCCCTAAACTCAAAACTAATCAATTTCACTTTACAATTTAGTCATTAATTAAAAGTAAGCTTACAACCAAGCTATTTAACAACAAAAACATCAAAAAAGCATCAATGGAAACATTTGAAAACTTTAATAGTTTTACAATTTAATACTCGGGATAGCTACATCAAGCTCCCGGGATTCCAAAAATAAAAAAATTTACGAAAAGCGGACTTGGTTGACATACCATGCAAGGGTCGACTAATTGAAGCACTCAAATATGGTGTTCCTCTGCTTCTTTTCTTATTTTTGGGACGGTGGAAAGAAATAATGAAGATGGTGGTTCATTTTCTTTTAATTGTTTTATTAAACAAACATATAAAACATATTTTAATTAAAAATTAACATTTAATTGTATTAAAACTAAGCATTAACCTTCCAACCTAAGGGAGTTTGGCTAAATTGCTACATAAACCTTAGCACATTTAATAATTAAGCCTTTTAACTAATAAAATTCAATAGCGATTAAGTTTTACAGTTTATTCCTTGTACCCTATACCATCCGATCACTAAAATTTTCGGGCCAAAATCTAATATAACTCTATAATAGAATAGTAAATATTAAAAATAAGGTTCTAAAATTGTCATTTCCAATACTACTAAAAAATGAGTTGTTTTTGTCTCGATACTATGATGAACATGAATCAAGACTGTACTATCCTCAAAAGGCATATGGCTATTGTATTATAAGTCTCGATACTTGCAATCTCAAGTATTGGCTTCTAAATATCAAGACATGGCACTTAAGTCTCGATACTATACCTCTTTAAAAGCTATGTTAGATTCTGTTAGAAAGGTATCAATACTTGTAATACTAAATCTCTAGACTTAGCCTAGAAACTTCTTTAAAAGGCTTAGAAATAATTTTAAAAGGAATTAGGATACTCAAACACTTTTTTGAATTATCCAAGTCATTTAGAAATTTGTTGAGTTTGTAACACTTAAAAATAATTTAAGGTGACCAAAATAATTTTTACAAATTTGCTTAAAGAAATTTTAGAAAATACTTTTGCTATATCAAAACATTTGAAAATCAAAGCTAACATAATTGAATGAGTTAAAGGTAGGATAGTTAAATCTTTAGTTTGAACTTGATTATTCGAAGTTTAGAATTTAATTTTTTGTTCAAAAAATTGAGTTATATTTAAGATAAAAGATTAAATTATTCGAATTAATTTTAATATCCTTGTTTGTATAATAAAAACAAATTCAATTCTTGATTAATACCAATAAGCCATGAATTTTTTTTTAGTGTCGTTGTGTTGAAAAATGGCTACAAAAAAATAGCACACTCGCAATATTTTAATTTTGCTATAAAGAGAACTTAATGAAATATTTTCATGCCTGAATAGGCAAAGAAATGGTCACTAAAGAGCTTTGCCTATGATGAGACTTGAACCTATAATTTCAAGGATATAGAGGTCACCTAGGCAAGTATGATAATTCTCTATCGTATTGTAACACCCTAAACCCGTCTCCGTCGTTAGATTAGAGTTACAGGCATTACAGAACAATTCAAAACTTTGGCATTCAAATAATAACAACTATTACTATTTATTCCCTCTTGAAATCTAGAAGTTAGGTATTCAACTATTATATGACTACTACAGTCGATGATATTAGTAGAATGACCTGGTTCAATCAAATTTAAAGTTTGACAAAACAATTTCAAACTATAACACTTGACAAGAATGGCCTACAAAAACTTTTACATACTTTAACTCGAGTTTACATGATGTAAATGTAGCTTTCAAACACTTAACAAATCCCAATTTTAAAGTTGAAAAATAGTTAATAAAAATTCGTATACCAAAATGATATCTCATTGAAAAACTATACCAAATTGCTATATTGTTTTCAAAATAAAAACAGTGGTATCGATAATTCATTTGTGGTATCGACACTTTATATACAAGTATCGATACCATTTTAACATTTTGTTTCTCTGAAAAGTTTTTCTCAAAGCTAAGTATCGATACTAAGTGATCAGGTATCGATGCCTAAGTTTAAATGGTAAAAATCACAAGTTCAAAACTCAATACACACCAATTGCACTTACCATTAAATAACACCTTCATTTTACTACAAATCAAGTTAATTCAACTATCCTATAATAACTAACAAATATGTCATTCAAACGCACCACAATCAAGCTCATTCAATTCATCATTTCATACTAAATCCTTATCCCAAAATGATCATATAAACCAAACATATTTAATTCAACCACAAGGATTACAATAAAGACATGCATAATGGCTTGCCATGCAAAAACATTAATACCAAGATTAAATCTTTAAGCCAACTTAAACTTAACCAAAATTAATTTTCATCTACGCATAATATCTCAATCTAACATTTGACATATTCACAAAAAAAAAACATATATACATGCCACACCCCAAGACCAAAATACAAAAACTACCAAATGGCTGAATAGTGTGAGCTTCCTATTGATCCGTCCAGTCAGTCTGCAACTATAGTAACTACAAAAGAACATATATGAAATAAGTAAGCTTAAGAAGCTTAGTAAGTTCATAACTTAAAAACATCAAATTTAATCTTACCTTACTTGACATCAAAATATAAAAAAAATAATATACAATTCTTGTTAATCTAATACATATCCACTGCTCGTATTAGCTTTTGACCTCATAACATAAATACATAATGGTAATCCCCTGTACAACTAACTTGCCATTTTCGTAAGCAAAATTTCACTAACATAGATGTACTAGTGTATAATCATGTCAAAAAGTAAATTTGATGAACATTTCATATCTTTACGCATCTTGAATATGTATCACATTTCGATCCATAAATCAATTGTATAATCCATTAACATTTAGCTCGATGAACTAAGTAACTTAACTTAAATACTCGGGTAACTACACCACACCAGAAATATCATAGATGCATAACAGGGGCACTGAAGTGTAAACAAGGGCACAAATGTGTAGACAGGGGCACCGTAGTGCAAACAGGGATACCGAAGTGTATACAGAGGCACTGAAGTGTATACAGAGGCACCGAAGTGCAAATCTCATACAAGCGCGCATACTGACCCTATTGGCATGCCAATCATATCCTATGTGATTATTATGTTCAACTGGGCAATACATATAAATCCATTACTTTAATACATTCTCATCATATAGAGGCACTTCATCATTTTTGTATGTATACAATATCTTTAATATGTATATATAAATATACAACTCCAAACCAAACTACTATCATTTCATTTCAATTTCATGTAAATAATTAATGGAATTTCTTATACATTCAATAACTAACTAGAAACAATAACATATTCACAAGATTTTATTTTACATAATAAGTCATCATGAACTTACCTACGATCACTTCTGATTATGGAGTAGGGATTGCTCCGCAATTTTCCCTTTTTCTCAGTTGTCGTCTTTTTGGTTTGGTTCTTGATTTAAATAATAATTAAATAAAATCTATTAATTTTACATTTAATTTAGTGCACATGACCCTTAACTTTTAATTATTTACATATTTTTCCCCAAACTATTAAATTTTTCACAATTTAGTCCCTAAACTTAAAATCTTCAAAATTAGCAAACTTTGCCAAATACTCAAGTTAGCCGAATTTTTACTCTTCCATAACCAGCCCACATTTATTCAAAATTCACATGAATTCCATGTAAAATTTATTATTTTATCAAATTAATCATTAATTCAAAAACTAACAAAACCACTTTATAATTTACTCAAAATCAACAACTAACACTTCAATTTTCATTATTTAACATCCAAAATATCAAGTATTCATCAATGGCAACATCTAAAATTCTTAACAATTTAAAAAATGAAGCTATGGGTTAGCTAGACCTAGTTGCAACGATTACAAAAACATAAAAATTGCAAAAAAAACATAATAGAATAAGCTTACATGCAAAGAGTTTTTGTTGGCCGAATATAAAGCTCCAACAATGGTGGTTTTCTTCTAAATTTTCGGTGCACTCAATATGGAAGATGACAATGTTTGTTTTATTATTATTTTACTTTAGTTTTAATATTAATTTACTATTCTACACTTTTTATTTTAGCATACAATTTAATATAACCTTGTTCATAAAAGTCCACTACTTTTATGCATGGTATATTTACCACCTAAGTCCTTTAACTTACACCTTTAAATCCATTTAACTCATTTAACTAATAGCAACTTAATCTTTTTTAATTAATTAAACAACCATGCAATAAAATTTCTTCACCAAAATTTTATATGACTCTAATGCAACCCTATAAATATTAATTTAATAATAAAATGCAACCTCACATACCAAAATTGTGGTCCTGAAACCATTACTTCTAACACTACTGAAAAATAGGATATTACTCATATGATCATGGGCTCAAGTCATATAATGTACAAAGCTCTTCCATAGTCATAGTTTCTGTAACAGCCCGATTTTGGGCCTGGTCAGAACAATGGTTTCTGAACCACTAACCTGAGGTCAGAGAAATTATTTTTTTAATATTATTTTATGTGTTATAGCATGTTTATATGAGTGCATGAAAATTTTGGTGAAATAATTTTAGCGATTGCATGCTCAATTGTGAAAAATGACTAAATCGCATAAGGGACAAAAGTTTTATTTCATTAGCTAAAGGTGTCAAATAGCTAGAGAACCAAAATTAAGGGTCTTTAAAGAGCAAATAGGCCTTTATTAATGGCATGGCCGGCCATAGGGACAAGAAAATCAAAAAGGTCAAAATTAGGTGAAATTTGGTGACCAATTTGACTAGAATAAAATAAAATAAGGAAAAGCTATCATATTTTTTTCTCTTCTTCTCTCCTCCACTGAAATTTTCGACAAGGAAGGGTCCTTGAAAGCTTGAATTTTTAGCCATTAATTTCTCTCATAAGTAAGTGATTTTGATGACTTTTCTTGATAATTTTTGTACTCTTGGGACCCTTGTAGCATAAGCTAACTAATGAGGGGACTATTTTGAAAAATGGTTGAGGGTCTAGGGTTTTTCATGAGAGTATTCATGTTGTTTGCTGAATTTTTATGGAAGAAAATGAATCTTGGTTGTTAAACAAACAACTTTTGTGAAATAGTTTTCATGGAAACCCTAACTAAGGACCATTTTGCATAAGTTATAAATTATGTGGTAAATGTGTAGAATAATGGGAATTGTGGGCTACTTCTAGTATAAAAAGAATTTGGCTAAGCTTGGGTAGTGAGAAAATTCAATAAAAATCTAGGGGCAAAATAGTAATTTTGTGAAAGTCTAGGGACAAAATGGTTATTTTGCCAAAATATGAATTAGGAAATGCATTGATTAATATGATGATTAAATTAGTGAAATTTTATCATTTTAGATCAAGAATTACGAAATCCGGACCTAGACCAGAGGAAGGCCAAGCAAGTAGACTAAAGCCAATTAGTCGTCCACTTTTTGTATACCGAGGTAAGTTGTACGTAAGTAAGTAAACTTTATCGCTAATATTGTTGAATGATTGATTTGCATAATATGTTTGAACATGATTATGAATAATGCGTGATGAAATTAATGTGGTAAATTCCCGGCTGTGCCTAGGAATAGATTGGATATCCATGTCATGACATTTGGGTGATATGTGTGCCAGTGTAAGACCATGTTTGGAACATGGCATCAACAATGTAATGAGAGCTAGTGTAAGACCATGTCTGGGACATGGCATCGACCACATTATGAGAGCCAATGTAAGACCATGTTTGGGACATGGCATCGGCATTGAGACGAGAGCTAGTGTAAAACCATGTCTAGGACACGGCATCGTCCTCGACATGTGAGCCAGTGTAAGACCATGTGTGGAACATGGTATTGGCAATTCACCCTTTTGTGTAAAGCTTGTCAGATATCCTTTACTATTCCAAATGGTTTCACGGATTATTTTAAAGCTTATGATAATGATATGGAATGATATAATCATGTTGTGAGTGGTGTAGGTTCTTATTCGAAATTCACGAGATATGAGTCTAGTTTTGTTGCATTGATGGTAAGAATGACATAAGTAAGTTCCAGCTATGAAATGATTTTGGGATGATATTGAAATCTTTGGTTTATACTTATGAAATATAAGCATGTAATGATATCTACCCATGTTCACTCAAGAATGTTGTATTGATTTATAATATGCATGGCTAATGTTGTTACTTATTTATATGCAACTTACTAAGCTTTATGCTTACTTCCTCTTCTTTCCATTTTCTTATAGTGTCGTCAAGCTAGTATCGGGGATCAAGAGACGTCGGAGGCATCGATCACACTATCACCTGAAGCTTTTGGTATAACTAGTTTAAATGTTTTGATTGTGGCATGTATAGGGACTTGAATCTTTTGTTTAGAGTCTTGTTAGTTTAGCCAAAAGTGTTGGCTCATATGATGGATGTGATTTTCATTTTGATAGGCCATTAATGTTGGCTAATATTGATTATTATTAAATGCATTTGATGCAAATTTCTCATGGTTGTAGTTGATTTGGTTATATGTGTTATACTTGGATTGGTTGGTTAATATTGTGTAGGTTGGTGCATGTGAGGGTGGAAAAGAGGCTTGGTAAATAGCCTTATTTTTGTCCACACGGGCAAACACACAGGCTTGTGTCTAGCCTGTGTGTGACATACGGTCTCCCCAAGGGCGTGTAGTTCAGCCGTGTGTCTCCTACACCTAAATTTTACAAGTCAGTATGCATGGTAGTAAACACACGGGTAGAGACACAGCCTTGTGGAGGATACAGCCTAACACACGGGCGTGTGCCTTGGCTGTTGCCTTTAATTGGTTGATGACGTCAAAAATAGAATGTCAAGGTTTTTGTACACGGGCTGAGACACAAGCGTGTCATAGCCGTGTGAGGGAGACAGGCCATGGACACGGGTGTGTGCCAGGCCGAGTGAAAACCCCTGTAGGTTCGAACCGAAAAATAAATTCACACGAGTTAGGGACATGGGCGAGTCCAGATATGCCCAGGCCATGTGAGCTACATGGGCCTTCAGCACGATCATGTTAAGACGACACATGGGCATGCCACTTTTCCACACTGGCGTATGCCCTCTTTACCTTGAAATTTTTCAAAGTTTTCCAAAGTACTCAGTTAAGTCCCGAATCTTTTTCGAAATGTGTTTTGGGCCTCGTGGGCTCGTATTAAGGCCTTTATGTTCGGTTTTCAAAATTTTTTAATTTGGACGAAATTTAATGGCACTAAATGTTTGTAAGCATGTGTTTAAGTACTGTAACACCTCGTATCTTGTTTCGGAGTTGAACTCTAGTAAATGGTGTTACAGTTTCATTTGATCATATATTAAGAGAAGTCCCTAACCACTCTTTAGAGTTGAGGGAAAAAAGGTGCCAATTTGATTTTTTTTTCAATACTAAATGAACAATTAATTGCAGGTACGTACTTAAATTTCAAACCAGATTATTAAGAGAATAAGTGTTGTGTACACCCTCGTATTGATATTTCCGAATGATACTGCAATAGAATCATGTTGTATGACATTATCGCTCACATATTTGACTTTGACATCGTTTTTATCTTGTTAGAGAAGGAATCGAAGACAAGTAAGTTCGATGCTCTTCCCATTATTGATTTCGTCGATAATGAATAAACTTTGAGGCTCAAATCACAAACAGATGCAACAGTTGATATATAAAAAAAAAGGTACCAAATCCAACAGAGATGAATAAAAGGATATCAATGAAATGATTTTTTTTTTAAATCAGAAGCTTTGAGTGAATTACACAAAAAAGATTATACAGACGAAGAATCCCAATTCTATTGGTTTTGATATGCCATGAGAGAAGAATATGAAATCATATACATCATTCTCAAATGATTCATATAATTGGTAAAAAAGAATGGAAGAAAGGGTCACGATAATAAGCAACGACAAATAAAACATAATTAACAAAACATTCCAATTTAATGAAGCTTGAAGTCATCCTTGAGAAAGCCTATTGGCCACGCCAGCCATGTACTTTCCCTGATGCTCAGCCACAGCCAGCTCGATTTCAATTGGCTCTCTAGTGCCATCACCAGCATAAACGCCAGCACCGTAAGGCGAACCTCCATGTATAAAATCTATCTTGGACATATCGTCTCCAAAAGTGTAGCCAATGGGAACAAATAGCATTCTATGGTGTGCCAACTGGGTTATTGCCGTCCAACTAAACCACAACCATAAAAAAATGTCAGAAAGTTGATAAATATATATCCAATGTCCAGAAAATTCACATTTCCAAGTAAAAAAAAAGTTAAAAATGTACCATATGTTCATGTATCGTTCGTAATTTTAGAATTGAGTCTATATTTTTATTTTTAATAATTTAGTTATACTTTTTAAAATTTAAAATTTAAGATCAATTCTTATCGCTGTTAAAATTATTTCGTTAAATTTAAGATCATTGTAATATCATTTTTCTTAGTCATATGACTATCAAGTGAGTTTTTTTTTAAATATTTAAAATGTCATATTAACAAATTTAACAAAAAAATAACTACGTTAATAAGTGGAGCTAAATTTAAAAAAAAGAAGCTAAAAGGTAACTTTTAACTCTATTATAGCTCAAATTTATATACTTCATTTATTTTTATTTGGATTTTGGCATGCTCGTTTCATGTTTTGTTAGAACAAGAACGAATTTTATACTTGGATCGTGGCTATTTCGACCCCATGGGTTTTTTTTATCTACTAAGGAGTGGTATGTTTAACAAAACAACAGTTAGTTTTTGGCTATGACACTTCGACTCTTTAACTGGTCGAAGTTCAAACTAAAGACAGTATTTATCCTTATCATTATCTCTTGAGAGAGCTTGGAGCAATTGGAAAACTAATTTATAAAAACTTTTATTTGATAAATACTCAGGATAATTAATATAATTAATAAGATAATTTCAGTTTTTAAATAATAGACTATTGTATCAATCTATAATAGGTTGCTAATGACATCACTTAGAGAGTAGTTTTGGAGTGTCTTTGTCAACATTTTTGATGTGTTTTCTTGTGGTTATTTTGTGGTACTCTTTTAGATATTGATTGTATTGTGAGATATTTGAGTGAGTGATTTATGACAATTGGGGTTGACATTAGGGCTGTAATTACTTTTTTGTGTAATGATAGATTGAGCTTAAGCCAATAGGTGATTCGGACGAATAAAATCATTCATTGGACGAGACTCTGCAGATGTAAAACCATTGTGTATAAATAACTTTAACAAATATTGTTTGTTAATTCTCTTCTTACTTTACTCCTTTCATTACTTTGCATTTAACATTTTTGTTCTAAAAATAATTAGAACCAAAATATTTTTCAAATGTAAACTAGGAAGTTTTTTCAATTTGATTTCATGAGTGCCATATATTCGAGTCCAACTTTTATTACTTTTTCATATATTTGAAGTTTTTTTTTAAATAAATTATAACTAATTGAATTTTATCAGATCCACACCGGGTGAAGGAAAATATTTCTTAAGGTTATTATATAAAAAATTCTTTGAAAATAATTTAATAAATAATTAAGCCTTCAATTCAAAATAATATCCAACTGAGCTAGAAACCCCTTAGCATCGTTAACTTCACCTTGTGGCACGTAAGGGTTGTGCCACATGGCAAAATTTGATAATTTTTTAATTCTTAAAATTTTAAAATTTTTGAGAAATAGAATTTTTTTACAATTATAAAAATGAAAATAATATAAAATCATTTTTTTCTCTTTTCCTCTTTCTTTCTTTCTTTTTTTTTTTACAGTCTTTCCTTTTTCTTTTATTTTTTTTCTTCTAATTTTTCCAATGATTTCCAGATTTTTTGAACAATACAATAACATAAATCAAAGATGTAAGTGGAAGAAAGAACGACAGCTGCAAAAGCACATCCATTCCCATAAGCCAAAGTCCCAATTGTAGCTTAACAGAGAAGAAGGAGAAGAGACAGAGAAATAAGAAACTGAAAGAGTGAGAACAGAGATTGTCCGGTGATGAAATCGGACATCGAGCGGCAACTTAGACTAGAGGGTAGGCTATCGGCGGCAACGGGAACACTGAGGGTGAGAGACGACGGGGGTTAAGGGAGGAGAGAAGAAAAGAAGGAAGATAAAGAAAGGAAAAAAGGAAAGAAAAACGAGAAAATGGAAAGAAAAATAAAGGAAAAAGAGAAAATATATGATTATTTTTATTTTTTTAATATTTTTATAATTTTTATGGTTGTTTAAAATTCTAATTTTTTTATAATTTTTAAAAATTCAATTTTTTTATTTTTAAATGAATTTTTTATTATTTTTAATATATTTTTTATTTTTATAATCTAAAAAATGAGAAATTATATTTTTTATATTTTAGAAATTTTTTATATTTTTTTACAATTTTTTAATTAAATATAACAGAAATTATCTAATTTCTCTACGTAGCACAATCTTAAGATCTGACAGAGTGAAGTTAATGATAAAACTAAATGTGTCAAATGTGCCAAAAGATAAGAGCTTAATTGAGTGTTTAA
Organism: Gossypium hirsutum; assembly: GCF_007990345.1. Classification (NCBI taxonomy): domain Eukaryota; kingdom Viridiplantae; phylum Streptophyta; class Magnoliopsida; order Malvales; family Malvaceae; genus Gossypium; species Gossypium hirsutum. The sequence continues at coordinate 16,067,761 of NC_053435.1, read as the reverse complement.
ATTCGATTGAGGCTCAATTAAGTATTATTTTCTATCCAGGATTCAATTGATTATTGAATTAATTTCAAGGGTTTTTTTTATATAATAAACTTATTTTACATTAAAAATAATTATTTATGAAATTATTTCAACAAATGATTATGAAATTATTTCAACAAATGATTATGAGATGGGATGATAAAAGATTTTTATTTGAATTTCTTGATATTATATTTCGTTTTTATATAATATTTTTCAAATTGTTTATTTGAACAATTATAAAAATATGAAATAAAAAATATATTATTATAATAATATTAATTATTATTTAAAATAAAAAATTTTATAATTAAATACGTGACATCAACTGAATCGATGATTTCATATACTACATCAACATTTCAATAAAACATTTTAATGAAAATGAATGATTGTAAACATTAAATCAAATAATAATAATTAATTCAACTTAGTAAAACTACTCATGTTTTTTCAACTCCAAGCTAAATCATCAAAATTCTGAAGTTTGAGCTAAGCAATTAACAATTAGCAATTTGTTCAACTATGGAAATCAAACTAGAGTTCATGGATCATCAGTGAGATTAATTATGACATAATAATTCATAAAAATTATAGCCCATCTTCAACATCCTTAAAATTCACTTGTTAGCATAAAAGAGAGAACTGAAATTGTTACTCCATTCTATTTTACTTACGCCGTGGTTTCTTGGCCGCCTCCTTGAGTTTCAGTACTAACAAAGAATCCAGCCGGCTTCCCAACCAGTGTCTGCTCCTTCCAAAGCTGCCCCGTGGAGTTGAAAAACGCTTTCATCTGAGCCGCCATACATCCGTACCTTGTCGGGAACCCAAACAGAATAGCATCCGCCACTGCCAATTCCTCCGCCTTAATCTTCGGAACCTCAGGGCTTTAGGCGGCGCCTTCATATGCTCCAGAACCTCATCTGGAAGCGTCTCGGGAACCCTATATAGAACCGCTTCGACACCTTCTACACCCTCCACTCCTTTCTTCATCCGCTTCGCCAGCTTCTCCACGTGACCATACATGGAGTAAAATACTATGAAGACTTCTAAAGCGGCGGCAACTGATTGTGCATTCTCAGAACTCTCTGTTACGGTGGGAGTTGCGTGGGTTTCTTCATCGGCAGCAATAGGTGCAGTGTTGTTGCTGGTGCCAGCGGCGTCTTCGGCCGAGGTCGGATGTTTTTTCTTGCTTGGGACACAGCCACCGCCTTTGCCCATGGAGGATTATATGGGAGAGTAAATTTTTTCTTTCTTTTTTTTTTTGTCTGTTTTGGTTTTGGGATCGAAGATGAAATATTCCTAGGCTTTTCTAATTCAAAGTTGAACAAACAAAATTAATTCTTAAATCATCTTCCAATCATAATGAGCATTCACCCAAAACCGAAACTTGCTTGGAAGTGGTTGGATTTTAGAATATGCTCAATGCTTATTTCAAGGTTGTACTTTTGATTCCATTTTTGTTTTATTATGATTCTAATATATTTTAATATTTTAAGATGTAAATTCAGTCCTTATTATTCATTTTGTAACATTTTTTCTTATATTTTCTAAAATTTAAATTTTTAATTTTGATATTTTTAAATTTTAATATTTAAATATGTATATTGAATATTAGGGTTAATTATAAAAATTCAATTATGAATATCCATAATGTAAATATTTGGAAACAGAAAAAAATAAATAAAATTCAATATAAACAAGTAATATTTAACATTCATTTTAAATCTAAATAATATGAATATTTAAATCATTCAGAGAATAGCAATATAAATGTTCATTACTAGATATATGGAATATAGATGTGATTTGAATAGGTCTAATCTTGTGTTCTGGATACTTGTAGGAGATATGGAAGGGGCAGTTGGAAGTGGCGCAAAATTGTTCCGCTTCATTCATTATTTTACTTTTCAAATCCGACGTTTAACGTTTAAATATGCGAGATTTAGCTGGATTTTTTTTAAATATTATTTTTTTTCTTTTTATTATTATTTAGTGATATTTTAATAATTTTTTAATGTTATTGATATATAATTATGATAATTTTTTTACTCAAAACTTTGAACTTCAAATCTTAAATCCTGAATCATGAACTTGAATTCTAACCTCTTGAGTGACTTATGGTTCAAGGTTTGAGGTTCAAAGTTTGATATTTGAGATTTGAAGTTTGAGATTTAAGATTTAGGGTTTGAGTTCAAGTTTGAGTTTGAGATTTGGAATTTATGGTTTGAAATTCGGGTTCACAATTGAAAGTTTAGCGTTTATGATCCAAGATTTGAAGTTTAAAATTTAAGATCTAGAGTTTAAGGTTTTTGGATTCAAATTTCAGAATTTTAAGTAAAATCTCTTTTACCAAATTATAAATCAAAGACATAAAAAATTTACTAAAATATTATTAAATAATTAAAAAGGAATTATAAATAATATGGCGAGAAGAATTCATAAAATAATTTCTCCATTTGCGAATTTCTCTTTTTATTTTGATGGAAACAAAAATAAAAAAAATTAAATTAAATTAAATATTTTTAAGCTCTCTCCCTCCCCATGTTTTCTCTTGGACCAATCAAAATCTTTTCTTTCATCTCCTTCCACCAATCAAACTCCTCATCCTCTATAATTTATTTTTTCCCTTCTTTCATATCCATTGCACCATCCTAACCCCTAAACCAACACACTCCCCAAGCTTCTTCACCACCCAAGCTTGCCACCATAGCAAACGACTAGATGCTCATACATAAAAATATATATAATATGGGAAGGTATGAAAGCTCTCATGATCATCATATTCTCGTGAATAACCATCACCTATACATGTATGTAAGAAAGCAATATGTATCCAAATAAAACAACCTATTTTGGCTATTAATTTAAAGCCTTTCGAACCCTGTGTGAAAAATCAAGCTCTATCAAGAATCAAACTCTCAACATCAAAGAAAACAAAACACTGTAAAATATCTTCCTTTTTATACATATAATATGTGTATATAATATGGATATTATATACACATATTATATGTGACAATATATACACGTAATCTATATTGATCATTACATACAAATCATATATGATATATATGATATTATATATGCTTTTTGTCCTTTATTCCTTGTGAAATTTCGTTAGCAATCACCAACCATGGATAGTATATGTATATGTTCTCCATTTCCTATTTTTTCAAAAAACAAAAAAAAAATCTTAACTCACTCAGATATGAGTCATCTCCTACTATACGCTCTCTCTCCATTCCTCATTACTGTTTGTTACATTGAACTAGCAATGAGTTGGAAATATTTTTTTAGTAGAGAAGCAGTTCCTTCCTTTTAAAAGGTCCATATTCTCGTATCATGTTCTGGATGCCAAATTTTTTTAATTAAATAAATCCTTTTGCTCGCCAAAAATGCTATAGCTTCATGAACATGGTGAAAAGTACTTCATCCGTTGTTGGTCCAGCTACAACACTGGCTCAGTGGTGGTTTACAGCATCAAAGCCCAATAAACAACACCCAAAGTGATTTACATTGGAGGAATGAATTCCTATGGAGGATTGAAAGAACACAGCAACGTGGTTTCCTATGGGCCATGAGTACCGAAAAGTGCTTTGCTAATGTTGTTAGCTCCTTAAAAGGGAATGGTAAAGTAAGAAAGGGTGGGGTGGGGGTTTGGGGAGGGAAGGGGAGGGGAGAGAACCTAATTTATCATCTACATGCAAGTGTCACGGGCTGCAGTTCAAAGCCCGTGACTATCGCACCAAATGCATCCGACGGAGGTCTATTGTGTAGATGGGGATCATTTGGCCTGCAAGAAATGGCCCGATTCAATAAGATGTTGGAGAAGCCTATCAGATTGAAGCTTGGTTGGCGCGATAATGAAGATATGACAACGTAGGCTATTTTGATAACTAATCTTAGAAGATTGATAGAATCTCATCTTGTAAAAATTAGATTAGATTTGATATTACATATATTGTAAATCCCTAAAATCAAGGGATATAGTTAATCTCGTCCGTCAATGTAAATGTATCTTGACAGTCGGTTTTGGGAGAGCTCAACTATAAATAGAGAGCCTTCCCCTTATTTGTACTCTCACTCTATTCATTTTTTTCATTATTCTTTGTGAATAAGAGAATATTGAGAGCATTTACTCAAACGCCTTGTGTGCGCTCTTTCTGTTGTTCTTTTGTTGTTTCTTTTGGCATAAGTTGCTTTCGCTATACAAATTGGTGCCTTGGAGGAATTCTAAAGGAATCCTCACTTGAGTATAGGCTGACTTACACGAGCTTGGTCGAACGGATCACCTAAGGCCGCATGGATTGTGAGACGAAAGATCTAGCCCTGTAACACAAGTGGCTGAGAGCTCTAAAGCAATTGCTTTTTCAAGAATGAGTGAAGCTGGAAAGATATCGTTCATGTCACTTTGTGGGCTAGTTGGAGGGGGTTAATGGTGGCCACTGGTGATGGCAAGTGATGTAACACCCCTCGCCCGTATCCGACGCCACGATAGGGTTCGAGGCGTTACCGGGGTTTCACACTTACAAACATACTAAATCGGGTCACTGAATTTTGCCCAATATTTAAAAATTTTCAAACATGTACATCTTGTCCCTTACACAGGCCTTCGAGGCCCAAAACATACCTAAGGGCAGTTCAGAACAAAACCGAGAACATTCGATAAACTTTGGGTACCTTGGAAAATTTCTGTTACTTTGAAGTGTCACACGCCCGTGTGGGTGGGGCCGTGTGATCTCACACGCCCGTGTGGCTTGGGACATGCCCATGCCCTCAGCCCGTGTGCAACACTGACTTTAACCATATCATACAATTAGAGACACACGGCCAAGACACACGCCCGTGTGGCCTGCTCGTGTACAACACTGACTTAAAATTTTAGGTGCAGGGGATGCACGGCCATAACACACACCCATGGAGGTGAGCCGTGTGTCACACACGGCCTAGACACATGCCCGTGTGTCCAACCGTATGGACCCTAATTGACTATTTCCAAGCCTTTGATCACCCTTTTTATCACTTATACTTAATGATTACCAAATACAAAGTAAAACATGATTATATTCTTATAAATTATCTTGGTAAAACTCATTGTATGGAAACCTCATATCATTGTTTTCATACATGATAAGTTATTCCCCATCTTGTATTTATGGGTTTTCATGTCACTTTAACACATTCAAAATTGGTTCGTTCTTGTGACTCATTGCCAATTATAAACAAACCATCACTGTGACAGCCCAAAATTGACCCTAGTCGGGAAGTGGTTTCGGGACCACAAAACCGAGTCATACTAATAATTAGCCATCATATTTGATGCTTATTATATGTATATATGCATGTGTGAAAATTTCATGCTTGAATTTTGTTAATTGTAAATGAATTTTATTAAATAGGACTTATGTGAGAAAATTTAGAAATGTGCTAGGCAAATGTGAAGTGGCCTATTAATGCATGTTATGAAAATGATGGGTTTGCATGTCAAATTACCCAAAATGTGAGCTAGTGGCCGGCCATGCTATGGGTGGAAACATGTTGGGAACATGTTGGCTTAGTGTGTTATGTTAGAAAGAATAAATAAAAGGGTTAGTAATTAAGTAATGAAAAGGGAGGGGTGATGAAAACAAAGTTGTCTCATCCATCTCCCCCCCCCTCCATTTGCTGTAGCTAGACAAAGAAAAAAGAAGAAAGAGTGTGTTCATCTTCCTTACCTTCTTGCAAAGCCGAAACAAAAGGGGAAAGAGGAAGGAATTTGTCTAGGGCATTCGGCTATCTTGGAGGTTAAATAAGGTAGGAGTTCATGTTATTTCTATTGATTTTTATGAGAATCTAGTAGTAGTCAAGCTCTTATTGTAACCCATATGTTGATTTTTCTTTAGTTTTGGTGACAAATTGTGCATACGGTATTATTGGATAAATACTAAAAGGATGGTGTTTTGATATTTTGGATTGAAATATTAGAAAGGGGAAAATATGAGCTACCTAATTAGATATATGTGAATTTAAAAGATGGTATGAACAAATGTGGAGTTTTGCTAGTTTAGGATTATTCGGCCAAGTGTTTATGTGGTGGAAATTAAGTGTTAAATGGAATGAAAATGATATTATATGGGGGTATGTATATTCGGCCATATGAGTAAATATATAGATGATGTTAAATTTGATTATGTATAATGGGCCATATAGAGTACACATTGTGATATTAACTTTAATTCTCTATAATTGATCAAGTGGGTGATATTGGTTTATATGGTTGAATTTGAATTATGAATATGTACCTTGAAATAAAATATATCATCGACTATGTTACTTTGGAAGTAAGAATGCATTCGGCCTTGAGGCAATTTATAAGTATTAGTTAAGGTTCTAATGTTTTGAACAAGAATGGTTGTAAGATGAAATGAAAATTATTAAAATATATATGAGTAATTAACAAGGGTGGTTGCCGTGTATATAATATTTATGTGTGTTTTATTGAAATATTTATTGGGTTAATTTTAGTAATTGGATCTTAGGTGATCAATAGCCGAATGGCTTAAAGTTAGTAAAAAGCATAAGGTGAATAAAAATAAAATGTTGCCGTATACTTCTTTTGATATGAAACTATTAATGTTATGGGATATAAATAACTAGCAAGGTAATTAAACTAGTTGATTTATTTATTTAAGCTCAAGAACCTAAAGGAGAGGCGTCCAACAAGGGGAAATCGAAGGTCATCGAGTAGCCGACTTGGAATTATTTTACCCAACATAAAGTAAGTCATTAAGCATATAGTTTGTATTAATTTAAATGGTCATAACGTATATGTAATGATGCTGAATGGAATGATAAATATATATATACATGTATGTATGTGGTGATGAAAGTGTTGAATGAAAAGAAAAGAGGTGAGATGTATTGAGTTGTTGATCTCGGCACTAAGAGTGCGGGTATAAACATTTATGATCATGAGATTGGCGCTAAGTGTGCGGGTTTAAATTGTACAGCACTAAGTGTTCGAGTTTGATTATGTAGCACTAAGTGTGCGAGTTTGATTATGTAGCACTAAGTGTGCGAGTTTGATTATATAGCACTAAGTGTGCGAGTTGATTATATAGCACTGAGTGTGCGGACTTAATATGTACTTTTGAATCACTATGGACACTAAGTGTGCGACATTATTGAGTTGATCACGGACAGCGGATCGGGTAAGTACCTTGAGTTCGTGACTAATAGGCGTTATGTTTATATTTGAAGTTGAGCTTGGTAAGTTTGAACCTATGTGACAATTATAATTGAAGTCACGTACATAAGATTTATCGTGGAATAGGTGAAAGGTCGTTTAGTTGTATGATTGTAACGAAAATAAAATGATGTATGAAAATGCCTCGAATATCCTATTGTGGAATGTGAATGCATGACTTGGTATGAGATTGAACCGATAGGTTTGAGGAACTATGGTATGGTTCGGTATGGATGGAGTAACTAGCCTCGTTCCATTTTGCTTCCTCTTGTGATAATGTTATTAATGGATGGTAGTGCATTGCTTATGACTTACTGAGTTATATACTCACTCGGTGTTTCCTTGTCACCTATTTTAGGTTTCTTGGACTCGTCTCTTTTTGCGTGATCGGGCCGTCATCGGAGTCATCGCACCGGCTAGCAACTTTTGGTATCTTCTTTTTAGTCGGTCTAGGAGAACATTTCGGCATGTATAGGCTAATATGTTTTGTTGAAATTTGGTATGTAAACTTTTAGCCATGCGAAAATGGCATAAATGTTCGGTTGGATTTGGTTTTATAACGTTAGGTCGTAAGTCTTGGTAATTCGATTTTTATGCCATATGTCATGGCTGATTAATTTTGGTGTTAAGATTCATGATATGGCAATAGTGTAGTAGGGAGATGTTTGACAATGATTAGCCTTTGGTATGGCTAGTCATGATTATAATTTTGTGATATGTATGATGAATTACTAGTTAGATCAATGAGAAATCACGAAATGGGCATAGTTGCTTCAGTAACAGATGCTGGCAGCAGCAGTGACGTGGGATTGAAAAATTACAAAAATTAGTAGGAATTGAATTAAATAGTGAATAAATTATGTAATCGAAGCTCGATGAGTCTATTTTCATATAGAAGTAACGAAACGATCATATGGACAGTATGTTAAGAGATATTCAGGTTCTCGTGAGACAGGGCCAGAACGGTTTCTGGGTTCCCTGTTCCGACTTTGGAAATTCATTATAAATTAACCAGAGATAATTAGGAGTCATGCCTTATATGTATAGATTCCTCTCTGAGTCTAGTTTCTATAGAAACAAACGGCATCAGTATTGAAGCTCTGTGCAGGGAGTTATCCAAATTGTAATGCATGAAGCTCAGTGTAGTCGCACCCTGTAATAGGTGAGAATTTAACTAATAAACTGTACTAATTGGCCAGACCAAAAATTCTAAAAAAATTCTACCATATAGGTATATGAGTCTAGTTCCAGGGAAAATTTACAGAACTGGATTTCGAGTTTCAGAACACAAGATACGATTTTTAAAGCGACTAGTATGCAGATTGGCAGCTTGTCTGGGAAATGTCAAATAAGTGGTTTGAAGTCTGTTAACACCTCGTGTTCGACTCCAGCGACGGTCTCGGGTTCGGGGTGTTACAATTTTATTGGTATCAGAGCTATGGTTTAGTCGGTTCTAGGACTACCATAGCACGTATGAGTCTAGCTATACATGCCTTAATGTTAATGTTTAAATGTGTGATGACTTCTGACGGTTAAAATTTTTGTTTTGATTAGTAAATGGATCCCGGTGTAGAGAGAACCTTGGCGGATGACGTTGAAAGTGTAGCGGCTGCTCCTGCACAAGGGACGCCGCCTGTTGAACCTCAGTCATCTGCGAATAATCAAGGTGAGAGGGCTAAACAAGCCTTCTTTACCATGATGAATGAGTGGGTCGCGCAATATGCCCGAACCAATCCGGCTGTCCAACAATTCCCGAATTTGAATAATCCACCCCAAGAGCCCGTAATGCCATCAGTCACTGATCCTGTGAGGCTGAGTAAGCCACCTGTAGACTTGATTAGGAAGCGCGGGGCTGAGGAGTTCAGGGCCATAGTTACTGATGATGCTGAAAGGGCCGAGTTCTGGCTTGATAACACCATTCGGGTGTTTGATGAACTGTCATGCACACCCGATGAATGTCTAAAGTGTGCTATATCCTTGTTGCGGGACTCAGCCTACTATTGGTGGAGGACCCTGATTTCCATAGTCCCAAACGAACGAGTTACTTGGGACTTCTTTCAAACGGAATTCCGAAAGAAATATATTAGTCAACGGTTCATTGATCAAAAGCGCAAGGAATTCTTGGAACTCAAGCAAGGCCGTATGACAGTATCTGAATACGAACATGAATTCGTAAGACTCAGTAGGTATGCCCGGGAGTGTGTAGCTGATGAGGTTGCTATGTACAAAAGATTCGAAGAAGGATTGAATGAAGATTTAAAGCTACTAGTGGGTATTTTGGAGATAAAAGAATTCGTAACACTAGTCGAACGAGCCTGCAAGGCGGAAGAACTTGGAAAGGAGAAGAAGAAGGCTGAATTTGAAGCTAGAGACTATCGTAAAATATCGACGGGTAAAGCTCCGTTCTCAGCTGTAAAGAAGTTCAGGGAGGACACTAATAAGTCGAGGACGACTGCGGGAATTTCCATCAGAGCACGACCATCGATGGACTCCCGAGCTACTTCGATAACTAGTGTGGGCAATAATCGTCAAGAGAAACCTGAATGTCCCCAATGCGGAAGACGACACCTAGGCGAATGTTGGGGTAAGTCTACTAACAGGGCCTGTTACGGATGCGGTTCGAAGGACCACTTCATTAGAGATTGCACGGAGCTTGATGAGAAGAATAAGACTCAAGGTGCAAGACCTAGTGGAGTGACAACTAGAGGTAGACCACCGAGAATTTTAGGAGGTAGGGGTGGTAGTCAGAGAGGGGCCTCTGATACGGCTGTTCGAGCCGAGAACCGTACTCCTGCTAGAGCATATGCCATTCGCGCACGAGAGGAGGCATCCTCCCCTGACGTCATCACTGGTACCTTCACTCTCTTTGATACTAATGTGATTGCATTGATTGACCCTGGCTCTACTCATTCATATGTATGCGAAACCTTAGCATCCAGTAAGACTCTACCTGTTGAGTCTACTGAGTTCGTAATTCTAGTGTCAAACCCTTTGGGTCAATACGTACTTGTTGATAAAGTGTGTAAGAGATGCCCTCTAATAATCCGAGAATCCTGTTTTCCGGCCGATTTGATGCTTTTGCCGTTTGACGAATTTGATGTTATTCTTGGTTTGGATTGGTTGACCGTGCATGATGCGGTTGTGAATTGCAAAAGCAAGACTATTGATTTGAGGTGCGCAAATAACGAGATAATCCGAGTTGAGTCTACGGACTTAAGGGGGTTGCCAGCTGTAATATCAGCAATGTTGGCCCAGAAATATGTAAGAAAAGGGTGCGAAGCATACCTTGCGTATGTACTTGATGACAAAGAATTAGAAAAGAAACCCGAATCTGTGCCGGTGGTTTGTGAATACCCGGATGTTTTTCCTGAAGAGTTACCGGGTTTGCCACCTGTTCGGGAGATAGAGTTTGGTATTGAGCTTGTACCTGGAACTACGCCAATTTCGATAGCTCCGTATCGTATGGCACTAACCGAGTTAAAGGAATTAAAAGCTCAATTGCAAGAGTTGACGGATAGAGGTTTCGCTCGACCAAGTTTCTCACCTTGGGGTGCACCAGTATTGTTCGTGAAAAAGAAGGACGGAACCATGAGGTTGTGCATTGACTATCGTCAACTGAATAAAGTGACGATAAAGAATAAATATCCATTACCGTGTATTGATGATTTGTTTGATCAACTAAAGGGAGCCTCAGTGTTTTCAAAGATAGATTTGAGATCGGGTTATTATCAGTTGCGGATTCGAGATTCGGACGTACCCAAAACTGCTTTCAGAACGAGGTACGGTCACTACGAGTTCTTAGTGATGCCGTTCGGGCTCACTAATGCCCCTGCGGTATTTATGGATTTGATGAATCGGATCTTCAGACAGTATTTGGACCGGTTCGTAGTTGTGTTCATTGATGACATCTTAGTCTATTCAGGAGATGAGACCGAACATGCTGAGCACCTGAGATTAGTGTTGCAAATTTTGCGGGATAAGAAGTTATATGCTAAGTTCAGTAAGTGTGAGTTCTGGTTAAGAGAGGTTAGTTTCTTGGGTCATGTGGTATCCGCATCGGGTATTCGAGTTGACCCGAGCAAAATTTCAGCAATACTTAACTGGAAGCCTCCAAGAAATGTTACCGAAGTTCGGAGCTTCCTGGGGCTCGCCGGTTATTACCGACGATTTGTAAAAGGTTTCTCGATGATAGCCACACCAATGGCGAAGCTACTTCAAAAGGATGCTAAGTTCGAATGGACGGAGAAATGTCAGAATAGCTTCGATCAACTGAAAACTCATTTGACTGAAGCTCCAATTTTAGTGCAACCCGAATCAGGCAAAGAGTTTGTCATTTATAGTGACGCATCCCTACTCGGGTTGGATTGCGTATTGATGCAAGAAGGTCGAGTTGTGGCCTATGCGTCGAGACAATTGAAGCCACACGAGAGAAATTATCCAACCCATGATCTCGAACTAGCCGCCATCGTATTTGCTTTGAAAATATGGCGACATTATTTGTTTGGCGAAAAGTGTCATGTATTTTCGGATCACAAAAGTCTCAAATATTTGATGACTCAAAGAGACTTAAATCTGCGACAAAGACGTTGGCTTGAGTTGTTGAAAGATTACGAGCTTGTCATTGATTACCACCCGGGAAAGGCTAATGTGGTTGCGGACGCCTTAAGCCGGAAATCGCTGTTTGCTTTACGAGCGATGAATGTGCACTTGTCTGTTCTACCCGACAATGTGTTTGTAGCTGAATTAAAGGCCAAACCATTATTGATTCATCAAATTCGTGAAGCTTAGAAAGTCGACGATGAATTGGTTGCAAAACGGGCTGAATGTATTCCGAATATGGAATCCGAATTTCAAATTGATGATGACGATTGTTTGAGGTTCAGAAGTCGGTTGTGTGTTCCAAGAAATTCAGAACTCATTTCGATGATTCTGAACGAAGCTCATTGTAGCCGAATGTCAATTCACCCGGGGAGTACGAAAATGTACAATGATTTGAAACGTCGGTTTTGGTGGCATGGTATGAAACGGGACATCTCCGACTTTGTTTCGAGATGTTTAATATGTTAACAAGTGAAAGCGGAACATCAAGTGCTTTCAGGATTACTTCAGCCGATCATGATACCCGAGTGGAAATGGGATCGAGTCACAATGGACTTTGTGTCCGGACTGCCATTGTCAGCAAGTAAGAAGGATGCGATTTGGGTTGTTGTTGATAGACTGACTAAGTCGGCTCACTTTATCCCCGTGCGTATGGATTTTTCATTAGATAAACTAGCCGAATTGTATGTTTCTCAGATTGTGAGATTACATGGAGTACCTATTTCTATCGTGTCGGATAGAGATCCGAGATTCACCTCGCGATTTTGGAAGAAATTGCAAGAAGCTTTGGGTACCAAGCTGCATTTTAGCACCGCTTTTCATCCACAAACCGATGGTCAATCCGAGCGGATAATTCAGATACTTGAGGATATGTTGAGATGTTGCATCCTCGAGTTTAGTGGTTCATGGGAACGGTATTTACCTTTGATTGAATTCGCTTACAACAATAGTTTTCAATCAAGTATTAAGATGGCACCTTACGAGGCTTTGTACGGTCGTAAATGCCGTACACCATTGTTTTGGACCGAGCTCGGTGAAAGTAAAATTTTCGGAGTCGATTTGATTAAAGATGCCGAACAGAAAGTAAGGGTAATCCGTGAAAGTCTAAAGGCAGCCACGGATCGTCAAAAATCGTATGCGGATTTGAAACGAAAAGACATTGAATATCAGGTGGGAGATAAAGTGTTTCTTAAAGTTTCGCCTTGGAAAAAGGTACTCAGATTTGGCCGAAAGGGCAAGTTGAGTCCGAGATTCATTGGGCCATACGAAATATCTGAACGAGTCGGTCCAGTTGCGTATCGATTGATTTTACCCCCTGAACTTGAAAAGATTCACGACGTCTTTCATGTTTCGATGCTTCGACGCTATAGATCTGATCCTTCGCACATAATTAGTCCATCGGAGGTTGAAATTCAAGCCGATATGAGTTATGAAGAAGAGCCGATGCGTATCCTAGCTCGTGAAGTGAAGGGGTTGCGAAACAAAAGGGTTCCGTTAGTAAAGGTGTTATGGCTCAAACACGGGATCGAGGAAGCTACTTGGGAAACCGAGAGCTCGATGAAAGAACGATACCCAAACCTATTTACCGGTAAGATTTTCGGGGACGAAAATTTCTTGAGTGGGGGAGAGTTGTGACAGCCCAAAATTGACCCTAGTCGGGAAGTGGTTTCGGGACCACAAAACCGAGTCATACTAATAATTAGCCATCATACTTGATGCTTATTATATGTATGTATGCATGTGTGAAAATTTCATGCTTGAATTTTGTTAATTGTAAGTGAATTTTATTAAATAGGACTTATGTGAGAAAATTTAGAAATGTGCTAGGCAAATGTGAAGTGGCCTATTAATGCATGTTATGAAAATGATGGGTTTGCATGTCAAATTACCCAAAATGTGAGCTAGTGGCCGGCCATGCTATGGGTGGAAACATGTTGGGAACATGTTGGCTTAGTGTGTTATGTTAGAAAGAATAAATAAAAGGGTTAGTAATTAAGTAATGAAAGGGAGGGGTGATGAAAACAAAGTTGTCTCATCCATCTCCCCCCCCCCTCCATTTGCCGTAGCTAGACAAAGAAAAAAGAAGAAAGAATGTGTTCATCTTCCTTACCTTCTTGCAAAGCCGAAACAAAAGGGGAAAGAGGAAGGAGTTTGTCTAGGGCATTCGGCTATCTTGGAGGTTAAATAAGGTAGGAGTTCATGTTATTTCTATTGATTTTTATGAGAATCTAGTAGTAGTCAAGCTCTTATTGTAACCCATATGTTGATTTTTCTTTAGTTTTGGTGACAAATTGTGCATACGGTATTATTGGATAAATGCTAAAAGGATGGTGTTTTGATATTTTGGATTGAAATATTAGAAAGGGGAAAATATGAGCTACCTAATTAGATATATGTGAATTTAAAAGATGGTATGAACAAATGTGGAGTTTTGCTAGTTTAGGATTATTCGGCCAAGTGTTTATGTGGTGGAAATTAAGTGTTAAATGGAATGAAAATGATATTATATGGGGGTATGTATATTCGGCCATATGAGTAAATATATAGATGATGTTAAATTTGATTATGTATAATGGGCCATATAGAGTACACATTGTGATATTAACTTTAATTCTCTATAATTGATCAAGTGGGTGATATTGGTTTATATGGTTGAATTTGAATTATGAATATGTACCTTGAAATAAAATATATCATCGACTATGTTACTTTGGAAGTAAGAATGCATTCGGCCTTGAGACAATTTATAAGTATTAGTTAAGGTTCTAATGTTTTGAACAAGAATGGTTGTAAGATGAAATGAAAATTATTAAAATATATATGAGTAATTAACAAGGGTGGTTGCCGTGTATATAATATTTATGTGTGTTTTATTGAAATATTTATTGGGTTAATTTTAGTAATTGGATCTTAGGTGATCAATAGCCGAATGGCTTAAAGTTAGTAAAAACATAAGGTGAATAAAAATAAAATGTTGCCGTATGCTTCTTTTGATATGAAACTATTAATGTTATGGGATATAAATAACTAGCAAGGTAATTAAACTAGTTGATTTATTTATTTAAGCTCAAGAACCTAAAGGAGAGGCGTCCAACAAGGGGAAATCGAAGGTCATCGAGTAGCCGACTTGGAATTATTTTACCCAACATAAAGTAAGTCATTAAGCATATAGTTTGTATTAATTTAAATGGTCATAACGTATATGTAATGATGCTGAATGGAATGATAAATATATATATACATGTATGTATGTGGTGATGAAAGTGTTGAATGAAAAGAAAAGAGGTGAGATGTATTGAGTTGTTGATCTCGGCACTAAGAGTGCGGGTATAAACATTTATGATCATGAGATTGGCGCTAAGTGTGCGGGTTTAAATTGTACAGCACTAAGTGTGCGAGTTTGATTATGTAGCACTAAGTGTGCGAGTTTGATTATGTAGCACTAAGTGTGCGAGTTTGATTATATAGCACTAAGTGTGCGAGTTGATTATATAGCACTGAGTGTGCGGACTTAATATATACTTTTGAATCACTATGGACACTAAGTGTGCGACATTATTGAGTTGATCATGGACAGCGGATCGGGTAAGTACCTTGAGTTCGTGACTAATAGGCGTTATGTTTATATTTGAAGTTGAGCTTGGTAAGTTTGAACCTATGTGACAATTATAATTGAAGTCACGTACATAAGATTTATCGTGGAATAGGTGAAAGGTCGTTTAGTTGTATGATTGTAACGAAAATAAAATGATGTATGAAAATGCCTCGAATATCCTATTGATTAGTATATGGAATGTGAATGCATGACTTGGTATGAGATTGAACCGATAGGTTTGAGGAACTATGGTATGGTTCGGTATGGATGGAGTAACTAGCCTCGTTCCATTTTGCTTCCTCTTGTGATAATGTTATTAATGGATGGTAGTGCATTGCTTATGACTTACTGAGTTATATACTCACTCGGTGTTTCCTTGTCACCTATTTTAGGTTTCTTGGACTCGTCTCTTTTTGCGTGATCGGGCCGTCATCGGAGTCATCGCACCGGCTAGCAACTTTTGGTATCTTCTTTTTAGTCGGTCTAGGAGAACATTTCGGCATGTATAGGCTAATATGTTTTGTTGAAATTTGGTATGTAAACTTTTAGCCATGCGAAAATGGCATAAATGTTCGGTTGGATTTGGTTTTATAACGTTAGGTCGTAAGTCTTGGTAATTCGATTTTTATGCCATATGTCATGGCTGATTAATTTTGGTGTTAAGATTCATGATATGGCAATAGTGTAGTAGGGAGATGTTTGACAATGATTAGCCTTTGGTATGGCTAGTCATGATTATAATTTTGTGATATGTATGATGAATTACTAGTTAGATCAATGAGAAATCACGAAATGGGCATAGTTGCCTCAGTAACAGATGCTGGCAGCAGCAGTGACGTGGGATTGAAAAATTACAAAAATTAGTAGGAATGGAATTAAATAGTGAATAAATTATGTAATCGAAGCTCGATGAGTCTATTTTCATATAGAAGTAACGAAACGATCATATGAACAGTATGTTAAGAGATATTCAGGTTCTCGTGAGACAGGGCCAGAACGGTTTCTGGGTTCCCTGTTCCGACTTTGGAAATTCATTATAAATTAACCAGAGATAATTAGGAGTCATGCCTTATATGTATAGATTCCTCTCTGAGTCTAGTTTCTATAGAAACAAACTTCATCAGTATTGAAGCTCTGTGCAGGGAGTTATCCAAATCGTAATGCATGAAGTTCAGTGTAGTCGCACCCTGTAATAGGGGAGAATTTAACTAATAAACTGTACTAATTGGCCTGACCAAAAATTCTACAAAAATTATATCATATAGGTATATGAGTCTAGTTCCAGGGAAAATTTACGGAACTGGATTTCGAGTTTCAGAACTCAAGATATGATTTTTAAAGAGACTAGTATGCAGATTGGCAGCTTGTCTGGGAAATGTCAAATAAGTGGTTTGAAGTCTGTTAACACCTCGTGTTCGACTCCGGCGACGGTCTCGGGTTCGGGGTGTTACAATCACATATGACTGTAAACATGCATAGATTTATAGGTCATAGCCTACGTCAAAATAAGCCAATTCCCATGGCCATATACAAAAAGATAGGTATATCTTTACATGCATTCATTTGGCAAATCAAATGACACATATAACAAAATACTCAAAAGCCCTATACATGCCATGGAACAAATTAGAAATATCTTTATACCAAAACTGATCTATTTGATAGTGTGCTGGTTCTCCCAACCATCTTCCAATCCTTACGAGTCTTTAAGCTCTGAAAAGCAGGGAAAAGAGAGGGGTAAGCATATACATGCTTAGTAAGCTCGAATAATCTGAAAGTAAACTTACCAAGTAATTACCATTCAACCAAATTGGGTAATAAAATCAATAAGCATGAAATGGCTTCCCTATCACATACACTCATTCAAAGAGTTAGTCATATAACAAAGCACTATGTAATTTATCTTAGATGAGCTCATCATTCAACATCTCATTTTGTACATATATCTCATATTAATCTCATTGAGTTTCTAGGAAATCTCGATGGAATATCCATAATCCGTCAATTCATAAAGATAATCATTTCATGTATGCACTCCCGCGAACCTCACATTTTATGGCGGAATTACCAGTCCAGTCTAAATTCCCCGTATCGTAAACTCATAAGGTGACGTCGGGATTATCAATCCAGGCTAAATCCCTTATAACGACAAACATCCTTAATGAGTCGGATCTGAATTACCATTACAGGCTAAATTCAGACCCCAAATCGGATTACCCGTCCGGGCTAAATCCGTAATGCACATATATTCTTCGGGAGGCTCGATCATCCAAAGGAACACCCGTCCGGGCTAGATCTTTTTCATAATTGAGATCAACGGATTACCCGTCCGGGATAAATCCTTACTGCAACACATGCAGGATCTCAATTCACATGTCAAGCATGGTTTATCCATCGAATTCCCTTTTTTTAACCTCAACCGAGACAATTTTTTCAACATATCATTATTAGAGTTGCAATTCATGTAATTTCACGCCATGAATAAATACAATCATCATGCATTCATAAATCATATAATTAGACACATTATGAGTTTACTTTAAGTTATCCGAACATACCTGGTATTCGTTTTGGTGCTGTGTTTTAGTTATTCTGAAACCTTTCGTTTTCCTCGATTGACCTCCGGAATTTGTTCCTCGGGGTTTGTAACAAAAAAATTAAATCATTAACTCTCCACATTATACATTTCAAGTCTAAATTCCACCCCTAGTCCAAATGATCGTTTTGCCCCTAACCTTTTACATTTTTATAATTTAGTCCCTAGGCTCGTATAATGAAACACATGCAATTTCTACCTTACCAAGCCTAGCCGAACACTTCTCCCTATTATGACAGCCCACATTTTCCATTATTTTCTCATTTTTACCACACATTTTACAACTTTTGCAAAAATGTCCCTTTAAGGGTTTTTCATGAAAATCACCTAGGAAAAGATGTTTAACACACATCCAACTTTCATATTCCTCCATAATCCATCAAAATACAAGTAACTCATGCATGGGTAAATTTTTAAACATGAGCCCTAGCATGAAATATGGGTAGAAATGGAAAAAGTAAGCTACCGGGGTTTCAAAAATACAAATAACATTAAAAACAGGATTTGGGAGCACTTACTATTGAGCTTGAAAAGCTTGAAAATTCTAGGTATGGAGGGATTGAGAGTTTAGGCTAGTACAAGGGAGAAAATGGCTGATTTTTGGTTCATTTTTCCCATTTTATTTCATTAAAATGCCAAATAAACAAAATACCCATAAGCCCTTTTTTTAAAATTTCATCCATGCAAGCCCATTTTTTGTTCAAAAACTTAGAAATTGGGAAAATTTCTCTCTAAGACCTTCTAATTTATAATCTAAAACAATTTCATACAAATTGCTTCTAGAATCCAAGTTTTACAATTTGTTCAGTTTAGTCCCTAATTTCCAATTGGACACCTTACTCAAAGAATTTCTTCAAGAAACTTTAACACATGCATATTATCATACTCTAGGCCTCATAATAATCATAAAATAAATATTTTGATGTCTATTCTGACTAGGCCCTATTTCGGGATGTTACAAGTGAGAATAAGAGAAATATGGTGAGAAAGAGGGAGAGAGAGTGTTCATGTGAAAAAGAGGGAAGGAGAGAGATATAAAAAAATAGCTTTTTTTTTAAATTTTAAACACCTGGCCTTCTCTAATTAGTGGAATTTTTTTTAACATCCGTTTAAAATTGGAGTTAAAACCATAACTTTTGCAAAGTTTAGGTAATTAATTAGGAAAAAAATATTTAGGTATCAAAGTGAAAAAAAGATATATTTCAAGGACCAAATCATGAATTAATCCAATTATTTATATATTTACAATATTGGTACGACATAAGTGGCTTAAAAATGCAGGATGTTGCAACGCTGTGATGAAATCGCTATAAATAATTGTAATTTCGAGTCAAACATACTTCGAGTCCAATATCACGATGTTAGTTTTCGAATGGTTGTAACTATCTTTAAGTGACGATTACTTCAAATGCAAAGGCTGAAAAATTTTAATGGCATTGTAAGGTTGGGCCTATGACATGGCGATGTTGTGCTTCAAGAAAGCAATTAATGAATGGCAAAATACACAATTCACCACTCTAAAGCTTGAGATATAAAAACCATATTCTCATGCAATTTTTAGAGGGTGGAGAGAGAGTAGAGTTCACTTTTTTTAGCTTAGTGTTAGTAACCTGTAACACCTCTATACCCAGTTTGATCCAAGGAACCTGATATAGGAATATTACATTTGGTGCCAAAGTGATTTTGGTTAATCACTAATAATTTGAACATTTTTAAAAAATTTAAGTTTTCATAAATTATATTTTTGTCCCTACTACTTGGAACACACTTAATCTTTGTAAGTACATGCCATTCTATTCAAACTTTTAAAACATAACCTCTTGGCACTTGGAGATGTGATGAGATGGATGCTCACAACCTCAATTACAACTCTTCAAAATCACTATACCTAATCTGCGCACGGAAAATAAAACTGTACGCTCAGTAAAACTCAGTGATATTTCTATAATCTAAATATTTAAAGACATGATAATATAATAATCACAATTAAATTATGAGGACATCTTAATGTCTAGTATCATGACTATCATTTTTTTTATTAACCAATATCCTATTCGCACAATTGTATATAAATGGTTATTCACATATCAAACCATATTTACTCGTACAATGGCATTAGTCATGTAATACTCAATTTATGAATACATTATTATATACCATACTCAATTTTCATCACTTGCTATACAATAGCTTTCCATAATTTGTTCACATATCATTTAAACAAATGGCACTATCTATTATATATTCAATTCATGAGTATTTAACTCATGTATTCCATGTATTTACAACATATTTCACATTCTATTTTCAATTCACTATATCAATTTCATTTCTCATACCATGCCTTTTAAATATCAATTATAAAACTTTATTATATGTTTACCCCTATTAACACGACTTGGACTCGGACGAATACACAGATCCAACCAAAACACACCAGTTTAACACCCAGTAGCTTATCGGATAATTCGAAGTAATAATTTGACACCCAGTGTCTCATCAGCTAAACCGAAGTAAATTGGCACCCAGTGCCTCACGAATTAATCCGAAGTAATAGATTGATACACAGTGTCTCATCGACTCGTAGTCGAAGAATCCCTGAACTCTTCCAATCCTATGGCATGCCATCTATATCCGACTCAACCCGATATAGTTAATAGGGTTCCAATTCACTTTTCAAATACAACCAATATTCATTTCAATTCAAATACTCAATCTATTCAATATATATATACTTATTCAATCAATATAAATTTAATAAATTCATCACATATTAAATCCATCTATTTCAATTGCAAAACACAATAATTCTCACCTCAACACTTTCCATTACATTAAATAAAAAATACAACAATTAATAACTAGTTTCGGATTATAGAAATATAAACCAAAAATTTTGAGCTATTCGACATCGACTTTATGTTTTCCCTTTTTAGTTGATGGTTCTGGTATGACGTTAGCTACGGAATTAAAACAATTAAAATTCATCAATAGAACACAACTCAATTTCATATTTAATATTTCAATTTTTACTCAAATATTGCCTAAATTTCAATTTAGTCCCTAAACCGAGACTAACTTTTATTCTTCACATTTAGTTCTTTATTTCTGTGCAAATTCCACTTTAGACTAAATTCAACTCCCTATTTTCACGTAAATCCCTAAATTTCAATTTTTTTACAATTTAGTCCCTATTACTCAAAACTTATAATTTTTTCCACAATTCAATCCCTTTCTCAATTCTAACTTAAAATCTATCAATTTAATCCCTAATACTCAAATTATTCAACATAGACAACATCTAAAAATCTAATAATTTTTAAAATTTCAGTATAGGTTAAGGAGGATTTAATACTAGGATTTCAAAAACATAAAAATTACAAGAAAAGAGACTAAATTGACTAACCAATTGAACTTTGAACCTTTGAAACCTTAACTTTTCTCTTTCTTTACCTTAACTTTTCTCTTTCTTTCTTTCTCTTTTTCTTTCTTTCTTTTTCCCCCTGTTTCATTCTATTCTCTGTTTCTTTTTCAATTCCTTTTTCTTTTCTTTTATCTGTTTTGTTTTAATTATAATAGTAATAATATAATAATAATATGGACTTACTTAATTAATAAGCAATACATATGTTTATTATTATTACACATGTATTTACCAACACCATCCACTTGTCAATTTATGGCTTAATTATTTATTTAGTCCCTTCACTTTTCCTCTAATATATAATTCAACTTTCTCCCTATATGCAATCTAGTCCTTACACCTAATTACTCTTAATTTAAACAAATTCACCTAATCAAAACCTAATTAACCACACAACTAACTTCGTAAATATTTTTAATAAATATTTATGAATCCGTTTTACGAAAACGGAGACTCGAAAGTACATTTTCCAATACCCGTGACTATCGGGTCGTTACATAACCTCTTAGAAAGGATTTTACTTACTTTTCTAACTATAGTTGAATTTCTTATAAATTTCAGTTTAGATCTATTTTATTTCTAGTTTCTCTTTATGATTTGAAGTTAGATTCTTAATTAAGCTGAAGATTTCAAATTCAAGCATGGACAACTTTAGCCATAGATGTTTAAAGCTTTGATGGATCTCCTTATTCTTAGTGTTTTAGACTTTTATCCTTTGTTTTAATTTCTCTCTTTCGAATGTATTACTACTAGTTACTAGGGCCAAATGCAATTCCAGTTGCAACTCAAAGAACATCTAGTAAGTCATTATAACTTACTTTATTTGGTTGGTATATTTTAACTAAATCATAAGAGAAAAATCGTTAAAGGGGCTAAATCTGTAATTTTTCAAGAATGAAAAGGGAAAAATGGAATAAGTTAAAAGATTATAAAAAGAAAAGTTTTTTTCTCATAAAGTACCATACTTTATGAAAAAAATAATTATATAAGTGTTTAAATGAAATATTTGAGAAATTATTGAATTAAGTATTAAATTAGAAAATAATTAAGTAAAAGTAAAAAGAATTGAGAGTTAAATTAGTCAGATTAAGAATATTAAAGTGAAGTGAATTATATTATGAAGTATTTGTGGATGAGAATATGATTAAGAGTATATTATGAAGTATTTGTGGATGAGAATATGATTAAGAGTATATTAAGTTAATACAAGAAAAGCAAAGTATAGTTAATATTAGTACATCAAGAGAAATGATTAAATTTGAAAAGAAATTAAACTAAATATAAAGTAAAATAAAATTATGATACATGAGTCATGAGGTTTCGATATATATATATTTCAAAGTTCTGATACATAAAGATTCCAAAGCTAAAAATGAATAGTAATCTAGTACAATTTTTTATACTTATAAACAATATATCAATATTTTTGTTCTTAAAACCATGTATTGACTTGAAAATACTCTAGTGAAAAATTTAGGGATCTCTAATTAAAATTTTATTAGTAAATGACTTTAGAAAATGATTTAAATGTCATATAGAGTCACGATAAAGTTAGAAACTTGGGTAAGGGTTAGAGATTGCAATTGAAAAATTTTAATGTGACACTCCTTATCCATATATGTTAACAAGTCAAGTAAAAGGTATTACATTTTCAGTGCATATTTGTAACGAACCGAAAGTTAGTGGTGTCGGAAAATGTAGTTTCGAGATCTTGTTTCTGTAAAGAGTCCATAAATGTTAAATAGAGATATTTATGGAGCTAATTTATTGATGAATTAAATTTTGAGTAAGTAATTTTGTTGAATTGATAATTAATTAAGGTACAAAGACTAAATTGTAAAAGGTTATCAGTATAGGTTTTTAATTGGCCAAAGACTTAAAGACTTATATAACAATTAAATCAAGGTCTAAAATGGAAAATATACTATTTTAGAAACATTAGTGGATCGTAGGTGAACAAACAAATTTATATATTATAAAGATTATAATTATATTATTTATATTATAAATGTATAAAATAACAAAACAAATAAGGTGGAAAGAAAGAGGAGATAGTTCCATCTTCTTCATTCGCTCCAAAAGCCATAGCCAAGAAAACCAAAGAATTGACCAAGGGTTCCAAACTTTCGGTCTTTAATTGGTTAGTTCAATTTTGTCATTTTCTTATAATTTTTATGTTTTTGAGGTCATGGTAGTTTGATCTAGCTAGCCCATGTACCAATTTGTAAAACTATTAAAGTTTTAAAAAGTTTATTTTTATGATTTCTTAAAGTTTTAGGTGTTAAATTGATAGAATTTAAGCTTAGATGTGAAAAAAAGGACTAAATTGTAAAGCTAATAGATAGTTTTTTGCATTAGAGGCCAAAATGAATAAACTTTAAAATTGACAGTGGAAATAATAAATAATAGTGAAATCATATTTCAATTTGGAGCTTTAAATTGAAAGTTATGCTTGTCCCGATTTTAGGGACTAAATTGAATAAATTACAAAATATGTATGACTTAGAAATTGAATGTATTTTGATATGAAATTTGATACTGCATTATTATTGAACTATCATTTGTAGCTAAAGATGATGCAAGATTGTCGAGAGAGAAAGAAAAGGCGAGAGTTGACGACAAGTGATATAAGCTTTTGATTTGTATTTCTATGATCCGATTCAATGTAATTATTGCTTGTTCATGCTAAATTGCATGATTTAGTCATGAGGTAGGTATATAATGCTTGTATGAGTTAAGATGATTAAGATGGTATAATGAGAAAAAGGACTAAATTGAATAAAATAGAACGTTACATGACTTACTTTATATATGAAATTAGTATGAAATTGAGTTGAAATTTGTTACATACGGTATTGGAATGGTAAATTGATGATGAAATTGAGATTGATAGAATGTGAATTGAAATTATAATGGAATTGGAAATTGGTTACCTATTAAATGTACAATTTATACTTCGGTTTATCCAATGATGCACTATGAGTGCCAGTATAATTACTTCAACTTGTCCAATGATGCACTGTGTATGCTAATATAATTAATTTGACTTGTCCAATGATGCACTATGTGTGCCAGTATAATTGCTTCGGTATATCTTATAATGTACTTACTTGTCGATATATTTTCTTCGGTACATCCAATGATGCATTTACGTGCCAACATAATTGCTTCGGTTTATCCAATGATGTACTATGTGTGCCAGTATAATTACTTCATCTTGTCCGACGATGCACTGTGTGTGCCAGTGTATTTCTTCTGGTTTATCTGATAATGCATTACAGTGCCAGATTGAGATGCAGTTTGGTTAATTCGTATATCCGTCTTGAAATCTGAGTAAAGTCAATAGGATTATATAAAAATTGATTTGGCTAGGTTATATGGTAGATTAAAATGAAATATTAATTGATTTAGTATAATTACTCATATATGATTGTGATATTCGATAGCACGTGAAAGACCATGTGAATTGGCTAAAAAAGAGCCCTGGGGCCAACTAAGTATTTACGAGCCAATAGACTCGAAAGTGGTTGAATCAATAAAATCGAATTGAATATATGAATTGATGAATATGTACATATATGAGTATATTCCATAAATGGTAATATGAAATGATCAAGTATGTTTGAAGTGTAATATATGGGAAATGGTTAGATAGGTGCTATAAAGTAAGATAGGAAATAACCAAATGAATTGATTACTAATTCTACATTACAATTTGGTATACGAATTAGTTGAGCAATAGATTTGAATTGATTATTTTAATTTGGGTAACATATATTTTATATTGATTTGAATTATAGAAATACCAATGAGTTCTATCGCTCAGTGTACGATTTATTTTTTTCTATACGCAAGTTATGTCCCAAATGAGACCTTGAGCATTGACTTCAACATCTAGTTAAGATCTCAGACTCGACAATATTTGTATAAATATTTTTTGTTGGTTATAAGACATGTACCTAGGTTGAGTCAAGTTTGGGATATAAAGTTCTATGTATCTGCACTTATGGTTTAAATGGTTAACATTAGAATTTGGTTAAATTTATATAGCTTGAAATGGAGTTAAAGGTAGTTTGAAATGGTATAAGATGTTACATACATTTAAATATGAACTTGGTGAAATAGGTAAGTGTGTTAATGATTAAATGGCTTGCATTAGGTAAATGGATTGCAGGTGATAAGGTATTGACCTAATATTCTATAAGGTTTTGAGATGCAAGAATTGATGCTATATAGTTGCATTTATTGGCTGGTTAATGTTTGAATGTGTTTAGAAACTTGGTTGGACAATTTCAGGATGAAGTTCAATTAGGAATTGCAGAAATAGTATGTGACGTCGCGACGTTAAACGTATTTCATCGCGATGAAAATGACCTATAATGTCACGATGCGACGAGAGACTTTGTCTTCTCGACAAGGCCAAAACAATATGTCACGACGCGACGAGGCCAAAACCTAATTTGATCGGTTTAGTATTAGAGCTTTCGTAAGTTCGTATAAGTCTTGAGAATAATTATTTATCATATCACTTGCTTATATTACTCGTATTTGTTTATCTAATGATGTGAATTGCATTTAAATTTGATTTTAGTTGCTCCGAAAATGAATATGACACCTTGTAACTTGGATCCGGCGATCGGCTCAGGTATGAGGTGTTACAGTATTTGTGTAGGTAAACTATTTTTCTCATCAATTTACAATTAATTTTTCAGGGAGGGAGGGCTTACCGAGAGAGTGATCTAGGTTGGCGTATAGGATGAGGTTGCAACTTTGTAAGTAAGTTGAACTTAAATCACATCTTGCACTTGTTGATTTATAGTTGATTACTTTTTGAGCAAGGGCCCGTAGGTATAAGAAGTTTTTGAAATATGTAACCAAACTTTTGTATCCATATCTTATTTTATAACTATTAGACAGTTTGTCAAGTTACAACTGAACGAAACCTAAAATCCGAATTTAATGAATTCACAATTGATATCAAAGTTAAACACTTGATGTATTAAGTGGATATCATGTCATTTATTTGTAATTGAGATGAAATGATCATTAATCTTAAGACCCACCATGCTGGACGGAACAAACTATGACTCTTGGAAGGTAAGAATGATCTCAATTTTGACTGGTTGGAAACCACTATCCAGTGATTTAATTAGTGTGAAGACTTCCAAATATGAAGTAACTTGGACCAATGATAAAGAAAAATTGACTAATGCGAACTCCAAAGGCCTCAATGCAAATTTCTATGGATTTGAATTGATCCTCAAGAATTTGGACGAATCTCTAAATGCTTAACTACTAGAAGAGCTTGGACTATTTTCAAAATTGCTCATGAAGGGACTAGTTTTATGAAGTAGTCTAAACTTCAGATGTTGACGGTAAAATTTAAGACTCTAAGAATACAGGATAATGAGACCTTATCTGAATTCTATGCAAAGCTTTGTGACATCTTAAAAAATTAATCTTTTGCCCTTAGTAAAGAATACTCAATTTTGAAGCTGGTGAGAAAGGTGAATGACTATTATTGATGGAACAAATGACATTGACAATATAAGAATTGATGAACTCACTTGTTTATTGTAAGCCTTAGAGATGAACCTTGATTAAATCCAATCTCATTAATTTTTTTGACATCCCAAGCATACCAAACTCGAAAATGGTCTCATCGAAATATATCTAAACCATAGCTTAACCTAAGTTCAAAGTTAGAAAACAAACATTTTATAAGAGATTCACTCTTAATTCTTCTATAAATATCCCTCGTTTATGATAAAAGGGACACAAGATCCATCATTAGTTACCTTGTACTAAAACATCACCCTAAAACTTCCACCTCGGTTTTTCTATAGATTGACAATTCTTAGGCCCTATTCTTCGACATCCTTTATTTGTCATAAATGTTATTATTTTTCATCTGTCCAAAATTATCACACTAATCTCATTTACGGATAATATTTGAACGACGTGGAAGCCACACAAGCCCAAAGCCCGAAATGGATAGTGACCGTAAATAGTAACAAAAGAGAAACGATAGCCAAAATCACCCCCCAACCAAAAGAAAAGAAAGAAAAAAAAACGACATAGTTTCGACAGGAAATTTAGCAAATCCTCTTGGGATATTTAAACTCTTTGACTCCACAGTAGAAATTGATGAATCATCCATTTGAATGGTTTGTCATAAGCCTGACCCACTTAAACCATCCCACCTGTCTTCCTCTTTCTTAGCACGTGTCCCCCGCGAAACCCTAACACCTTTCCCTTCTCTTTCTTCCCCATTTCCTTACCTCCTCATCGACTCACTCTTCCCATTACAGCTACCACGCACACCATCACACTGGATCACTTCTTTTTAACTCTACCAACTACCCAAGTTTGTTTCTCACCCTCCCAAACTGTTTCAAACGCCAATTATAGAAACAATAATTTCTTCTCTTATTTTTCACTTATGTTGTTCTTTTTAATCCTCAATTTTCAACCCTTTGATCAAGGAAATACTAGAAGGGGGAAAAAATTTATATAAATTCCCTTCCACTTCACTTTCCCCTTCAACGCCTTTAAACAGGTCTTCCTTTCTTTCTTTTTCTTCTTAATTTTGTTTTTGTTTGTAATTTCAGAGCATTTAGAAGCTATTTTTTTCCCTCTGTGTGTGTGTGTGTGTGTGTTTCTTCATTAAATTTGAGTTTTTTGTAGTTTCAAGATCTTTTATCTCATGCTTTAGTTTTTTATTATGTAGTTGGACTTTTGCTAATTTCTTTTTCTTCTCTGAACTTTAATGTCCAGTTTTTTTTTTCTTTCTCATTTTAGCTTTGCTTATGTTTTTTGACTGCTCACAATCCCTGCGGGTTAAGGCCTGAATATTAAGATTAGCTCGTATTCTTTGTGCTAATAATGAATTAATTAATGCGTTTTGTTTTGGAAATACGAGGGGTAAATGTTGACAAACTTTAAAACGGATACTGCCAATTTCTGCTGTTTCTTCTCACCTTCTAAATGTTTGGCTAATATATGAATTGTTGAAACTTGTACTGTTTCTGGAAGGTAATTATGGGAATTGAAGAATTGCTTTGTTTTATTATTATTATTATTATTATTTCAAGGTTGTCGGTTATGGAAGAGTTGTTTTGTGATACTCTACTTTGTTTCCGATATCACAAAATCAGTTACAAATATGGTTTTCTTTGTCTCCTTAACTTGTTAGGACAAGAATAGATGTTTTGTTTTCTTTAAGTTAGTTTTATGGAGGATCGAAAGAACCCATGTGGTTTTCCTTTGGAAAGGTTAGGTCTTGTGCTGAACCATACACTGGTGAGCTCGGTTTGGTTGTACTATCGTTCTTGTTTGAAATGGTTTAACTTTACCATGCCAATGCCGAACTCTATTTGTATTTATGTTCTATGCATCATGTTTTGGCTCATCAACGTAAAAACTTTGTCAAGGCTCGGTTTTGCTTTCTGATGCATGGTTTTCACATCGGGGTCGCAGGTGCTTTCTAAAAGCGGTCGAGGACATACGGATTTGATTCTTGATTTCTTGAAATTAAGACGTTTACATAAGTGTGATATGGGAACGGAAGAGGAGAGCACACCAGCCAAGCCTTCCAAACCTACTGCCTCAACTCAGGTTATTTACGTATCATTCTTGCCTTCTCATCGCTAACGTGTGGGTTACTTGTGCTGACATA
Organism: Gossypium hirsutum; assembly: GCF_007990345.1. Classification (NCBI taxonomy): domain Eukaryota; kingdom Viridiplantae; phylum Streptophyta; class Magnoliopsida; order Malvales; family Malvaceae; genus Gossypium; species Gossypium hirsutum. The sequence goes on along the minus strand of NC_053435.1, from coordinate 16,038,623 downwards.
TTTACTTTGTACTTATAGGAAATGCCAACAACAGTGTCATATCCTGATTGGTCGACCCAAATGCAGGTTAGTGGACTAATGCCCTTGAATCATGGGGTTTTATATACTTTCTAATTGTTAATCTCATTTATGTAAGTAACCATTTGAGCTTACAACTCTGCTTGTTGTTTAGGCTTATTATGGTGCTGCAGCTACTCCTCCATTATTTGCCTCAACCGTTGCTTCACCAACCCCGCATCCATACATATGGGGAGGCCAGGTGATATGAAAACATGATTTCGCAATATTTTGGTTCTTTATTTGATGAGAGATATGTTCTTACTTTTTTCGTTTTTGTTGATAATCTTTCAGCATCCTCTAATGCCTCCATATGGTACCCCGGTTCCGTACCCAGCTGTATATCCTCCAAGGGGAGTGTATGCGCATCCTAATATGGCACCGGTAATTAGTTTTTTCTTTCCTTATTTGCTTCCTTTTGCTGTTTGTATTTCTTTTAGACTCTCAGTTACTACGTAAAGTAAATGCCTTTTTCTCTTTCCAAATTGTCTATAGATGCCAAGTTCTGCACGGAATAATGGTGCTGATGGAAAGGATCGGGGTGTGACCAAAAAGCCCAAGGGATCTTCGGGAAGCAAAGTTGGAGAGAGTGCAAAGGCCACTTCAGGCTCGGGAAACGATGGCGGCTCTCAAAGGTGCATGATCCTTTTGATGTTTCAGTATTTTTTTTCCTTGACACAATGTTCACATTCATTCTTGACATTGGGTTTTAGCTGAAAAAAGTTATTCAACTTTTGTAACAGTGGTGAAAGTGGCAGCGAGGGTACATCAGACAGAAGTGATGAGAGTAATCAACAAGTATGTGCATAATTGTTCCTTATTTAATTATCATCAACGGCACTGACTGCTTTGGGTTTTCAGATTCCTTCATCAACATGCTTTACTTGCTATCACGTTTATGCTCAAAATTGTCCTTTCTAATGAATATGTACTCCTTTTTCTTTAGGAAGTCAATGCTGGCAAAAAGGGAAGCTTTGAGCAGATGCTTGCAGATGGTACTTTAAGTTTCCATATCTAATTTCTTGCTTTTGTTTTAGGATAAATAGCAAAACGAGCTTCAGATTATTTTGAAAGTAAACAAACTTACTCCCTGGAAATGTTATAAAACCCAGAGTGGGGAAATTGTACTGAGGGACCAAGTCCAAGTGTATGAAAAAAAAAGAAAGGAGCTTAGTGAGTTCTGGTAATAGACTTGGGGGTCGATTTTGTAGATTTTATATACTGTGATAGTTTCCTAACTACAATCACCTGTTATTACCAGCCAATGCACAGGGTAAAGCTGCTGGGGCTTTAGTTCCCGCAGAACCCATAGTCTCTATGCCTGCAACTACTTTGAATATAGGAATGGACCTATGGAGCGCTTCCCCTGCTGCCACAGGAGCTGCAAAAACCAGACCTAACGCATCTGGCACTGTAGCCACTGTTCCTGCTGGCGCTATGATGCCTGATCAGTGGATTCAAGTATGCGCTTTTCTTGGTGATTTTCGTTTCTAATTTCACAAGTTCATTCCTTAGAATTCACTCAATTTCTAGCCAGTTGTTAAAACATGCCTTTTTCTTTAAGTTAGAGCATTCGGATGTGAGTAGATGGTTTGGTTTTCAAGATAAGTAAATTCAGTTTTTATCTAAATTGGTGATGTGGGTTCTTGCAGGATGAACGTGAGTTGAAAAGACAGAAGAGGAAGCAGTCTAACAGGGAATCTGCTCGGAGGTCAAGGTTACGCAAGCAGGTAAAATGGTTTATATTCTTCAACTAATGATTCTTGATCTAATTTCCGTATTGTTCAAGCTTAAGATCTGTAGCTTCTATTTTTGTGTTTCTGGTTTTACACTAGGCCGAGTGTGAAGAGCTTCAAGCCAAGGTGGAGAGCTTGGCAAATGAAAACCACACCCTTAGAAATGAGTTAAAGAAGCTGTCAGATGAATGCGAGAAGCTTACGTCTGAAAATAGTTCTATCAAGGTATAGAACAGCCGCCTCCACGCCACCCTTCACCTAGGATCTCTTTCTATTAACGCTCATCCCTCTGTACCTTGCTGATCATCGAGCATCATTTATTTATATCAAATTTGTTGCAAACAGTTCTTCCATTTACATTTGAATGTGTAATCAACAACTATGTTTTGCTGCTTCCGGTAACAGGATGAGTTGATGCGGATATGCGGACCAGAAGCGATAAGTAACCTGGAGCAAGGCAACCCTTCTTCAGTTGGTGAAGCAGGAGGTGATGAGGGGAATGGTTAATAAGAACCCTACGGAGATAACTTGAAGGTTCAGTGATTTCTTGGCATCCATGATTGTTCTTTTTACCATTTCTTGACTCGATAGGTCATTTGTTTTTATTACTAATCTATACCCTTTTAACCCTTTATAACTGTAATTTTATTTTACAAAAAAAAAAAAAAGGGAAAGAGTTTTAACCAGAGTTGAAGCTGTTGTGTTGTAGTCTATTGAGAATAATTTGAGAAATTTTTACCACATTTTGATGTAGTAGTGTTCTTATTTAAGATCTATATTATTTGGATTTGAATTTGGGCAAAAATATTTTTTTTTATTATATAAGATTTGACTTCATCACTACAGTTTGGCGATTTGATCAGTTTATTGCTAGTGACCGAGTCTGCATAAAGCCATGATTTTAAGGTTGGGCAAACATATTTAACTTGCCTGCTTTAACGACTTGATATCGGCTCATATTTTGTCTTTTTTCTAATTTTCTGTTGTTTGTTGTCGTGCTTCTCGATGAGCCATTGTGGTTGATCTTTTGAGATTAATCAAAACAGATATACTACATCATCTTGTATTTTTTATCAATTATTTAATGTTATTTTAGTTTTTTTTTTATGTTATTTACACATCATTTTGATGATTTTTTTTTAATATGAACTTTGGACTTTGAACCTTAACTTTAAACTCTAAACTTTAGATTTTGTACTCTAAACTCTAGATCCTAGGTCTTATACCTTAGACCGTGGATTTTGAACCTTAAATCTTGAGCTTTCAACCTTGAACTTAATTTCAAGACCCTAAACCCTTGGTGTAGAGTCCATGGTCCAGGATGCAGAATTCAAGGTCCGAAGTGCAGGATCTAGGGTTCAGGTGAAGAAAATTACCAAAATGATTGTTAATGAGATGGAAAAAGATACTGAAATTACATTAATAATTGGAAAGGGATACATGATGATGTGACGTCTCTGTTTTATATAATTATTTCTCGATCGATCAAGGTTTATAGATAAGCTGCTTTGAATGTCAAAGCAGTATACTTCTTGAGTGCTTTCTAATCAACTATTTTTCTTATTCTTGTATATTTTTGCACTCTTTATATTAGTCATATTTGGGAGAGTTGATATCATTTGTAAGTGAAGATTTTTGGATGAGAGGTTGCAACAATTGGGTTCATGAAACACCTTTGTCCTAGCAAAAAATTTGATTGTCCTAGCAATGAGCTCCATCACACCAATATCAACAAGGAGAGCTCTCGCTTTACTAATATCTCATTCCTTATTGTTAAAGTTTTTCTTGGGCCTACCTTGGATAGATGAATCATGAATTCTCACCATATTCAGATTGAGACCATTTTGAGTGTCCATCCAAGAACTGCTTTCGGTCCACACTTGGGCATATTTACCTTTGCTGCAAATATCACGTCCTTGAAGGATGCCTTTTTTATATTCAAGAGACCAAGGGTTTAACTTCCATTAATATCAAAAGCCTTAGTTCTACTATATTTTCCTTTAAGAATATAAGCTAGCGGAAAGGAGAATTCATTATTTTTTACGTTTGTTTGTTGAGAAAAGTATTGTTCATTATTCTCGCTTGACGAATGCCCAGGTCCCTTCTTGATAGTGGTTTGCAAAGTTTATCTCATAAACATAAGTGGAGTTTCTTTTGTCCCTCATCATCTCCCCAACAAAATGAATGCACAATTTTATCAATTTTTTATACCGAGGAGTTGGTATCAATACCAAAAAGTTTGATATCGATACAATACCTATTTAGAAATTTCTATTAGGTATTGACTTTAAAGGCACCGATACCCTTATTTCTAATATCAATACCAAATGGCAAGGAATTGATACTTGGACTCAAAATAGGACAAAAGACACTTTCAATAACTTCAAACACGTAATGTCGCACACCTAATTCAATCGTCGGATCCAAATGTGTGATGTCATATTACGTCACTGTATAACAAAATACATTCAATTCAAACATCAAAAGAATTCATATGCACACATTTATACACATTGATTTCATTTCATCAATTTACTAGTTTATAATAAGTTAATATCAAAGTTAAGACTCGAGTCCAAACTCAAATATTAAAATTCAAGTCTATGTCTCGAGACAAGGGTCTTTATCTCTCGAGACATGTCATAAATTATTTTAGAATTTTTAGCTTTGAAGTTAGCATGTCTCGAGACACTACATGTTGAGCTTCAAAGCAAGGTCCTTTACGTCTCAAGACTAGGTTTCAAGACCACCTCTGCCGTTTTTCTATTTTTGTTTTGATGTTTGAATGTCTTGAGACAAGGGGTTCTTGTCTAGAAACTTAGAACAGGGAAAAATCTATTTAGCTTTGATGTTCTTCTGTCTTGAGATAAAGGTCACTTGTCTCAAGACCTAGGAACAATTGTCTCGAGATTATACAAATGTCTCGAGACCTCGGGCTCTTGAATGCAAAATTTAAATGAAATTTATTTTAGTAGTCTAAGTCTCGAGTTAGTGACCAAATGGTCAAAATTTTGCACTTTTAAATATCCAAAGCCTTAGTCAAATAAACCTAAACATACTTAAAATAAACCACAAAACATATTCAACCAATTGACCTATCTAAACATATCCCAATTATAACCTTCAATTCATCATTACTAAACCAACCAATTTGCACATTCAAACCCACATAATCAAACATAATTAACTAGTAATCAAAAGATAAAATTCAACCAAGATAACATTATAAGTCACTTACCAAAAGTGTCAAAATTAACTTAGGCTACAAGTCAACCAACCTAGGTATATTTCATATGACTTCAAAACATATATATACATTCAAAATAGGATCGTAATGGCTTCCGAGCTGAGCTTGAGAGTTGAATGCTTAACCGTGAAATTTGTTTAGCTTTATCCAAAACCTATGTATGGAAAGAAACAAATCCGTAGCCTAAGTAATGGTTACTCAGTGGTGCTAACATAATTCAAATTCAAATATAAACATAACAAAATCAAATAAAAATAAATAACATGATAATTCAAGTTAACCGACTAATCATTTCATATTAATATCAAAGATATGTATATATATTGATAGTTTAATTATAATTTTATTTTATTCACAATAATGTTTTATTCAATTTCCTGATATAATTTTTGATACACCTTTAGGATATTTGCATCTAGTTTAACATATGGTAACATCAATATCTTATATCAATTTAATACATGTTCAATATATTATTTTTACATTATGATCCCTATCAACCACATGGGATATAATAAAGGATACTCGAATCAATTCGCCATCACATCAAGTACGCACCAAAGTGCTAATCGGGCATAAGTGCATTGATCCCACCAACCACACTAGAACACACCTGTACCCCTAGGGTATTAGAGAACTGTCATGTTATGTACGCGCATAGCGTTGGATCTCCAACCTATCAAAATGGAACCTGTGGCATGCCAATTATACTCATGACTCTATCCGAAAACGTTAATATGGAAAATATCATTAATATTAATCGTATTTCATCAAAAAGCATATATTTATCTATTCAACCAACCAAATCATCGCAAATCAGATAATTAAGTATATACGTAACTTTCGAATATATAACGTTGTTAGATTATCATTTTTAGACATTTAATGAATCAAACATATACATATATTTATCTAAAAAACTCGAATTATGATACCATAAATTAGATTAGATATTCATCGACGATTTTTCCTTTTCTTTTGATTTTTGATGTCCTGGCATCATCTTTAGCTATGTACGGTAAATTTAGGTATAGAAAATCCATTAGTTAAATAATTTGAACATAGAAATATGATAAACAAGCATGAATGCGCATTATACGATTTAGTCATTAAACATCTAACATCTGAAACACTCGGTTCTGACAATTTACACGATCAAAGTTAAAATTGGCTTAATAAATATAGTATAGAGACCTCTAATAATCATTATTTATTCTTAAAACTTATAGTTTTTATCATTTACAATTTAGTCCTTAACATTCCATAGTTTATCAAATGATCTAAACTAAATATGGTACCTAGCTTAACATCATTCATGCATGAATTGAACTTTTAATTTCAAATTTCCTAAGATTTCCATCAATGAAAAATTACATGAAATCTCACTAATTCATCCAATTGAACCAATGGGTCCTCAAAATCTATCATTTATAATTGAAATTCTATTGAAAATTAAGAAGAAAGAACTTAAAACTTCCTTTGATGTAGGTTTGGCAATGGAGAAACTTAAGAGAAAATTTATTGTAACACCTCTCACCCGATCCGGTCGCTGGATCCGAGTTATAGGATGTTACTACTACTATATCAAAGTAAAACATATACAATTCAAACCAATAATTAATTTAAACTCCAATTCACTCATAATTTCATTCGTAATATGATTTGTAAACAGATTCGAGAGTAAATCGAGCTTACGGAATCTCTAAAGTTGACCCAAACATGAAGAAGTACTAAACTGCAAAGTTTTCAAAATCTGAGTATAGGTATCGATACCAAGATTCAATATCGATACCATTTTGACATTCTGCCAAGTTTCAAAATCTAAAACAAGTCATTTTATATTGATACCATTATTTAAATATAGATACTTATCCTCAAGGATTGATACTTTATATTGATATCAATACCAAATTAGCATTCTTTTGTTTTAAAGTACAATTCATTTGGTTAAGTACTAATGCTCTGGTATCAATACGTAATGCCAAAAACGTCAAAATCATCGCATTTTAGTACTTATTCATGCTCAAATCAAATGATACCTAAAATGGTACCTTAGGCACAATCATAACTTGAACAAAACCATTTATAACACAATACATATAATCATCAAATGCTCCTAAGTTCAACTAACCAATATGCTATCACTTGGCACCAATTCACATCAAGTTTATATATAAGCCATTCAACCAAATCATGCTATTTCATACCATTCATCTATTCCTTACAACATGGCATTTCAAATGTATATTCACATAATATAATGCAAACTATGAACATGACCAAAATTCCATTACCTCAAGTGTTCAGATTCACTATGATTCAAACATTTTAACATTACAATTCGTTTGATACTCCGAAGTACATGCCATACGAATTCAAAATCTACAAAAAAAGGAAAAACAATAGGTAAACATTACAAAATTCTTAGTAAGCTCATATGCAAATAACAATTAACTTACCTCAAATAACAAGTACATATGTAAAACTAACATGAATAATCAAGTTTACCTAATTCATCAAAGCATAATACAATAAGGTGAGTTATATTCATATTCACACTAACCCCAAATCATTCATAAATATACAAATATTCATAATTGAAATTTGATCTTTCATTAGGATATATTTGAACATATGCACGACACATCTCATTTTCGTTTCACCTTTCATATTATTGTATTACCCGATGAAACTCAATAAACAACTTAATTACACAAATATTAATTTCATCAAAGGCTCATCTAAGTTGAGCATAACTATCATGTCAGGTTACGCATTCGGGCTAAATATTATATCGAAACATCAAATAGCTTGGCCAGAGCTATAAATACATGTAAGGTTATCAGTCCAGGCTAAACCTTTAAAACGACAACAGATTACAAGTCCAAGCTAAATCTGTGTCTCACGTATCTTCAAGTCTGCAACAAATGTTGGAGCTCAGTATAATCTAAAATCAACCAGTAACCGTGTGCAAGATACATTTATGAAGTTTCATCAGGGCAATTTCCATCGTACAAGTTCATAGTTATCCATTTTCAAATTATTCCAAGTCTCACCCTTTTTGTACTAAATTGTAAAAAATCAAAGTTCACTAATGTTATAGATATTAAAATTATAACATATATTTAATGTTCAAAAAATAAGTATACCATATGAACTTACCTGACAAAATTGGCAGACTAGTTGCACTGCAGGGATAATTAGTAATTTTTCCTTTTTCCCGATTATCCTCGACTTGAGTCAAATCTTCATCTATATAGTAATTAATTTTAAACTATCAATTTAAAATATCATATAACATTATTTTATATGTATATGAAAATGAATTTTAAATTTATAAAAATTCCCTAAAATTTTGCTTTTTATTCATTTTAGTCCTTAAAACCCAAAATGTCATAACTTCCAAATTTGAGCTTCGATTTCGAAACCAATATCAACTTCATCTTTCTATAGACTTATAATACTTATAATTATATAAATTTCATGCCAAAATCAAAATTATTATATTTTAGTCCCTATGTTCAAAATTAACAATTTCCACTTTACAAACTAGTCCTTTTTGCATATCTAAGCTTACAAACTAACAATTTAATACCAAAAGATTCAAGATTCATCAATGGTAACTTTTTTGAACTTTAACAGTTTCACAAATTAATCTCTGGTCTAGCTAAATCAACCTCCTAGGATTTCAAAAACACAAAAATTACAAGAAACGAGCTTGGAATCATTTACCAATTGAAGGACTAAAGTTGAAAGCTCCCAAACCCTATTTCTTTCTCTAAGTTTCGATGGAAGAAGGTGAGCATGCCATGCTCATGTTTTAATTTTTAATTTAATATATATACTAAGATTAATGGTTAATAATCTTAATTAATCTAATACAAACCTTAAGTAATTAACCATAATCATCATTAAACAACTATAAGTAGAAGATGTCATCATCATTAACTTTTATCACTTTTATGATTTAGTCCTTATAGCTTAATTGACTATCAATTCAATAAAATTCCTAAGTAAAAAATTAATATATTATTAAAATAGACTCGTAATTATTAAATGTTAATAATTACAGACTCGCTCATTAAAAATGGAGTTTCGAAACTATCATTGTCGACACCACTGAAAAACGGATTGTTACATTTTTTATTTCTTGTTTAGTTTTCTTAGCCGAAAGTAGGATCTCTCTTTTTTTTCTCCCATTTTTTCATCCATTTATACTTAGATTAGTGGTAGGATTATGTGTAATTAATTTAATTCAATTACTTAATGAAAGATCACTACATGAAACATTAATTATAATAATGATGTATGGATTTAATCATTTTATTCCACTATCTCATATTTATTTTGGTTTAATTATTCTATAGTTCTTAGTTTAATTTCTAACTACTTCCTTTTTCTTTTCTTAATTAAAATTTTTTAAGTGATTATACTTTTACAATTTAGCCTCTTTACTATTTTTATCAACTTATTTTAATTTAATAATACCCAACAATTCGACCTTCTCGATCTGTACTTGCCTCGTAATTATTCTATTTTAATTATTTATTAACTCAACCGAATTAATTTAGTTCAAAACCAAATTTTATGACACCATTGAAAATTGGATCGTTACAAAACATACATCCTTATTACCACAAGGCAACCTTAACTAATCTTAAGCCATTTACTAGTTCAAAATGACATTCAAACATGCCACAAACTAACCCTAAACTTGTATGCCATATTAACCTTAAGCAAACATAATCAAAACTTTAAATAGCATAATTACACAACTCTCTCATCATATACATATACTAAGGTTCTCTAAATAGAATAACAAACCTATATACAAACCAAACTAGTATCCATAACTTTAATGTTGAATTGACAATCCTATTCACGAACTCAACTTTAACCTACTCATGGAACATAAATCCATCGCGCTAAGCATTCGTTGAAGCTTAGTGATTCTTAATCTAGATCCCATATACCTTTTATTATGCTTTTTAGAACAACTATATATATATCATATGTAAGCTTTAGTTGGTCTTGGTGGCTCAATGATGGTGTCTTCTTAAGAGCTTACTAGTATTCTATTTTCTCTTTTAAGTGTTAGTTTGGGTTTGTTTATTGTTCATGTTCTACTAACCTTTTGGCTTGTTCTTCTATTTGAGACTTTAATAAATTTTATTTTGGTTGAGCAAAGTATATATATCACATGTAAGCAATATGATAATCAAGTATATTAACACAATATCAAACATTGTCATTTAGAATATGAATCACATATATTAATATTATTAAGAAAGGCTATGCAAGCGTTTGATAACATTACTATCATTTTGATAAGCAGTCATTGGTCTTTCCTATTTTACTATTTTCTTATCAATTCATATCAATATATATAACTCTTTTATTAATCCTCTAAGCAATTACATAATTACTATAATTTTAAATTAATTTCATTTCATTAAGAACACAATGATAATATATTAAATATTGTCATTTATGAATTTCAATTATGGCCCATATTAAATAACAATAAAATATTAAATTGGATATACGAAATTTATCCAATCACTACACCATTAGCACATACAATGCATCATATACATAAGTATATCATCCACCATATTGTGTGCATCATATGTAGCATAGTATTTCAAATATATCCTCCACCACACAATGTTGCATAAAGTGCATCATATGTAAGTATAACATCCACCAACCAATATCGCACATAATGCATTTATTAATCTTATACTTTTCCATATCTCATACACAATAATACACGATATTGCTCATTATTCTTATTGGCATGTGTTAGGATCAACCCGATTAAACAACAAGTAAAAAAATAGCGGAATAAATTGAGAAATTGAACACACAAATTTAACTTGGAAAAACCCCTCCAAAGAGAATAAAAAAACCACGGGCAAAGATAATTTTATTATAATGGCAAAAGAATGAAGATTACAAAAGATGGAGATAAAAACTAAACCCTGAAAACCCGAAAATAAAGAACCCTCAAAATGTAAACAAAATTCTCTAAATGTGTTATGAGTTCTAATATCTATTGGGTGTATTTTCTAAGATTATAAAAGAGCCTATTTATAGGCTAAATTCATAGGTCAAATAATAATAAAATAATCTAAACTAATCAGTGTTTGATTGAAACAAATAAATAGAGTTTAACTAGAAGATTATTTCTCAAATTTGACTGAAATATGAGTCACACTTAACAAATCTCTACCATGACTCATATTTCCACAACGCCATCTTTGCCAAAGCTTGCCACGATCCTATCTTGAACTATGCAGAGAATTAACTGAGCCAAATCCGTGCTTAGAAACTGGAAGACTTCTAGCCTTCGACTTGTACACTGCCAAATCAAAACTAACCCGAGTTTGATTTTCACGAACATAGTGCCCTAACTTTTCAAAACTTGCATCCAAAAGAGAACCTATCTTCAACGAAACGGTCATACTTTTTTCCCTCCTATGACCAAGTTGCCTCCGCTCCAAACAAGTTGACTTCGACTTTGTAACGGATAAGGGACATCCGATTTCACCGGTCACTGTAGAACCTTCCAGAATATAAAGACTACTAGTTCTTTTACCTTTTAACAAAACGAGAGCTCCACGAGATACTTTAATGTCGCTCGACTCGATGTTAATTCTGCATCCTTTCAAGTCTAAAATACTCAATGAGATGAGATTCTTTCGTAAATCAGGTACCTACCTAACATCTGAGAGTGTCTTAATCGTCCCATTGTGTATCCTAATTTTAACAGTACCAATACCAATTACCTTACTAGATGAATCGTTTCCCATGCGCACAACTCCACCTTCAATTGAACTGTATGTAGAGAACCATTCTTTATTCGGCCACATATGGAAAGAACATTTTGAATCTAGGATCTACTTAGACGTGAACTTGGAGTTATCGCTTATTGACACTAACAAAAAATAATCACCACTTTCATCGACCAAATTAGCACCAGCTATATCTTCCTCGTTATTCTCAGCAGCTCTTTTATTTCGCAGTTTATAACAATCTGCTTTGACGTGACCTAACTTTTTATAATAACAACACCTTTTGTCTCTTTTCTTTGATGCTACCAAAATGGAAGCTTGCTTATCTGCCTTGCTATCCAAACCAAACTCATTGTCGAGTTTGTCTCTACTCAACAAATGACCCTTCACATCTTCGAACAAGAGTTTGTCTCTGCCATAAATCAGGGTCTCTCTGAAAGACTTGTATGAAGGGGGTAAATAGCACAATAATAGCATAGCCTGATCTTCATCGTCAATATGAACCTCAACGTTCTTTAAATCATTTAAAAGAGTAATGAATTGACTAATGTGACTCTAAGAAGCTCACCTTCGTTCATACGAAACGTAAATAGACGTTGTTTCAACACTAAACGGTTAGCCAGTGACTTAGTCGCATAAAGAGTCTCTAACCTTTTCCACAAGGCGGATGGGGTTTTCTCCATCAATACCTCCTACAATACCGTATTCGCAACAACTGGATTGCAGACAAGGCCTTTTCATCAAGATCTTCCCATTCTATTTGATTTAAATTCTTAGACTTTTTCCCGATAACAACCTTTTTCAAACCAGTTTGAACTAGAATTGCCATCATCTGAACTTGCCACAGATTGAAATTTGTCTCACCATCGAACTTCTCAATTTCAAACCTTGTTGCTGCTATATCTGAATGGGTTGATCTATGAAAATTGAACTACCTCTGATACTACTTGTTAGGATCGACCCTATTAAGCAACAAATAAAAAAATAGCGGAATAAATTGAGAAATTTAACACACAAATTTAACGTGAAAAAACACTTCCAAAGAGGATAAAAAATCACCGGCAAAGATAATTTTACTATAATAGCAAAAGAACGAAGAGTAGAAAAGATGGACATAAAAACTAAACCCAAAAACTCAAAAACAAATAACCCTCAAAATGTAAACAAAATTCTCTAAATGTGTTATGAGTTCTAATATTTAATGGGTGTATTTTCTAATATTATAAAAGAGCCTATTTATAGGCTAAATTCATAGGTCAAATAATAATAAAATAATCTAAACTAATCAGTGTTTGATTGAAAAAAATAAATAGAGTTAAACTAGAAGATTATTTCTCAAATTTGACTAAAATAAGAGTCATACTTAATAGCATGCCTATTATATCCATTTCTATTTGCACCAAGTTTATTAGGGCAATTGTATTTATTCTCTTATCAATTCACATTATGGACACATATACCTTCTCAACATATTTTAAATACATAAATCTCAATTCATTGGCTTATTTCTTTATCAATTTAGTATATATATTCAATAAGATCATATCTTATATTATTCATACTTTTCCCAATTCAATTCAAGACACACACACATATAATCATATAAATATTCAAATACAAGCAATCTCTTTTTTAACCAACAAATTGATGGACTCTTTCATCTATTAATATGCATAAAAAATTCAATCTCACAGCATTTCATTTCACCTTATTATCTATACATATTACTATCAAAAATTACCTATTACACTTACCTTTTGCATATGTCCTTTACAAGATTTAACAATATTTATATGAACCACTATACATGTTTACAAACAACATTGATTCGCCTAAACACACTTACTCAAAACGCCACAAATTGATCAACAATATTAACAATGTAGGCACGACATTATAGCAAGCATGACGATGTCAACTTGTAATATAGTAGTTACAATGGAAAACTTAGGTAAGTACTCCAAGGATCGTTCTTCCACAAGGATTGATAAGGGAAAAAGTGCTAATATGTTAACTTACTCACAAGATAATTATTAGTCTACTCGGTTTTAATATTATTAATGCAAATTGATTTAAAATCATAAAGAATTAATCTATCTTAATGCTTAAGTAACCTAGTTATCTACCTCATTTTCCTTGCTTGGACTAGGCAAATGAATTAAATAATAGTTAATTAATCAATTAGTTAACCATGATTACACTGACTACTATTCTTAGCTAGAATTATCCTCTCAGTCTCATTCTAATCTAAGAATTACCTTTTAGGATCTTTTCTTAATCTCACCTAATTAATAACTCATCTTTCAGTTTCATTATTTGGCATGATCGTATTAATATATACTCGATAGAATCTCCTTTTGGTATCATCTATCTGATTTTCCAACTAGAGTTGTCAATTTTATTTTACTAAACAAGTTAACACAATAAAGCAATTGATGAAATCAAAACAAGCATGATAACCTCATTCAAAAACTAACATCATAATCAACCATAATCAATATTTAGAACATCATCAATGAGTTAACACAAAACATCATTCCAAACATAAATTCAATAAACAAAATATAAGTTTGAGTTTAGAAATGCTTAGCCAAAGTAGCTCGAAGCTAAGTTTTGCATCAATCTCGACTTTACAATGTCGACCATAAGAAAAAGTTAAAAGAAATCCTCTAAAGGATCAAGAACTAGCTACAATGTTAAGAACCTCTACCCAAAAAAAAAAATGAAAGAACAATCTAATTAATCTCGTAATTTCTCTAATTCTATTATCTTTCTTTAACTTTTTTATCCATAAATTTATTTATATTAGGTTGTTAAATGACTAAAATGACCTCACTTAAAATCTGGCTTAACAAAGGTTGAAAGGAAAAATTCCTACAAAATACCCTTGAGTAACTATTAGGGGTTTCAGATCTGAGACTTGATGTCGTGACGTTAAGGCTCGTGGCATCGCAACATCAAGGCTTGCAGCACCATGATGTCGTGAACAAATTTCTCCTAGGCCAGTGCAAAGCTTTCACATTGTGGCCTCAAGGTGTTCATGCCATGACTTCAAGGAAAAATGTCGTGGCTTTTAGCAGATCCATGTTGCAACATTACTCATTGACTTAGATGCCTTTCATTACTCGATCAATCCATATCATGCCCTCAAGTTCTCAACGTTACGGCATTGCAAGGCACTTTTGGTCATTCAGTTCTAAATAGTGACTTAGTCGCAACCTTTAACAAAGGCCACTTCATACTTGATCAATATTCCATGTCATGGTGCCCAATAGTATCATGTCTGTCACATCCCAAAAATTGGGTTGGTAGAAATTGGGTTAATGAACTGATAGTGGTCACGCCTGAAATTTTTTTAATGATCAAGTAGTGGTGGAGATGTCTTTAATGATATGTGTTCGAATCCCTTCCCTCACATTATTTTTTGTGTGGTGCAATTTTACTTCAAACCTTAGCAAAGATCATACCATGTTTTAAAATAAATGTTGTAGTTTGTGAATAAGCTAGTGAGTAGTTAAGTGGTTAAGAGCTTTAATAAATTCTTAAGGGTCTTAGGTTCAAGTTTCCATACTCTCCATATTTTTATTTATTTTTCTACCAAATTTGAATGGTTAATACCCCCTTTGTCATCCACTTGTTTCCTTGCATGGAAGGATTTCTTTCCTTTCTTAACAAGTCAAAATGCCATCTACTTACAAACATGATCCCCTTTTTACTCCATTGTCCCCTTAATACACCTTTTTCATCATCTTTACCATGTGTGCTGATTCTTTACACCTAGACAATTGAATAACATGTTTTGAATCATTTTTCATTACACTGCTCTCCTTATTGCCATCCCCCTCCTAGGTTCCTCCTCTTTTTTCTCCATTTTTCTTTTACTTTAGCCATCTACCACCGCCTATTTCACTATTTTTCCTCTTCTCCTCCACCACTCACTTGCCAACCAAACCACCGCTAGATCTCACATTTATTGCCGCTCCTCTCATTTGTGTTGCTCCACTACTGCCCTAGTACCACCGTTCACCACCATGGCCACCACTATTATGCACTACCATCGAAAATAACTCTCATTTTCTATCTTCTTCTTCTTCTCTATTTCTTTTTCCCTTTTCATTCTCTCTTTCTTTCCTCTAGTATCGCAACTCCCATCTCCCTTCCTTCTCCGTTGAGTTCTCGCCGGACCGTCGCCACCATGCCTTCACCGGTTTTGGTGATCTTTCCATTTTCTTCACCATTTTCTGATTTGTCATCCTCTTTAGTAATAAAAATCTTAAATCACTATCGTTTTAAATTAATTTATTTAAATATTTTACTTTTGATTCTCTATTTCAAGTGATCAATTTTTATAGATAAGACTTCCCCTACGCAAGATCCCAGTGATCCATCAAACCTCTCTATTCAATCGAGTTAAAGGTCAATTTATACCATTCTGGAAAGCTCCTATTTTATAAACAAAATCATCGTACGAATGATTATTTATTAGAGTATGTCCTAAATGGATGATTTGTTTTATGTGAGTAATAAAACAAGTGTGTAAAATACGATTTTTTAATAAAAAGTCACTTTAATAATAGATCGACACTCTATTGGTTAAGAGTTGGGTGTGGGTATTAGAGTGGTGTTTCGCATCGGATCTACTATCAAGTGTGGGTCTAACTTAGTATAAGTTATATATATTGTTAAAATGCTTAAAAAAATATTATTACTTGATCTATGTTTTGTATGAATACTTTAAGTATTCCAAAATAGAAGATTAAATCCATCAAAATGGACTATACGAGTAAGTGTTTCTGAACCAACTATTTTGTGAAAACATGTTGTGTGGTTATGTTTATTATTGATTTGAAAAGCATGTTGTTCTCATTCTCATGTTATGTGACATTATGGCATAAATGTTGTATATGACTGTTAAAAAGTGATGTTTTATACATCGAGATAATGTGTAAATTACATGTTAAAGCATGCCTATGTGATACTATTTAAACAATTGGATGATCATGATCCACACGCCTAAAAGTGAAAATATGTTTATTGTGGCCATATTACATGCATGGGGTGGGACATGTGTAAGGAGAAGTACTGGCAGCTTATCTGCATTACTAGTGGCTTGACCACATTACTGGTAGCTTATCTGCATTACTGGTGGCTTGTCCATAGATGGGAGTGATTGGATGGATGAGTTCTGGAGAACTTTATTTTGGAGTGTAGCGGTGATGGGTAGGATGTTTAAAATAAATTTGCATAACTGTTTATAAAAATCGCATTGTCATGATCATGTGCATAAAGAGAATTGATTATTTTGTATGATGATTATATGTTTATTGATTTTTATTTGTTAAAAGACTCACACTGGGCTTTAAAAGCTTACTCCTTTAGTTTCATAACCTTTCAGGTAATACTCGGACTTAGGGCTTGGATTCGGTTGAGCCTCTCGGATAGATTTTAATGAGTTTATAAACTACTGAGATTGGGACACCTTTAACCCTTATCCATCGCCAGAACAGGGTTACAGAGTATTACTAGACTTTACAGACTAATTACGAATAATTCATTACCTTTATTATACAGATCAAGAATCAATCATATAACACTCATATTATCCCTTAGATGGGCCCTTGAGGCCTAAAATACACTTTAGAAGTGACTCGAGACTAAACTGGACACTCAGGGAATTTTTCCCAAAATCTTAAAATTTTTTCTTAAGAATAGGGAACACACGCCTGTGTGACCGGCCATGTGAGCCACACGGCCATGAGGCACGCTCGTGTCCTTTCCTGTGTAACTATCTGACCTAGGTCACACAGCCAATCACACGCCCGTGTGCTTGGCCGTATGTTAAATCCTGGGCAATCTATTTTGAAATTTTAAAGTGCAGAGGACACGGCCAGACTACACGCCCATATGCATGGCCGTGTGTCACACACGGCTGAGACACACACCTGTGTGGACAAAAACAGGTCATTTTAAGGTCATTTTTCTCACCCTTTTTGGCATCAACCTACACAGAACATTTAAATACACTAATATATCTCAACCAAGCAATCAAAACCAACCAATACATGTTCTAAACATAATATAAAATTACATATGCATCAATTACTTATACTTACCCATTTAACTCATTTCATTGATTTATCAAATTCTACTACTAATTACACACATACAAACATTTAGGATTCACAACCACAATTCAAACTATTTCATTGGCAAACCAACCCTATACATGCCATTTAAACCAAAATTTACATTTCAAAAACTACTAGATTAATCTGGATAGTGTTGCTTGATGTGTTGATTTGATCTCCCAATCACACATTAATCTACAAGAAAATAAAACAACACAAGTAAGCTTAATAAAGCTTAGTAAATTCAATAAAGTAAACTTTGATCTTACTGAACTTAATATAATAAACTAAATTGTAAATAATCATACATTCTTCTTGTCAAATACAACATAAGTCAATGACACATTTCCTACAAATCAATATCATTAATAATAAATATATCTTTCAATTCATTCATATAGGTCTTTTACCAATTCTTACTGAATCAAGGAACGACTTTCGGATATGAGTACATCGTTGTCTTTGTGCCATAGTCTAACTATGGTCTTACACATGCATTGCCATTGCCTAGCCATGGTCTTACATTCATAATGCCATAACCCGGTTATGGTCTTATCATCAAAATGCCATAGTCCAACTATGGTCTTACCTATATATACTGAGATGGTCCAACCAAGGTCTTACATTCATAGTGCTATAACCTAGTTATGGTCTTATCCGTCAATTTATCCTTTACATTAATGCCATATCCCAGCGATGGTCTTACATATAAATATTTTCATTGTCCAACCATGATCTTATCCATCAATTCATCTTTTGCTATAAAACGATTGTACTCTATCCTGCGTTCTACTTATTTTAAACATTCATTTCAATTTCATATTTTAACAATAAATTTGAATTTCAATAATAAAATACGAATAAATACATTATATCATTCAAAAATTAATAAATAATCATGAAATTTTAACCATACGAACTTACCTGGGCTGAATTGTAAGTTTGTAGTAGTTAGGGACTATTATGCTAATTTCTCTTTTTCTCATTGATCTACGGGCTCTTGATCTATAATGTAAAATTATTCATTCCTTAGAATATATTTCAATTTCAATTCAAATTACAATTAATACCCCTCAATAGCCCAACTTTTATAGTTTTTACAATTTAGTCCCTCACCAAATATCTTATCAATTGAACTAATTTTTCTCAATTGACAAATTATCTAAGTATTCTAAGTTATTTCATAGCCTTTGAAACAAAATTTAATTCCAAACCCTAAGATTTAAAATTTTTCACAATTAGGTCTTAAAATCAATTTCTATTGAAATTTCTTGATAAAATCATCATATAACAAAATTAAAGCTCAAATCCATGTTAATTCATCATAAACATCCAGCACTCATCAATGGTAACTTTCAAAAGTACCTGTAGAATCAAAAACTAATGAAATAGCTAGTTGGACCTAATTGTAAAAGTCTTAATTTAACACCCCAAACCTGGCCTAGACGTTATGGCCGAATCTGGCGATGTCTCATAGAATGGAATTTGAAATCGAATTTATCAAGTTAAAACCGTTCCGTTTAGTAGCTTTTATTTATCTTACGTTAATATTAAAATTATTTCCTCGTTAAATTGATTCGTTTAAAAACACATTCTATAGCAGAAGCTTTTAAAATCGTGATTTTTAAAGAAAACCGTTTACGTTTTTGAAAAACGTTGCTTTTAATAAAACTGAGTTTTCGTTACAATTCTAAAGTTCATGAAAATAGTTAAAATCCAAAATAAAAACAAACAGCCCAACAGTCCTAAATTACATCAAAAATACCCTAGAAAACAAATAGGAAATAAAAACCATAACTAAAATTAAAACAGTTCAATAATCATGTGGTCACCGTTGAGCCCTCTACCACTCCAATCCATCTAAGTCTGGGGATTACCTATACAGATAAAACAGGAAGGGGTGAGTTTACGTAAACTCGATATGTAATCCCCACAGAAGACATGCATACAGTCAAACAACAGTTATCAGTCAAATGCAGTCTGGGCCTAAGCCCATCACAGATTCAGATACATCCTAGGCCTTAGCCCATTCAGATACAATCTTAGATATAAATTAGGTTCTTAGCCCATCTCAGATACAGTATGCATACAGTAATAGAAATCAGTATCCTACCCATTAGCTTCTACACACCATCTCCGACCATCCCTACACACCATGTGGGGTTTAAAACACCCACCCAATCCTACACAACAAGTCGTGCCGAATGTGGCACATATCAGTAATATTATATCTGAGCTACCAAATAATAGGCATGAAAGCATTTCAGTACACTTCCTTCAATAATCATTCATCCCACCTCAATGTAGATGCAACTAAACATGCTCAACGCAAACATATCGAAATACATGCTTATATGCTAAAGTTCAATTATCAGTCATACATACAGATCAGTAAACATGCATAAGTTTAACATGCTCAATTCATACATTGTATATTCAGATCACACAATTTAGGGTCTAAGTAGCGCTTACCGACCCTATAGTAGGTTCACAGTCAGCTTGGGCGACCCGTGCAACCTTAGGAAACATTTTAGCAAAATGGACCCACATGCCAATATAGTTTGCCCGTGTGGGCCCACATGCCCAGATTGGCCTTGGCTCGTGTGGATCACAAAGCCTAGCCCAAATTTTACACGCCCATGTGGACTACCTGTGTGGGTTCACACGCCCATGTGACCCACACGCCCAGTGTGGTTTATCCCTTATGGCACACATGGCCACACCGCGGCCATCACACGGCTGTGCCCTGTGCACGGCCTGGCCTTCGTTGATCACACAGTTGTGTTGTCACACATAGCCTACCACATGGGCGACCACACGCCGGTGTGGCGTCAACTGTGAGGTTTTTTGGCTTTTGTCAAATCTTATTTTTCTGTGTTTCGGGTACACACCTAGTAGTATTTCACAGTGAAATCACTCCCGAGCCTTCCAAAACCTAAAAATTGACAACTTGATGCTTAGAGTCAAACTTAATTCCTGACTAAACGAAACTACAAAACCAATACCGAAATTCAACACTTACTCAATTACCTCGACGATTCGATCACGATTCCACACGAGAGAAACCCCTATTTACTGGATTTGTTGCTGTTAAAACACAAGCACAAAATTAACAAAGGATTTGACAAGGCTTAAAAGAGTAGACAAAGGCTTCCTCCTCAGTAGAACTTTCTACCACTTACCAACGAGAACTACAACCCAAACTCCCATGATAAGAACATACGGTTTTTTCCAAAAAGATTAGCAAAAGAGAAAAATATTGTGTTTGAAAAAGAAAAAGAAGAAAAATGGCAGAGGGAAAGAAAGAATGTCAAAAATTCTGAGCAGAATTTCAGTAGGAGAGAAAAATAATATTTTTTTTGAAACAAAAGATAAAAACTAATTTTGATTAATCCACACTAATCACTCATCCTCAACCACCCACTACTCAGAATCCTAATTACCATTGGAACTCCTACGCAGAGCCGAACAAAAATAAAGCTCCCTTGCTCGCTCAGGGATTCGAACCCAAAACCTCCAACAACCCAACACTTGACCTAACCACCAAACTAGCAGGCCCATTCTGATATGTTTCTACAATTAATTTATTATAAGCCCGCTGAACAGGTATAAGGCATAAGTCAGAAAAATACCAAAATTTTCCAAAGATAGGGCTTGAACTTGGGACCTCACACACACACCCAAAACACTTAACCATTGAAGGAGATACAAATTTGTCACATTTTTGAATAGAAACAAAAATAAGAATTTTGCGGTTTTACAACTCTACCCCTTAAAAGAAAATTTTAACCTCAAAATTTACCTGATCAGAACAGATAAGCATATTGTTAACGCATTGCATCCTCAGGCTCCCACGTGGCCTCCTCAGTGCTATGGTTCTGCCACAGCACCTTCACTAAAGGGATAGACTTCTTCTGAAGAACCTTTACATCGCGATCCAGAATCTAAACCGGCTCCTCCTCGAAGGTCAAATCTGGCCTAACCTCAATCTCCTCTACAGGGACAATATGAGTAGGATCAGAGTGGTAACGCCTCAACATCGAGACGTGAAATACGTCATGAACACGGTTTAGTTCTAGAGGTAACTCCAACTGATCAGCGATCAGTCCCACTAGCTTCAGAATTCGATAAGGCCCAATAAACCTAGGGCTCAACTTGCCCTTACGACCGGACTTGGAAACCTTTTTCTATGGTGAAATCTTAAGAAACACGAAGTGCCCCACAGGATACTCAATCTCATGTCTCTTTAAATCAGCATAAGACTTCTGTCTATCAGAAGCAGCCTTCAGATGATCCCGAATCAGTTGAACCCTATACTTAGTCTCAGAAACCAACTCCGGACCCAAAACTCGACGTTCGCCTAACTCAGTCCAACACAAAGAAGTACGACACTTACGACCAGAAAGAGCCTTGTAAGGTGCCATTTGAATACTCGACTAGAAACTGTTATTATAGGCGAACTCGGCTAACGGCAGGTAATCCTCCCAATTGGCTCGAAAATCGATTACACAACTCCTTAACATATCTTTCAGTATCTGAATCACCCTCTCAGATTGACCATCAGTCTGAGGATGGAACCTAGTACTGAAGTCCAATCTCAAACCCAGAGCCTCATATAACTTTTTTCGGAACCAAGACGTGAAGCGAGGATCCTATCAGAAATGATTGAGACTGGTACCCCATGCAGTCTCACTATCTCAGAAATGTAGAGCTTCACCAACATATGTAGTGAATAGTAGATAAATGCGCAGACTTGGTCAATCGATCCACGATAACCCAAACAAAATCTTTCTTTATAGGTGTTAAAGGAAACCCACTAACGAAGTCCATCGTTACTCGCTCCCACTTCCATAGCAGAATTTTAACCGGCTGCAACAAACCTGAAGGTAACTGATGCTCAGCCTTAACCTGCTGGCAAGTCAAATAGTGAGCAACGAAATCGATAACCTCAAGCTTCAAACCTAGCCACCAGTATAGTTTTCAAAGATTCAGCTCTTTCTAAGTCAGGAGGTACTTGAGGCTTTTGTGATCAGTGTAGATAATACACTCTCACCGTACAGATGTGCCTCCAAATTTTAAAAGAAAAGACTACTATAACCAATTTCAAATCATGTGTTGCATAGTTTGCGTCATGTGTATTGAGCTGATGAGATGCATATGCCACTGCATTACCATCCTGCATCAGAATACAACTCAAACTCACATGCGACGCATCACTGTAAACCACAAACTCCTTTCCAAGTTTAGGCTGTATCAGAACAGGAGCCTCAGTCAAAATAGTCTTAAGCTTCTCGAAGCTCTTCTGCTGCATATCAGTCCAGACAAACGGAACACCCTTACGTAGCAGCTTAGTTAAGGGCACTGCAATCAGTGAGAAACCTTCCGCAAACTGCCGATAATAACTTGCCAAACCTAGAAAACTGCAAATTTTTGACACACTCTTAGGTTGTCTCCAATCTAGTACAACCTCAATCTTTCGAGGATCAACTCGAATCCCCTCAGAAAAACTACGTGCCCCAAGAAGGTGACTTCATGAAGCCAGAACTCACACTTATAGAATTTAGCGTAAAACTACTTCTCACGCAGAATTTGAAGCACAATTCTAAGATGCTCATCATGCTCATCTTCAGTATTAGAGTATACCAAGATGTTGTAGATGAAAACTATGACAAACTGATCCATATAGTTTGAAACACTCGGTTCATCAGATCTATAAATGCAACCGGCACATTTTTCAACTCAAACGACATAACTAGGAACTCGTAATACCCATACCGAGTCTTAAAAATACAGTCTTATGCATATCCACTTTTTTAACTCTCAACTGGTGATACCCTGAATGGAGATCGAACTTAGAGAACACAAAAGCCCCTCAAAATTGATCAAATAAGTCATCGATCCTCGAAAGCGGATACTTGTTCTTAATGGTCAGCTTGTTCAACTACCGATAGTCTATGTACATTCTCATGGTCCCATCATTTTTCTTAACGAACAGTACTGGTGCTCCCCACAGAGACACACTCAGACGGATGAAACCACAATCCAAAAGTTCCTGCAGTTGAGCCTTAAGCTTTGTAAGCTCCTTCGGTGCCATATGGTAGGGGGCAATAAACACCGGACCTATACCAGGAAGTAGCTCAATCCCAAATTCCATTTCTTAATTTGGAGGTAAACCCAGCAGCTCCTCAGGAAAAACGTTTGAAAATCTCTTACAGTTCTGATATCCTTTACAGTAGAGTCCCTAGAAACTGAAACATTAATCTAAGCCAAGAGCGCCTAGTATATCTTGCGAACCAGTTTCTCAGCCACCGGTGCAGAGATCACATTAGCCAAACAATTCTGACGTTCTTCAATTATGACTACCTCTATATCCTTCTCAGTTCTCAAGACGAGCCTCTTAGTCGCACAGTCCAAACTGACACGGTGCTTGACCAACCAATCCATGCCTAGAATCAAGTCGAACTCCCCAAACAGTAGCTCCGTTAGATTAGCCAGAAATACTGAACCTTGGACCTCTGGCAGAACATCTCTATATAATTTGCTAACCCGAACCGATTTCCCCAGTGGATTCAGTACAGTCACCTCACTAGAAGTACTCTCAACCATAATCCCCAAGTTTCCAGACACAGTGCTAGCTACATAGGAGTGTGTGGAACTTATATCTATCAAAGCAAAATAAGGTACATGATAAATTAAGAATGTACCAGTAATAACGTCTGAAGTAACTTTGTCCTCTCGGCGACAAGCAGTAGAAACAAAAGCGGGCTGCCTCATCTCAGTCTGACCAGCACATCTACCAGGTGCTCTCTGTCCACAACCCCTAGGTGGCTGCTGAACTATCCTCTATGATTGTGCAGTACCAGAACCTGGAGCTTGCACCTGATCAGCCCTCAGCGAACACTCCCGAATGCTGCGCTTTAAAGACCCACACCTCAAACATGCCCCAATTCTCCTTCAACACTCGCCCTGATAGCGTCTACCATAATCTCCACATAGCTGTAATCCAGTAGGAGCAACAAGGGGCCTAACTCTAACTGGCCTATCAGTCTCGGCCCTTTTCTTAGGCCTTTGTACCGAACGAGAGGGCTTCGAATCCCTGTTTTTCTTACCCCTCTCATGAACTCTGTTTTGGCACTCAGTGCGCTTAACATCTTCGATGATCTTCACCTTCTCTACTAAAATAGAAAACTCTCCCTCCCTCTGCGGAGCTATCAGCACCCTAAGATAATGCCTAAGGTCGTCCTCAAAATGAACACATCTCTCATATTTAGACACCACCATACCTTGCGCATAGTGGCTCAGTCTCAGAAATTCAACATCATACTCGACCACTGATCGGTCTCCCTGAGTGAGGTTCAAAAACTCACACCTACGAGTATCGATGTAACTGGCTCCCACATACTTCTCTTGGAAAGCAGACTTCAAGAACTCCCAAGACAGACGATCGAGTTGTGTGCCTCCTTAACAGTCAGCCACCACTGATAGGTTTCATTGTGAAGCAACGATATTGTACCCTTCAATTTCTACTCAGGGGTAAAGTCTAAATCATCCATTATCCTCTCAGTAGCCTCCATCCAGTATTCAGCCACATTAGGGGCGACTCTAGTGACACCCTTAAAAAGTTCAGCTCTATTGGACCGAAGTCATTCCTTAACTGACCCTCGACCCCCAGATCCAATGTTGGACCCAACGACCCTCTCCAGTATCCTTAACATAGACTGGAACAATGTGTTGTCCCGAGCCATGCAATCTTGAGACCTAGTTTCAGTAGCAGGTGACACCGGCGTCTCACTCGTATCCAAGTTCAGCATGCTGCCCAGAGAAGAGGACTCAGCTTGAACCCCCTACGGCGTCTACCTTGGCCTCTAGTATCACGTCCACAGATTCCTCGTGCGCTCATGTTTATTCAGATTTATCTGTATTACGAATTTTATGAATCAGTTACAGTTTCAGTATTTATTAACAGATGTTTTGTGCAAAGCAGTATCATAAATTCATAGTTTGTTTTTCACACGTACAGTCTCTATCAGTTTCAGTTTCAGTTTCACTACAATTTCAGTATACACTAACTAGAGTGTTTTCAAAATAGACTATCTATAATACCATAACAGTTTATCAGAATACTTACAGGATCAGAGTCGAAGACTCAGTGTACCACATTCTCAATCAAATCATTTCAATCATTTGGAAATTGACTCTTAAAAACCAAGTTTTAAAAACCCAAAATCTACAGCCGAGTTTTGTAACCTGACTTTGGTACCAATAAATGTAACACCCCAAACCTAGACTAGACGTTATGGCCGAATCTAGCGATGTCACATGGAATGGAATTTGAAATCGAACTTATCAAGTTAAAACCGTTCCGTTTAGTATCTTTTATTTATCTTTTGTCAATATTCAAATTATTTCCTCGTTAATTTGATTTGTTTAAAAATACATTCTGTAGCAAAAACTTTTAAAAAAATGATATTTAAAGAAAACCGTTTACGTTTATGAAAAATGTTACTTTTAATAAAATTGAGTTTTTGTTAATTTGAGCCCTCTGCCGCTCTAATCCATTTAAGTTTGGGGATTACCTATACAGATAAAATAGGTAGGGGTGAGTTTACGTAAACTCGGTGTGTAATCCCCACAGAAGACATGCATACAGTCAAATGCAGTCTGGGCCTAAGCCCATCATAGATTCAGATACAACCTAGGCCTTAGCCCATTTAGATACAGTCTCAGATATAAATTAGGTTCTTAGCCCATTTAAGATATAGTATGTATACAGTAATAGAAATTAGTATCCTATTCACCAGCCTCTACACACCATCTCGAACCATCCCTGCACACTATGTGGGGTTTAAAACACCCACCCAACCCTACACACCAAGTCGTATCGAATGGGGCACATATCAGTAATATTGCAGCTGAGCTGCCAGATAATAGGCATGAAAGGCTTTCAGTACACTTGCTCCAATAATCATTCATCCCACCCCAATGCAGATGCAACTAAACATGCTCAATACAAACATATCGAAATACATGTTTATATGCTAAATTTCAGTTATCAGTCATACATATAGATTAGTAAACATGCATAAGTTTAACATGCTCAATTTATACATTGTATATTCAGATCGCACGATTTAGGGTTTAAGTAGCGCTTACCGACCCTATAATAGGTTCATAGTCGACTTGGGCAACCTGTGCAACTCTAGGAAACATTTTAGCAAAATGGGCCCACATGCCAATGTATTTTGCCTGTGTAGGCCCACAAGCCCAAATTGGCCTTGGCCCAAGTGGATCACAAGGCCTAGCCCAAATTTCACACGCCCGTGTGGACCACTTGTGTGGGCCCACACACTCGTTTGGCCCACATGTTTAGTTTGGTTTAGCCGGTATGACCCATACGGCCAAATCGCGGCCATCACAAAGGCATGCCCTGTGCACGGCCTAGCCGTCCTCGATCACACAGCCGTGTTGTTGCACACGGCCTACCACATGGGCGACCACACGCCCATGTAATGTTGACAGTGGAGTTTTTTGGCTTTCGTCGTATCTCATTCTTCTACGTTTCGGGTACACACTTGGTACTGTTCGCAACAAAATCACTCCCGAGCCTTCCAGAACCTAAAAATCAAAAACCCAATGCTTACAGTCAAACTTAATTCGTGACTAAACGAAACTACAAAACCAATACCAAAATCCAACACTTACTCAGTTACCTCGACGATTCGATCATGATTCCACATGAGAGAAACCCCTATTCACTAGATTTGTTGTTGTTAAAACTCAAGCACAAAATTAACTGATAATACTCTAGAATGACATATTTTATGTGCTAATTGCATGTTTATTTTGAGTATGACCCTACTAATTTGAGCTATTTATGGTCTTTTATCTTTCAAGGACTAAATTGGAGGCAAAAGGAAATTTAAAGGCAAAAAGTGCAAATTTGAAGATAAAATGGGCCAACATGAGACATAGGAAAAAAGGTGGTGCTAAAAATGCAAGTATGGAAGACATAAGGGAAAAAGTTGAAAAAAAAAGATTTTATAGCACAAGACTCTATTTAATGTTTAATTATATTAAGATAATTATTAAGGATTATTATTTAGATTTAGGATTTATTTTCATTTATCTTTAATTATCTTTATTTATTTGTATTTCTCTTTTAGAATTTAATTAGGAATAGGCTAGGTTTCTTAGTACTATAAATAGGGGATGAAGTGACACAAATTGGACGAATCTTTTACTGTAAACACTCTCTCCCCCATAAATTTAGTCTTTTTGTTGTTTTCATATTTCAGTAAAAATTCCCTTTAAATTATATTTATTTGTTTTTCCTCAAAAATCATGAGTAACTAAATCTATTTAGCCGAAGTTTGTCAAAATTCCCCAAAAAGGGTTCATGAGGCTTAGAATCCATATTTAGCCTTCTCGACGAATATTCATCGCTTCTGCGCATTATGGGTATAACGCTTCCGTCCATGTCCCTTAAAAAGTGATCTTTTCAACATGTGCAAAGGCGGGCACTTTGTATGTTTTGGGAAGGTTGCACAGTCACTTCGTTAGCTTATTGCTTCAGAGGTTGGCGAGCCCAAGAGATAAAATGGCATGGGATTCGCTATTCAGAAGTGATGATCTAGCATAAGATAATCCCACAGAAGCGATTGTTGGCTAAAGTCAGGTTTCGCTAAATTGTAAGTCTAAATTCTTGGAACTGGTGGTTGTAGGCGTCCCCTTACACTATAACTGGCTTATTCTATTTGAGAAGGATCACCTAAAAGCCAAGGACTGAGCCCGAGGCAGATCGAGGCAACTGGAGGCTGGAATCTCTCCAAAAGAACGCCTTTTCCTCAACTTTATTTATTTCTATTATTTTTAATTTTTGAAATTTCAATCAAAACTTTTAATTCTATTTTTATTTTATTTTTCTAGATCAAAACTTTTAATTTTGTTTCTTTTTATTTCTTTTCTAGGTACGCGGGTTTTCTTGGGCACGATTCTCACTAGGATTCCGAGGAACAAGCAATTGTGCAAATTCAGTCCTTGAGGATTTGACCCTACTTCCCTTATACTATTATTTTTTATTATTTTCAATATTTTATAGGGATAGGATATTTTTGGTGCTCTCAACGACAACATCAAATTTTGGCACCATTGTCGGGGATTGGTAAAGTACTAATCTTTTTCTCTGTTTCATATGACCAGATCTGCTCCAAGTACTCTTGCGTTTGATCCGGAGATAAAGAAGACTGCAAGAACCAATAGCAAGGAAACAAAGTTACCCAAAAAGCAGTCAGGAGTGGTTGGCACTCAGAGTAACCAATCACCAAAAATCGGAATCGACGGAAGTAGAGTCTAGGGTTAACAAAAACCCTACTCAAACATTTGAAGGTGAAGAAATAGAAGTCAATTCCCTAGAAGAAGTGATTAACACTAGGGTTAACGAAAACCCGAATCAAGCACATCAACCAATGGCTCAAACAATTTGGCAACTGGCTGAAGCTCCGGCAGAACAACAGCCATTGTGCATTGCGTATCCTACTATGGATATTGATTTTGAATTGAAGTTAGGCTTAATCCAGCTTCTGCCAACTTTCATTGGTTGTAAAACGAAAATCCCCACAAACATCTGAAAGAGTTTCATACAGTTTGCCTTAGTATGAAACCTCAGGGGGTAACTGAGGATCAAATTAAATTGCGTGCTTTCCCTTTTTCCCTAGCAGATTCAGCTAGGGAATAGCTGTTTTATTTACCCCTGGATCTATTACAACTTGAGCTGATCTTTCTCGTTTATTTCTCAATAGGTTTTTTTCCAGCATCACAAGCAACTGAGTTAAGGAGTGAGATAGTTAGAATAAGGCAAAAAGAAGCAAAGCCTCTTTACGACTATTGAGAGCGATTTAAGAAGCTGTGTGCGAGCTGCCCACAACACGGTATTACAAAACAATCTCTTCTCCAATATTTTTATGAAGGCTTGAAACCCATAGAGATGAACATGGTAGACGCTGCTAGTGGAGGAGCGTTAGTCAACATGACTCCCCAACAAGCAAGAGACTTGATCTCCATGATGGCTGCAAATACTCAGCAATTCCGAGCCAATCCTGAACCCCCTAGAAGGGTTCATTAGCTAAGTAATTCAACCTTAGAAGATAAAGTTGATAGACTTACTAATATTGTGAGCTCTCTTATTGCTGAAAATGCCAAACTAGCCCGAGTATGTGGAATATGTGCTACACCTGAACATACAACTAATGCATGTCCCAGTTTGTATGATGATACTATGGCTGATTTAGATGCTGTGAGAAACTTCCCTGGACCACCACCAAGGCGATACGACCCTTAAGCTAACACCTACAACCCAAGATGGAGGGACCACCCTAACATAAGTTATGGGGCCAATCCATGATATAACCAGCCATACCAAAATCAGGTTCCATAACAGCCACGAGATTTAGGTAATTCTCTGGAAAATTTGGTCAATAAATTAAGAGCTAATATGCTTGATTTTCAATAGAAAACCAAGGTGTCTATAAGAGAATTGACCACATCAATTGAGAAAATAAGTTCTCAAAGGAAGCTGCCGTCACAAACAGAATCGAATACGAGATAAAACTCAAATGCAATAACGCTACGAAGTGGAAAGGTATTAGACCCAATTCCTCGTAAAAATCTTGGCCAAGAAATCGCCTAGGAAAATCCCGAAAAATGACGAACAGCTCTGAGTGAAACCTACATTGCTGAAAATTCAACCTCCATTTTCAGGACGATTAAATCAATGTCGAAAGGGCAAAAAAGACAAGGAGATCCTTGAAACATTAAAAAATGTCAAGATCAATATACCACTGTCGAATGCCATCAGACAAATTTCGCGGTATGCCAAGTTCCTTAAAGAACTCTGCACCAACAAATGAAAATTAACAGGTAATGAAAAGGTAAGTGTTGGTGAGAATGTATCTGCAGTGTCACAGCGAAAAATACCGACGAAATGTAAAGATATAGGCATGTTTGCAATACCATGCAAAATAGGCCATTTGGGAATTAAGAAGGCTACGTGTAATTTAGGGGCCTCAATAAATGTAATGCCTCATTCTATATATGAATCACTTAACATAGGTTTTTGACGAAAATAGGTGTTATCATTCAATTGGCTGATAGGTCCACTGTGAATCCCGAATGAGTCCTCGAGGACGTACTGGTAAAAGTTAACAAACTTATTTTCCCAACAGATTTTTATGTGATAAAAATAGAGGAAGATAGCACTCCCAGATCTTCAGACCTCTTGCTAGGCCGACCTTTATTTAGTACCGCTAGCACCAAAATGACATTCGAAGTAGAACTCTTAGATAGAATTTGATGGAGAGATCGTGAAGTTCAATGTTTACAATGTTATTAGTCACCCAAGCAAAATATTGAGCATAAATCGTGTTGACATAATTGACTTTTTAGTACAGGAAACTTTTGAGTCCATTTATAAAGATAAATCTGAATTTATAGTTGATGATTATGAATCTGTTAATTAGTTATTTTCTCCATCAAATACTAAAATTTTACCTTCTGTTGTGCAGGCTCCAGATTTGGAACTGAAGCCGCTCCCTAAACATCTTAAGTATGCATTTTTGGGGAAAGGTAATACCCTACCAATTACAGTTTCAAATAAACTCTCTAAGCTCAAAGAAGAAAGTTTGATCCAAGTATTACAAAATCATAATGAGGCGATTGGCTGGATCATTGCGATTTAAAAGGGATAAGCCCTTTGACATGCACACACAGAATGTACTTGGAGGAAAACACTAAGCCAAGACGAGAGGCACAAATATGGTTGAACCCGAATATGATGGAGGTGGTAAAAAATGAGATAATCAAGCTGCTAGACGCCAACATAATCTACCCCATTTTTGACAACAGATGGGTAAGTCCGATAAAAGTCGTGCCCAAGAAAACGGGCGTGACAGTAAAGAAAAATGCTGAAGGTGACTTGGTACCAACTCGAGTGCAAAATGGGTGTCGTGTCTGCATTGATTACATGAAGTTGAATTTTTACACTAGAAAAGATCATTTCTCTCTTCCTTTTATAGATCAAATGCTTGAGCGATTAGCTGGTAAAACTCACTTTTGTTGTCTTGATGGATACTCAAGTTTCTTCCAAATCCCAGTTGTACCAGAAGACCAGGAAAAGACCACTTTTACGTGCCCATTCGGCATATTTGCGTACAAAAGGATGCCATTTGGACTTTTTAATGCACCGGCCACTTTCCAGAGATGCATGATGAGTATATTTTCTGAATATGTGGAAAAAATTATCGAAGTTTTTATGGATGATTTTACTATGTATGGGAATTTTTTTGACGAATGCCTTAAAAACCTCACGATAATTTTAAATAGCTGCATAGAATTTAATCTTGTCTTGAATTATGAAAAGTGTCATTTTATGGTAGACAAGGGTTTGATTCTAGGTCACATAGTTTCAACTAAGGGAATTGAGGTCTATAAGGCCAAATTGGACATTATAAATTCTTTGCCATATCCCTCTACCGTGAGGGAGACACGTTCTTTCCTTGGCTATGAAGTATTTTACAAGTGATTTATAAAGAACTTCTCAAAAGTAACTGAACCATTGTGTGAGTTATTGCAGAAAGATAAGAAATTTGAGTTCGGTCCAAAATGCAAGGAGGCATTTGATACACTCAAGCAGAAGTTGGTTTCCACTCCTAGAGTACAAGCACCAGATTGGAACTACCCCTTTGAAATTATGTACGATGTAAGCGAACACAGTGTGGGGCCGTGTTAGGGAAAAAGATAGACAAAGAGTCTCATGTCATTTACTATGCCTCAAAAACCCTAGATGCTGCACAAAGCAACTACACCACCACAGAAAAAAAACTTTTAGCTGTTGTATTTGCTTTGGATAAATTTTGGTCATATTTATTAGGATCTAAGGTGATTATTTTTTCTGATCATGTAGCTCTCAGGTACTTGATCGCGAAGAAAGAAGCAAAGCCAAGGCTCATTAGATGGATTTTGCTGCTTCAAGAATGTGACATAGAGATTCGTGACAAAAAGGGATTCGAAAACTTGGTAGCCGACCACTTGAGTAGGTTAAACATACCTGATGATGACACCCCTTTAAAGGATGAGTCCCCTGATGAGAGCTTATTTTCGAGAGAGGCTCATTACCATGGTATGCAGATATAGTAAATCTTTTAACCACAGATTCGCTGCCCACTGAGTTAGCACGTTTTCTGAAGGACAAGCTTAGATGGGAAGCTCGATATTACATTTGGGACGACTCATACTTGTGGAAACACTATTTAGATCAGATAATAAAACGGTGTGTTCCAAAAACCGCGGTAACTTCTATCCTTACTTTTTTGTCATACAGAAGCTTGCGAATGTCACTTTGGCCCTAAACGGAATACTCACAAGGTATTAGAGTGTGGGCTATATTGGCCAACAATTTTTTGGGACGCATATAATTTCTGTAAGTCTTGCGATAAATGCCAACATACAGGTAACATCACTAAACGAAATCAAATGCCCCTATCCCCGATTCATATATGTGAGATTTTTATGTATAGGGTATTGATTTCATAGGCCCATTTACTTCCTCATTTAGAAACATATATATATAATTCTTACAGTAGACTATGTTTCTAAGTGGATAGAAGCAAAGCCTACTCATAATGATAATGCCAAAACTGTTGTGGAGTTTCTAAAACGAACTATTTTTTCTAGGTTCGGCACACCTCGAGCTCTGATTAGTGATCGTGGCACCCATTTTTGCAACAAAGTCATGGAGGCACTATTGTTAAGATACGGAGTTCATCATCGTATAGCGACATCCTACCATCCCCAAACGAATGGCCTAGCAGAGGTTTCGAATAGGAAGATCAAGTCTATTTTGGAGAAAATAGTTTAGCTCAACCCGAAAGGATTGGAGTCTTCAGCTTAATGACGCACTTTGGGCCTATCGGACAACGTATAAGGGACCAATTGACATGACCCCGTATCGACTTGCTTTTGGCAAAGCTTGCCATCTTTAAGTAGAATTGGAACATAAAGCTTATTGGGCTATTCGACAATGTAACATGGAGTTAGAACCCACAGGGAAGGCGAGGAAATTAGACATTCAAGAATTAGAGGAAATTCATAATGATGCCAATGAGAATGCTCGCATTTATAAAGCCAAGAAAAAGTTGTTTCATGATAAGGAAATAGCTCAGAATCATTTTTCGATAGGATAAAAAATTTTACTTTATATCTCCATATTAAAACTATTCCCAGGTAAGCTTCGATCTCGATTGCAAGGACCTTTTATTGTGACCAAAGTATTTACACATGGTGCGGTTGAAATAGAAAGTGAAGAATCAGGAAAGTGGTTTATAGTTAATGGGCAATGGTTGAAGCCATTTTACGAGAATTTTCAAGCTCAGACGGTTGAAAAGATTCATCTAGAACCACCATAGAACCATTAACGACGTCGAGCTAACGACTTTAAACAAGCGCCTGTTGGGAGGCAACCTAATTTTTATTTTTATTTATTTTACTTTATTTTATTATTTGCTATTTTATTTTTGGATGTTGATAAAATTCCCTTCTTTTGTCTAGGTAAATCGAAGCCAAAAATATGGAGAAAAAGAAAGAGAGAAACAAAAAACTCAGCCACACACCCTTTATTCCATCCCTATTCCAGCCAGGGATAGTGCGTTCCTGCCGTAGACTCCCCAAAACCTACAGCCAAACACCCTTTTTAGCCAAATAAAACCCTAAACCCTAAATTTTTTTACCAACTTTTCTCATTTCTTTTCTCCCTAACCGCCGAAACTTCTACACCACCCTTCTCATCGTCGACCGCCATAGTCACGGTGAGAACTCATTGTCGTGCCACCGTCGAGCCTTCTTTTATCGTCAACCCACACCAGTGCTGTTTCTCTGCCCCCAAACCGTCGATATAGGTGATGACACACCCTTCCCCTCCTCTTCTCTGCTGCATGAAACTCCCTCCCCTTCCTCCTATTCTACGCCCTCGGTCTCCTCCTCATCTTCTCCATTCGACCCGTACGGTGCGCCATCTTTTTCATTTTCTCTATTTCGTGTGACGTCAGTGTCATCCCCCTCTCCATTTTCCTCTTCACACAATGCCCCTTTTACCTCTTTCGCTCCAAGCACTGACTACACACGGCCACTCTCAACCCCTCTTCTTTGCTTTCCACCCCCGTCGCCCCCACCCATTGCTCCACACGCATCAACGCCACCACCAGACGCGGTTCCTACACCGTCACGACGCCGGTCTCGCCGTCATCCACCATGATCGACCCAACAAGTAAAGGCGCTCACGAGCTCTTCCTCCAACACCATTGCCGACGTTTTTGACTAGCCCGCATGCTCCAATACCTCCGAGAGTTGCGAAAACCAGTGACCCTGCCCCCTTGCGGATGAACTACCGGTCTCGTGCAACTGTTTTACCACCCGAGTGCCATTTACACGGTAACTTAGCATTTGATACTACTACCAACTGAAACAGGTATGATCGTTTACGCCATAAACAACTCGTGCCTTGCAAATGTTTGTTATTACCTGTTTTGGGTGCTTTACATCTTGCAACTGTTGTTACTATTTATTTTTTCAATATTGTTTTTGTTGGAAATTTTGATATTGCTCACTATGCCTATTATGAGCTAGTCTTGGAATTCTATTCCACAAATCATTTTCAATGACAAGGTCAAATCTCATTGGATACACTGTTATTTTGCTTACAATTTTTCAAGGCGTCGAGATGCTCTGGCTACCGTCTTGAAGACGAAATTATTCTTATTATTGGTGTATGTATACCAGTCGTCCGGTAAATTTGGGCTATTGGTATGCGCTTCAATTCAAACATGTTATAAATGCAAAGCATCCTCTAATTTTAGGCTCATTTATTACACAATTTTTATTTTCTCTGCTTGGCTTTAATGCTCTTATTCAAGATTTGCATGTTGCTTGTCAGGCCGATCCTTTGGATGCTCGATGCCTCGACTCGATAGGACTGCTTCTTGGCACTCCATCTTCCTTCTATTTTGTCCCTCTAGGCGTTCACTCTGCACCGGCTGAACGAGTCTTTCGATAGCAAAATCAGAATGAAGTATCCACTCAAGCCTAGCCTTTGATGACCATTGAGAAACGCTTAGAGCACATTGAGGTTTGACTCGACACTTTTGGCCAGCAACTAGTCGAACTTATTGCCCTTATGCGCGAACGATAGTAATTACACGGGGAGTTCTTCTGAAATTTTCTTTCGCCTATTATTTATTTATTTCACATCGAGGACTATGCGTTTTAAGTAGGGGGAGGCATTCCTCATTATTTCTGTCATTTTAGATGTTGTTTTTGTTGCTACTGCTTCTTTGGTTATTGCTGCCCATATAATTTTTTTTAAAGAATATTTTTCCTCTTTTCATGCCCAAGAATTTGGCCACGACTTGCCCACTGTTTGACCCACATGCATGCTTCTTGTCTACTGAGTTAGTTATGATTTTACCTATTTGATTTCATCTCCATTGTTTTATTCCTTTTAGGCTGAATAATTATGAGCAATAAAGTCAACCCTATCTTGCTTATGGTATAATTGATTAAGTCTAAATGAAAAGAGGACACTTAATACAATTGCATGCTTAAAATATGTTCATGACTATTAAGGTGGTTGCTGAAACTTATTTTTGACACTTGATTATTACCCCTAACTCCTCCAAAATAAAAATTTCATTTAATAATAATGTTTCTATGGTTATGAGTGCAGCTTAAGACGTGACTAGCTGAGTAACTGGGGTAGGGTGCTTGGGTTGTCATCTTATTTCGCATCAAAAGGTTGTGTGACGTTTAGGTAAAACTCCGCTAACGGGAATTAATTTTTAAGAATGTGTTGGGCTGAGTAACCAGGGTGAGGTGCTTGACTGTTATCTCTCTTCGCGTCAAAAGGTTCGATATGTTCTTAAGAAAAATAAAAATTAGGAGTGTGTTAGGCTGAGTAATCTGGGTGGGGTGCTTGGCTGTCATCTCTCTTCACGTCAAAAGATTCAATATATTCTTAAGAAAAAAATATATATATAAAAAAAGTATTAATAATAAATTTGCATTTGGGGACTAAAGGTGGAAACAAATAAGGTGTCTTGGTAAGTTTGGTAAATTACTTAATTTTCATGAAATAATCTAAGTAGATCTTAATTTTTGTGTGTTAATTGGAATACTTTTTCAATTTTACTTAAAGCAAGCTAAGGGTTCTCTTTGTTTTTCATATGAATTTTCACTAACTTTTATAAAACTTTGGAATGGTACTTCTTTCATGGCAATATCTAAATTTCATAGTGGATAGGAACCATACTTGAGGACAAGCATGGGCTAAGTATGGGAGAATTTGATAATACTCTAGAACGACATATTTTATGTGCTAATTGCATGTTTATTTTGAGTATGACCCTACTAATTTGAGCTATTTATGGTCTTTTATCTTTCAGGGACTAAATTGGAGGCAAAAGGAAATTTAAAGGCAAAAAATGAAAATTTGAAGATAAAATGGGCCAACATGCGACATAGGGAAAAAGGTGGTGCCAAAAATGCAAATATGGAAGGCATAAGGGAAAAAGTAAAAAAGAAGAGATTTTATAGCACAAGACTCTA
This sequence comes from Gossypium hirsutum, assembly GCF_007990345.1. Taxonomy (NCBI): domain Eukaryota; kingdom Viridiplantae; phylum Streptophyta; class Magnoliopsida; order Malvales; family Malvaceae; genus Gossypium; species Gossypium hirsutum. The sequence continues at coordinate 16,001,011 of NC_053435.1, read as the reverse complement.
TTTAATGTTTAATTTTATTAGGATAATTGTTAAAGATTATTATTTAGATTTAGGATTTATTTTCATTTATCTTTAATTATCTTTAATTATCTTTATTTATTTGTATTTATCTTTTAGAATTTAATTAGGATTAGGCTAGGTTTCTTAGTACTATAAATAGGGGATGAAGTGACACAAATTGGATGAATCTTTTGTTATAAACATTCTCTCCTCCATAAATTTAGCTTTTTTGTTCTTTTCATATTTCAAACAAAATTCCCTTTCCATTATATTTATTTGTTTTTCCCCAAAAATCATGAGCCACTAAATCTATCTAGCCGAAGGTTGTCAAAATTCCCCAAAAATGGTTCATGAGGCTTAGAATCTGTATTTAGCCTTCCTGACGAATATTCATCGCTTCTTCGCATTATGCGGATGACACTTTCGTCCATGTCCATTAAAAAGTGATCTTTTCAATGTGTGCAAAGGCGGCCGCTTTGTATATTTTGGGAAGGTTTCACAGTCGGTTCATTAGCTTACTGCGTCAAAGGTTGGCGAGCCCAAGAGGCAAAATGGCCTGAGATTCGCCATTGAAAAGTGAAGATCTAGCATAAGATAATTCCACATAAGAGATTGTTGGTTAGAGTCAGGTTCCGCTAAATTGTAAGTCTAAATTCTTGGAGCTGGTGGTCGTAGGCATCCTCTTCCACTATAACTAGCTTATTCTATTTGAGAATGGTCACCTAAATGCCAAGGACTGAACCCAAGGCAGATCGAGGCAACCGGAGGCTGGAATCTCTCCATAAGAACACATTTTCCTCTACTTTATTTATTTCTATTATTTTTAATTTTCAAAATTCCAATCAAAAGTTTTAATTCTGTTTTTATTTTATTTTTCTAGATCAAAAATTTTAATTCTGTTTTTTTTATTTCTTTTCCAGGTACACAGGTTTACTTGGGCACGATTCTGACCAGGATTCCGAGGAACAAGCAATTGTGCAAATCCGGTCCCTAAGGATTTGAGCCTACTTCCCTTATACTATTATTTTTTATTATTTTCAATATTTTATAGGGATAGGATATTTTTGGTGCTCCCATTGACAACATCATTAACAGATGATCTGACAAGGCTTAAAAGAGTAAACAAAGGCTTCCTCCTCAACAGAACTTTCTACCACTTACCAACGAGAAGTACAATCCAAACTCCTACGATAAGAACACATGATTTTTTCCAAAACGATTAGCGAAAGAGAAAAATACTATGTTTGAAAAAGAAAAATAAGAAAAGCAGCAAAGGGAAAGAAAGAACGTCAAAACTTCTGAGCAAAATTTCGGTAAGAGAGAAAAAAAAGATTTTTTTTGAAACAAAAGAAAAAAACTAATTTTGATTAATCCCCACTAATCACTCATCCTCAACCACCCACTAATCAGAATCCTACTATCACTGGAACTCATACGCAAGCCGAACAAAAGTAAAGCTCCCTTGCTCGCGCAGGGATTCGAACCCAGAACCTCCAAAAACCAAACACTCCACCTAACCACTAGACCAACAGGCCCATTCTAATATGTTTCTACAATTAATTTATTATAAGCTCGCTGAACAGGTATAAGGCTTAAGTCAAAAAAATACCGAAATTTGCCAAAGATAGGGCTTAAACTTGGGACCTCTCACACACACCCAAAACACTTAACCACTGAAGCAGATACAAATTTGTCAATTTTTTAACAGAAACAAAAAGAAGAATTTTGGGGCGTTACACTTAAAAATACAAATTATGAGAAAAATGCAAGAATTGAACTCACTTGTAGCAAAAATATGAAAAACCAGCTTAGAGGGACTCTTCTATGGCATTTTTGGCTAAAAATTCATGAAGAATTGTCTAGATTTCTTTTAATTGTTGTTTTATTTATTTAATTTTACAAAATTTTCAATTTTACCCTTATTTTACCTAATTTCCTGATTTTTTTTCTTGCTACTGCCGCCTCAGCCATCCTCTTTGGGCTAATTTTCCCTTTTAGTCCTTCCTTGTTTATCACTTGAGCTATTTAATCAATATTTCTTTAATTAGCAAGTTTTGCACCCTTTTCAATTTAGTCCTTTTTAATTAATTAACTATCAAAACGTTAAACTTTTCTAACGAAACTTTAATACTAAATGACACTTTGTAAATATTTATAAAAATATTTACGACTCAATTTATAAAATCGAGGTCTCAATACCTCGTTTTTGAAATTACTTAACCTAGTAATTCATTCTAAAACACAAATCATTAATTCAAAAGTTTTCCTAAAATCACATTTAGCTCATAAATAATAAATAATAAAATTTTCAAACTCACTCATCGGATTTAGTGGTCTCGAACCATTATTTTCAACACCACTGAAAAGTGGGCTGTTACAAAGATGTTATTTTGGACTTTGGACATTAGACATTTTTATTGGGTTGTTTCTTTATTTTACAACTTTAAACTGCTATGCATACATGCTTGATGAGATTTCAAATACTATAAATTAGTGAGTTTATTTAAATTATTTATGATTTTAATTTGTTTTAAACATGATTATAAATTTGTGGTTTTTCTAAGTATTTTTGAGAGTCCGATGCAAAAGCTTTTCACCCAAAATCATTTTTAAGAAATAATTAAATTGAAAATTCCTTGTTTTAATAACTTAAAATGACATGACAATAACATACTGTTTTTTTAAATGTTTGTTTTATAATAAGTATTTTTCAAAAACAAAATCACTCAGTATTTAAATTTTAAAGTTTTCATAAAAACAACTAAAACCTAGTTACTTTCAACAAGCAAATGTTTTTTAATGGTTTTAATGTAACTTCCGAGATTTAGCCATAACGTTTAGGATGGGTTTGGAGCTTTTCAATGTTGTGGCATAAGTCTCTATTTGCACAACCTTCAAGCCTCGAAGCACTTAGCCTTCTTTTCACCTACGAATTGTCCAACAATCATTCAGCATCTTTTATGAACAAAACTTTAAACAATTATAAAAATAATAAAAATGGCACTAAAACAAAAACAAAAACATTCTTGCAGATTACCTAAAACATGACTTACTCTTAAAACGACCCGATTTCACTCAAAAGTAGGCTAAAATGAGTATAAAAAGATCATAAGTGCATATATCCAATTCCCCTACCAAACATAATCAAGCAAAACATGGGGTAAAGGAAATTCATTGAGCACTTGCAACTTTAGGTTCCCAAAATGACACCAAACCTTTATTCTTATCTTCAATCAAGCACCTTCTCTTTTCTTTTGCTTTCACTTCCTTTTTATATTGGTTTCTCTTCATAAAATACACACATATACACAAGTAACCTTAAAACAATACACATAACATATATTGCTACTCCAAAATGTATGATCTTAAACATGAAAATGAAATTTTGACAAAAACTCTCCCATTTCTCTACCTTAATAATTCAAGACTCAAAGAATAACATTTCCTCCCTTTACTTCTTTCTTTAGTTCATCCATTACTCTAGTAGGAAATGCTTATAAAGTAATTTAGATGGAAATATTTACCAAATCTATATGATATTTCAAATAATTAGAGGAAAGAACAATTTCATCTCTTTTTTTCTTACTTAACTGAATGTGAAGAGAAAGAAAATGCATGGGGAATGTTCTTCTTATTGGGATTTGGTGTACTTAATGTAGTTGTTTCATCATTAATTCATGTAATTTTTTAAATATATTGGTTAATAAAGTTCCATTGTTAAAATTATTATTTTTTGTATATTAGTCCTCGATGGTTTTTATTATTTGAAAAGCAAAATGTATAAATAAATATTAGCTCACTGATTACCTAATGTTTAACTAAAATTAAGTTGCATCATTTGGTTGAATCATGATGTGAGAAGAAAACTTATATTTGTAGGTAATCTAAATGGTCCATAATCTAAAAAATCAAAATTGAGAAAATTGATTAAAGGGACTATTATTCTAAATGCGGTTTTGGAACCCCGTTTTTGTAAATCAAGTCTGTAAATATTAACTAAGGATATTTACAATGGGATATTTATAGAGTTATTATATAGATTAATTGAAATTCAGTTCAGTAATTTAGCCAAAAAAGTGGTTAATTAGGAAAAGGCTTAGGAACTTAGATAGCAATTAACCAATAGACTAAAATTGTAAACAAACCAACTTTAAGTAAAATTTAGTGGAACATGATAGTGATTATTATTAAAATTAATGAATTATTAATGTAATAACACTTTGATTAAATTAATTAACTAAGTTTAATTAATTATTAATCCATGTATAACAGAAAAACTGCTGGAGAAAGATGAGAAAACTCATCATCTTTCTCATTTCTCCACCATCCTCTATTGTAAAATAAAGAAGAAACCTTCAACTTGGTTTATACATTCGGTCCCTAATCAAGTAAGGTCCTTACGCCATTTTCTTTCATTTTTATTGATTTATGATCATGGAAGCTTGATTTAGTTAGACCATGTATCAATTTTTTCAATTGATGAAGTTTTGATAAGTTGTCATTATTGATAATAGAATGAATTAGGTGTGAAATTATAGAAATTAAGCTTAGATTATGAAAATAACTAAATTGTAAAGCTTAATTGATAGTTTTATACATTATGGGCCAAATTGAATACAATGAAAAATTGTTATCAAATTGTGATAGGAATAGAAAGTAGAAGGTTCCTAATGAATATATGTGAAAGTGGATTTTAATCCAAAACTCTGTATTTAAAATTATGCTTGTCCCGAGTTTAAGGACTAAATTAAATACATTCAAAAATATGTTTAGCTTTGTATTTGAAATGATTTGGATAGAATTTGATATTGTGTCATTGTTGCATTGTTATTCATAGCTAAAGACATCAACGAGTCGTCAAGAGGGAAAAGAAAAGTGAGAGCTAATGACGAGTGATGCAAGCTTTCAATTTGTAGTTCTATTGTAACAACTCGATTTAGGGCCTAATCGGAACAATGGTTTCGGGACTACAAGTCTGACATAGAAAAATTTATTTTTATTATATTTTTATGTTCTACAATTTTATGAAATGATTTCATGAAAATTTCTCGAAAATTTTGACGTTTGAGCACTCAATTTAGTCAAAAGGACTAAATTGTAATAAGTGCAAAAGTTGAGTTCTACATGTTAAAGGTGTCCAATTGCTATGAGATTTTAAATTAGAGGTCCTTATATGATAATTAGACCATTATTTAAGTTAGTGGACAAAAATGAACATGAGGAAAGAGAATTTTAGTGATTTGAGGAAAAGGGCATTTTGGTCTTTTGGTTAATAAAAGAATAAAAAGGGAAAATAAAGCCAAAATTTTCTCATCTTTCTTCAACCTTGGCCGAAACTTGGAACCATAACTACGGTTTTTTCATCTTTCAAGCTTGATTGTAAGTACATCCTAGCCCTGTTTTTAAAGTCGTATTCATCCGATCTTTCTATGTCTACCATTGTTTTGAAGTAGGGATCATGTTTAAAATTTTTACCCATGTATGACATGCATGTTTTTTGATGTCTTATGGTAGAAAATGAAAGTTTGATGTGTAATAAACAACTTTTACTAAGTGATTTTTTATGGAAATACAAAAAGGACCTATTTGTAAAAAGTTATAAAATGTGTAGTAAGGATGTGATTTGATCAATAATTTGGGCTAATGTGAGTATGTATATGGTTAGGCTAGGCTTGGGTAACAAATAAATTGAATAGATTTCATTTTACAAGCCTAGGGACTAAAATGTAAATATGTCAAAGCTTAGGCGCAAAAATATAATTTTCCATAATGTAAGTTTTGGACTGAATTGAATAATGTGATTAATAAATGAGCTAAATTTTCTATTATAGATCAAGAGAAACAATGTTTGGACGTAGATTGGAGGAAAAACAAAGTATTTGACGATTAGGTCCATTTCCTACTATTTTTGTATCGAGGTAAGTTCTTCTGTAAATAATGCATTGCTTTAATTATATTTTTAATGTTTTACTATTGTATGAATTATGATCAACTATTGACCATGTTCGACAAAGTTATGACAAGTGTGAAATCCCGATTGAACCTTAGGAATAGATAGGATACAAATGTCATGACATTAAGGTTACCAAGGCTATGTGTAAGACCATATCTGGGATATGGCATCATTATAAGACTTCGTGTAAGACCATATCTGGGATATGCCATCGATATGAGATCCCATGTAAGACCATATCTGGGATATGGCATTGGTGTAGTACTATGTGTGTGTGAGATACCCAAGTATCCTTTAGTATTCCAAATAGTTCAACGAGAAATTCAATGAGAATGTCAAAGTTGTGAAAGACTATGGTATGTTGTAAATTGGTACAGGTATGTACATAAAACTCATGCTTAATGAGCTTGATATGTGAGGAATCCCTCGATAAGGTTGTGATTGAGTAATTTTGATTATGAGATTTATAATGACATTTATGTTAATTTACTTCAAGTTAATTATATGTTAAATGTGAGTTTATAATACTTATTATTTGCATAGGAACTTACTAAGCTATATAGCTTACTCCATTTTCTTTTCCCTTGTCCTATAGTGTCACCAAGCCAGCTCAGGGATTGGAGATTGTCGGAGATCCAATCACACTATCAACTTAATATTTTGGGTACCAATGATTTCAATACTTTGAGTTATGGCATGTATAAGGACTTGGTTATTTTGTTATGTGTCATAATTGATTTGGCCTAATGTGCTGGCCTATATTGGTTGATAATTTATTTTGTAAATGGCCATATAAAATTGGTTAATATTGGTTTAAGTATTTATGCATATGATGAGGTTTTCATGGATGTGGAAGATTGCATGATTGAAGTTGATAAGTATGTGATGTTTGTATGTGGTAAACAGTAGCATGTAATGATGTGTGGATGTCTTCATTTTGGCGAAATTGGTTGAATTTCATTGCTTGAATTGGTGTTATGTTTTGTTGTGTAGGTGTGTGCATGGAAGGGTGACAAAATGGCTTAGTAAATAGTATTACTTTTGTCCATACGGGTAGACATAAGGGCGTGTGTCTAGGTCGTGTGTGACACACAGCTTGCTCCATGGGCATGTGTTCTGGCCGTGTGTCCCCTGCACCTTAATTGTTGTAAAATAGAATGCTTAGTATTGAGTACAAGAGTAGAGACACAAGCATATGTCTCAGTCGTGTGGATGACACGGCCTCAGGCACGGGTGTGTGCCCTGGGCATGTGAAGTCTGCACCTATTTTATGAAAAATTATAAAAATTAAATTGACCACACGGCCTAAGCACACGGGCATGTACCTCGGCCGTGTGACTTCAATTTGTTCATAGGTGACAAACAGAGAGTTACACGAGTTAGGGACATGGGTGTGTGTGACCACACGGCCTGCCCACACAAGTGTGTCCCAAACCACACGGGTATGTGGCCCTTAAAACATGAAAAATTTTCTAAGTGTTGTAAAATTTTCCAAAGTTCTCGGTTTAGTCCTGAACCACTTCCAATGCATGTTTTGGGCCTCGTAGGTTCGTTATAGGGACAATATGAATGTTTATAAAAAGTTTTAAATTTGGATGGAAATTTACGTCTCGATTTTGTATGTTTGCTTAAGTTTAAGTTCGGTAATGCCTCGTACCCTGTTTCAGCATCGAATACGAGTAAGGGGTGTTACATTTAGTGGTATTAGAGCTAGGTTCTAAATGTAACACCTTTTACCTGTATTCGACGCAGGAATAGGGTACAAGCCATTACCAGACTTAAACTTAAGCAAACATACAAAACCGAGACGTAAATTTCCATCCAAATTAAAAACTTTTCATAAACATTCATATTGTCCCTATAACGAACCTACGAGGCCCAAAACATGCATTGGAAGCGGTTGGGACTAAACCAGGAACTTTGGAAAATTTCACAACACTTAGAAAATTTTTCATGTTTTAAGGGCCACACGCCCATGTGGCTTGGGACACGCCTTGTAGGCAGGTCGTATGGTCACACACGCCCATGTCCCTAACCTGTGTAACTTTCTGTTTATCGCTCATAAACAAATTGAAGTCATACAGCCAAGGCACACACTCGTGTGCTTAGGCTGTGTGGTCGATTTAATTTTCATAATTTTTTATAAAATAGGTGCAGACTTCACACGCCCGTGCCTAAGGCCGTGTCATCCACCCGGCTGAGACATACGCCCGTGTCTCTGCCTGTGTGCTCAATACTGAGCATTCTATTTTGCAATAATTAAGGTGTAGGGGACACACGACCAGAACACACGGCAAGCCGTGTGTCACATATGGCCTAGACATAGGCCCGTATGTCTACCCATGTGGACAAGAACAAGGCTATTTACTAAGCCCTTTTGCCACCTTTCCATGCACACACCTACACAACAAAACATAACACCAATTCAAGCAATGATATTCAACCAATTCAACCAAAATCAAGACATCCACACATCATCCACATGCTACCCTTTACCACGTACAAACATCACATACTTATCAACTTCAATCATACAATCTTCCACATCCATGAAAACCTCATCATATGCATAAATACTTAAACCAGTATTAGAAAATTTCATATGGCCATTTACAAAATGATTTATCAACCAATATAGGCCAACACATTAGGCCAAATCAATTATGACACATAAAAAAATAACCAAGTCCCTATACATGCCATAACTCAAAGTATTAAAATCATTGGTACCAAAATGGATCTCCGACAATCTTCGATCCCCGAGCTGGCTTGGTGACACTATAGGACAAGGGAAAAGAAAAGGGAGTAAGCTATATAGCTTAGTAAGTTCCCATGCAAATAATAAGCATTATAAACTCACATTTGACATACAATTAACTTAAAGTAAATTAACATAAATGTCATTATAAATCTCATAATCAAACTTACTCAATCACAACCTTACCGAGGGATTCCTCACATATCGAGCTCATTAAGCATGAGTTTTTTGTACATACCTATACCAATTTACAACATACCATAGTCTTTCACAACTTTTACGTTCTCGTTGAATTTCCCGTTGAACCACTTGGAATACTAAAGGATACTCAGGTATCTTGCACACACATAGTACTACACCAATGCCATATCCCAGATATGGTCTTACATGGGATCTCATATCGATGGCAATAACCCAGCTATGGTCTTACACGAAATCTCACATCGATGCCACATCCCATATATGGTCTTATATGAAGTCTCATAATGATACCATATCCCAAATATGGTCTTACATAGCCTCGGTAACCCTAATGTCATGACATTTGTATCCTATCTATTCCTAAGGTTCAATTACGATTTCACGCTGTCGTAACTTTGTCGAGCATGCTCAATAATCGATCATAATCCATACAATAGTAAAGCATTCAAAATATAATTAAAGCAATGTATTATTTACATAAGAACTTACCTCGGTACAAAAATAGTAGGAAATGGACCTAATCGTCAAATTTTTTTCCCTGATCTAGGTCCGAACCTCGTTTCTCTTGATCTATAATAGAAAATTTAGCTTATTTATTAATCATATTAATCACTTCAGTCCAAAACTTACATTACGACAAAATTACACTTTTTCCCCTAAACTTTGACATATTTACATTTTAGTCCCTGGCTCGTAAAATGAAATCTATTCAATTTCTTTGTTACCCAAGCCTATCCTAACCATATACATACTCATATTAGCCCACATTATTCATCAAATCACATCCTTACTATAGATTTTATAACTTTTTACAAATAGGTCCTTTTATGTATTTCCATCAAAAATCACTTAGTAAAAGTTGTTTATTACAAATCAAACTTTCATTTTCTACCATAAAACATCAAAAAAACATGCATGTAATACATGGGTAAAAATTTTAAACATGATCCTTACTTCAAAACAATGGTAGAAATAGAAAGATCGGGTGAATACGACTTCAAAAACATAAAGAGAATTAAAAATGGGGCTAGGATATACTTACAATCAAGCTTGACAGATGAAAAAACCCTAACTATGGTGTTCTTACAAGTTTTGGCCAAAGTTAAACAAAGATGAGAAAATTTTGGCTTTATTTTCCCTTTTTATTCTTTTATTAACCAAATGACCAAAATGCCCTTTTCCCCAAATCACTAAGATTCTCTTACCTCATGTCCATTTTTGTCCCCTAACTTAAAAAATAGTATGATTATCATATAAGGACCTCTAATTTAAAATTTCATAGCAATTGGACACCTTTAACATGTAGAACTCAACTTTTACACTTATTACAATTTAATCCTTTCGACTAAATTGAGTGCTCAAACGTCAAAATTTTCAAACGTAATTTTCACAAAATCATTCTATAAAATTTTAAACCATAAAAATATAATAAAAATAAATTTTTCTATGTCGGAATTGTGGTCCCAAAACCACTATTCCGATTAGGCCCTAAATCAGGTTGTTACATTTATGATTCGAGATCATTTTAATTATTTTATATTTGTGATATTTTCATAATATGACATTGAGGTGAGTTGATAATGATTCTTTCAAGTGAATTGTTATGTTTGAGATTGAAAATCGAGATAGTGGACTAAATTGAACAAATAGAAATTGCATGAATGAATTGATATATGTTATTTTATGTGAAATTGAGCTAGAGCATGTTATATGATATAATGAAATATTGATGAATTGAAAATGATGAATCATGAATCAAAATATATAACAAAATTGGAAAATTGATTACCCTATTACTTGTTCAGGCTATTTTGGATATAGTTGACATGATATAGGGTCAGGATATTGTTTGAAAATCATCGTTGCTGGGCAATCCAGGGTAGTAGGTTGTACATATAGAGTCATCATTGTCAGGCAACCTAGGATGGTAAGATAATTAGATTGTAAAAACCATTATTGCTGGGTAAACCCCCGAAGTGGTAGTATGTACATCTTAAATGTCTTCGTTGTTGGGTAACCCAGGGTGACAGATTCGTGTATCCGTTCTAAGTCTATGTCTAGTTAACAAAGTTATAAAAGATGATTTGTATATAGAGTATATGAAATAGAATGCAATTGATATGTAATCTATGACTGCCAGCGAAAGATTATGCAAAATGAGTAAAAAACGAGCCTTGGGGCGATTGAGTAATTATGAGCCAATAGGCTCAGAAATGGTTGAATTGTTGTTATGAAATTGAGTATATGTTCTTATAGATGAAAATATGAGTTAAATAAATACTATGTGAAATGAATGAGAAAAGGTCAGTTAGATGCATACATAGTGAATTGGTATGTAAGAATGACTATATAAATGTTTATATAGTAATGGAAGTTTTTACATGAACTTGTATGAGAAATAGCTATGATTTGAACTCAAATTGAATGTAAGAAATTGGTGTTAACTAGTTTTATAAGGACTTAAATCATGAAAATACCATTGAGCTTTATCACTCAATATGCGGTTTGTTTTCTCTGTATGCAAGTATAGGTGCATCTCGAGATTACAAGAAGTAGTTCCAATATCCAGGAGTATAAATTTAGAATTGTTGGTTTTGGAATTGGTCACAAAGTTGAATTATAAATTTGAGTATGCTAAGGTTTGAAAGGCATAATATGTTGAAAGGTCAAATCGAATATGTATATTCCTGCCAAATGCTTTGAATGGCTTATACTATGAATTTAGTTTATAAATTGTATGGTATTGATGAAATGATTGTATGGTATTAGTACATTACTGATTAAGGTAGTATTGTATGGAATTGAGCTATTAATCATGCATATTTGGCTAAAATAGGAAATGGTTGAGGTGAAATTGTTTTGTAGGTAAAGCTTGTTGGAGCCAAATTGCACAACTTAGAAACAGACAATTATGTCACGACGTCAGATGCTTGTTGTTGCGAGATGATACCTAATCAGCGAGTTGTGTCACGATGAGAAACCCTCGAATTTGCGACGTCAACCCGAGATTTTGAAATCTTTAAAATTTGGCCATATTTCGACCTTTGGTTAGCATTAGAGCTTTCGTAAGCTCGAATAAGACCTAAAAATGATTGTATATTGCATTTTATGCTTATATTACTCTTAAATAAATTTTTAATGGTAAATTTTAAATATAATTGATTGTATTTGCTCCAACAACAAACGTGACATCCTGTAGCTCGAACCTGGCGATTAAGTCGGGTATGGGGTGTTACAATTATGTTGTCTATCAAGTCTAATTTGGGAGATACATTGTCTTGAGTATTGGAGCGGATGACTTCCAAAAAGATAAAGGCATATATGTGATTGTCTGGACATGTTGGCTGCTCGTGCCACCGGCATGCGAACACCGAGGTACGGAATCAACACTAACACAATCAAATAATAAAGCCATATCTGCAAGTGTAACAGGTCACTTGTAATATTTTTAGAGTTACAACGGAACACATGAGTATTCCAAGGATCAAACCAAAAAGAGTCTGTAATTAAGTGATCCCTACATAATTAACATGCAATTAAGGAGTCTAGCTAACTACTCACTAAGTATTATATTATGGTAGACCATAATTTGAGATTAATTACACTAATTTACTAATTAATCACTAAAAATGACCTAATCGTGAAACAAAAAGAACTACCAAATTAACTAATTAACAATAAACAATGGTTGGTTGACTTCCATGTTGCTAGTTAATCTTCGAATTAGGGAACTAAATTACTTAAACTCCTAAAGTGACTCAATTTTACCTCTTGGCCTCAAATTTACCAAATTAGACAAAGTAGTTTGATTTATCTCTCAACCTTAACAAACTAACATGGGACTATCAAATTGGTGCTCAACAAGATCTCCTCTCGGTCTCACTTATCTAAAATTTCCCTTAGGGGCGCTAATCCTAAGTTTTGAAGTTTATTTAATTTTGTTTAATTTCTGCAATTTAGTTTTTACCCAAAAATAAACTAGTTAACATCTCCATCAACCTCCCACTTCAAACTTAGTTACCTATAACTAGATTTAATCAAACAAAAACTCAATAATCACATAAAATATGCATAAATGGTAAACTTAATAAAAGTAGGAAAAACTTGGGCTTTTCTTGGAAAAGCTTGAAAGCAATGAAAATGGAAGCAAAAGAAATGTAAAAGAACACTTAAAAATCATATTTTCGATTATAGAACTAAAAGGAAATTGAGTTGTATTAAAACTAAAGATTCAACTGAAAATACAATAAGTTTAAGATATTAACCAAGCAAATAAATCCTAGCTACAATGATAACTAACTTAACTAACTACCATTAACACTAAGAAAAAATAGAAAAAGCTCTAATTAAAACTTTAGAACTATGGAGAAGAAAACTACTCTAATCCTAAGCTAGAGATAAAAGAAATCCTAAAACTAAAAGCTCTCTCTTTCTTCTCAACCAAAAGTGGCTTTTAATGTAATGACACAAATTTTTAGGTTATTGAAAAAAGTGAATTTTCGGGTCTTTGATTCTGAAAATTAGATTCGTAAATATTTATTAGAAATATTTAAGAAGTTAAGTGAGAGATTAATTAGATTTTAGTTAAGTAAATCTAGTTTAATTAAGGTTAATTTAGTGAAAGGACTAAATTGAATAAAGTGTGAAGGTTTAATTATAAACTATAAGAAAGCCAAGGGACTAAATTAGAAACTAGACCATAAAGTGACAAATGTGTGGTAAGTATAAATACATATGTGTTATTTTAATTGGTACAAATGTATATAGAAATATGTATTTACTTATTATATAAGTAAATAATAATATGAAATAAATTATATTATATTATATAATTATAATATATTAATAAAATAAAGAACGGATAAAGAAAATAAAAGAAATAAAACATAAAGAAAAAGAAAAAGAGTGTAACACCCCAAACCCGGCCCGGACGCTATGGCCGAATCTGGCGCATCACATTGAAGTGTTTTAGCGAAAATCTTGTTTTCATTGGAAACCCTTCCTTTAGATATGAAACCTTAGTTAACTTATGAAAACACTCTTTTCAGTTGTGGAAGCTTTGTTTAAAACATTTGATTTAAGAAAACTTATCATTTAAGAATTTAGTTGTGGAAACGTAGTAAACATGCTATAATTTAAGAAACCATGTTCAACCTTTCATAATTACATCGCATAAAAATAATAATCCAAATAATAACAAAAAGGGGAGGCCTTATTACGATCCAGTCTAAAATCACTTAATAAATCAAAAACTAAATGCTCTCTCTTTTTTTTTAGTAGAACGAATAAGTCCAAGCTGTCTCGCTAGCTGGCCACTCAGAGTCCTTCCAGAGCATCACCTGAGAAAAATAAAAGAGGGGGTGAGTTTTCGTAAACTCAGTGTGTACAACCCTCGGCGAGTAACAAGCATTCAATATTCACTATACATCAAACATGCAATGCAATGCAATGCCGTGCAATCCCATCCCAATAATCCATCCGCTACACACCAGCTCAGTCCCTCGATACATATCATGTGGGGATATAAATATCGACCCACCCAACCGATACAAATCTATGGTAGCCCGGTTGCGGAACCACCTTCATTTATATATTGGGCTTCAAAGCCGCCGGTGGATCCACGATTGTCAAGCAACTATGTGATCCTTTATACTTCCTCCGTTCCATATTTCTCAACCCATTGCAACTTAAGCAGAATATCATATGTATGCAGTAGATATCAGTGTCATATCCATAAAACTTACATTCAACACATAGGGGTATTTTGGTCATCTTCGCCCTTAGAGGCATTTCGGTAATTTTCTCATTATTACGGTTTTCACTTACCTTGACCCGTTAAAAATCCCGTGAGCTAAGATGAACGAATACTATGCACCAAGTAGGATTCCAGAGAAGAGGAGGTGAGTCATTAAGACCGCTTAAGCACCAAGCTCTCCCTAAATCCAATCCTAGACATGCATATACCCGTTGCCACACCTTAACCCTATGACTTTTCCCCCGTCGCATTAAATTAATTAAGTTTTATGTCGTCATCATATACTAGACCCAAACCCCCTTACAAAGCCCAGACAAATTCACATACCTATATATGGCCCACTAGACCCAACTATATTCACATGGCCCATTAGGCCCAAATCACATTATATTCATGCTTACATACGAATTTCTATCACATAGTATCAATGATCAATTTTTCTCCTATTATGGGCCCAACAGCTCATCGGGCCCATCAAGCCTATTCTGGCCCGGTTGGCCAATTCACAGCCTAAGTCCATGGAGTCACCCATGGGCCTCAGATAACCTATCGGTTTTCTCTTCACGAGTGTTCGCGTACTCGCAAGACTACCGTAGCCAAACTTTCGACTTTTCAGCATTTCAGCTTTTGCTGATCTACTTGTGTGCAGTGTATGTACACACCTGGTAAGCAAGCATGCTGTCCCTTAGTCACCACCTACAAACGATATCACCATTCAATTAATCGTATGCTTAATACATATTTTACCCAAAAACTGAAACCTCACCTTAACCTTACCTTGAACACCAATCCCTAATAGCTTTTCCTTGATCACGCACTCCCTAGATCTGCATTAATCTTACTCATTAAAACCAAATACTACGGACTAGCATCCAACATAATTCACCCCCTTATCTCACTTAAGACCATTCGGCCAACCTTAGCCAATAAGAGAGGAATACTTACCAAAACCGCAAAACACCTAAGGAGCAATTCGGCAGAGAGCTAAAATCCGAGATCGGATACTAATTCCCTACCAAAGTTGATTAAAAAGAGTGAGGGAGGGGAGTAATCGATATTAACAATACTAGCCGAAAAATAGATAAGGTACTTACCCCAAAAGAGTAATCGGCCCAAGGGAGATTCAACTTTTCGGCTTTCAAACTAATATGGTGAATAAGGTTTATTTCGCACAAATTAAAGAAGAAAGGTAGAAGAAGGAATCGGCTAACCCAAAGGGTAAATCAAAAGAGATGTGAAGAGAGAAAGAATGGCAAAAGAATCAGCTAGCAAAGATAGAAAAGCCAATCGGCACTAAAAAAATGAAGAATTTGGCATTAGCCTAGGATCCCAAACTTAGCACATATTTATAGCCTCTAGCCAAATTGCTTGACCCTCAATTCCCAATTCAGCTCCATCATTTCCCCTTCTCATCTCCTCGTTTTTCTCCCTGATAACTCCCCAATCTATTTCTTAAATTTTCTCTTCTAGACACTCCCCTTAGAGTCCATCTTCACGCCACTTCCAACCTTCTAGAAAGCCAAAATTAAACTCCTAAAAATACTAAGATAGGATTCGAACCTCAGATCTCCTTGCTAGCCACTAACGCCACCTCTCTACACCCTAAGTGGCGTCACTTAGCCACTCCTCCACAAGGCTTTTTGATGTCATTTTCCCTTATCTTTATTTAAAGGCCAACTACTCCCAACCCTGATTCTTTTAATAATTAAATTAAAATTCCTCCACCATAAAACTCGAACCCAGAACTTCTCCAACAAACCTAGACACTTCAAATTCCTTAAACCGTTAAAGCCAACATGTCTTTTGTCATTTTCTTACTCACTTAAAAAATTTATGAAACCCAAAGCCCAAAGCCCAATTTATCTAGGCCCAAAATTCGGGGCGTTATAAAAAGAGGCACGAATAGCAGAGAAAGAAAGAAGGAAAAAGGAAAAGGAAAATTTAGGGTTTTGAGATTTCAAGCTTGATTGGTAAGTCAATTTAATCCCTTTTCTTGTAATTTTGGTGTCTATGGAATCCTAGGAAGAAATACTATTTGAGTTATGTTAAAATTTAGAAAGTTATTGAATTTTTAGATGTTGATTAAGTTGAATAAATAAAAGAAATTAAGTGTATTTTGATGGAAATTTAAGTTAGAAGTGGTTAAAGGATTAAATTGTAGAGAGAGATATAAGTTTTGTTATAGTAGGGATTAAATTGTTTAAATTGTAGAATTGATATTTTATATTGAATATTAAGAGTTGAAACTTATAAAATGAAAACTATAAGGTTATTTGAAGAAAAAGAATGGTTATGGTGGAAGGACCTAATTGGAAATATTGTAAAAGTTATATGGAAATAAAAGAGTGTGTTATTAAATAACATACATTGATAATTTTAAATGTTAAATTTTATGTAGCAAACGTAGCACAGGAAACGTCATCGAAAAAGGGGAAGGAAAAAGTGAACGAGGATATCGAATAAACTCGAAAATTTCGGTTTGTATTTCTATAAACTATGCTTAATGTTTTAATACAATGTAATTGTTATTTTTAATAATTAAAATGTATAATGAATGGTATGATGGAAACTGTTACTACTTCTGTATGGAAATGAAACGATTGGAATACCCTATTAACAGTGCCGGGCTAGTCGAATACAATTGGCATGCCATAAGATTGGAAGTGTTTAGGGATATTCCGACTGTGTGCCGATGAGACACTATATGTGTCGACTACTGTGACTGTTCCGGATTCATTCCGAAGAAGTACTTTGTACCTGAATATGAATGTTACTGTTACTGTTACTGTTACTGTTACTGTTACCCTACGGTGTATTCCGACTTCGGCCGATGAAACACAGTATATCATCCCTGGTGTGTGGATTGGATCCGCGTATCCATTTAGGTCCGAGTTATGTTAATAGGGGTAAATGAAAGTATTAAAAACTGTCTGATGTCAATTAAGTGACTGTGACTGATTTATGAATGTTTAAGTTATTGAATGATATGAAATATAAAAATTTATATATGAATTGCTTAACTACAGGAAAGAGATGTAAAATGAATGTAAGGGGTAAAGCTATTAAGATTATGAAAGTAAAGTTTAAGTTACAATGTATATACACAGCTTATTATTGTTTAAGTATTAGTTTATAGAAATACCACTGAGTGCATACTTAGCGTACGGTTTGTTTCCATGCACAAGTTAGGTACAAAAGAAAGTTAAGGACTCAGCCTCTAAGCCAATCCCAGACTCAAAGTGGTGAATACTTTTCTTTTGGTAAAATGGCATGTATCTAGGTTGTTAAGGTGTTATTTTGTACATGATAGTGAATAAACATGAAAATTGTTGAAGCATGGTATGAAATATGCATATTTTGGAAGTTAAACTTACATGAGTTTGATTAGTATGATAATGTAGTATAATTTTGATGAATTGTGGTACATAATCCTTGAGAGGTGTTAAAGTGAATGAATGAATATATGCTAAGTTTGAATGACATAACGAATGATATTTGATTTAAGAACTATTAGTAAATGTTTGGGTATGAATTAGATGTGTTTAGCATGTGAAAATAGCTTTAAAATGGTCAAAAATCATGTTTTCACACGGCTAAGTCACATGGGCGTGTGCTCAGGCCGTGTGGCTCTCTGTTTATGTCACATGGGCTGTTCCCACGGCGTGTGTGCAAGTCAGATCTGCCCACAGCCTGGCCCCACGGCCATGGGAGCCCCACGGGCAGGCCACACGGGCATGTTCAAGGCCACACGGCGTGCGCCCCTATCTTCAAGGAAAAATTTCCAAAGTTCCCAGTTTAGTCCCAAGCCACTTTTAAAACATGTATTGGGCCCTGTAGGCCTATAGTAGGGACTTTATAATAAAATTTGATAAGAATTGATCTGGAATGTAAAGTTTATGACTCGATTTTGTATAAATGGTAGTGTATAAGTTCGATACTGCCTCGTAACCCTATTTCAGTGATGAATTGGGGTTAGGGGGTGTTGCATTTAACATCTGATTACAACCCAAATTTAGTGCCCAAAATGCCCCTTAGTGTCTATTTTGTATTAGTGTTAAAGTAAGATAAGGGCAGGGGCCAATTTTTGTCTCATCTTGTTAGTGGTATTGCAATACCCATAGTCATATTTCAAGTATATATGGTCATATTTCAAAATGTAATAATTCTACCATTTGAACCTAAAACATCTAAAAATGAACCTAAAACCAACTCAAGACCTTAAGTACATGCCATTTGCTAAAAACTTAACCAAAACATATACAAACTTTCTAAGTCAAAAGCAGAATCTGAATGTTGTTGATCACTTAGAAGCTTTAATATCTACAATACTTGTGCATGAAAATAAATATAATGTACCTTGAGAATTAGGGTCAGTGGTGCTATTATGATTTAAATCAATAATCAACAAAAACAATATATCAATACAATCAATATGTGATTCAATTATCAACTAATCAATTTGCATTTCATGTCTCATGTGCATAGCCTCATAGTTTATTTCATTTGACATTATCACCACATCTTGTAACGAATTGTAATGTGTTTTACGCAAGTGTACGTAGTCGTTTAAGTAATAAGTAAGTAATATGAGTTATCGTCTCCACAAGGACTGTATAAGCTTAACCAATTCAATTACAAAATTATAATTAACAAATTGATATAAAAAAACTCAATAAATTTGGATGGTGATTATTTAATTAAATTAGATGCAAGGAGTGATCCCTATGCAATTTCTAATCTAAACGCAATTTTACATGAATGTATGATCCCTATGCAATTTCTAATCTAAACACAATTTTACATGAATGTATGAATGAGGGCTTTAGCAATAAAAAACAATCAATTTTAAATGAGCTAGGATAATTATATTAATTAATTCAATTTACTTTCATCATGCTAACATGTTTGGAATTATTTCCATGGCAACTCGATCTCTTATAGGTTTGGAAACCAATTTAAGTCCTCTCAGATCTTTTACTTAGTTAAATATACATTTTACTAATCATATTAGATTAAGAGTTTCTTAGCATTTATGTAAGGTCACAGGGAAATTTACGTTTGCAATAGTTTAATTATATAAATCTAAAAACCATGCAAGATAATAAAGCTAACTAAAGATATTATGAACCTTAACTTAGTCGGGTTTAATGACCTAAATTAAGCATTGAACTTTTCAATTATGCATCTACTAGTCGTCGTCTGGTTAAGATCGCCAGCAAATCTGAGTGCACCCAATCATGTATGAATAATGCAGCATGGTATTAATTGAAAACATAATCGACTGAGGCACAAAACATGTTAACATGATTTAAATAAATCTCATCAACTTAATATAATTATCCCAGCAAATAGGATTTAAAACTTCATATTGATGTCAAAAGCATAAAACTCAAAGCAAACATCTTTAAAATAAATAACAAGAGGAAAGAATAAACTTTATTCAGTTCAGCAGCCTTTCGAATCTATTCTAACTGAAGCTCTCCTCTGTTCTGATTGAAGCTTCTTTTGCTAAGGGTTTAGAAGGTAGCTAACTAAATAGTGCTAAAGATGGAGAGGGGATGGACGACTATGCAAAGGAAGAAGGGAGAAGGATTTGAGAGAACTAAGGTGAGAGAGAAATGTAGAGAAGATAAAGAATGAGGGATAATTTAGAAGTAAGGGATGGCAAGGTATAGTAGGGTTTGAGTTTACTAAAAATAGTTTAAAATTATCTTCCTTCCCTCTCTTATGTGGTCAGCCATGTATCAAAGAAAAGGGATGACCAAGTTTTCCATTTTGAATTTGAATTTCAAGCTAATAGCTATGTAGTGGACGGTTTCAACAAGTTATTGGGCTAAATTTTGACTGTTTTCCAACTTCAATGACCTTCATTTAAATATCCCAAAAACACTTTTTGGGTAGCCAATATCAAGTGCGGAAATTAGGCTTTTAATTTCCCTCGTTGAACAGTTCTTCAGTCCAAAACTTAGCAGACATGTCCATCCTTTTATCACATTTCTTTACTGGGTCAAGTAGTCAATCCCTATGCCCAAACTGCCTGGTCTTATCATCCACATGGATAAGTTGTGGATAGCCATATTTATTTATTTGCATCATGTTTCCATAGCCTACCTATATAATGAAAAATACACACATTAATAAGTTAGCATGAATTAATATAAATTATGTCTGAAAATCATGTAATTAAGCATAATTTCACATGTCAAAACCTTTTTTTTAAAGGGGGTCGACTTGGTGTTTGAAAATGAAAATGAACAATGGGAGTCGCCACCAATCCTTTTTAATGAGGTGGGATCGAGTTACCTCGAAAAGTTGTTGTTTTTAATAAATAGTTTGATGTATTAAAACAACACTTTTTGGTCTACGAAATTCACAAAGATGGGTTTAGGAGTCGGTTACGCACGAGAAAGGATTAGCACACTCGTAACGCCTAAAATTTGTACCTAGTTGATTAATTAATGTCTTTGTGTTGAAAATTGAGAATTTGAAAAGATTTTAAAAAAAACATATGATTCTTTGTTAAGATATTATTTAATTGAAATATTTTCGAGAAAAGGGCATATTTCACGTTAATTGAGAAAGAGGATTACATCCCGCAAGTTAGAACACAATGTTTTAAATTCCCGACATGAGATTAAACCCCAGAAATTTTATTTATTTAAAAGATATTTAATCATCTCGGTTTTAGAAAGAAATAATATTCCGTAAGTTAGAACACGATATTGTCTTAATTCCCGAGAATATAAAAAACGTTCGTTTATTTGGATTTATCGAGAAAATCGAAACCCCGTAAGTTAGGGAACGACTTTTCGAATTTTAAAAACGCGGAGCATTGCTTAAAAAAACAAAATCTTATGCATCGAGTAAGGATTAATGTAACACGATTTTGTAGTAAAATGTAAAAAATGAATTACGGTGCTAACATGCATAACAGACTAATAATGAATGCATTAATATAAATGACGATACGAAGGACGAAAATAAACGAACAAGCCAATCATAAATAAAAAGAAAATAATAAGTAAGCTAAGGAATTTAAAATTAAAAAAACTAATAATAAACAAATAAATAACTATCAAATAAAGCAGTTTAAAAATAATAATATTAATGATAATGATAATAATTTTAATAATAGTACGAATAATAAATGATTCTGGAGTCATGAAAGTATATTAAAAATATAAATAAATAATAAATATTAAACATATAATAAAATAACAATGAGGACAAACATAGAATAAAAATGAAATGAAAATAATAATAATAAAAGGAATAATAAATGAAATAACAAAATAATATTAGTAATAGTTTAATTAAAAATTGAAAATAAGCTAATAAACAAAGAAATAAAGAAATTTTAAATAAAATGGTTCAATAATAATAATAACAATAATAATATTAATAATAATACAAGTAAATATTGTGTAAAACGAAATAATAATACAAAATAATAAAGAACTCAAAGATTGGAAACATATAAAGGTATAAATAAATAAATAATAAAATGACAAAATAAAATCAGTGTACTTAAAAAATAATAAGTAAATAAATACAAGAAAGAACTATAATAATAGTAATAATAACACTAAATTAATTAATAGCAAAAATAACAAGGGACTAAATTGAACTTTAAAATAGAAATTTTGGGCAAATCAAAAATAAATAGAAAGGAAAAGGACCAAATTGAACACACGAATAACAAGGAGGGACCAAAATTGGAAATAACCCCTTCCCTCCAAAACGCACAACTTCAAGGTGGATCAAAATGAAATAGACGCAAAAGTTACGGGGCAAAATTAAAAAGTAAAAAGAAAGGATGGGATTTAATTGAAACAATGCAAAAAAACGGATGGGCCAATCGCGCAATTAGCCCTTCCTCTTAAAAACACGCTGATCCTAGCTCTAGGTCGAGTAGGTCGAATTGGGTATGCCAAAACGACGCCATTTTGGGCATTTGAGACGTTGTTTTGGGGGCCTATATAAGTCAATTTTGAAAAAAAATTCATTCTTCCCAGCTTTAAAGAAAAAAAAACCAAGAAATCCTATATTTTCTCTCTGGGCATAGCCTAGAATCTGGCCAAGGGTCTGGCCATCGGCCATTATGGCAGCCACCAGTCACTGGCGCTGGCACCGTCGTCCACGTTGGCCAAATGCTTTTTAATCCTCAACCCCGAAAATACTATTTTTCATCGAAAATAACGGCCTCCTTCCCCCCTATGACGGCGTAAACGTAAAAGGCAATATTCGGCCCCCTCTTTTTTATTTTTTGTGTTTATTTTTAAAAAGAAAAAAGATAGAATAATCAAGATAAAAAATAAAAAGAGAAAGAAGATCAAATGACCATCTTTAAAAACTTTGAATTCGTTTTTCTTTTTTTTATTGTTATCGTGTGTCTCCGTAAAGAAGAGAGCTTACATCGTAGTTGTTTATGGCATTTATAGCCGAAAAAGAAAAATAAAAATACAATATTTTTACTCTGTTTTTTATTTTGCTGTGTCTGTCCTCTTTTATTTGGTTTACAAGTAGGAAGGCTAATTGAGTACGGAGGTGTTGACATGGAGGAGTGGCGGCGGCTACTTCTAGGGTTTTTTGTTCTTTTTGCTGAAGATAGGGTTTCTTTTCTGTTTTGGGATTGGGCTGTTAGGGTTTGGTTAATTTAGGCTTGGGTTTTGGATTGTAAAATGGGTTAGATGTAATTTGGGTTATTTGTAGTTGGGTTGAGGGTTTTGTCATGGTCTGGACTTGGACATTTTATTTGTTTTTTTTTGGGGGGGGGCAAGCCAAAATTGGCCTATTACAGCTGTCCCCCTTTGCTCATTATCGTGTAACGAGAATGGAGAAAAAACTATAAAATGGTCAATTTTGCTTGGACCTGCTGAGTCTCAGCGCTTCTTTTCTTCTTCTTCAAGTAACCTCGTTCCAATCCACTGTATCTTCAGAGGTATAGGAATTGGTGCTTCAATCCACTCCAATGTAATTTCAGGGAAAAGATATTTGTAGCTTCGATATACTCCGCTGAAACTTCAAGGATACAATGAATTGGTAATTTCAACCTGCTCCACTGCAACTTTAGGGAGATAAGGTTTGTGACTTGTAGCTTTAATCTGTTCCTCTGTAACTTCAGGGAAATAAGATTCGCTGTCTTTAGTCTGCTCCGCTGCAACTTCAGGGAGATAAGGCTGGTGGCTTAAATCTACTCCACTGTAACTTCATGAAGATAAGATTCGCCATAATTTGTAGCTTCAATCTGTTCCACTGCAACTTCAAAGAGATAAGATTCGCTGTCTTCAGTCTGCTCCGCTACAACTTCAGAGAGATGATGCTGGTGGCTTCAATCTGCTCCGTTGCAACTTCAAGAAGATAAGATCCGCCATAATTTGTAGCTTTAATATATTCCACTGCAACGTCAGGGAAGTAAGATTCGTTGTCTTCAGTTTGCTCCGCTGCAACTTCAGGGAGATAAGGCTGGTGGCTTCAATCTGCTCCACTGCAACTTCAGAAAGATGAGATTTATGGATTCATCAATCTTGCTATACCGTCCTCTAGGGGACATGACCTATAGAATTGATTTCATGGGCCTATGCTTATGCCAAAAGATTGGGATGTCATGATCAAAATGAATCAAATGCTCCAACTAAATGTGTTATGAATGATATTTGCATGAATGCAGAATGTCATTTTGCAAGAATGATCCCTTTCTAATGTTTAGGTTGTCATTGCTCATTGTTCATCAGGGTTTTATCACTGAAGTATTATGCTGCCTTCTTGCTCAGCTAGTATCTTTGATAGAAAACCCGAAGAAATAATCACATTTGCTCAGCTGGTTTGCTCCACTGTAACTTCAGAGAGACAAAATTTGGTTTCTTCCGTCCATCCCACTGCAACTCAAGGGTATAGGATTTGTATCATCTTCAATCCATCCCACTGTAACTCAGGGGTATAAGATTTGTATCTTCTTCAATCCATCCTACTGTAGCTCAAGGGTATAGGATTTGTGGCTTCTTCAATCAATTGATCTGGATAACATGACCAGATGTGTATGCGGGAATGTAGAATGTCATTTTTTTTAGAATGATCCCAATTCAATGCTTGGGTTGCTCATTATTCATCGAGGTTGTATCACCGACGCAATATATTGTCTCCTGTTCAACTGATATTTTTGACAGAAAATCCGAAGAGATAGTCACAATTTAGACTCCTCTTTCTCAAACATTTTCAACCCTTAAGTTTGGTGAGTTCTAAACAACAGTTCTTGTATTATTTAGAAGCCTCCAGAGTAATATGCATAACTTATTTTGTAAAAGTTTTATTAGTCCATTAATCATTATTTCAATACAAAATGCTTGAAAAGATCATAACAATGGACAAGAAAGAAATTGATTGGGAGCATAGCTCGAAATGAATAAATTAATCAAAGATGACAAATGCAATAAAAAGGAAATTAACTCGAAATGATAAGTTAATCAAAGATAGCAAATGTAATAAGAAGGAAATTGATTGGGAGTGTAGCTCAAAACGAATAGAGTAATCAATAGCAAATTCAATATAGGTAAGATGAAAACTAGATGCCCCAGATATCGCAGCCTATGCTTCTCTGTACGAACTTCTTGAGGACCATTTTGAGCTCGACATGTGTTTAGGAGATCTAAAGTACTTTGTCAATGCCCCAAGATGTAGCATACCTCCTCCTTGTTAATTCAGGCATAGCAAGACTACCACATGCCCCACTTTTTATTTGAATTGCCCTTTACGGGTTTCCAATTCAAAACCTCTTTGGTCTCAAAGCGCCCTTTGCTGATTTTCGCCTTGGCCTCTTATTTTTTCTTTTTCTTTTCTTTTTTTCTTTGTATGTTTTTTTAGAAAAATACTAAATGTGACTGAATCTGAATTCACTGGATTGGGCAGGTCCTTGCCATCCATCTCGATCAATATTAATGCTCCTTCAAAATAGGTCTTCTTTATTACATAAGGTCCTTCCCAGTTTGGCATCCACTTTCCTCTGAAGTCCTTTTGTATAGAAAAGATCTTCTTCAACGCTAGGTCCCCCTAGTGGAATTCTTTAGGATGAACCTTTCTGTCGTAAGTTCGCATCATTCATTTTTGGTACGTTTGACCATGATGGGTAACTTTTAACCTCTTTTCTTCAATTAAGTTCACTGGATCTATTCTACTTCATCCGATTTTAATTCAGCCAAATCTTGGAGAGAAGGAATCTCGATTTCAATGGGCAAATCGCTTCGTTTTGGCATACCCATATAAGTCAAAAAAATTTGAAAAAAAATCATTCTTCCCAGCTTCAGAGAAAAAAAAACAAGAAATCCTCTCTTTTCTCTCTGGGCATAGCCTAGAATCCAGCCAAGGGTTCGGCCATCGGCCACCATGGCGGCCACCGGTCGCCAGCGACTGCGTCGCCATCCATGCTGGTCGGAGAAAAAAATATTATTTTTTTCTTTTTAATCCCCAACCCCAAAAATACTATTTTTCATCGGAAATAGCGGCCTCCTTCCCCCCCCCCCCACGACGGCATAAACATAAAAGGTAATATTCGGCTCCCTCTTTTTTATTTTTTGTGTTTATTTTTAAAAAGAAAAAAGATAGAATAATCAAGATAAAAAAATGAAAAGAGAAAGCAGATCAAATGACAACCTTTAAAAACTTTGAATTCGTTTTTCTTTTTTTTATTGCTATTGTGTGTCTTCATAAAGAAGGGAGCTTACATCGTAGTTTTCATGGCCATTATAGCCGAAAAAGAAAAATAAAAATACAATATTTTTGCTCTATTTTTTCTTTTGCTACGTCTGTCCTCTTTTGTTTGGTTTGCAGGTACGAAGGCCAGCTGTGCACGGATGTGCTAACATGGAGGAGCAGCGACGGCTGGTCCTAGGGTTTCTTTGTTCTTTTTGCTGAAGATAGGGTTTATTTTCTGTTTTGGGCTTGGGCTGTTAGGGTTTGGTTAATTTGGGATTGGGTTTTGGATTGTAAAATGGGTTAGATATAATTTGGGTTATTTCTAGTTGTGTTGAAGGTTTTGTAATGGACTGGACTTGGACATTGTATTTGGTTTTATTTTTTTGGACCCAAGCCAAAATTGGTCATTACATCACATACTTTATAATTTCATGTCTAAAATTACTAATTAAGTAAAATTCATTTATTTCAATAATAATTACTCGAGATAAACATAATAATTAAGTAAAAAGGTGGTAAAAACATATAGAAAAACCCTATATAATTTCGAGTTTACACATCTCAATTAAATATATGTTATTACATATCATAGCTATAGTTAGTTTCTCATTCCTATCTCAAATCTATTTATTCATTTTATATCCATATCAGCCCTCAGGGCTCATTTTAACTGGTTTACATGATCTTTCACATGCCATCTTTTGTTACTTTAACATTGGTATTCAATCGTAACATTTTATATCAAATGTCACATGGCATGATATATATTTCATAATCTCTATTAATTAGACATGGACTCAATACAGATACATGGTTCATACAACCATCCCATTAATCTATTTGGCCCTTAGTGCCTCATCGATATGTCCAAAGTAAAATATGCGCTCTGCGCCTTATCAGTATGAACCAAAGTAAATGAATGTGCCTAGTTCTTCATCAGAAAGTCTGAAGTAAAATATGCGCTCTGCGCATCACTGGTATAAATCGAAGTAAAATCTCGTACACTAATCTAATCTTATGGCATGCCAAAAATATCCGAATCTGCTCAAGGCCGTTGAGAGGGTAATCAGTTTTTCAAACACTTACACACACACACACATATATATTCATGTTTACATATCATAGTTTCATACAATACCATGTATATCATGCCCAATTCAATTCAATTCAATGCATATCATTTCATATCATCACATAGATATCATCACATCTTTCATAAGCTACCAACCATGTAATACTTGCCAAATTCAAGAGATAAGTAAGATCATTACTTTAATCAAGCTATTTTGTAACAAGTCATATGAAAATATATGTATATGTATAGAATTCAAATCATGGAAGCACAAAAATGTATTAGCTACTCGTTTACGGCTCTTACCTTTCCTTTCTCTTGAAATAGGATGACATGACCCAACATCGTCTTTAAATACAAACGATAATTCAAGCATAGAAACAATATTAGTTTTCAGTCAACCCAATGAAAAACACATGATCAAACATAGTTTGCATTTTATTTGTTTTACTCCCTATATTCGAAATACTCATATTTTTCAATATTTAACATCAAATTAAAATCAAATTTCATATTCTTTCATTAGGGACCATGAATTTCTAGTCTTTAGCATAATTTCCTAACAACATTCAATTTATTCAACTTATTCCCTAATGTCACAAAATTAACTATCAAGCGTTGTTAAATTTCTAATCAATTCCATCACTTTTCACTACCTTCTCACTTAGTCCTAACATGCTCAAAACTTATACTTCAATTTCTCATCAAAACCAAACTCAATTTCATCAAATGCAAATTAATGGAAACTTGATAAACCTTTAAAAATTGACAAATCTAAAGTAGGGGCAAGTTTAATCAAGCTTAGATGATCATGAAAACATAAAAAAATTAAAAGAAAAACATATTTACTTTAGGGATTTTGGACCAATTTTTTAAATAAAATAAAAAAGAAATTCCTTTCTTCCTTTAGTTAAGGATGAAACAAACTAAGGGAAAAGATGATGAATGTTGTCATCTCCCACTTCTTTGCTGTATATACTTCAATTAGAAATGCCATTAAATTTAATTAACTTAATTAATTTATGTTTAATAATCATAATCCAATTTAAACTAATTAAGTAGAAATGGATGAGTTAATTTGGTCCCAGCCACTAAATCATGCCTTAATAATGGTTAAATAACCATTAGGTCTTTTGGTCAATTAGTAATTGAGTCCTCAAGCTTTTTCCAAATTAAAATTCAATAGTGATCAAAATTTTACAAGTTAGTCCCTGAACTATAATTAATGATTTTCTGGATTCAATTACTAAATTGTTCCTTAATAAATCTCCATATTAACTTCATAAATCATTCTATTCATATTTTTCTGACTCAGTTTATGGAATTGAGTTCCGAAACCATATTTTCCTACATCGTCTAAAATCGGGTCATTGCAAGATCGATGGTACATCGGGCAAGACCCAAGTTGAATTTATCTTCGATTCATTTATAATTTTTTTCACTTGTGACATTCATGGTGTGACTTACCTCAATCTTTAATAAGTAACTGACTATGTTTGTGTGGCTCATGTGCTTTTTTATATATTAAAAGTTTGAGTTTAATTGGTAATAGAGTAAAAAAACTATTATGTTGGGTATATAACTAATATATGGCATAACTTTACTTACAATAGTGGAATTTATTGTCCAATAAACGCTAAAATATGCCATTTCATTGGCTTTGCATACTTGACAAAAAAGATACGTGGCCACGGGTCATGTGTCTAGGATAAATGACTTTATAACTATTTGTTAGTAATAGATTTTTTTTCATGGAGGAAGATGTAATGATTACCATAAGATAAAATAAGATTGTATTGGGTGAACAAATTTAATTTAAAGAGATTAAGGATATCCTATTAGGATAACACGCAAGCTCATTGGACAAACAAAATTATAAGTTGCTTTTGTAATGGTATATAATAAGAGAGAATGAATAACTAAGGACAATTAATCACGACTTTAATATTTTCCATCAATTGTATATGATTTTGATTGGTATAATAATAAATTTAGACCTCGAATTTTACACATTCTATCCCTCAAAATTTTGTAATATGTAAATGTTAAGGCATAATTTGTTGATCTTTTAAAAAAAATTAAGGCCAAAATGACAAAGTATGTAAACATTGAAGACTAAATTTGTTATTTTACCAATCAAAATTATGTACAATTGACAGAAGACATTAACGTTGTGATTAATTTTCTTTGTCGCTAATTTTTTATATTGACAAAGATTAAATTGCTCCATTTTTTATAGGGACTAA
Source organism: Gossypium hirsutum (assembly GCF_007990345.1). NCBI lineage: Eukaryota > Viridiplantae > Streptophyta > Magnoliopsida > Malvales > Malvaceae > Gossypium > Gossypium hirsutum. The sequence goes on along the minus strand of NC_053435.1, from coordinate 15,971,338 downwards.
TTTGCTCAATTTCAAAATTGAAAGGGATTGGAGAGTTTTTTTTTTACCAAATAGAAACCTAAGACAAAAAGCAAGTTGAACAAGTTTAATACTTTTTTTTAAAAAAAAATTTATGAACTTTTTTTTATTTGCTTAACTATTGCTAGTCTAGCAACTAAACCTGTCAAACTGATTAAATCGAGAACCAATGGTTTGACCAGTTCAACCACTGGTTCAGTTATTAAAACACTATATGTGACTCTCTAAAATGATACCACGTCATCACTCAAAATTTTGTAACCACTAAATATAACACCCTATACCTGACCACTAGGTCCAAGCTATAGTGTGCCGCATTCATTGCCGGAACAACTACAATCAAATAAATACAATCTCATACTATTAAACATACAAATACAAATATCATAAACATATAATGTGACAAATAGTCACTATCAGGTTTGATACAAGCTTACGAAAGCTCTAATGCTAACTCGAGATCGAACAAGACTAGATTGTAAAGAAATCAAATTACAGAATTGACATTGCGACGTGACATACTATTTGGTTTCGTCGGGACGATGGGGTTCCTCGTCTCTCCATGACATTATGGGCCATTTCTTGTTGCGACGTGGTACGTTTGACATCGCGACGTCACATAGTGTTTATGTAATTTCTACAGAACAACAACCCGCAATTTACTAAATCCCATTTCCAAACATGTACATATTATGATAAAATCCTATACAAGTCATCTCCACTATCAATTGCAATACTTAAACTACCATTCATGGAGCAACAACTTTTTCAACCACCAACTAAGATCAAAACACATTTATATTTATTGTCTAGCATAATCACCTAAGTTTTATACATGCATAACCAAATTTACCATGTCATTTGTATTGCATTACCTAAGTGCATGTTAAACAATTTGTTTAATTTATATAGATACATCCATATATACTTAAGATTCAAAAGGCAACTTCACATAAGTATAATTCTAAATAAAAGTGACTCAATTAGGTACATGCCACTTTAATTACAACAAAAGACATATAAACTTTGCTAAGTCGAAGATCATTTTCTGGATGCTGGAATCTGCATGAACTATCGAGAATTTATTGTACCTGTGCACGAAGAAAACAAATTGTATGCTGAGCAATACACTCAATGGTAAATCTATGATTCAAACAAAGTAAATAACTTATGCAACATGTATACATTCAATTTCTAATCTAATTCCTTACAATTCTATGTAAAACACTTCTCATCTCATATATATATATATACACACACACACATATACATACTTCTCATCTCGTACCATATTTTATTTCGCTAGGCTCATTAATGCACAACTGACCCTTAGAGCTCATTTTTAATTTATTTCGCCTATTGTATTCCCATTTCATATATATTACTCCACATATCAATTAAGTAATTCATTATTTTATAACACTATTAACCAACACACACTCAAAATGGATACACGAATCCGTCACCCCGGGTTGCCTAGTAACGATGACACTATCAAGAACATATTACCACCCCGGATTGCCCGGCCATAATGGTTTTCACAAACTGATTATTCTGTCACCCTCGGTTGCCTGGCCATGATGAATTAGAAATACAAACTACCACCCTGGATTGTCTGGCAATGACAATTTTCAATCGATACTCTAACCCTATGGCATGCCAACTATATCTGACTCAGTTCGAACAACTAATAAAGTATTGAACTTCCAATTTAGTACATATGGTTTAATTTACAATTCATCAATCAAAATTCATCATCATTTCATAATTTCAAAGCATATACAATATGTTTCAATACAATTTCATGTCAATTATCATATATCAAGTAAATCATAAAATTTGTATTTTATTCAATTTAGTCTCTATCTCGGAAATCAATTTGAAATACATCAATCAACTCAAGTAATTATCAATAACTCACCTAGAACTCCATATAATGAAAAATGATATGCATATGTGGAAAATAAATAGTTCCTGAATCATAAAAATACAAATTGAAATTCCGAGCTACTTATCAATGGCTTTGGATTTTCCTTTCCCTCTCGACAAATCTGGGTCGTTATGGATTAACGTAGAACATATAGAAAAATCAATAATCAACGAATTCTCAATCAATTATCAATTTATATAAATTTTGCAATTTTTTCAATTTAGTCCCGTCGTGATTAATTGTCTTTGTCGCTCATTTTTTATACTGACAAAGATTAAATTGCTCCATTTTTTATAGGGACTAATTTGCTCAATTTCAAAATTGAAAGGGATTGGAGAGTTTTTTTTTACCAAATAGAAACCTAAGACAAAAACCAAGTTGAACTAGTTTAATACTTTTTTTAAAAAAAAATTTATGAACTTTTAATTATTTGCTTAACTATTGCTAGTCTAGCAACACCTGTCAAACTGATTAAATCGAGAACTAATGGTTTGACCAGTTCAACCACTGGTTCAGTTATTAAAACACTATATGTGACTCTCTAAAATGATACCACGTCATCACTCAAAATTTTGTAACCACTAAATATAACACCCTATACCCGACCACTAAGTCCAAGCTATAGTGTGTCGTATTCGTTGCCGGAACAACTACAATCAAATAAATACAATCTCATACTATTAAACATATAAATACAAATATCATAAACATATAATGTGACAAATAGTCATTATCAGGTTTGATACAAGCTTACGAAAGCTCTAATGCTAACTCGAGATTGAACAAGCCTAGATTGTAAAGAAATCAAATTACAGAATTGACATTGCGACGTGACATACTATTTGGTTTCGTCGGGACGATGGGGTTCCTCGTCTCTCCATGACATTATAGGCCATTTCTTGTTGCGACGTGGTACGTTTGACATCGCGACGTCACATAGTGTTTATGTAATTTCTACAGAACAACAACCCGCAATTTACCAAATCCCATTTCCAAACATGTACATATTATGATAAAATCCTATACAAGTCATCTCCACTATCAATTGCAATACTTAAACTACCATTCATGGAGCAACAACTTTTTCAACCATCAACTAAGATCAAAACACATTTATATTTATTGTCTAGCATAATCACCTAAGTTTTATACATGCATAACCAAATTTACCATGTCATTTGTATTGCATTACCTAAGTGCATGTTAAACCATTTGTTTAATTTATATAGATACATCCATATATACTTAAGATTCAAAAGGCAACTTCACATAAGTATAATTCTAAATAAAAGTGACTCAATTAGGTACATGCCACTTTAATTACAACAAAAGACACATAAACTTTGCTAAGTCAAAGATCATTTTCTGGATGTTGGAATCTGCTTGAACTATCGAGAATTTATTGTACCTGTGCACGAAGAAAACAAATTGTATGCTGAGAAATACACTCAATGGTAAATCTATGATTCAAACAAAGTAAATAACTTATGCAACATGTATACATTCAATTTCTAATCTAATTCCTTACAATTCTATGTAAAACACTTCTCATCTCATATATATATATATACACACACACACACACATACATACTTCTCATCTCATACCATATTTTATTTCGCTAGGTTCATTAATGCACGACTGACCCTTAGAGCTCGTTTTTAATTCATTTCACCTATTGTATTCCCATTTCATATATATTACTCCACATATCAATTAAGTAATTCATTAGTTTATAACACTATTAACCAACACACACTCAAAATGGATACACGAATCCGTCACCCCAGGTTGCCTAGTAACAATGACGCTATCAAGAACATATTACCACCTCGGATTGCCCGGCCATAATGGTTTTCACAAACTGATTATTCTGTCACCCTCGGTTGCCTGGCCATGTTGAATTAGAAATACAAACTACCACCCTAGATTGTCTGGCAATGACGATTTTCAATCGATACTCTAACCCTATGGCATGCCAACTATATCTGACTCAGTTCGAACAACTAATAAAGTATTCAACTTTCAATTTAGAACATTTGGTTTAATTTACAATTCATCAATCAAAATTCATCATCATTTCATAATTTCAAAGCACATACAATATGTTTCAATACAATTTCATGTCAATTATCATATATCAAGTAAATCATAAAATTTGTATTTTATTCAATTTAGTCTCTATCTCGGAAATCAATCTGAAATACATCAATCAACTCAAGTAATTATCAATAACTCACCTAGAACTCCATATAATGAAAAATGACATGCATATGTGGAAAATAAATAGTTCCTGAATCATAAAAATACAAATTGAAATTCCGAGCTACTTATCAATGGCTTTGGATTTTCCTTTCCCTCTCGATAAATCTGGGTCGTTAGCTATGGATTAACGTAGAACATATAGAAAAATCAATAATCAACAAATTCTCAATCAATTATCAATTTATATAAATTTTTCAATTTTTTCAATTTAGTCCCTAAAATCGGGACTAACATAACTTTCAATCTATAGCTTTGGATTAAAATCTGATTCCACTGTTATCCATTAAGGATCTCTTATTTCTTATTTCTACTATCAATTTTAAATTTTATTCAGTTTGATCTCTAATGCATAAAACTATCAATTCAGCTTTACAATTTAGTCTTTTTCTTAAACTAAGCTTAATTTCTATCAATTTAACACCTAAACCTTTCAATTCTCAACAGTAGTAAGTTTCAAAACTTTAAAATTTTTACAAATTGGTACATGAACTAGCTAAATCAAACTCCCATAACCTCAAAAACATAAAAATTACAATAAAATAACTAAAGACTTACTTGAATTTTGAAGCTAAAAGCTTAAACCTTAGGAAAATAGTGTCCCCTTCTTTCTTTCTTTCTTTTTAATTCGGTTAGGGAAAATAGGTTTTCTCTTTCTCCCCACCGAAGTTCACTTATAAAGCATAATTAGTTTGGTTAATAAACTAATTAACCTTAGTTTAATAATATAATTCTTAATTTAATTAAAAGAACAATCACATGATTATACACTCCATTTTCTAATGCTTATGGATGGTCTAATTTCTATTTTTACCTTTAATTAATTGCAATTAAATCCCAAACCATTTCCTAATTAAAAATCTACACCAATTAGATTTTACAATTTAGTCCCTAAACCTTAATTAATCACTAATTATGTTAAATTACCTATCCAAAACTCAATTCACCTGTATAATAACTCCATAAATATCTTTACTAAATACTTAAAAGCTCTTTTTATGGAAACAAGATCCCGAAACTGCATTTTCTGACACTACTAAAAATTAGGTCGTTATAATTATTATTTTTTAAAATTTTAAGTGGTGGTATGACACAATCTCAGTGCACTATGTCATTAAAATTTTATAATTTTCAATTTGAAATATCAAAATAAATCTAATTGTTAAGTTTAAATATCAAAATAAATAAACAAAAAAGTACAAGTATCAAAATGTACTTAATTGCGAAGTTGAGAACCGAAAAATTATATTATCCCTAAAATCATTTATAAATAACATTTTAAAAACTGTATTCTAATCTAGTAAGCGGCTTGCTTTTTCAGTAGTCGCAGCTACTAAGCGAAAACAAAGAGAAAAACCTAAATAGTCTAAAGACTAAACCTCCAAAAACGAAAATGACCGATTTCGAAGCTTGCTACCAGAGTAACGGAGAGGATCTTGAAAACAGCAATGGCGGTGTTCCCTCTCCTCAGCCTCGCGAAGGTAGTCACGGTGGGCTTGATGATCACCGCGATTCCAAATCTCAGGTACGTTCGTTTCACTAACACGAGGTCGCTTGAAGTTAGGGTTCCTTTTTCTCTCAGTTTGCAGCTGTTGATATTGCTTGTTTTGACCCTTTTTTGAACAAAACTTGGATGAAATTTAATTGATTAAGTTTCTAGGGTGTTTTTTAATGTCATTATAGTTGTATGAGTGGAGTCGTTTATGAAAACAAATATGTTAGGGTTAGTCTTGTTTCTTGTTAGGTACTTTTTTTGCTTTTTTTATTTTGTGAATCAAGTTCGTTTAGCTATATAATTGTTTCTTTTATATTCGTTAATGTTAATTTGATCAAATATTTGCAGCATGGATCACGTGAGCACGAGAGAGGGTCTTCTAGAAGTAGGGAAAAAGAGAAAAGCCGCGATAAGGGAAGGGATAAGGATTCTGATCGACATAGGGACAGGGAAAGAGACAAGGAGAGGGAAAGAAGTAAGGATAGGGACAGAGAAAAGGACCGTGACCGTCATCACAGAGATCGTCGTAGGGATCGAAGTAGGGAGCGGAGCGAAAGGAGAGAAAGGGGAAGAGATAGAGATGATGATGATTATCACCGAAGTCGAGACTATGAAAGGTAGCATAAATAAATCAATTTAAGCTTCCTTGATTGTGATTACTCTGTTTACTCCATTCTGGTTGTTCTTATTTCTAGTGGTTAAAGGAGTAATATTTCTAAATGCTGTTTACAGGAGAAGGGATTATGACAGAGATAGGGGGGACAGGAATAGGCGTGGGTCTCGTAGATCTGAACACAGATCAAAGTCAAGGTCCCGCTCTCGCTCACCCTCAAAGAGGTAGGTCACGATGAACTTCATAATTTGTAAAGACCATAGTTTTCCTTGTTTACAAGATGAAGCGATATACTTGTAGCTGAGTAACTTTATGTCCAAGTCTTGGAACTAAAGTTTGAGAATTTTAAAGGTTTTTACCCTAGTTCATGCCAATTATATTTCTTGCCCTTGATATACTTTATTTATGTGCAGCAAAAGGATTAGTGGCTTTGACATGGCACCTCCTGCTTCAGCAATGTTAGCTGCTGGTTCTGGTGGTGCTGCTGCGGCTGCTGCTGCTGCCGTCACTGCCACCACAGGTACATATGCCTTCATTAGATTTAAGATTGCTATATTTTGTTAACTGCTACTGTTCTTTTGGTTGATATATAGTGGAAAGTTCCTATAAAAATCTGGTGTGCTTTTGGTAAGCTGTATTTTTTCTTCCATTTTGTATATACAGCCATTTAAGCTGCAGTCTTTAGAAGGGTTTTAATATTATTTTATATACTTGGTGAAATAATTCTGGAACTGAGAGAGTTTTGGTTTTGCCTTGTGTTTGGTGTTTGTTTGTTTGTTTCTATGTTTTTGTCTTTGTTGTAAGAAGGCAATGGCGTGAGCCGACTTCTGTAGCTTTTGTGTACAAGGAGGAACCAATGCACCGGTTTAATGGTATTGTTCGTCTTTCCACTGGCAACTATTGCCTTTTTGGGTAGTCTTACAAGTATTTCCTCCAGAACTTGCTTATGGTGTGTTCTTTTTCTTTTTATCTTTAAGAGGTTCAGATATGCTATAGGATAGGAGGCATAAAAATCCTTCTGCTGAATCAGCCGCTATAGGAATAAAATCCTTATTTATAATTATATCCTAATATGAAATCTGAATTTCATTTGCAGTCCAGATTCCAGGGAATAATCCAACCCTACCTGGAGTGTTTCCAAACATGTTTCCTCTGGCAACTGGTCAGGTATGTATTTCTCTCGTGCGTATGTGATAGTTGTGAGGTCCTGTGTTCTCGAACTTGGTATAAGTTCCAGCTTTTTGCAGCAGTTTGGTGGTCTCCCTCTTATGCCAGTTCAGGCAATGACTCAGCAGGTTTGGTGGATTATGCATACATTTTTAGTTTAGAACCTATTTACTTGAGAATAATTTTCATAAATTACAGGCACTTATATGATTTATCGTTTCATTTTCAGGCTACGAGGCATGCTCGGCGCGTCTATGTTGGAGGGCTTTCTCCCACTGCAAATGAACAGGTGTTACTCTGCACTATAGTTAAACATTTCATTTTATTGGTTGCATTTATTGCTAGAACTGACCTAAATATTATATTGCAGTCAGTCGCGACTTTCTTCAGCCAGGTTATGGCTGCAATTGGTGGAAATACTGCTGGTCCTGGTATATGGAGAAATTTTTTGATACATCGCAGGACTGGAATACCTGCTTTATGTCTCTAGTCACTCATCCTTTTCTGTTACATTCAGGGGATGCTGTTGTTAATGTCTACATAAACCATGAAAAGAAGTTTGCTTTTGTAGAGATGAGATCAGTTGAGGAAGCTAGTAATGCGATGGCTTTAGATGGGATTATCTTTGAGGTATTCTATATTCTTTAGGATCTTCATACTGAAGTCATTTAAATACAAGAAATTGTAATGACTTGTCTGAATTTCTAGGGAGCACCTGTGAAGGTTCGGAGACCCAGTGACTACAACCCTTCGCTTGCTGCAACTCTTGGTCCAAGTCAGCCCAGTCCCAATCTTAATCTAGCAGCTGTAGGTCTATCTCCAGGGTCTGCTGGTGGGCTTGAGGGTCCAGACCGCATTTTTGTGGGGGGGCTTCCATATTACTTTACTGAAGCGCAGATCAGGGAGTTGTTAGAGTCTTTTGGACCCCTTCGAGGTTTTGATCTAGTAAAAGATAGAGAAACTGGAAACTCAAAGGGCTATGCCTTCTGCATATATCAAGATCTGTCAGTTACGGACATCGCTTGTGCTGCTTTAAATGGAATTAAAATGGGTGATAAAACTCTCACTGTTAGGCGAGCAAACCAAGGTGCTACCCAGCCTAAACCTGAGCAAGAGAGCATCCTTCAGCATGCACAGCAGCAGATTGCTTTGCAGGTAAGATTAGGTAGTGCTATTTTTATTTCTAAAATTTACTCATTTGTTGCAAGTATCGTCTATACATGATAGGCTAATTTGCAGTGTCTTTGTCCTTTACAGAGGCTTATGTTGCAACCACAAGGTGTGCCCACAAAGGTTGTGTGCTTGACTCAAGCAATTAGTGAAGACGATCTTAGAGATGATGAGGAGTATGGGGACATTGTTGAAGACATGAGGCAAGAGGGTGGAAAACATGGTAAAATTATTCTTAAAACCATTTGGTCCATCCTTGTTGTACCTGACCCTCCTTATTAAGTTTTTAAAGTTATTTTAACATGCTAAGTCCTGTATACTTTATTAATTTCCGTTTTCCCTTTTGTTTATATCTCCGTTTTACAGCTCTTCTTGTTCGCTTCTGTTATTAAAGAGTCAAATTTAGCAAATTAAGCTTGCACAGACAGAAGACACTAATTCTTTATCTATATTTTCTTCACACTGATTTCTTCTAACTAATTCCCTGAATAAAGTTTTATGTGGATTCGAAATTTTCACACGTAATATGCAGGTGCATTGGTGAATGTTGTCATACCCCGCCCGAATCCAAATGGTGAATCATTACCAGGTGTTGGGAAGGTCAGTGCTCTATATTTGTAAGAAATCCTGTTGTTTTAGTTATCGACCTGCATTAGCAATGTTTCTGCTAGTTGCCCCTTATTCATTTCTTTCCCTTAGTTACTGACTGACCGCAATTGCTTGGTATTTGAAGGTATTTCTGGAGTACTCAGATGTGGAAGGTTCCCGAAAAGCCCAAGCTGCAATGAATGGAAGGAGATTTGGTGAAAATCAAGTAATTGCTGTGTTCTATCCTGAGAACAAATTTGCACAGGGGGAGTATGATGGCTAATGAGCCATATCTTATCTGCTACGCCTATGATGCAATGTAGTTGTACGAACTGGTTCTTTATTCGTTTAGGTTTTTAGAGTTAAGATATAGACAAGGTATAAGAAATTTATCCATGACTCCCACCTCTTATTGTAATTCTAATGTTGGTTTTGTACCTAATGCCAATTGCCAGGTTTGTGACATGCTCTCTCCTCTTCCAAATGTCCTTTAGTTTGTATCTCCTGCATTTCTTAATTTGGTATCAAGGATGAAGAAAATATTAAAATTCGAACCAGCTTTAGGATATTTATTTTGTGTGTTGGCACTGGAATTAAAAGTGAGATGAAATATCAAATAAAGGCTAGTTATTTGTATTATAAATTTTAAAACAAACGAGTACATGTTTTCTTTATCATCTTAAAATTGAAGTTTATTTTTTAAAAAGAAAATTATCTAGAGATAAAACCCTATATTTAAAATACAAGGTTATTTTGGGTCACTCGTAATTCAGTGAACATTTCCATGTTATACGTTCATTTTCACAAAGGGTGCCATTTCCAAGTAAATTTTAACTATCCAAAAAAAAAAAAAAACTCGCTCACGTAACAAATATGTAATATTGATTGGCCAATAAAGATTTGAATGATCGTGTTGTGTGTATAAAGAAATAAGAAAAAATAATAATAGAAGGTTAAAAATAAACTTAACGAAGTTCATTAGCAAAATTCTCTGACCATTGATTTTAAGCTGCTCTGCTCCGTTCCCACTCTAAAACCCTAAAACCAAACCCTAACAAGTCTCCTACCAAAAAACATGTCATCTTCCATTCGTCTTCGCCACCTCCGCCACTTTTCGGCCACCTCCAATGCCGCTGCCTCCTCCGCCGCTGCCTCCTCCGCCGCTTACTCCTCCATTTCGGTTTCCCAAGCCAAAAGCAAACTCCGCACTGAGTACGACCCTGACAAAGCCCTCGAAATCTACTCTTCCGTTTCCAAACACTACTCTTCCCCTTCTTCTTCCCGCTACGCTCAAGACCTCACCGTCCGCCGCCTCGCCAAGTCCCGTCGTTTCTCCGACATCGAATCCTTAATAGAGTCCCACAAAACCGACCCCAAGATTTCTCAGGAGCCTTTCCTCTCTACTCTCATCAGATCCTATGGTATCGCTGGCATGTTAGATCATGCCATCAAAACTTTCCATCAAATGGACCAATTTGGTACCCCCAGATCAACCATTTCTTTCAACGCCTTGCTCTCCGCTTGCAATCAGTCTAGGCAATTTGACAGAGTTCCCCAGCTGTTCGATGAAATTCCCAAGAAATACATTGGTCTTTCACCAGACAAAGTTTCCTACGGGATTTTAGTTAAATCTTATTGCGAAGCGGGTCATCCCGAGAAAGGGCTTGAGGTTCTAAGAGAAATGGAAAGGAAAAGCGTGGAGGTAACTGCAGTTACCTCTACAACAATTTTAAACGCATTGTATAAGAAGGGAAAAACGGAAGAGGCAGAGAAGTTGTGGTTTGAGATGATGAAGACTGGTTGCGAATTAGATGTTGCTTCTTATAACGTTAGGATTTCGAATTTTCAAGGCGGAGAGCCGGAGAAAGTGAAGGAGTTGATTGACGATATGAGCACCCTGGGGTTGAAACCGGATACCATTAGTTATAATTATCTGATGACTTGTTTTTGTAAGAGAGGCATGTTGGATGAAGCTAAGAAGGTATATGAAGGATTGGAAGGTAATGGGTGTAATCCAAATGCGGCTACTTTTCGGACGCTGGTGTTTTATTTATGTTTAAATGGATTGTATGAGCAAGGTTATAAGGTGTTCAAAGAGAGTGTGAGGTTGCATAAGATTCCTGATTTTAACACTTTGAAGCATTTGGTGGAGGGATTGGTGATGAAAAAGAAGATCAAGGATGCGAAAGGGTTAATCAGGACGGTAAAGAAGACGTTTCCTCCCAACTTTTTGATAGCATGGAAGAAGCTCGAGGAAGAACTTGGTTTGGTTTCTGGTAATGCTGAAGCTCGTGAGGCTAAAGAATCAACAGGTTAGAATTGAGATTTTAGCTGTTATTTTGCTGGTGGTTTGAGTTAGCTGCTTTATATTCTTTTGCAGCTAAGAATGATTAGATGAACTATGCAATCCACCATAGAAGTTTGAATGATGATAATATTTTTTTTCTTAGATAGTTTTACAAAAGGTCAATTCTGCTTAATTGTAAGGATTAATTTGTGTTACTCTTTTGCTATGTTTTTGTTTCATTGTTCTACTTGTTTTGGAATGAAAAGAAAATTCTAATAATCGAATATTCTGCTAAAACTATTTACTAGTTTTGTTTTGTTCGGGACATTGAGCTTTGTTCTATCCTTCTTTAAACTTCTTGATGAATATTTGGTAGTCCAGGGGCTGTTAAAAATTTCATTTATTTTTACAGTGTCTGATAAATAATTAGACAATTACTCGTGGCATACCTTGTTCTGACGTACAAAGATTAGTTTTTAACAGAAGAAATTGATAATTTTTTTAATGAAAAGATCAATTTTCTCTTTGATCTATAGTATGAATCCTAGTTCAAGTATCTCCATGAGACTTCTACCTGAATATTTTCAAAATATTCCCTGCTATTTTGAATATATGGCTGTCCTGCTAAGAACTGTCAATAAAGTTTATAGTTTCTACAATGAAAGATGATATTAAATGTTTCCGGTAGAGTGTGTTGGATTCATGTGCTGTGTCTGCTACCGATGTGTTCGATTTTTATATATATTTTTTCTTTGTAAGATCATGTTTGTCCAAATATACGTTGAAGGCATACTTTAAGAAAGCACGTTGATTAGTTCTCTGAGCAAAGGAAGATCATACCTCCTTAGGTTTTAAATTTGCCCGTAGCCATTAGCTGTTTTTCGCCAATTGCCAAGATGATATATCGATTTTGTTTCAACTTGGAACTTACAATGACAAAATTAATTTTAGTTAAAAGAAAAAAAATATAGGAGCAGATTGTACATTTCATAATTTTTGCATTATTGCTTATCAATAAATTATCTCGGACATTATAAAATATGATAGAAATATGTTAACTTTCTATTTCACAAATGGTTATAAAAAGCCCGAGACACTTCTTTGCTACTCATTCGGCAACTTTATTTGTCTCTCTACCAACAAAGGAGAAAGTAGTAGAAAATGGAACACAGAGAAGATCGAATGTTCAGTTCAATTGTTGAAGTGCCCAACAGTCGCTTTACTAAAAAAAGATTGAGATGAGAAATCAACTTTTGATTATCAAACTCGAATATGAATCTATATTCCTAGCCAAAAAAACACAGCTCGGGTAGCCAATGCTTTTGCAACCTCAACCAAAGACAAAGGAACTATACCAAACCCCCATCAATCAAGTCGTTGCAATGGTTACAACAACCGACACCAATACATACACTAAAAACAGGATCAAAAGAGGCATCACAATTCAATTCTTTTTTGTACAACATGATTCGAACCCAAATTATCCCAAGAGAAGGTGAACACTCGACCAATAAGACAACTTGGAATTATCATCACAATTCAACTTAATAATTGAAGCATTTGGCCCTTGCCAATATGCAAGAGATCTCTCACCTAGAGATGGTTTCTTTGATACATCTACAGATTCATTAGAGCAAAGCAAAATCATGAAACAAGTGCTGCCACACTGAAATGGGATCAAAACTCGACCCACCAAAGACCAAGCAAATTTAAACCTTCCATAAGTGCTAACAAAGAGTGTTTAAAAAGACTTTGGGAACAAAACAATCCAAAATAAGGGAAAGAGGTTACAATATTCTCCCACACCAAGATTTGAAGCTCGCAAAGCCTTCTCGTTTAGGTTCATAGCTAAGTCGCAAAGCTCCTGCCACAGTATTAGCAAAAGAACAGAAAAAATGAACATGTTGAATAGAGTCCACCTTCCTCGCCACATCTCAGACAACAAGGATTCACACCATGAACTCTTTTGGTGAGATCTTCTTTTGTAGCATGCTTTCAAATGTTTTTCCTTTTTAATCTTAGGCATGTTAAGGAATGAACTGTAGCAGCAGTTAAGCAGAATGAACTATTGCAGCAGTTAAGTTGGTTCAGGTTGTTATTCATCTTCTTTGTTATAGCTTAGTATAAATACTATAGTTGTAGGTTCTTTGTATTCATGTTGAACTTAGTGAAAAAATCATTCATTCTTTCTTCTCTTTGTTGTTTTTGCTTCATTTTTCTTTAAGATTCATGTGTTCATTGTCTATTTATTAATATTTCACCATGATATCAAGAGCTATAGTTTCTTGCTGAGGGTAGAGTGCTGTGGAAAGTCATTGAAGTTTTCATTGGTGTGTCATGGCTTCAGAAGTAATCTCAAGAGATAGTGGTAGTCATCAACAATCTGCAAATGATGGTAATGGTGCTACACAAGTATCTTCTTATCATTTGGATCCTGGGTGCAATTCTTGCACAATTAATAAACGTGTTCGTCAATTTTTTAAGCATGATACTGTTAAGCTCAATGAAATAAATTTTCTTTTGTGGAAACATCAAATTATGTTGATTCTTGGAGGTTGTAATTTGCAAGGTTTTGTTTTAGGCACTATCTGTGTTCCATCTCAGTTTCTTGTTGACAACAATGGTCAACTGGTGGAAAATCCTACATTCTTGGACCATAATCAACAAAACAAACTCCTGTCATCTTAGATTTTGTCAACTATGTGTGATGAGATTCTTGTTTATCTAACTAGTACTCATACGAGTCTAGATGTCTGCCTCACAATTGAAAGACAGTTTGTTGCTAAGTCAAGCATGAAGATTGTTAATTTGAGACATAGTCTTTATACTAAGACAAAAAAGGCAGTTGTCCATTAAAGAATATTTAACTAAGATAAGAAACATGTGTAATGTTCTTATTACAGCTGGTAGTTTGGTACATGATACCGAACAAGTTAGTATTATTTTGGCAAGATTACTAGTGGAGTATGAGCCAGTTCGCGTGGTGGCCCCAATTGCAAATATTTCTTTAGATGTGCTTATTGAGATGTTGTTAGATTGTGAGACATGACAGTTGGAGTTTATGGTTAGCATTCTTTTACAGGCCAATGTTGTTCAGTCTCAGGAAAATAATGCAAGCAAAATAGGTGGTAAAGGTCGCAGTCAAGGTCACAAACAATTTAGAGGGGGATCCTATCGTGGTTGAGGTTAAAAATTTAGAGGCCGCAGGGGCCGGTTTTGTCAAAATCGACCTTAATGTCAATTGTGTAGCAAGATTGAACATGTAGTTCAAAAATGCTAATGTAAATCACAAATAACATATGCCTGTTAATTTTCGTTAGTTCAATGATCAACAGCAACAATTGTGCAAGTCTCACCATCAGTGTTATGTTTCTGATTACAATCGATGCAGATCTTTCATACATGTTAAAGCTCAGTCATCCACTTCACCAAGGTGTCATTTTGCCTCAACCTCGCCTTACAAATTGGATCAACAGTGGTATCCAGATTCAGGGGCTACGAATCATGTCACTAATGATTTGTCTAATATACTTACTGATGTTGATTATATAGGTACTGGTAAGCTTATTATGGGCAACGATGCCAGTGTATCTGTTGTTTATATAGGTTCTTTTTATTCATTCTGGTTCTAGGGTGTTACAACTCAAGAACATTCTACAAGTTCTTGAAGTGTGCAAGAATTTGTTGCTTGTTACTCAATTTGCCAAGGATAATCATGTTTATTTTGAGTTTCACCCTTTTCGATGTTTTGTGAAGGATGTACAAACATGAAATGTTTTTTCTAGTGGAGAGTGTGCATGAAGGCTTGTATCCGTTTGATGTATCACCAAATCAGGATGAAACAATCCACAAGACAATCCACCAGTCACTTGTTCGCCTGTCATCTATACATCGATCACCTGCTAGTAGTTCTTATTTAGTATCTCAGTTTTCTGAATCTTCATTTGATTTGTGGCACAAAAGACTTGGTCACCCGTGTAATAAAGTAGTTCAAACAGTGTCGAATAGTTGTAATCTAAAGTCTTCTATGTCTGACATTTATAAGGTGTGTTCAGCGTGTCAACTAAGGAATTCACACAAGCTTCTCATTCCCACTTCCATAATATTGTATTCCTCTGCATTTGAACTGGGTGTTTTAGACCTATGGGGACCTTCGCATGTTTCCTCAGAAGGTTTTTTTTTGTACTATATTTCTTTTGTTGATGTACATAATCAATATACATAGATTTACTTGATTAAATACAAGTCAAAAGCTCTTGATTGATTTATGCAATTTCAAAAACTTTTGTTGAAGTTCAGTTCAACAATAAGATTAAGATGTTTCTGAGTGATTGGGAAGGAAAGTTTCGTTCCTTTACTAAATTTCTCTCCACGATAGGTATTAAACATCGATTGACTTGTCCCTACACATCGAAGAAGAATGATGTGGTTGAGAGTAAACATCGTCACATAGTAGATATCGGGTTAGCATTGATAGCACAGGCTAATCTTCTTATGCACTTGTGGGCATATGTGTTTCTTCATGATGTGCTTCAATCAACATTCTTTCTACTTCCATTTTACAAGGGAGATCACCTCATGAGGTTTTGTACAATACAAATTCAAATTATCGTAGTCTTAAAGTGTTTGGTTGTTATTGTTATCCATTCTTGAGACCTTAGAAGAATCATAAGCTTCATTATCGATCTCAACTTTGTACTTTTTTTGGTTTTAGCATAGTGTCAAAGGGTTACACGTGTATGGACTCGACTGGAAAAGTGCTTGTTAGAAGGCATATTGTATTTGATGAATCTTCATTTCTGTTTGTCTCTGTTAATAGGAAATAAGCAATTGGTACTTCTAGTTCGTAGTCTCATCATCGTTTTAGGAGTCTTTTTCCTTCGTAGCCCACAGTTGTCCGTTAGTCATTTGTTTGCGAGACAATCCACCAATATCCTGTTCACGAGGCAATCCGTCAGTCCTCTGTTTGTGAGGCAATCTGCCAGTCACCTATTCGTGAGGCAACCTACCAGTCCTCTGTTCGCGAGACAGTCTGCCAGTCACTTGTTTGCGAGCCAGTCCGCCAATCACCTGTTCGCTAGATAGTCCACCAACCGATTGCTAACATTCATCCTATGACTATTTATTCTAAGAATGATATTTCCAAAGACAATTTTTTTAGTGCCTTTTGATGAATGTGAGCCTGTGACCATTGAAGAAGCATTTGCAAGTCCTAAATCTAAGGCGGCTCAGGTCAAATATGAGGCCTTTATGAAGAACACATTTGGGAATTAGTCTTTTTACCTACTAATAAACGAGTTGTAGGATATAAGTGATTATTCAAGCTCAAACAACATGCTGATGGTACTATAGCTCAACACGAAGGTCGGTTGGTGGTTAAAGGTTATTCATAATAGGCTGATGTGAATTTTCATGAAACTTTCTATAACACCCTGAAAATTTCTACAGTAAGATATTATCCTTAATATAGTAAAATAAGGAAATAAAGTGACTAGAAGAGGAAAATTGAGTTACGTCACTAGGAAGTATATTATGACATACTGATTCAAGAAAGGACTAAATTGTAAAAGTGAGAAAAGCTTTGTGGTCCAAGAGTAAATATTCAAAATTTGAGGGATTAAAGTGTAAATATGAAAAAGTTAAAGGTCTAATAGTGAAAATATTTTAAAAGCGGAATGATCTAGAAACCAAGGAAAATTGATGAATTAGGACCAAATTGAATAGGTGAAGAATTATGAGGGACTAAATTGTAATTTTACCAAATTAAGTGATGACTCAACGATGGAATTTTAAAAGATCACAAAGGGCAAAATAGTCAATTGGAAGAGAGAGAAATCTAGAAAGTAATGATGATGTTGGTGATATTTTATAATTATTTAATTAGATAATTATTATTTATTTAATATTTTAATAAGATATTTTATTATTTTATTTAGTCTATATATATGTGTATGTGTGGAAAAAAAACAAACACACACACACCATCCATCATCTTTCCCATGCACCAACGTGAGAGGAAGAGAGAAAGAAAGAAAGTTTGCTTTCTTTACAATTTGGTCCTTCTAGCAAAAATTCACCATTTTCACCCAAAAAACAAAAGAATTTTCATAGCTACCAAGAGAGAAAAATATTAAGGAGACTATGGGAAGTTAGAATATCAAGTTGGATTCAAGAAAAGGAAGCTGAAGGAGAGAGAAAATAAAGTTAAAGATTTAAATCAATGGAACAAGGTAAGAACATCAAGATTTCAATACATTTTTAATATTAATATTATTGAAAAAGCATGAAATTGATGTTAATGTAGAGTTTTCTTATATATGGTCTTATGTTCTTGATACGTTAGTGAAGAATAAAAATAAGGGAAAGTAATGAGAAATAGTGTAGAGAAAGAAAATAAGGGTGTTATAAACATGGTAAATAAACATCTTGCACTAAAATAGCTTTGGACAGAAGCAGTAGGCTAACTTTGAAAAATCACCATAAATTTTGGAAATCGAATTAGAGAATGAAAAAAAATTGAACTAAAGCTTATTGAGTCTAGTTTCTTCTAAAAGAAACGGTGTAAGCAATGGAATCGTAAATTGTGAGATATAATAAATTTAGTAAGACAAGGTCAGAATGATTTTGGGTTCCCCTGTTCTGAATTTAGAAAATAATAAAAAATTTGAGAAAAATAATTAGGTTCTTAAAGTTATATGTTTAAAATACTGAATGATTATATTTTCAATAGAAACAAACGAGAACATCATCTGAATCTTGTAAATGAGATAATTAATTTTTAGTAAAGAAGGGTTAGAATTGTCAGACAGCAGAATAAGGGTGACTTTAAAGAATAAACTATACTTATTAGCTAAACCAAAAATTTTGAAAATTTTATGGTAAGAATATACGTAAGTTTGAAAAGTGTTGAAATTATAGAAAATTCTGATATTTTATAGAATTCATGGGTTGTTATCAATTTGTATAAGAATAACGGCTGGAAGTAAGGATTAAATTGCAAGAATTTTATTTTTTTGAGCCTAAGGATGAAATCTTCATTAATTAAAAGTTTAGGGGCAAAATGGTAATTTTATTTAGAGCATTAATTGAATGTATTAGAACATGAAATAAATGAAAACGACGATCAAATTTATTTATAAAGATCCAGATGACTCAAATACGAGACTTGAACGTGGAAAAGAAAAGATATCGGATTAATGAAATTATAAACATGAACAAGCAACGAGGTAAATTAGTGTAACTTGAATTGTATTTTTAAATGCATGAAATATCGATATAATGAATTATCTGATTTATGTTTATGAAGAAATGGCAAGAGAATGATATTTATCATGACATGTAAATATGTGATTATCTTTGATACTTGATACAAGGAAATTAAGTATATTGAGACGAGTAATAAATTCAAGTAAAACATGTCGAGAAAAATAAGTACGTTTAAGGGACAATATGTTTGATTTTAATTGGTTCTAAATATGAACGTTAGATGAAATAAAATATCTGATAAATAAATCGGTAACTCCAGTAATGCTCCGTAACTCTATTCCGGTGATGGATTCGGGTTAGGGGCGTTACACTTTCAGTCCAATGGTTAAGCCACAAACGATTCGCATAGTGCTTTCCTTGGCTAGTAGTTGAGACAAGTGGATATTAACAATGTGTTTTTTAAATGGAAATCTTTCAAAAGAGATCTACATGCATCAACCTTTTGGTTTTGAGCAACAAAGAGGTGATGTGTCGTTAGTATACAGGTTAAAAAAAGGCCCTTTTATGGTCTCAAGTAGGTTCCCAAGGCTTGGTTTCACAAACTTAATGAGCATTTGCTCACTACAGGCTTCATTTTATCGAAGCCTGATACTTCTCTTTTCATCATCAAGTGGACAAGGGATATGGTCGTTTATGTTGTTATTTATATAGACGACATATTTAACTAGTAGTAGTTAGACCGATACTAATGGGTTTGTTTGAAACTTGGATTCTACGCTTTTCTTAAAGATCTTGGGAAATTGAGTTCTTTCTTAAGTGTAGAGGTATCTTATGCTTCTACTAGTTTGTTTCTTTTTGAAAAGAAATACATAGATGATTTGTTGAGGAAAAACGATATGCATTAGGCAAAAGGTACCCCCACCCCTATGGTCACGTCTTATAGTCTGTCTACACATGTAGGTAGCCTTATAGAGGATGAATCTGTGTATAAAAGTATCATAAAAGCTCTTCAATATATAATTATCACAAGGCATGATATTACTTTTGCTGTCAACAAGGTTTGTCAGTTCATGCACAGACCTTTAGATCAACAGTTTAATATTGTAAAACATATTCTAAGGTATCTTCAAGCTACTTTAGATTATGAAATCTCATTCACTGTTAGTTCTCGATTGTCCCTCGTTGGTGATTCTAATGCAAATTGGGGTATTAATTCAGATTATATGAGGTCTACTACGGGCTTTTGTGTGTTTTTAGAAGCCAATCCAGTCCCTTGGGCGTCTAAAAAGTAGCAAGTTGTGTCGCGCTCCATAGAAGAAGCTAAGTTAGGAGTCTTACACATGCAATTGCTGAAATAGCATGGTTGGAATCTTTGTTGTATGAGTTGCAAGTTCTAATTGCGAAAAGGCAATTGTTTGGTATGATAACTCATGGCAGTAGTTGTTGACACAAATCCAGTTTTACACTCAAAGTTCAAACATGTGGAACTTGATTTGTTTTGTTCAATAGAATGTTGCTAGTGGTGCTTTGGAAGTGGGTCATGTGCTAGCACAAGATCAGGTTGCAGATATACTCATAAAACCTTTATCTATGGGTTTTTTTAACAGGTTTCGAACTAGACTTAAGGTGGTTCACAAAAGTGAATAGTTTCTTGTTTGCAAGTCAATTGTTCGCAATTTCAACAATCAGAAGGTGTGGTGCATGTTAAGGAATGAGTTGCAGTAGTAAAAGTGTTCACAGTTGAGGTGCTCGCAAGCTTCAGTAGCAATAGCCAGGAGGTTCGATGAATGTTAACGAATGAACTGCAGCAGTTGTTAAGCAGAATAAACTGTTGCGATTGTTATGTTGTTAGTAAATTATTGAGTTAGTTGGTTCAGGTTGTTATTCATTTTCTTTGTTACAACTTAGTATAAATACGATAGTTGTAGGTTCTTTGTATTCATGCTGAACTTAGCGAAGAAATCTTTCTTTGTTTCTTCTCTTTGTTGTTTTCTCTTCATTGTTCTTTGAGGTTCATGTGTTCATTCTTTATCTATTAATATTTCAACAAGGCGTCACCTTAAGCTTCTAGATATATTTCCTACTTTTATAAGATAACACATCACTATGATTGGATCCACTTGATGCTAAAGCAATGAAGGAAAGAGAAAAAAACTATTGGTACTTGAATTGAGAATCAAAAGACAAGTTTATTAGAAGCCTTGTAGGGTCCAATCGGGATTTTCATAATGCCTTTACACTCATTGTGGCTGAAAAAGCATGCAGCAAAGCTACATTCTAGGATCCTTTACCATCCTCAGTATGAAACAACAACAACAAATTGATGACTCATTGATCATGCCAAATCAAACTATCGTGACTATTGCTTGCATTCCAATGAAAACGCTCTTTAAGCAATGACTGTAGATACTTCTCCAAACCCCATATAAGGATCCAAAAAATTAGAGTTTGAAAAGTAAACACGTTTGAGTAAATGAGCCCAAAGTGCATTCAAATTATTCATCATTTTCCAAGCATGTTTGACAAGGAGAGCATAAGAATTTTTTGGATTTTGATAGAAAGAACAAGGCAGCTTAAAGCTTTGCATAACATACATAGAAATTGCTATAGCCACATCTTCAAGGAGCATCTCTCTTCCTGCCTGTGAAATTAGTTTACCTCTCCAAGCTAATGCTTCGCTCAGGCTCTTGTCACACATGAAATCAAGGGCAACCTTCTTGGTTCTACCCCATATGGAGTGTAACCCTAAATGCTTTGAATCGTGTCTCATGTCATTGGCTCTAAGGTGGTGTGCTATCCGAAAAAGAGGACATAAGATTTGTTGAAATTGACCAACTGCTCAAAAGCATGTTAAAACATCTACCACCCAGCCCAATGGACAGGGCTGTGTCATGACTTACAGGAGTATTTTGTTTTATGGTTTTATTTCATGGTTTGAATATGTTAAAGTTGTGTGACCCAAATTCTAAGAGATTGCTTGCAAGTCAAGTTAAACAAAAATATATTTTCTTTCTAGAAGTGTAATACCCCTACCCGTATTCATTGCCGAAATAGGGTACGAAGTATTATCGGAGTTTACGAATTAATTTTTTTTAATTTTTTTTAACTCAATATAACCCCTTTATAGATATCTAACCTTCCCTGAAATTTTAAACCAAAAACAATCAACATCAACCAATCCAATTTAACATATTTTCAAGATAAATTCATGCATATTTATAAAATAACATCACCACATACCCAAAACCAGGTTTGTTAACCATGCCAATGGCTAACTTTACATTCATTTCACAGAATCATTTACTTTATTAGCTTATACATGCCATTGATTTCCAAAATAAATGATTTCCAAAATAAAGTCTCTTTATATACCAAAAATCTTGAGGTTGATAGTGTGATGTGTCTCCGACCAAATTCGACCTCCGAGCTCTTAACACTACAAAACAGGGGAAAAGGAAACAGGGTAAGCACTTTGTGCTTAGTAAGCTCATGTAACAAGAATTATACTTACCTAATATTTTCAATACAATACAATAAACATTCCTATATCCTATCCATTCAATGCATTATTACCCTAATATGCACAAACTCAACATTCAAGTTAGTACAATAATTTCCATGTGTCAATAATATATATGATGATTGATGAGCTCATCAATACCATGATTTCCATTTCCTTATTATTTTTCCATATTTATCCCGTTGAATTTATCGGAATTTCGATGGATTTTCAGAGGTACACTTTTAATGTACAAATCCGGGTCCGTCAATTCATATTCATGTGCGCACATTTCCATTTCAGAGAGCACACTCCCGCGAACCTCAACCTTGCAGCGGGATTACCAGTCCAGGCTAAATCCCCTGCAATATAAACTCATAGAGTATTGTCGAGATTACCAGTCCAGGCTAAATCCCCTGCAATGACAATTACTCTAATGAGCTTGGATCTGAATTACCAGTCCAGGCTAAATCCAGACCCTAATTCGGATTACCCGTCCGGGCTAAATCCATTTTACACATATTCTTCGGGAGGGCTATATCAGGATAGGATCACCCGTCCGGGCTAGATCCTTTTTACCGTCAATTCCTTTTCAGAGATCCATCGAATTTTCCTTTCATTCAACCGGGATTTCTTCCCCTTTTATCAAATATATCAATGTTTCATAAATTTCCATATAATGAACATTCAAATCACATTCATATCAAAAACATGCATTTCAAGCATTTAAGAATATAATTCAAGTTACAAGAACTTACCTTGATACTTGTTCGTGTATAAAAATCTACTAATCCTGAACTTTTTCCCTTCCTCGATCTAGCTTCGTATTTGAATATTCTGGATCTAAATAAATAAATTTAATTATCAATTTAATACTTTTCATGTTCATATGCAACATTCTCTATAATTCAACTATTATTTATAGTTCATTCAAAGCTGTCTACTTGAGTTATATTCACTAAATTATTTTTATATTGAGCTACAGAACTCCAAATTATGATCCGATAATTTTCAATGAAAATATACTCATATATCTTCTTACCATAAAATTTTCAGAATTTTTGGTTTAGCCAATAAGTACAGTTTATTCTTTAAAGTCACCCCTGTTCTGCTGTCTGACAGTTCTGACCCTTCTTCACTAAAAATTAATTATCTCTTCATACAGAATTCAAATGATGTTCTTGTTTATTTCTCTTAAAAATAGACTCATTCATGATTTTAGAAATATAAATTTAAGCTCCTAATTATTTTTATTCAATTTTTTATGATTTTTCAAAGTCAGAACAGGGGAACCCGAATTCATTCTGACCTTATCTCACAAAATTCATTATATCTCAAAATTTACAAATCCATTGCTTACACTCTTTCTTCTATGAGAAACTAGACTCAATAAGCTTTAATTCCATATTTTTTTAATCTTCTAATTCTATTTATAAAATTTATAGTGATTTTTCAAATTTATTCTACTGCTGCTGTCCAAACTGTTTTTGTGCAAGCTGTTTATTACCATTTTTCCCCTAAGTTTTAATAAATGATAATTTCGTCCCTACTTAATTAGCCTCTAAATTGAGCTGATTTTTCTCAATTAACATTTTATTCTATCACCTTAAACTATTTTACAACCTTTAGAAATCAGAATTTCAGCAATAGACTTTAATTCCAAGCATTTTTACAATTAGGTCCTAAAAATCAATTTCTATTGAAATTACCTAATAAAATCATCTCATAAACAAATTAAAACTATAATTTCATTCTATTTCATCATAAACTTACAGCACTCAACCATGGTGACTTTCCATTTCATCCATGAAATCAAAAACTAATGAATTTAATAGTAGGACCTAGTTGTAAAAGTCTTAGAAACACAAAAATTACAAGAAAAAGGCAAGGATTAACTCACTTGGTGCAAAAATTATGAAATAACAGCTTAGAGAACCCTCCTATGGCGTTTTTAGCTGCTGGAATTGAAGAGAAATGAAGAGAAATCTAGATATTTCCTATTTAGTCCTAGTTTTATTTAGTTAATTTTGCAATATTCCAATTTTACCCTTAATTTATCAATTTTTCTGCTGATTTCATACCCTTGCCGTCCAGCCCAAATAACTTTTGGGTCTAATTTTCTTTTAAATCCTTTCTCATTAGACTTTTAAGCTATTTAATCATTCTAGCAACTTTTACACCTATTACAATTTAGTCCTTTTCATTTAATTGACTACCCAAACATTAAAATTTCCTAACGAAATTTTAATACCACATTACTAACATTTCATAAATATTTATAAAATTATTTTCGACTCAATTTTACGAGATAGAGGTCTCGATACCTTGTTTTACCCAATTTCTTCAATAATTTCTTTTTCTAACTAACCACTAAATCAGTAAAATTTTTCTATCAATATTTTCATACGATTTTCCTATCATATAAATTTTCATGCAAAAATATTGAAATAAATTTCTCTTTAAATCGGATTTGTGGTTACGAAACCACTGTTCCGATAATTTTGAATTTAGGCCATTACAAGAAGTTTTAGTATTTATTAGTATAATATATTTAACATTTATTAGTATAGTTTGTTTGACTTGCTAATTTAGCCTATAAATAGACTATTTTACAATCTTAGAAAAATACACCCATTAGAGATTAGAACTCATAACACATTTAGAGAATTTTGTGTTTACGTTTTGAGGGTTCTTTGTTTTCGGGTTTTCGGGATTTAGTTTTTATCTCCATCTTTTGTACGCTTCGTTCTTTTGCCATTATAGTAAAATTATCTTTGCCCGTGGTTTTTTATACTCTTTGGAGGTGTTTTTTCCATGTTAAATTTGTGTGTTCAATTTCTCAATTTCTTCTACTATTTTTCTTGTCCATTGCTTAATCGAGTCGATTCCTAACAAGTGGTATTAGAGCTAGTTTAATTTTCATAGATCAGCTCATTCAGAGATGGTAACAACAAGGTTTGAAATTGAGAAGTTTGATGGTGAGACAAATTTCAATCTGTGGCAAGTTCAGATGATGACAATTTTAGTTCAAACCAGCTTGAAAAAGGTAGTTACCAGGAAAAAGCCTGAGAATCCAAATCAAACAGAATGGGAAGAGTTTGATGAAAAGGCATTGTCTGCAATCTAGTTGTGCCTCACGAATATGGTATTGCAGGAGGTATTGATAGAGAAAACCTCATCCGCCTTGTGGAAAAGGTTAGAAACTCTTTATGCAACTAAATTTTTGGCTAACCGTTTAGTGTTGAAACAACGTCTATTTACGTTTCGCATGAACGAATGTGAGCTTCTTAGAGATTACATCAATCAATTCATTAGTCTTTTAAATAATTTAAAGAATGTTGAGGTTCAGATTGACGATGAAGATCAGGCTATGCTATTATTGTGCTCTTTACCCCCTTCATACAAGTCTTTCAGGGAGACCCGGATTTATGGCAAAGACAAACTCTCGTTCGAATATGTGAAGGGTTATTTGTTGAGTAGAGACAAACTCGACAATGAGTTTGGTTTGGATAGCAAGGTAGATAAGCAAGATTTCCGTTTTGGTAGCATCAAAGAAACGAGACAAAAGGTGTCGCTATTGTAAAAAGTTAGGTCACATCAAAGCAGATTGTTATAAACTGCGAAATAAAAGAGCTGCTGAGAGTAACGAGGAAGATGTAGCTAGTGCTAATTTGACCGATGAAGGTGGTGATGATTTCTTGTTAGTGTCAATGAGTGATAACCCCAAGCTCACGTCCGACTGGATCTTAAATTTGAGATGTTCTTTCCACATGTGTCCCAATAGAGAATGGTTCTCTACATACAGTTCAGTTGAAGGTGGAGTTACGCGCATGGGAAACAATTCATCCAGTAAGGTAATTGGTATTGGTACTGTTAAAATTTGGATAGATGGGACGATTAGGATACTCTTAAATGTCAGATATGTACCTGATTTACGAAAGAATCTCATCTCCTTGAGTATTTTAGACTTGAAAGGATGCAGAATAACATCAAGTCGAGCGGTATTAAAGTATCTCGTGGAGCTCTCGTTTTGTTAAAAGGTAAAAGAACCGACAGTCTTTATATTCTAGAAGGATCTACAGTAACCGATGAAATCGAACGTCCCTCGTCCGTTACAGAGTCGAAGTCAACTCGTTTGGAGCAGAGGCAACTTGGCCATAGGAGGAAAAAAGGTATGATCGTTTCGTTGAAGAGAGGTTCTCTTTTGGATGCAGGTTTTGAAAAGTTAGGGCACTGTGTTTGTGAAAATCAAACCTAAGTTAGTTTTGATTTGGCAGTGCACAAGTCGAAGGCTAGAAGTCTTCCAGCTTCTAAGCACAGATTCGGCTCAGTTAATTCCCTGCATAGTTCAAGATAGGCCCGTGGCTGGCTTTGGCAAAGATGGCGTTGAAAAAAATCGTGTCAAGGTGGAGATTGTTAGAGTTGTGTGACCCAAATTCTAAGAGATTGCTTGCAAGTCAAGTTAAACAAAAATATATTTTCTTTCTAGAAGTTTTAGTATTTATTAGTATATTATATTTAACATTTATTAGTATAGTTTATTTGACTTGCTAATTTAGCCTATAAATAGGCTCTTTTACAACCTTAGAAAATACACCCATTAGAGATTAGAACTCATAACACATTTAGAGAATTTTGTGTTTACATTTTGAAGGTTCTTTGTTTTCGGGTTTTCAGGATTTAGTTTTTATCTCCATCTTTTGTACTCTTCGTTCTTTTGCCATTATAGTAAAATTATCTTTTCCCGTGATTTTTTATCCTCTTTAGAGGGGTTTTTTCCACGTTAAATTTGTGTGTTCAATTTCTCAATTTCTTCTACTATTTTTCTTTTTCATTGCTTAATCGGGTGGATTCTCAACAGAAGATTTATAATTTCATTATTATTAAGTACAATAATATAATTTTACATTTTATTTCTTTCGTTAGATATTATAATATGAAACCAACTGTTAGAATTGTTTTAAACGTGGATTTAGAGAAATAGGGAAGTCCAGTATGCTCCAGGGGCTTAAGGAGTTAATTTGCAAGGCCTAAACTTGAAATTTTGATTATAAAACGTGGATTAACTTCTTTCCTTGAGTAGTTTAATGGTTGACCAATTAATAAATTAAAAGCCGTCCAAGACATAAAATATTGCCCACACAAAAGCTACAAGCAAGGAGAGCCCACAAGGCAAAAAAACCCCTCTTTGCTTATTCATTTTCCCCACGTATGCCCCGATTTCGCTCTCAAGAAACAGATCCTGAAAGGAGAAAGGAAGGGTACTTGGTGTTTCCCTCACTTTGCATTCATTCCCCTCTCGCTTCCTCTTCGCATCTCTAACCCGAACATTCACACTCAAATTTGATAAATGAGGAAACTTTGTCCAAACATCGACAAAGAAGATGGCCTTGAGACGGTTCTGGAGGTCCCTGTCCCCGAAGAAATGTTCACCAGCATGGGCAACAATCTTCAAGCCCGTCTGGAAAACATGTTAACATGGATGAAAGCTCAAGCATCCGATAAGTGGTCCCAACCCATGCTTGCCAGTCGGATTAACGAGCTGCGCTTCCTACTTTACCTTGTTGGATCCCCTCTTATCCCTCTCCAGGTGCAATTGGGCCACTCTGTTCACAAACCTGTCAAGGACTGCTCCATTGTAAACTCTTCTCATATCACACTTTTCCTTGATAATTTTTGCCTTAACATGTTAAAAATCCCATTCTTTTATCTTGGTTTACACCAATCTTGAATTGTGCAAATATTTATTTATAACGACAATTTGTTTTCCCTCCCCTGCAGCAAGCTTCAACAGCAAAATACATTGTGCAGCAGTACATAGCTGCAACAGGTGGACAACAAGCATTAAACGCAGTGCATAGTATGTGTGTAACCGGACAGGTGAAAATCACTGCATCGGAGTTTCAACAAGGCGATGTAAACGTCAAAGTGAAGAGCACAGAGGAAACAGGCGGATTCGTGCTATGGCAAAAAGACCCAGATTTATGGTGCTTGGAGCTTATAATTTCAGGTTGCAAGGTTGTTTCTGGAAGCAATGGCAAACTCTCCTGGAGGCATTCCTCTAATCAACAAACTCCTATTGCAAGAGGCCCTCCCAGACCCTTGCGCCGCTTTCTCCAGGTATCTTCATTTTCCTCCAATCCAAATAGGGAGTAACATAAATAGCAATTTGGGGCTTTGAGTGATTTGGGTTTTGGTTTGAGTAGGGGTTGGATCCTAGGTCGACGGCCAATTTGTTCATAGATGCAACGTGCATAGGTGAGAAAATTATAAGCAATGAAGACTGCTTCATCCTAAAGCTGGAGACAAATGCAGCAATCCGTGAGGCGCAAAGCGGACCAAACTATGAGATCATCAACCACACAATCTGGGGTTACTTTAGCCAGAGATCGGGTTTGATGATTCAATTTGAGGATTCCAGGTTACTGATGATGAAAACCAAGGACGAGAGCGACGTGTTCTGGGAAACCAGGACGGAGTCGGTGATGGACGACTATAAATACACGGATGGGGTGAACATCGCACATTCTGGGAAAACAAGCGTCACGGTGTTTAGGTACGGGGAGCAATCGTCAAACCACAAGAGGCAGATTGAAGAGAAATGGAAGATCGAAGACGTTGATTTCAATGTTTGGGGTTTGACAAAGGATGATTTTATTCCACCTTCTGACATGCGAACAAGTTAAAAACAACCCCCTTTATATAAGTTTTAGAAGCATAAGAAGAAGAGAAATTTTGCGTTTGTCTTTTCTTTTGAACATGGCGAAGGGGGAAAAAAACCAACAATTGCTTTTATTCCAGACATTTTTCTTTTTCATATCAAATCATTTTTTGTTCACATGTATTTTTTAAATCCAAATTTAATTCGATTTGTATGTGTCATTTTCATATCATACTATTCAGACCCATGGACGACGTTACTCTCACTCCTTGCTCTGCTTGGTGAGGGAAAATTTTAGCTGAAAAACAAAGCCTTCCGCCATTCTCTCTTTTTCTATATATATACATATATATTATGATATTTAAAGGTAATAAATTTTAATATTTATTTCAAATTCGTCGGGTTAACTCTAAAAGAAACAAAAGAAAGAACAGATCTTGGGTTATTTTATTTACATAATATAAAAATAATTTATTTACAAAAATAATATGATTTTAAAATTATTTACTAAAAATAGTCTGGCGAATCTAATGTTCAATTGCCATTTTAAATTTGACATTGAATCTTTACCCCCTCTAGCGCCCCACACACACCCTCGCCAACACCCCCTTTTCTACTTCATTCTTTTTTTCTCATCTCTATTTAAACTCTTTGTTTCAGTATATATGTTTTAGTATTCAATTTATACTAGATTATAGTATATTCACGAGTAAAAATAGACTTGTGTAATAAATATATTTATAAAAAAAATAATATGATTAATTAATGAGATTTTGTTTGAATGATAAAACATAAATATTGAAAATTGTAAAAGTTTAGGTTCAAATCTTATTAAGTGTATTTATATTTCATTACTAAAATCAACGGCATCAATATTTACCTTAATGACATCATCCTCGATGTCCATCATACAAAAGTATTGTTTCATCCCCTGAAAGAGTTGTTCACATCAATTATGGACCTCCTCCCTTAAACTCTTGACTTGGAGACATTCATTTTACTCTGCTTAGGTATCAAAACTAGAATTCATATTCCCACAACTGCTCTACACACAACAACAGCTCCCTTGTGCTCCTCAATTTTTGACATCAATGTCTCAATTTACTCCTTCAAAGTCATGACCATAACTTATTTTTCTTTGTAAAAAATGAAATAATGAAACACACTTAAAATAATATAATTTATATTATAAAGTAAGGATATCTTCATCATTACTAAACTAAATTGGTGCTTAGTTGACTTGTAGCCTTTAACTCAAAATTTTTTTTAACATTAATAGAGATTATAAAATAATTTTGTTAGTAAAAATTAAGGGTGAAATATAATTATATTGTTTAATAATAAATCTTGATTTTTAAAAATTATTTATTTCATAAATTTAATCTCATTAATATAATATTTAATATTATCTTAAATAGTTTTAGATAAATTTTAATTATAATAATTTGAATATTTTAATTTTAAAATAAGTCTACACATGTTTTCGAATGTCATATACTATTACTTCACTAAAAACATCTAGATAACATTAGTTGTAAGCAAATTAAAAAATAAAGTAAATAATCAATAGTAGGTTTTCATCATAGATAAAATAAAGGTTTATTGATGATTTAGCCCCTAAAGTATATTTTTTTCACTTTAGTACCTAAATTTTTTTGGGTCCGATTTGGTATTTAAAGTATTAGTTTCTCTAATTTTGGTCCATTTTGTAATGGACGTTAAACAAAATATGTTAGACAACTTTGGCCAATGAAAAAGCGCCACATGGCATATTTTGACTAATGAGAAAAATATCAATATCTTGCCCGGCGAAGTCCTAATAATCGAACGATGTTATTGGAAACATTTATCACGTTTTGATATAATGAATCAGGTATTTAAAGTTTGACTCACTAAGTTTTTATAAACTTACAAAAGTGATTTCATGTTTCAAGTTGTAAAGAAGTATGTGTTAGAAGGGACAACACTAGAACTATGCCAAAATGAGGTGGCATGATGGGCTAATATACATACAGAGGAAGTTAAATTGCGAGTTCAAGTTAGAGCATAAGTTGTTTAAATAGCGTTCTAATGTATTTACTATAGACTGAGCGATAAAATAAAGAATACTGAAATTTTATTATCATGAATTGTAAATGTAACCATACAATGTACGCTCATAAGAGACTATGTAACATTGATAGATAGAAATTTTACATAGGCTAAAAGCTTAAGTTACATCAGTTATAGGATGTAACACCCAATACTCAGATCTGGTTCATCCTGTCGAGTAAGGGTGTTACACGTGGCAATTAAGTTTATTTAAAATAAAAATATTAAAATTAAATTAAAAATAGAAAAATATAATATTAAATATTTAAATATTAAATAATACTTTTGACTTTGACGGACCATTGATAGTAGTTGACCAACATTGACCGACCACGTGGCTCTATTAAAAAGTACCACATGTCCTTTTTATTTTTTAAATATTATATATATTATATTGATTAAAAATGTAAAAAAACCATATATATAATTTTATAAAAACATTTTTAATCTTTTTTTAAAATTATAAAATATATAGTTAAATTTTAAAAAGTCAAAATAATATATAAAAATTAAAAAAAGTATTTAAATTTCAGGTAAATGCAAAAAAAATGAAATTTAAATACCTTTTTAGAATTTTAGAATTATATATTTTATAATTTGATAAAAAAAATAATTTTTAAACTTTTTAATATTTTTTTACAATTGTATTTATAATTTTTACAATTTCTTTTACATTTTTTGTAATAATATTATTTATTTCAAATAATTTCTTTTCCATTTTCATATTTTTTAAAATTTTATTTTAAAATTTATGTTATTTTATATTATATATATTTTTCATGAATTTTTTATATTTTTATTTTTATTTTATATATTTATTTAATGTGTATGTACATTTAATAAAAGAATATATTTATTTTTTTACACCATGTGGCGTGTAACAGCCTGATTTTAGTGGTGCTGGAAATAGTGGTTTCGGGACCACAAATCCAATGAGTAAGTTCGTAATAATTAATATTTAAATTATATGAGTCAATTATAATTTTATATTGGATTTTGAGTGGACGAATTTTAGCTAATCGAATAAATAGTTAAAGATAAATAATTATCTCGAAAATCAAGTGGTTTCGAAAAATGAGGTATCAGGATCTCGTTTCTGTAAATTGAGTTCGTAAATATTTTTATTAAATATTTACGGAGTTATTATTTTGGTATGTGAAAGTTCGGTTCAGAAATTTTATTATTTAGATAGTTAATTAATTAAAAAGGGCTAAATTGTAAAAAATTTAAAATTTAGTCACTATTGAATTATAATGATTAGATGACTTAATTATTAAATGTGGGAGGACTTATATGACAATTATTCCATGTTATAAACTAATGGACGGTTTATGTTTTGGTTTAATTGAATGTTTTATTAAAGGGTAAAATTGTATTTTAGTAATTAAAACTTTAACAAAATAAAAATAATAGTATCATCATCTTCCAAAAAGCCTTGGCTGCCAAAATTTGTAAGTGAAGAACAGCACTTTTGTGCTTGAGGTTCCGCCGAGTAATGGATGCATGCATATAAGTAATTTTTATACAATTTTTTATATTATTGAGATCATTGCAACTATGTTCAATTAACTCGTATCTTTATTTTTGAAACTATTAAAGATTTTGAAATTTACCATTGATGAATTCTAGATATTTTTGAAGTTAAGTGATGAAATTGTACTCTTGGTTGATGTTTAGGACTATTTCGTAAAGTGATTTTAGTTAGTTTTTAATTAAAGGACTAATTTGATAAAATATTAAAATTTACATGGAATTCTTGTGAATTTTGAATAATTTTGTACTGTACTAAAATAAGAAGAAATTCAGCTAGTATGAGTATTTGAGAAATTTTGATAAATTTGGAGTTTCGAGTTTATGGACTAAATTGAAAGAAATGTAAAATTTTAGGAAAATTTGTAAATATGAAAATCTAAGAGTATATGCATATAATTAAGTTTGATGGTATATTTGAAATTGATATATTGAATTTAATCATTATATAGATCAAGAATTGAATTGTACGGAGATTAATCAGGGAAAAGAGAGTTACGAATTAATCCTTATGAGTCCAGTGAAAGCATAATCTAGGTAAGTTCATAGTGTAATAATATGTATATGTGTGTTTTTATTAAATGTTGCAATTAAGTATAAATGGAAAAATGGATATTTGGTAGTGGTAAATCTTGTGGTTGGACAATATTGAAATGAATGTAATAGATTTATAGTATGTGTATAGAAATAAGAAGTGCCTCTGAATGGTTGATTTACTGATATTATGAATTTAAGTATAATGCCTGGTTGAACATAGTAAATGGTTAAGACATGATTGGCATGCAGGGTTAGTACACGCGCTTGTAAGGGATTGCACTTCAGTTCCTCTGTTTGCACTTCGATGCCTCTGTATTTGAACTATGGTGCCTCTATTAGCATTTCAATGCTCTCTGGTGTGTTTTGGGGAAACCCAAATATCCTAGTCAAGTTGCGATAGTTCAACGGATCATGAAATTTTATGTTTAAGTTGGATTTTTATTTAATGAAATGTTTGTGTATATATGTATATGAATGAAAGCATGAATTGCCTTGATTTGAGCAAATGTGTATATTGAATTATACAATTGAATGTTTTGAGTACTAATGATATGTGTTTTTGGAAATGGTTGTCAAGGTTTTAAATATTTAAGTTCATTTAGTTATCAATTATAAATTTAGGCAAGTTGAATTGAATTTTATTTATGGGCTTACTAAGTTTCATAAGTTTAATTGTTTCAATTTTGTTTTGTTTTCTGTAGTTAACGTTTTGCAGAACTGGTCAGACTGAACAACTTCAATGCTAACACTGCCTAAACTCTTTTCGATAGCTTTTGTTTTTGAGTCACTTTGATTTTTGGCATGTATATAGGGTTTGAATTTGTTAAGATTAATGTTTTAGTTGAAAATGTAACTAAGTAAATGTTTATATATGTTGAAAGTTGTGTTTCATGATAATTTTTTTTGTTTAGGTGTGTTTTATGTTATTGAAATGTGAAGTATGTTTTGGTCCTGAGCTTATGTTTATGAATGGTTGATTATGAGAAAGAACAAATGGTAGTTTGGCATGAAGTAAGTATGAAATTTATAAAGTTGAAAGTAACTTATTTGGTGTGATTTGTAGATATATTTTGTTATTTAAATTGTGGTGTCAATGAGAGCACATTGGTTAGTCATTTAAGTGTTTGAATAGGTGATATTATTGTCTTTTGTTGGTAGGTGAAATTTGGCATGAAATGAACTTGTAAAGATGGGATTTTACCATTTTTGAGTTAAGTATCAATACTTTGGCATTTTATAGCGATATTTAACCAAATAAACAGTTTTAAAATAAACATAATGCCAAAATAGTAACTATTTTTATTTATATCGATACCCTACTATAATTATTGATACCCTTATTTTGCAAGGAAAACAAAATTGAATTTTGGGATCGATTTTCAACAAAGTATTAATTTAGTATCGATACCAACTATGGATTTTCAATATTGATTTTAAAACTTAATGATTTTGCAATTCAATCCTATTGTATGTTTGGATTTCACAATTAGATCCTCATAGAGTTCAAATTTAAATATATTTGTTTACATGTGATATAAGTTATAAACATATGAGTTTTTGTTTAATAAAGTATTTATCAATTGTTGAGTTTTGTCATAGCATTGTTTTACTCGGGTTCGGCGACCGGATCGGATAAGGGGTGCTACATGGCACTTTGTGATAGATTATAAGATTTTTTTTTAACATTTGTCAAAAAATAGACAATAAAATATAACAAATGCATATTTTAGGTACCAAATAAGAAAGTGAGTGTACTTAGATGTCAATTTAGACCAAAAAAATTTAAATACCAAAATAAAAAAAACAAATATTCTTTAAAAACAAATCGTGAATTAAGTCTTAAATAAACAACGAATCTGATAGCTACCATGATAAAATTAAGCCATAACTCCAAGGTTTAGATTTACAATAAAATAGAATAGTGCAAAAGAGATTGTAATAAATTAATAAATAAATAAATAAGAACGAACCTTCTTACAAAAAAAAGGGTTAAATTATACCCAAGTCTATGTGCACTGTTAGTATTGTTAAAATTATATTTTTTAACTTTAAATTAATTATAATGTTATTTTTTAGTTACATTACATTGTTATTAAGTAAATTTTT
The DNA here is from genome assembly GCF_007990345.1 of Gossypium hirsutum. Classification (NCBI taxonomy): domain Eukaryota; kingdom Viridiplantae; phylum Streptophyta; class Magnoliopsida; order Malvales; family Malvaceae; genus Gossypium; species Gossypium hirsutum. The sequence goes on along the minus strand of NC_053435.1, from coordinate 15,936,178 downwards.
TTATTATTTAAAATGTCACAAATTTAAAAATTTTGACAATTAAATATGAATCTAAAATGTAAAAAAATAAAATCTTAAAAATAGAAATAAAAAGATTAAATTCCAAAATTGTAAAAGGTACATGATATTTTAACCGACAAAAATGTGTCCCTTTACTATTTCCCTCATTTGGCCAAAAATTATTGATTATCAAACAGTAAAAACAATAACAATAATTCCGGCCACAACCATAATCTTTTAGTTAAAGAGTCAAACTGCAGCTCTAGTCCACGCAATATATTACTTCAGAAAACGAAAAAGAAGATCCCAAATGGTCAAAACAAAATCAAAGCCTTTCTCTCCAAAGTCCCCATCAATAAATATACGTCAAGGTATCGCTTCTCACTCAGTTTCTCTTTTAATGGCTGCCGAATCTTTGACTTTCTCCTTAATTTGTAAAATGTCAATGATTTAGGATTAATCTTGCTTTTCCTGTCTTGGTTTCTTCTTTTTCTCACAACTAGGATCTGATTGTTTTGTTTAATTATTAGTTTTTAGCTTTTGATTAGGTTGATATGATTAATAGTTTGTTTGGTTCATTCAGACTTTCTTGCCATTTAATGTAAGGATTTCAGCTATTAAATTTTACACTTCTAAATACTAAAAGAAAGAAAAAAAGAATGCACACACATACAAACGTATATTGTTAGAATTATGTGACCCAAATTCTAAGAGATTGCTTGCAAGTCAAGTTAAACAAAAATATATTTTCTTTCTAGAAGATTTAGTATTTATTAGTATAATATATTTAGCATTTATTAGTATAGTTTATTTGACTTACTAATTTAGCTTATAAATAGGCTCCTTTACAATCTTAGAATTTAGAGACACCCATTAGATTAGAACTCATAACACATTCAGAGAATTTTGTGTTTACGTTTGAGGGTTCTTTGTTTTTCGGATTTTCGGGGTTTAGTTTTTATCTCCATCTTTTGTACTCTTCATTCTTTTGCCATTATAGTAAAATTATCTTTGCCCGTGGTTTTTTATCCTCTTTTGAGGGGTTTTTCCACGTTAAATTTGTGTGTTCATCTTCTCAATTTCTTCTACTATTTTTACTTGTTCGTTGCTTATTCAGGACGATCCTAACAAGTGGTATCAGAGCTAGTTTAACTTTCATAGATCAGCCCGTTCAGAGATGGCAGCAACAAGGTTTGAAATTGAGAAGTTCGATGGTGAGACAAATTTCAATATGTGGCAAGTTCGGATGATGGCAATTCTAGTTCAAAATGGCTTGAAAAAGGTTGTTACAGGGAAAAAGCCTGAGAATCTAAATCAAACAGAATGGGAAGAGCTTGATGAAAAGGCCTTGTCTGCAATCCAGTTGTGCCTCGCGAATACAGTATTGCAGGAGGTATTGATGGAGAAGACCTCATTCGCCTTGTGGAAAAGGTTAGAAACTCTTTATGCGACTAAGTCTCTGGCTAACCGTTTAGTGTTGAAACAACGTCTATTTACGTTTCGCATGAACGAAGGTGAGCTTCTTAAAGATCACATCAGTCAATTCATCACTCTTTTAAATGATTTAAAGAACGTTGAGGTTCATATTGACGATGAAGATCAAGCTATGCTGTTATTATGCTCTTTACCCTCTTCATACAAGTCTTTCAGGGAAACCCTGATTTATGGCAGAGACAAACTCTTGTTCGAAGATGTGAAGGGTCATTTGTTGAGCAGAGACAAACTCGACAATGAGTTTGGTTTGAATAGCAAAGCAGATAGGCAAGCTTCCGTTTTGGTAGCATCAAAGAAACGAGACAAAAGGTGTCGCTATTGTAAAAAGTTAGGTCACGTCAAAGCAGATTGTTATAAACTGCGAAATAAAAAAGCTGCTGAGAGTAACGAGGAAGATGTAGCTGGTGCTAATTTGGTCGATGAAGGCGATGATGATTTCTTGTTAGTGTCAACGAGCGATAATTCCAAGCTTACGTCTGAGTGGATCCTAGATTCAGGATGTTCTTTCCATATGTGTCCTAATAGAGAATGGTTCTCCACATACAGTTCAGTTGAAGGTGGAGTTGTGCACATGGGAAACGATTCATATAGTAAAATAATCGGTATTGGTACTGTTAAAATTAGGATACACGATGGGACGATTAGGACACTCTCAGATGTCAGGTATGTACCTGATTTACGAAAGAATCTCATCTCCTTGAGTATTTTAGACTTGAAAGGATGCAGAATCAACATCGAGTCAAGCGACATTAAAGTATCTCGTGGAGCTCTCGTTTTGTTAAAAGGTAAAAGAACCGGCAGTCTTTATATTCTGGAAGGTTCTACAATGACCGGTGAAATCGGACGTCCCTCGTCCGTTACGGAGTCAAAGTCAACTCATTTGAATCGGAGGCAACTTGGTCATAGGAGGGAAAAAGGTATGACTGTTTCGTTGAAGAGAGGTTCTCTTTTGGATGCAGGTTTTGAAAAGCTAGGGCACTGTATTCGTGAAAATCAGACTCAGATTAGTTTTGATTTGGCAGTGCACAAGTCGAAGGCTAGAAATCTTCCAGCTTCTAAGCATAGATTCGACTCAGTTAATTCCCTGCATAGTTCAAGATAGGCCCGTGGCGGGTTTTGGCAAAGATGGCATTGAAAGAATTCGTGTCAAGGTGGAGATTGTTAGAATTATGTGACCCAAATTCTAAGAGATTGCTTGCAAGTTAAGTTAAACAAAAATATATTTTCTTTCTAGAAGATTTAGTATTTATTAGTATAATATATTTAGCATTTATTAGTATAGTTTATTTGACTTACTAATTTAGCTTATAAATAGGCTCCTTTACAATCTTAGAATTTAGAGACACCCATTAGATTAGAACTCATAACACATTCAGAGAATTTGTGTTTACGTTTGAGGGTTCTTTGTTTTTCGGGTTTTCGGGGTTTAGTTTTTATCTCCATCTTTTGTACTCTTCATTCTTTTGCCATTATAGTAAAATTATCTTTGCCCGTGGTTTTTTATCCTCTTTTGAGGGGTTTTTCCATGTTAAATTTGTGTGTTCATCTTCTCAATTTCTTCTACTATTTTTACTTGTTCGTTGCTTGTTCGGGACGATCCTAACATATATGATGTTTTTAAGTTGGAAGAATCTTGTGGAAACTGAAAATTTTATTATCACATTGTACTGATATGGAAGAATAGCATTAAGGGTTTTCTAGAAAATGTTGAGTGAATTTTGTTAGTGAACCAACCTTGACTCGTCCTTGAAACCGTGAATAATAAATTTTAGCCTTTCATATGGGTAAATAATCTGATAAATTGTTGAGGTTTGAGTGCGGTGCAGGGGAAATTTTGAGTTAAAAAATGGACAGAGGAAACAAGGCACCAAACTTGTATGGGAACAAGAAGAGCAGGATTTACATGGATCTAAAAGGTATTATAAGGGAGAATGCTCTTCCTTACCTTCCGGCTAAATCGCTTTTTCGTTGCGCGGGAGTTTGTCGGGGATGGAGGTTTTGAATATCAACCGCTTTCTTTGCTCACAATCAATCGAATTCATTCCGTAATATATCTGGCTTCTTTTTTCAATCACTAACAGGGATGCCAGCATTCATGTCTCTTGACCCCAGGGCTTATGGTGTTCCAGACCCATCCTTAACATTTCTGCCTGAACCCGTTGATGTTAGGACCTCCTACAATGGGCTACTTTGTTGCCAGGGACGTACTGCTTACCGCCCTTACTACATCTGCAATCCTGCTAACAAGCAATGGAAGGAACTTCCAAAACCAGACGATGATCATGGGCCAGACCCTGCTTTAGTGCTCGTATTCGAGCCACCGATTATGAACTTCACTGCCGATTATAAGCTAGTGTGCCCCTTTCCATCTGAACTAGGTGGATACAAGTTTGAGGTATATTCCTCTGACAGAGGATCATGGAGAACATCTGGTGAGATTAGGTTTGATGACAATGAGAAACTCTTGCCAAAAACAGGTGCTCATGTGAATGGCATTGTTTATTGGCCGTCAACACGAGGAGTTACTTCATTCGATCTCAATTCAGAGTTGTGTAGGCTTTTCTCTTCCAATTTGGAGAAGTTAGGCATGATAAATGGGAAGCTTTGTGCAGCTTGCATACGCAACCAGAAATTAATTGAGTTTATGCTAACTAATCCTCAATCCCACACCCATAGGAGGGCAGCCGTCAAGACCTGGACAAGAATTCTACCTGAAATAAAGCTAGATAGCACACTGCCTGTTGAATCAACTACTTGTCCTTGCAACTATTCAGGTAGGTATTGTGATGGTCACAATCAACTACATATCGTGTTTGTGGGTGATGTAGTGGTGCTTAGAAAGAGGAACAGCTACTATTGTATTGACATGAAGAACAAGGCGTCTAATTGCTTAGGCGAATATATCATTCATCCCTATGAAAGGTTTGTTGGTCATGTGAATGGTCTTGTCAAGCTTTACTAGCCTCTTTTTAAACTGTGAATGGAATACTTTGCTCGGTCTTAACTCTTAAGAACAGCATACAATCTGTGGGTTTTCAAAATCAGAAAGAAATAAATCGGTGCAACTTTCGGTATATGTTTTATGTTTTTTTTACTGCCATCAATTCATAGGAATCTGATTGAAGGTAGGGTTTTTATTTTTCCTATGAATTCCTGCATCATTTTGTTGCTTTAAAAAGTAAAAATTATATGTATTGAGCAAATGTTTTGAGACAAACAGGTTGAGAATTAGGTTGAGAATGTGATAGGTGTCACATTTATTTGTATATTTAAATTTTTTTTATTTTTTATTACACCTTGTAATTATACATATCAAGCTCTCAACCCGCTTGTGAAGTGTAAAATGTTGGTAATGTGAAATTGTTGAGGACTTAATGGGAATTGTTGAAGATTTTGAGGAGATGTGGTTATAGGTTTTTTACAAAATTGTTCGTGCCTTTTTATCATATTGCCCTTCTGTTACTAGTATAAATAGAGGACTAGCTTCCTCATTTTTATACACTGAATAGAAAAAAAAACTCTCTGAAAACTTCTTCTCCTCCACTTTCTGTGTGTTTTCTTGATAAACTAGTCGATTTTATTCCCTAATCACTTTAGAGAAAATTATGTCTAGGAGTTTGAGTTTTAAGTGAGACCGATTGTGACTCCTCTAAACTTTCCTGGGAATTGTTCCTACTATGATTTCCCGAGAAGAGTAGTACCATTTGAGTTCCATCTTCTATATTCGGGTGTACAAATATCGAAGGATTGTGTTAACCTTGGGGGACGACGTCCACTACACGATTTACTGATCAAGGCGAATTCGTTTCTAAGGTAGTGGATTTACCATGGCACAGTAATTTCTTATTTCATATTTAATCATTTATTTTTCCCAGTCAGTGCTAACAGATTTGTTTTGCAGTAGATTATATTTCCAACAATTTAGAAATGAATTATTGCTTAAACATGTCTACCTCAATCAACAAATTCATCCTTGATCTACCCAAGCTTGAACCTCGATGGGACTAATTATCGTCATTGGTCTCAGAGGATGGCCATCTTCTTCAAACATCTTGAAGTTGACTACATCCTTTTTGATCCATCTACCATCAAGAAACCCGAAGTTCTACCACTGCCTTCAAAGAACCAGATGTAGTTACTTCAAAAGCTAAATTTGAAAAAGACAATAAAATGGTAAGAGGTCACATGTTAAGCCATATGGCTAACAACCTCTTCGATTTGTTTATCAAAAGTAAATCTACCAAATCTAACTAGGATACTTTGGAGAAAAAATATGGAGTTGATGATGCTAGAGTTAAGAAATATGTTGTTGGTGAATGGCTTAAGTTTCAAATAATCAATGATAAGCCGATTATGGATCAAGTCCATATTCACGAGAAGCTGGTTTTCGATATCCTGGCGGAAGGAATACAGATGTGTGAGATTTTCCAAGCAAATGTCTTGATTGAGAAGCTACCGAAATCCTAGTCTAATTACTGAAATATCTTAAACTACAAAAAGCTGGACATCCCTTTGGAAGAACTAATCAGCCATATAAAGATTGATGAAGCCAATCGTCTTAAAGATAAGGCTCTAGTTACCTCAAATAAATTCCCTTTAAAAGTTAACTTTGTCGAATCTGGTTCTAGTTCTAAATTCAGTAGGAATAAAGATGTTGGAAGGTCTAAGAAGGCAACGAAATTTCAAAATAAGAAGGCTATCACCTTCAAGAAACCTAGGAAGAACAACAAATCCAACAACCACGTGAAATGCTACGTGTGTGGCAAAGACGGACACAAAGCCTATCAATGCTACCAACGTTCTAACCTCTAGAATGAAAACAAACCACGAGCATATGTAGTTAAAAATCCAGATAATGTTATAGCTGTTTTGGTTTCCGAAGTAAACCTGGTAAAAAATAACACCGAGTGGATTGTAGACACAGGTACTTCTAAACATTTCTATGCCAATAGAGAAATGTTTATTGAATTTGTAAAGGTAATTGAAGGTGAGCAAGTCTACATCGGCAATTCAAGCACTTCAGAAGTATTTGGTAAAGGAAAAATTTTACTCAAACTCACTTCTAGTAAAACTTTGGCATTGAATAATGTTTTGTATGCACCTGCTTTTCGTAAAAATTTGATTAATAGTGGTCTATTGAATAAGGCAGGCATTAAACTAGTATTTGAATCCAATAAAATTATACTTTCCCGAAACGAGGACTATGTAGAGAAAAGTTATTTATGTGGGGGCTTATTTGTGATTGAGACTATGTTTAATAATAATAAAGCCATCACATCTACTTATATTGTTGATTTGTTTGATATGTGGCATGCTAGATTAGGACATGTGAATATACATTCTTTGAAGAAACTTGTAAAAATAAATCCTTTGCATAATTTAGATAATAGTAACCTTAATAAATATGAAATTTGTGTTGAGGCCAAGCATGCTAAACCTTCCTTAAATCCATCACTGATAGAAAAATTAAACTTTTGGAATTAGTTTGTACTAAAATAGTAGACTTTAGAAACACAAAAAGTAAAAATGGGAAACGCTACATATTACATTTATAGATAACTATTCTAGTTATACAAAATCTATCTTTTCAGAACAAAAGATGAAGCTGAACCAGCATTTCTCTTTTATAAAGCGGAAGTAGAAAACCAACTTGATAGAAAAATAAAGTGTCTTCGATCCGATAGAGGGAGCGAATATGACACTAACTTCCTTAAAGAAGTTTGTGAGAAAGACAAAATTATACATGAATTTTTCGCCCCCTATTTTCCACAACAAAATGGTATAGTTGAAAGGAAAAATAGAACTTTAAAAGAAATGAGGAATACTTTACTACTTAGTTCTGGTTTACCTGATCATATGTTGGGGGAGGCTATACTTTCTACTAATCACATCCTTAATAGAGTGTCTCATAAAAAATTAGATTGTGCCATATATGAATTGTGTAAAGGTTATACCCCTAATCTAAAATACTTGAAAGTCTGCGGATGCTTGGCAAAAGTAGGCATACTTGTTTTCAAATTGAACACTATTGGGTCTAAAACTGTTGATGTTGTTTTTGTTGGTTATGCTCTGAACAATGTTGCATATAAATTTATGTCTTTGCATTATTTTTCCATATGTGAATCTAGAGATGTTGTTTTCTTTAAAAAAATTTCCCTCTAAAGAAATCTGTTGCAAATCCTAAAACACCATTAGATGAGCATGTTTATTCTTCTAGTACACATAATAGAGATATTCTTAATGATGATGTGGAACCTAGAAGAAGTAAAAGATAAAAGAATGTTACGAGTTTCGGACTTGATTTTTTTACTTCTTTCATAACTGAAGTTAATGATTTAAACTTAATAAATGATTTTATTTCTCTTGCTTTTTTGATAGATGAAGATCCAAAAACTTACGATAAAACTATAAATTCAATAGATGCTAGTTTTTGGAGAGCTCCTATTAATAATGAGCTTGAATCTATTAAGTCTAACCATACTTAGGGATTAGTATATTTGCCTAAAGGTATTAGTAATAAATGGGTCTTATGAAAGAAACTTAGACTCTAACAGCCCATTTTTTTCAGTGAAATCGGAATAGTGGTTTCAGGACCACAAATCCGACCCAAAAATAAAATTTATTTATTTTTAATTAGATGGCCTGTATTATGATAGACATGTTGTATAAAAAATTTGATACAAAAAATTTATCGATTAAGTGTTTAATTACGAGAAGGACTAAATTGCATAAAATGCAAAAGTTGAATTCTAGTAGCTATAAGGATTAAATAGCTATGAAATTCAAAACTAGAGGTCCTTATATGGTAATTAGACCATTTAAGAAAAGTATGTAGATTTTTGGTGACTCATCCATGGAAATTTAGAAAAAGGGCAAGGACTAAATTGGAATTTGAAAAATAAATAGTTAATTAAAAGATGAAAAGAAAATATCATCTTATTTTCTCATCTTCTTAAACCTAAAATACATGGAAACCCTAAGAGAGAGAGAAGAAACTTTCATGGCCTAATTGGGTAAGTTCATTTGTCCCGTTTTTAGTAATTTTGATATTTCTGAAACTAGGATAGCTTAAACTATCTATTTGGGGGATTAATTTGAAAAGTTATCAAAGTATGGAAAATGGGTAATAGATGTATATGATGAAAATTAGAAATTTATGGTAGAAAATGAAAGATTATTGATAGATAAACAACTTTTACAAAGTGATTTTTAATGAAAACATGATTTAGGGACTAAAATGCAAAGTTGTGAAATTTGATGAAAAATTCTAAATTTTTATGAATACATGTGCTGTAAATTTTGTAATGAGATTATGGTTAGGCTTGGAATAGGGAGTAAATTACACAAGTTTCATTTTTTGAGCCTAGGGACGAAATGGGAATTTATGGAAAAGTTAGGGGCAAAATGGTAATTTTTCCTAGAATGTAAATTGAGGCCAAATAAATATGAAATATATGAAATTTATGATTAAAGTTATTTATATAGATCTGGACAACACAAATTCGAGGTTAGACCAAGGAAAAGGAAAGGTTTCGGATTAGTAGATTTTATACGCAAACAAGTGTCGAGGTAAGTTCATGTAACTCAATCGAGCATGTAAAAATGTTTGATTGAATGTTGTGTTTGTATGGAATGTGGCTTATATTGATGTACATTATTTGAATGCTATAATGAAAAATTGAATACATGCTTGAAATGATGAAAAATGGGTAAGTCCATATTGAATACTGAATTCTGATGAATATATGCGCTTTCCCGAAACGAATAAGGTCCCGCATTTGTTGCGGATAGGATTTAGCTCGGATGAGTAATTCTATTTTCCTTTCTATAGAAAGGATTTAGCCCGTACAGGTAATCTTGATATAATACCTCTCGAGTATACGTTACGATTAGGGTTTAGCCTGGATTGGTCATCCTAACTGAGCTCTTTTGAGCTTACGTTATATAAAGGATTTTTCCTGGAATGATAATCATGTTATACGATATATGGCTCGAGGGTGTGTTCCTTGATTAAGTGCCCTAATGGGTACCCTCGAAAAAGAATTGACGAATTATTTAATCATACACCCCAAGTGTACTACTTGAGTATCCATCGGAATTTCAATGATTCAACAAACATAAAACGCTTGACATGGCATGAGAATTATGAGATTAAATGGTAATGTCTGGAAAGAGTATTGCATGTTGAGCTTATCTATCCTTACTTGATGTATATGTAAACTTTGTGACTAACATGTTTGATTGGATGCATGTGTTTAGGCAATTTTGCTAAATGGATGGAAAACATGTTATTGTATGCTTAGATTTAATAAACGGGATTGGTAAGTTTAGCTTCCGTTATACGAACTTACTAAGCATGTCATGCTTACTCTGTTTTATTTTTCCCCTGTTTTATAGTGCTCGAAAGCTCGCGAAGGTTGAGATCATTAGAGCATCGTCACACTATTATCTAGCTTATTTTGGGTATACTTAGTAAAATCATATTGGTATAATGGCATGTATAGGACAACTTGACCATTAGTGGCTTGATAATGATGCTTGTAATCTAGTTATTGGAATGGCTAGTAATGGTTGTTTTGATATACTTGTAATGTCATGTTATGGTAGTTAAATATATGTTAAGTAGTTGATCAAATTATGTCTAATATATGGATTGAATCAAGGTAAGATTGTGAACATGTATGCATGTAATGATATGCCATCATGAATGATGGAAATTGCTTAACTTGAATGCTTAGAAATGGTTGGAGTGTGTTTCGTATGTTTTAGTGCAGGAAAATGGTAAATTTTGGTGACAAATGAAGCTAGGAAATGGCTTTATTTTATCTACACGGGCGTGTGTGTAGATCGTGTGTGAGACACGGCCTTGTAACATGGGCATGTGGTTAGGCCGCGTGTCCCCTGCACCTTAATTTTGAGAAACATAATGCTCAGAATTGAGCACATGGGTAGAGACACGGGCGTGTGTCTCAGCCGTGTGTGCTACACGGCTTAGAACACGGGCGTGTGTCTTGGCCATGTGAAACCTGCACCTATTTTCGAATTGAATTAATTAACCACACAGCCTAGCACACCGGCGTGTGGCATGGCCGTATGCACAAGTCAGAGAGTTACATGGGGTTGAACACGGCCTGCAGCACGGGCGTGTCCCTTAGACCACACGGGCGTGTAAGTCCTGCACCTTGGAAAATTTTTGAAATGTCACAAAAAATTCTTAGAGTTCCCGATTAAGTCCCGACTCGACTCTAATGCTTGTATTGAGCCTCGAAGGTCCAATTAAGGGACGTTTTGAATGATCTTGGTTAATGAATAGTAATTTACATAAATTAGTTGTAAAATGTTCTGAAAGTTTCGATAATACTCTGAAACCCTGTTTCGACGATGGATACAGGTCAGGGGTGTTACATAGACCTGAAGGGTCAATACAAAAGTATAAAGAAAGTCTAGTGGTTAAAGGATTTACTAAGAAATTTGGAGTACATTATTTTGGTACATACTCTCCTGTGACTAAAATCTCTAGTATTTCTATTTTGTTTGCTTTAGCTTCTATTCACAATCTACTGGTGCATCAGTTGGATGTAAAGACAACTTTCTTGAATGGTGTTTTGAATGAGGAGATTTATATGGAGCAATCTTTAGGATTTGTGACACCTGGTATGGAAGATAAAGTTTGCAGACTTCAAAAATCTCTGTACAACCTCAAACAAGCTCCAAAACAATAGTGTGAGAAATTTCATAAAACTATTCTCAGTTTTAGTTTTATAGTTAATGGTTAAAATGCATGTGTATATTCCAAAATGTTTGATCCGATTGTGTCATCATAAGTTTATATGTAGATGACATGTTAAATTTCAGCTTTAATGTAGAAGCCATTAATAAAACCAAGAATTCTTATCTACCAGATTTGAAATGACAGATTAAGGAGCAGTAAATATAATATTAGGAGTTAAAGTTATAAAATCAAAAAAGGGTTTTTCATTAAAATAATCTCACTATGTAGAGAAATTGTTAAAAAGGTTTAATAGTTTTGATGTAATCCCTATGGGAACTCCTTATGATTCTAACATACAAATGTTAAAAAATAGAGGAAACAATATTTCTCAATTAGAGTATGCAAAGATTATTAGAAGTCTTATGTCATTGATGAGCTACACTTGATCGGACATTGCTTACGCAGTTAGTAGACTAAAGAGGTATACCCATAATCCAAGCAATGAGAATTAGAATACTCTAAAGCGTTTGCTTAAATACTTTAAAGGTACTTTATATTGGGAATTAGAATTTTTTGGTTACCTTGCTGTCCTTAAAGTCTATTGTGATACAAACTGGGTAACTAATAATAATGAGATAAGCTCTACAAGTGGTTGTGTCTTTACTTTGGTATAACAACCATTTTGTGGAAGTCTACTAAACAGACTTGTATTACTCGTTCCAATATGAAGTCAGAGCTAATAGCCTTGACTTAGTTGGAAAAAAGGCCGAGTGGCTTAGGAATCTACTTGCAAAGATTCCTTTATGGGAAAAATCAGTACCTCTCGTACTTTATTATGTGACTTGCAAGCTGCAATTTGTGTTGCCAATAATCAAGCTTACAATGATAAGAAGAGACATATTCGAATAAGACATGAATCTGTGAGACATTTAATAAAAAATGGAGTACTCACCTTGGAGTACGTGAGGTTTAAAAAGAACCTAATTGATCCACCAACCAAAGGATTAAGTAGGAAAATGATTTTTTGATTTGTAGAGGGGGTATGTCTTAAGCCCAGTGATTGAGGAATTCATGGTGGATACCCAACATAGTATCTAAGTTCAGTATGGTTAAATAAAACCATGGAAAGACTCATAATGTACATTTTACCTATCCTTATGGTGAATGATGTACATGCATAAAGATGAGTTTTTACTTCTAATGAATTCATAGCCCAAATTTTGGGTAGTCCTATTGAGACAGACTTGATGAATTCACCAACTTGAGAGGTTGAGTTTATTACTCTTAATGAGTTCATATCCCACATTTTGGGTAGTCCTATTAAGACGGACTTGATGAATTCACTGAACTTAAATTTGAAAGGATAAGCATAATAAAAGCTCTTAATAATTTCATAGTCATGATACGAGTTATATATATTGAGATATACCTGATGAGGTCACCTACATAAGTGTGAAGGACTAGGCACCTTCTATGGAAAACATTTTGGGCTATTCTTTTAGAGCACTTACTAGCATTTCGAGGTACATTGGATAAAAGTTGTTAATTTATCACAGAACTTCAAATTGGATCTGAGATTAGTTGTGTGTCATGAGTTAACTCTTATCTTAACAAGATCAAGATTCATTCACTTGTTAAAGAGAAGAATCACTTATTTTACTATGTACTAGTTCAAATCCACAAGATACTAGTGCTTAAGCTGTAACAGCCCGATTTTGGGCCTAGTTAGAACAATGGTTTTGAGACCACTAATCTAAGGTCAGAGAAAGTATTTTATTATTATTTTAAGATTATAACATGTTTATATTAGTGCATGAAAGATATGGTGAAATAATTTTAGCGTTTATGAGCTTAATTATAAAAAAGGACTAAATCGCATAAAGTGCAAAAGTCCTATTTTGATAGCTAAAGGGGTCAAATAGTAGAGGATCTAAATTTGAGGTTTTTAAAGGGCCCTTTTAAAATAGCATGTCAGGCCATAAGGACAAGGAAATAGAAAAGTCAAAGAAATTAGGTGGGTTGATGACTTAAGTGAATAAATTGAATAAAATAAAAATTTATCTTCATCTTCTTTACTCTTTCTTTATTCCTACCGAAATATCAGCCATTAGAGGGGCTTGGGATGCTTTAAAGTTTCAGCAACTTATCCTTCTTTGAAGTAAGTGATTTTGATAGTTTTCTTGATGATTTTTACATTTTTGGACCCCTTGAAGCATGAGCTTTCAAATGAGGGGACCATTTTGCAAAATGGTTGAAAGTCTAGGGTTTTACCATGAGAGTATTCATGTAGTTTTCTGAAATTTTATGAAAGAATATGAGTATTAGATTTGTAATAAACAACTTTTGTGAAGAAGTTTTCATGGAAACCCTGACTAAGGATCATTATGCATAAGTTGTAAAATAAGTGATGAATGTGTGAAATAGTGGAAATTTTGGATTGTTATAAGAGTAAAAAGGGTTCGGCTAGGCTTATGATATGAAGAAATTCGATAAAAATCAATTTTCGAACATAGGGATAAAATGGTCATTTTGTGAAAGTTTAAGGGCAAAATAGTCATTTTGCCCAATATTGAATTTTCGAGTGTCTAGATTAAGGTGCTGACAAAACGAGTGAATTTTATTATTTTAGATCAAGATATTCAAAATCCAAACCTAGACCGGGGGAAGGCTAAGCAAGTAGATTAGACCGACTAATCACCATATTTTGTAATCCAAGGTAAGTTGTATGTAAATAATACAACTACATTGTTATTATATGTTTTTGGATTGCTATAACATGAATTACTTGATTGTGGAATTGAAAATGCATGATGATAATTAAGGTAGTGGAATCTCCCGTTTAAACCATAGGAATAAATAGGATATTCATGGCAGCACATAATGGTTATTATGAGCCAGTGTGAGACCATGTCTGGGACATGGCATCGGCATTGAGACAAGAGCTAGTGTAAAACATGTCTGGGACATGCATCAACTACGAGATGTGTCAGTGTAAGACATGTCTGGGACATGACATCGACACGAATATGTGAAAGCTAGTGTAAGACCATGTCTGGGACATAGCATCAGCATTCTACCCCATGTTTTAGGCTTATTGATTATCTAGTAGTGTTCCAAATGGTTCAACGGTGAGAGTTATGCTTTAAGTTAATAAGTGAAGTATAACCTTGTTGTGAGTGGTACAGGTACCGATTTAGTATGTATGAGATGTGAGCTCAAAATATGCTATATGATTTTTAATGGATAGTGATGAGTAAGTTGTGCTTATGCCTTCTCTTGTATTATGAGCATGTTGATGAATGGTAGAATTGTTGTTATATTTATTGCATGCAACTTACTAAGCTTTGTGCTTACTTCCTTTCCTTTCCATTTTCTTATAGTAAATAGCTCGAGGACCAACATACGTCGGAGCCAACGATCACACTATCAGCCGAAGCATTTGGTATAGTCAGATTACTTGTTTTGAGTATGGCATGTATAGGGCTTAGGCTTCAATGTTTTGTGTTATTGAGAATTGGCCAAATGTGTTGGCTTGGGCTAAAATCCTTTATTTTGTATCAAGCCTTGAATGAGGGCTAATATTCATTTTGTTATATATATACATAAAAGATGTTATTTTCATGGATGAGTATATTGCATATGGGAATTGTTGTCTATTGAGGCTGTTTTAATTATGTGGATCATTCTTGTATTAGTGTTGATTGATTTGTGTAGGTTATGTGAGTAAATGTGGCAAAGAGGCTTGGTAGATAGCCTTATTTTTTCCCATACAGGTAGACACACGGGCATGTGTCTAGGTCATGTGTGACACACAGTATGCCCCACGGGCATGCTATCCGGCCGTCTGTCTCCTATATGTAAAATTTATAAGTCAGTATGCATGGTAGTAAACACACGGGCAGAGACACGGCCGTGTGTCTCAGACGTGTAAAGGACACGGCCTAGCACACGGGCGTATGCATTGGCCGTGTAACCTTTAAGAATTGCTGACGTCAGAAATAGAATGTCCAGGCTTTTGCACACGGGCTAAGACACGGACGTGTCATGGTCCGTATGTCATGGCCAGTTGAGGGGTACGGGCCATGGACACGGACATGTGCTAGGCTGTGTGAAAACCCCTGTAGGTTCAAAATTGAAATTAATTCCACACGGGTAAAGGACACGGGTATGTCCCTATATGTTTAGGCAGTGTGAGCCACACGGGCCAATGGCACGACCATGTCGAATTGGTCACACGGGCATGTTGTCTCTCCTATATAGGCGTGTGCCCCTATGTCTAGTGTTATTTTTCAAAGTTCGTTGAAAGACCCGAATTGGTCTCGATTGGTTTTTAAATGAATGTTTGGAGTCTCGTAAACCTTATTGAAGAAGTTTAGACAAAGTTTTAAATTTGACCAGGTCTTGATGATTCAGAAAAGTAGGAATGCATGTGTTCACGGTAGGTAACGCCTCGTATTTTGTCCCGGCGTAAGGTACGGGTGTGGAGTGTTACATAAGTAACTAATTTCATTGTTGTTCTTCTCACTTTTTAACTAAATTTCTCATGTCTACAAAAAAAAATTCCAAAACTACTTTGCATTAGTGAGGGACTATTGATAATACAAAATTGTTGAGGACTTAATGGGAGTTGTTGAAGATCTTGTGGAGATGTGGTTATGAATTTCTTACAAAATTGCTCATGCATTTTTACTGTATTGCCCTTCTATTACTAGTATAAATAGAGGATTAGTTTCCTCATTTTTATACACTACACAAAAAAAAAAAACTCTCTCTGAAAACATTCATTTCCTCCACTTTTTAAGTGTTTTCTTTATAAACTAGTCGGTTTTGCTCCCTAATCACTTTAGAGAAGATTTTGGGTTTTAAGTGGGATTGACTGTGACCCCTCTAAACTTTCCTGGGAATTGTTCCTATTGTGATTTCCCGAGAAGAGTAGTACTGACCGCCTCCAGTCGTACTAACATCCTGAGTATGAATATAGATTTTACAATGAAGTAGGTGAGTACTCCGAGGCTCGTATCTAAGGGAGGCGAGTACTAAATCAATTTAAACCTAAACAAATAAATATCTAATTAACACTTTAAGTTAGTTATAGTACAAGAGTAAAAGAAGAAGTATTTTTATGGTTTGTAAAATAGTGAAATAAAATATCATAAAAGGAAATTAAAACTGTAAGAGATAGAGATAAATAAAGTGAACCAAATCTATGGATAGGTGATCAGCTCACTTCAACAATTCCAATTAACTGTCGTCTTGGGTTCCTCGTTAACCAACTAATTTTACGCTAGCAAGATCTTTCCATCTTCCAATAACATAATGAGTCAACAAGAACTATTTATCTTCTGAACTTACAGTCCAAAATAGCTTGGGGTAAAGGTGTTCACGAGTAGGCAATACCACTTTTGGGTTAATTCCCACATTGATGACTTCCTAGGGTTGTTAGGCATAGGGTTTATTTTATGTTCTTCATTTTCCAAACAGTTGATTTGTTGAGTAACCCTACAAAATAGTTAAGAGATAATACCTTCACTCGTTAATCCCCCATAGAAGGATTAGTTCGTCATGGCTTTCATAAACAACATGGAAAGAATAGAAGAATTAAATCATAGGGAATGGATTGAAATAGAGATTTTAAGAAAGCCTGATTGATATTGATAAATAATGTGAATCCATGAGAATTAATCTCCTTTACAATCAGATCTCTTGAAGAAAACAACTAACTAAAACTATGAAAACCTAAGAAAGAAAGAAAATAAGACTAAATTTAATGGAAGAAACTAGGTTAATGCTAAGTTGTCTTCAACATGTACTAAAAGGGCCTATTTATAGCCTTAAGGTGGTCGTCGTCCTTAACCCTAGGTTAGCTAACATTCCTGAGCTTAAAGTTTGATTGTGTAGACCAAAACGCCCCCACTTCATGTTTTTATTCTTATCACAGAGTCAATGTCACGACACACCAAGACTTGTGTCGCGACACAACAACCAATATGTTCCTTTGCAGCTGTCTCCAGGGATATGTCGCGACATCCTTAGCCTGTGCTGAGACATTGAAGGCAATTTCTTACTTTCTTTATTTTGCTCTCTATGTTGTGACATCGAATCTCCCATGTTGTGACATAGATTCCAAAATTAGCCTAAGATATCTTTTAATGGTCTTTTGCACACTCACAAAGCACGTTAGCTTTCCTTTAGGCCTCATTCGGCCCTTAAGGTTAATAAAAGACATGATTTGTAGATTTTATTAAATATAAGTAAAACTAAAGAAACTCAAATAAAAAATAATGAAAATGCTTTTATTTAAGCTCCCCAGATGTGAAAACTAGTTTCATCTGCTACACCGAATTACGACAGCTAAAACCCCCCACACTTAAGTCATTACTTGTCTTCAAACAACAAATATGAGAAATAAAAATTACGACCCTTAAGCTAATATGATACAAATATTGATTTCGGAGCATATGAATTAGGCATTTCATGCTTACTAACACTTTCAACATGATGGGTAGTTAACTTACCACTTTTGACCACAAACATCCAAGTTTAGTATGTTGCAAAATATATAAGTATTAAAGGTCTCATCTATAGGGATCCATCAACAGATCATACAAGTACTTTGATTATCCGAGCTAAATACAAATAGTCATTTATGCATATGTTCAGTATGATGTCCATTCATGTATGAGGATACTTAGGTCACATAGAGCTTTTCAGCTTGTAACGTTTTGCGACTTAAGACAGGTATAGAATTTAAAAACATTAATCATCAAAAGATTACAAACACAAGAATAGTTTGGCACATCGTATTGCCCTTTAGTGACCCTTACCTGCTCGCCGCCTTATTTCTCATTCTTTCACATTCCTTGTCTCTCCATATATAGAAAATCATAGCATGACATAGCCTATGAGTTTCAGTGCACTAATGGACGAGTTTTTTCTATTGTTGTGACTTTGTCACTACTTTTTTCAATTGTTTTCACTCAAGAATACTTTTTAGCTTTTCAAGTACTTTTTCTACTGGTATGGATGTTCTTTTTGGATTTTTCTTCTTGTTTTGCACTTTTAGGCTAACCTATAATCCTCATATCACGCGAATCTTTCCTATTTCACTTTATTTTTACAACCTCTACCATGATGTATCTACTTAACCCTCAATACGTATGGCCAGATGTCTATAATCGTGTAGTGCAGGACTAAAGAAAAAGGGCAAATACAAATTGATGTTTCTAGGCTCGACGCTTGTAATGTGGTTCATCAAGAAGTCTTAACATTCTCAAAAATTGTTACTAAAGATGAAATATAAATAGGACATTTTTTTTCTCTGGATGTGTTCCAAACAATGCCTTAGGTCATCTTTAAATATTTCAACATTCACAAATTTAATCAACCAAACAAATACAAATTCAATTATTTATCATTCATACTAGCATGCTCGTTTCCTTGTATTTTATATATCACTTGGTACAAATGATAAATTAACACCTATTTACAGTGTAACATATAGAACTTTAGTAGTCTAATAATAAAAATTTTTAAAATCTCCAATCATCATGCCTAATTTATTTTTAAACACAAGCAACCTATGTACATGCTCCTAATCAATCACTTGTATTTTCTATACGCTCAAGCACACCAAAAGATAGAAAAATTTAAATTTTAAAAACAACATATGTTACCCCCACTTTAGTTGACACATTGTCCTCAATTGTAGCCCATCAAAAGATAGGGAAAGAAGTTATCCGATTTATCCTGATTGTTTTAACTGCTACTGTGGGTGTTTCCTCCTTTGATCGTGTAAAGTTCGAATATGTTTATGTATCATTTGTGTTAGGTTCCTATATAGAAAGTTCAAATAGAATGCAACATACTAAATACTAATCCTACTCCTACAAAGTCTAAATTAAAATTGTCCAAAAATTAATACAAGTCTTTATAAAACTAAAAATAGTTTAATCATCCTCCTTATCGTTCATCTCCTCATCCTCGTCATCCCTCTCTTCTTCTCTTTCCATTTCACTTTCATACGCGTCTTCTTCTTGGTCGATATCTGTCGACCCAAACATGTTAAGTGTGTAACACCCCTAACCCATATCCATTGTCAGAACAGAGTTACGGAGCATTACCAGAGTTTACAATTCAAAATGGATAAATAGTTCAAACATTTAATATCATTTCAATAGATATAATAAATCCAAGTCAAAACATACATATCGTCCCTTATACGAGCCCTTGATGCCCTAAATACCTATTAGAAACAAGTCAAAACTAAATAAAAAACTCAAAGAATTTTTTCGAAAATATTGAAAATTTTCAAAGCTATAGGGGTCACACGGTCGTGTGAGCATTTGAAATAGGGAAACACGGCCGTGTCCCAGCCCGTGTGTAACACCTTGAATAATTTAAGTTTTTTTTTGTAAAATCTGACACAAATATTATCTGCTTCAGTGGCTAAGTTTTCTAGGTGTGAGTATGAGGTCTTGGGTTCAAGCCCCACATTTGGAAAATTTGGTTATTTTTTATCCAAGCCTTATCCCTGTTGGGTGAGCTTATATTATATTGTTTGTAAAATCATATTAGAATAAACCTGCTAGTTCAAGTGGTAAGGAGTTAGCTTGCCTTGAAGTCTCGTGTTCGAATCCTTGTATGAGTGTAGATGTTAATTTTTGTCTCGATTGTCTGATAGAGTTTCGGTGGGGCTGAAATTCTGAAGTTGGTTGGTTTGGGTTAATGGAGTAGTGGGGAGTTAGAGAGATTTTAGAGATGTGTTATAAAAAATTAATTTGAGTTAAAAATCTTTTATTTTCATTTTCCTAAAAAAAAAGAATAAAACTCTCTCTTTTTGAAGTTTCTATACTCTTCACCTGTCAAATTTTCCTTCTCTCTTCCTCTTTGATTCCTGTCAAAATTTCCTCTTCCAATCACGATGCTTTACTTGTTGTTTCCGTCATACGATTTTGAAGGAAAAGGGTTTGTCGTGGTGATGTGGAAGTTTCTTTTTGTACCTTTGTTTCTGTTGATGTTTGAGTTAATCTAGTATATCGTTTTAGTAGGTGCTCTTCAAAAGATCGAGACCCTTCAGTGTTGCAGTGAAGTTTTGAGGCTGCTATTTTCATGGGTAAGCTTTTAGATCATTTTAGTCTAATTTTTTGTTGTGTTTTTGAATTGTGCCCAAGAGGTGTCTCCATTGGATTTGTGAATTAAAGTTAATTGTGGGTGTTTTGGTTAACAATTTTAGAAGTTGTTCGCTTCGAGGGTGTGAATTCATCAAAAAATGAACCAGGTCTATACTGTAAGCACAAAAAATCAAGGTTCAACGAAAGCAAAAAAGGGCACTGTCAAAGCCACAAGGACGTGTGCCAGGCCGTGTGGTTGGTCATGTGCGAGACACGACCGTATGAATTTCGCAGGTGTGGCCATGTGCGAGACACGACTGTGTGATGGAAAATGTGTAGCCGTGTAGGCCACACAGGCTGGTTCAGCTTAGACGTGTAGGCCACACAAGCAAGGCCCTAGGGTTGCACGATTCGTTCCAATCGACTGTGGGTCTACTGTACGGTTGATAAGGGCTAACCAAACCCTATTTCCTGTGATCTGATAGTCTGGTTTGATTAGGAAACTGATATGTATGCCTGGCTGTGCTGTTAAGTATGTATTTAGCTATATATAAGCATGTTAAGCATGTTTATTCTGTATCTGTGTTTGGGGTAGGATTTGTATATGTGGAGGAACTGATCTGTACGGCAACCTTTAGCCTATATTCTGGCAGCTTGGCTGCATATTATCTGTTATGTGTCGCATCGACACTATATGGTGTCTATGGATGGGTGGGAATATTTAACCCCACATGGTGTAATGGGATGGTCAGATATGGTGTGTAGAGGATGACGGTAGGATTTTATATATCTATTCTGTACATCTGATTCTGATATTTGTTTCTGTTATGGACTTAGGTTCGAATCTGTATCTAACTTTATATGAAATTCTATATATGTTGCATGACTATCTCTGTTGGTTTACACACTGAGTTTACAAAAACTCACATCTGTTTGTCTGTTCTGTTCAGGTAATCCATAAATATAGGTGGGTCGGTGCGACGAAGGCTCAGCGGTGACCACTTGACTAAAACTATTTTTATTATTATAATTATTTAACAGTTTTACCGAAATTTCTGATTTTCGTGAGAGTTTTGTAATTTTTAGACTCTCCAGACTTTTTTTTGGACAGTTTGGTTTGAATTTTTTGGGTTTGATTGCGTTATGATTTCTAAACTAAGATGATTCAACAAAATACTGATTTTATGCGAACAAATACTATTTTTGAAAACACGAGCTTGGTTTCGTTTTAAATGATTTTTAGAGCCAGGTTACAAAACTCAGGCTGTGAATTTTGGGTTCCAAAATTTCATTGCAAAAAGATTGGCTTCAAGCAAAATTTGTTTTATCCTGAACGAGTATGTGGTACACGAGTCTCCAGCACTGATCCTGTAAGTATTTCTGAACTTAGATGAAACTTTCTGAAAACACTGTAGTTAGTACTTTCTGAAATTGTACTGAGTTAGTTAGAGACTAAAACCTCTAAATTGCTTCTGAACTTCTAATAACTTTAGCATAAAATATCTCCTAATAAACACTGGAGCTGTTGCATAAAATTTTATAAAGTAGATAAAACTGAAAATCCGATTAGTGCTAGTGAAACTCGCGGCCGTGGTATTCGTGGGCGTGGCAGACCCCTTAGGGGGCTCAAGTTGAGTCTTTCTCTCTAGGCAGTATGCCGAATTTGGATATAAGTGAGACACCGGTTTCACCTGCTACTGCGACTGGTTCTCAAAGCTACTCGGCTGGGAATGATGTACTGTCTCAAGCCATGTTGAGAGTGTTGGAGAGGGTCACTGGACCCAATTTTGGATTTGGTGGCCGTAGGTCGGTAACAGAACGACTCCAAACCAATACAGTTGAGTTGTTTTTGGGGCGTCACTGGAGTCACCCTTACTGTGGCTGAGTATTGGTTGGAGGCTAACGAGAGGATTATGAACGACATTGACTGCACTCCTCAGCAGAAACTGAAGGGTGCAGTCTCTTTGTTTTACGACGAAGGTTATCAGTGGTGGTTGCTGGTTGATGAGGGTACTTAACTAGATCGTCTGAACTGGGACTACTTTAAGATTGGCTTCTAGGGAAAATATGTGGGCACGAGCTATGTTGATGCTCATAGGCGTGAGTTCATGAATCTCACGTAAGGTGATAAGTCTGTGGCCTAGTATGAGGCTAAGTTTTTGAGATTGAGTCGTTATGCTCAAGGCATGGTGGCATATGAGTATGAGAAATGTGTCCATTTTGAGGATGGTTTGAGGGGAAGTCTGAGGGTTCTGATTACTCCGCAGAGGGATCGTGAGTTTGCTGTTTTAGTAGAAAATTCGAAGATCGCCGAGGAGGTTAAGCGCATGGAGTGCCAGAACAGAGACCAAAAGAGAGGCAAGAATAAAAGGGATTCGGAGCCCTCTAGTTCTATTCAGAGGCCTAAGAAATAGGTCAAACCTGATGTGCCTGTTAGAGTGAAAGCTCTTGTTGCTCCTACTGCGATTCAACCTTGTGGTGACTGTGGTAGGCGCCATCCGGGAGAGTGTTGGAGGAGATTAAGGGCTTGTCTGCGGTGTGGGTCTTTGGAGCACCGGATTAGAGAGTGTCCACATCGTGTGATCAGATGCAAGCTACGGGATCGGGTTCTGTTCAGCCTTAGAGGGCAGTGCAACAGCCACCTAGGGGCTGTGGACCGGCTGGGGTGGTAATGGTATGGGCTGAGGATAGATAGCACCGAGAAGAGGTGCTAATTAGACTGAGGCAATGTAGCCTATACTAGTTTATGCTGCTCGACACTAAGAGGACAGAGACTCCCTTGATGTGATCACTGGTACGTTCTTTATTTTTGATGTTCTATATACTGCTTTGATGGATATAGGTTCTACACACTCCTATGTAGTTAGTTCTGTTTCTGAGAACTTGGGGATTTCTGTTAAGTGTACTTCTAGTAAGATTATAGTATTGAGTCCATTAGGGAAATTTCTTCGGGTTAGTAGGCTGCATAGGAGGGTTCCATTAGAAGTACAAATAATTGTGTTTCTGAAAAATTTGATGGAGCTACCGCTTGGAGAGTTCGACTTAATTCTAGGAATGGACTGGTTAGTTGAGCACTGAATTAGTTTAGACTACGTAACTAAGAGGGTTATTCTGAGGACCGAGGATGATAAGGAGATGGTTGTGATCGGTAAACGTCGAGATTTCTTGTCCAATGTAATCTCCGCTCTAGTAGCCGAGAAATTGGTACGAAAAGGGTGTGACGCGTATTTGGCCTACATCAGTGTTTTAGTTTTCAGGGACTCTTCTGTTGGGGATATCAGATTAGTGAGGGAATTTCCAAATATCTTTCATAAGACGGCTTTTAGGACTCGCTATGGGCACTACGAGTTTCTAGTTATGCCTTTTGGTTTGACGAATGCTCCAGCTACATTCGTGAATATGATGAACCAAGTTTTTCAGCCGTATCTGGATCAGTTCACTGTAGCTTCATTGACGATATTCTAGTATACTCTAAGATTGAGGATGAGCATGATGAGCATCGTAAAGTAGTGTTTCAGATACTCCAAGAGAAACAACCCTATGTTAAGTTGAGCAAATGTAAATTCTAGTTGCGAGGGGTAACATTTCTGAGGTACGTGATTTTTACCGAGATGATCCAAGTTAATCCTAGAAAGACTGAGGCTGTGCTTGATTAGAAACAGCCTAAGAACGTTTCTAAGATCTACAGTTTTCTGGGTCTTGCAGATTATTATCAGAGATTTGTTAAAAGGTTCTCACTAATTGTAGCTCATCTGACTAAGCAATTGCTCAAGAATATTCCTTTTATCTGGACTGATGCGCAACAATCGAGCTTCGAAAAGCTCAAGTCTGTTCTGACTCAGGCTCTTGTTCTGATACAACCTGAATCTAGTAAAGAATTTATGGTTTACAGTGATGCGTCGCACGTCGGTTTGGGATGTGTACTGATGCAAGATGGTAAGGTTATGGCTTATATGTCCCGTCAACTTAAGTCACACAAAGGGAATTATCTGTTGTACAATCTTGAGTTAGCCTCGTGGTGTTTCCTTTAAAGGTCTAGAGGCACTATCTGTATGGTGAGAGGTGTATCATCTTGAGTTGAATCTTAGGCAGTGTAAATGGATTAAGCTGCTTAAGGATTATGATTGTACGATAGAATAGCATCTCTGTAAGGCTAATGTGGTGGTCGATGCTCTCAGTCGTAAAGCGATGTCTAATATTAGGGTGATATTCGCTCTTCTCAATTTGTTTGATGATGGAGCTATTAGCTGAGTTGCAAGTTAAGCCGACTTGGATTGACCAGATTCAGGATAAGCAATTAGGGGATGATTCTCTGGTTCTACGGTTTCATCAAGTTGAGAGCGACAGTGCATCTGATTTTGTGCTGAATAAAGATGGGGGTCTGTGTTTTTGAGGACAAGTTTTTGTACCGAACGATTCCGATTTGAGACAGTTGATTATGAGAGAAGCCCATATTAGTCCTTATACTATGCATCTTGGTGGGAATAAGATGTACCAGAATCTTCGTGAACTGTACTCTTGGTCGGCTTTAAAATGAGAGGTAGCAGATTTTGTTTCTCATTGTCTAACGTGCTAGCAAGTTAAGGCTGAGCATCAGTTGCCTTCGGGTTTGCTCCAACCCGTTAAGATTCCCTTATGGAAATAGGAACGTGTGACGATGGACTTTGTTAGTGGGTTGCCTTTAACTTCTACTAAGAAGGATTCTGTTCGGGTCATCGTGGATCAATTGACCAAATCTGTATATTTTATTCCAGTTCGGACAAACTATTCTCTTCAAAAGTTAGCAAAGCTCTACATCTTCGAGATTGTAAGATTACATGGGGTACCAGTTTTGATAATCTCTGATAGGGATCATCGCTTCACTTCTCTGTTCTGGAAAAAACTACATGAAGCTTTGGGTTCGAGATTGGACTTCAGTATTGCGTTCCATCTTTAGACCGATTGTCAATCTGAGAGGGTGATTCAGATACCGGAGGATATGCTTTGGAGCTGTATGATTGATTTTCGAGGTAGTTAAGAGGATTTTCTGCCATTAGATGAGTTCACCTACAATAATAGTTTCCAGTATGGAATCTAGATAGCACCTTAAAAGGCTCTGTATAGTCGTAAGTTTCGTACTCCACTATGTTGGATTGAGTTAGGTAAGCAACAAGTTTTAGGTCCTAAGTTGGTTTCTGAGACTGAAGATGAGGTTAGGCTGATTCGGAATAATCTTAAGGTGGCTTCTGATAGATAGAAGTCTTATGCAGATCTGAAAATGAGGGACATCAAGTACTCTGTAGGTGATTTCGTATTCCTTAAGGTATCTCCGTGGAAGAAAGTTCTGCAGTTCGGTCGCAAGGGCAAGTTAAGCCCTAGGTTCATTAGGCTGTATCAGATTCTGAAGCGTGTGGGGCCGATTACTTATCAATTAAAGCTACCTCCAGCGTTAGACTATATCCATGATGTGTTTCACGTCTCGATGCTGAGGCGGTATCGGTCTAATCTATCTAAGTTGTATCTATTGAAGAGATAGAGGTTAGATTAGACTTGACTTTTGAGGAGGAGTCAGTTCTGATTTTAGATCGAGATATTAAGGTTCTGGGGAGAAAGTCCATACCGTTAGTAAAGGTTCTGTGGCGGAAACATAGCACTGAGAGGGCCACGTGGGAACTTGATGACTCGATGCGGTCAACAATATCCTCATCTATTTGAATCAGGTAAATTTCGAGGCCGAAATTTCTTTTAAGGGGTAGAGTTGTAATGCCCTGAATAATTTAAGTCTGTTTTTGTGAAATCTGACACAAATATTATTTACTTTAATGGCTAAGTGTTCTGGGTATGTGTATGAGGTCTTGGGTTCAAACCCCACATTTGGAAAATTTTGTTATTTTTTATTCAAGCCTTATCCCTGTTGTGTGGGCTTATATTATATTGTTTGTAAACTCATATCAAAATAAGCCTGTTGGTTTGAGTGCTAAAGAGTTAGCTGGCCCTGAGGTCTCAGGTACAGATCCTTGTGCGAGCGTGGATGTTAATTTTTGTCTTGGTTGTCTGACAGAGTTTCGGTGAGGTTGGAATTCTAAAGTGGTTGGTTTGGGTTAGTGGAGTAGCGGGGAGTTAGAGAGATTTTCAGAATGTGTTACAAAAAAATTAATTTGAGTTAAAAATCTTTTATTTTCTTTTTCCTAAAAAAAAGAAAAGAGAACTCTCTCTTTCTAACATTCTTATACTCTTCCCCTGTCAAATTTTCCCTTTTTCTTTCTTTTTGATTCCTGTCAAAATTTCCTCTTCCAATCGCGGTGTTTTACTTTTTGTTTCCGTCGTACGATTTTGAAGGTAAGGGTTCGTCATGGTGTTGTGGAAGTTTTTTTTGTACCTTTGTTTCTATTGATGTGTGAGTTAATCCAGTATATCGTTTTGGTAGGTGCTCTTCAGGAAAATCGAGACCCTTCGGTGGTGTAGTGAAGTTTCAAGGCTGTTATTATCAAGGGTAAGCTTTTGGATCATTTTAGTGCAATTTTCTATTGTGTTTTCAAATTGTGCCCAATAGGTGTCTCGGTTGGATTTGTGAATTAAAATTAATTTTGGGTGTTTTGGTTGACAATTTTAGGAGCTGTTTCCTTCGGGGGTGTGAATTCTGCTAAAAAAAACCAGTAGTGTACCCTAAACATGAAAAATTAAGGTTCGGCGAAAGCCGAAAAAGGGCACTATCGACGCCACAAGGGCCTGTGCCATGCCGTGTGTGAGACACCATCGTGTGAATGTTGTAAGTGTGGCAGTGTACAAGATACGGTCAGGTGGGCCACACGGGCTAGGCCAGGTTGGGCATGTGGGTCACACGGGCATTTTCATTTTGGGGCCAGGCCGTGTAGGCCACACAGGAAAGGTCATTGTGGGAGTGTGGGCCACACGAACATGTGGGCCCAGAATTCTGAAAATTTCCTTAGGGTCACACGGGTCGTTCTGATCGACTGTGGGCCTATCGTACAGTCAATAAGGGCTAACCAAACACTATTTCATTCGATCTGATACTCTGATAGTCTGATTTGTGTAGGAAACTGATATTTATATCTGACTGTGCTGTTAAGTATGTATTTATCTGTATACGAGCATGTTAAGCATGTTTATTTTGTATCTATGTTTGGGGTGGGATTTGTATATGTGGAGGAACTGATCTGTACAGGGACCTTTCGCCTATATTCTGGTTGCTTGATTACATATTATCTGTTATGTGTCGTATCGACACTATATGGTGTGTAAGGATGTACGGGAGTATTTAACCCCACATGGTGTGATAGGATGGTCAGAGACAATGTGTAAAGGATGGGGGTAGGATTCTATATATCTATTTTGTACACCTGATTTTGATATCTATTTCTGTTATGGACTTAGGTCCAAATCTATATCTGACTGTATATGAAATTTTGTATATGTTTCATGACTATCTCTATTGGGTTACACACTGAGTTTATGAAAACTCACATCTGTTTGTCTGTTCTGTTCAGGTAATGCACAAATATAAGCGAGACGGTGCAACGGAGGTTCAGCGATGACCACTTGACGAAAACTATTTATTATAACTATTTAACGGCTTTGCTGAAATTTTCGGTTTTCGTAAGAGTTTTCTAATTTTTGGACTCTCCAGATTTTTTTGGATAGTTTGTTTTGAATTTTTGGGGTTTGATTGCTTTATGATTTCTAAACTGCGATGATTCTACAAAATACCGATTTTACGCGAACAAATGTTATTTTTGAAAACACGAGTGTGGTTTTGTTTTAAACGATTTTCAAACTTATGTTGCGAAATAATTGGTTAACTTTAAAGGACAACATGTAACGGTTTTAGTAACATACATAAATATGTTTTATAAAACTTGGATGTTTTATCAAGTAACTGAACATGATTTTATCAAAGTATCATGAGTTTCAAAACCCTTCTTCTTAACACTCTCAGATTTTTCTAGGTTGGGTTTGGGGTATTATACAATGTCGTGCCTGTGCAACTCAGTGACTTGGGCCATATGGCCAAGCCAGATGCTCGTGTGCTAGGCCGTGTACCCTTTGAAGTAACGTCACACACTGGTGTGCCAGGCCATGTAACAGTCTGACTTGTAACCTTTTGAAAGGTACAGGGGACACACGGCCGTGTCACTTAGCCGTGTGTCACACACAACTGAGACACACGCTTATTTTTCTGCCCGTGTGGACGGAAATAGGCCATTTTACAAGCCATATTTCTCAACCAATTTGACATGTACCTACACCCAACAATGCACATATACACAAGCTATAATAAGGCATCCAAAACAAGCATAATCAAGCCTTATGCAAATTGTATGATCACATGCAACCAATATGCCCTTAGACACCTCAAAGGGCACCTCAAATAACAATTTATAAATATGACTAATCATGTGTATAATATAACCAATTGTTCAGCTTACATATATGCATATTTGTGCCAAAACTTACCATGTAGATCACTTAACAAAACATACCATTTGGTACCAAAACTCCAAACTAAAACTAGCATCAAATGACCATATAAATCATTTGCACCAAAGCACCAATTTACCATAATTACATCCTATCACAAAGAACATATTCAATATGTATAATCATGCCACAATTTTTATCTTCCATAATTCAACCACACTAAGTTATTCATCAACCATTATAAAGCAAATATTCACATACCATATACTAGACTTATTCTATCATCAAAATGCCAAAACACAAGCCAAACAAATGGCCAAAATATCAACAAAGCATATAGGCCAACATTAGCCAAAATAACCTATACATGCCATTATAAGCAAACTTAAACCAACCAAAAGTACTGAGTAAGCTGATGGATAGTGTGATATAGCTCTAACAAGCTTCCAACCCAAACGAGCTTTCAATTTACTAAAAACACAAAAAATACACCGAGTAAGCATTTAAGCTTAGTAAGTTCTTATAACATAGAGTTTAACTTACCATTTAGTCACAATTTAAGTAAGTAAACATAGCATATCCCAACTTAATTTGGCCAAATGCCTAAACACATATTCACCAACATGTTAGCCATGTAAAACACATATAATATCCGATAAACATGGATGAACATAGCCATTAAGCAAGTTTCATATACATGTATCATCCATTTCATGTTTCAGTATATCATGTAATATCATTTCCATATATTTCATGTATATACATGTAATAGTTCATATCGAACTCATATCATCTCGTAATAGAACATTACCTGTTGAACCATTTAGAATATCACTGGATACTCGGGATAGCTCATACATAGTGTGTTAAACTGTAATCTGTCCATTCCTGTACATGTATGCTCATACGAGCTATGAACTGGTATGCTCTCACGAGCTAAGAATCGGTAAGCTCTCACGAGCTGCAATCGGTAATCCCTAATGACATGTCATTTGTATCCTACGAATTTCTAAGGTTTAAATGAGACTCGGTAATCATCGTATGTCGTCGGATATGTGGTCAATATTTATACATGGAATTATACAAATCACATACATATAATTCAAATAAAACATATAATACTCAATTCAATTACACGAACTTACCTCTACGAGTAACCGTAGATACGGAGGAGATTAATCTGAGACTTTCTCTTTGCCTCGATCTAACTCCATATGAGGTCTAATTAGATCTATACGGATAAATTTAACTCAATTTAATATATTTCTAATTCAATTTAGTCCAAAACATATTTTTGGCAAAATTATCATTTTACCCCTATACTTTTAATTTCTTTGCAATTTAGTCCCTAAGCTCGGAAAATAAAATTCATGCAATTTTAATCCTACCCAAGCCTATCCAATTTTTATACATACTAATATCAGCCCATATATTTCACAAATTCATAAATTTTACCATGAATTTATCACCTTTTTCAATTTAACCCTTAATTGACAATTTCACCAAAAATTCATTTACAAAAGTTATTTATCTAACAATAGCCATTCATTTTCTACAATCAAACTTCAAAAATCATATATATTTATCGATGGTAAAACCATAATAGTTTATAAGTTTCACAAATTAGTCCTCGGGCTAGCTAGACTAAGCTACAATGATCCCAAAAACGTAAAAATAAAAAAAGGGACAAAAATCATACCAATTTAGCAAAGACGAAGATGGTTGAACCTAGCTTCTTCCATGGCTAATCTTCCATTTTAGTTTTCGTTGAAACAAGTAAAAGATGATGACTTTTTCATTTGTTTCATTTATTATTAACTTTATTTACTAATTACTTAATTAACCTTTAAAAACATTAATATTTACACAATTGCCAAGCCATGTACATCCACAATCAAATTAAATGGTCTAATTACCATATAAGTACTTCCACTTTAAATTTATTTAGCTATTTAATACCTTTAGCTACTAGAACTCAACTTTTGCTCTTCACGCGATTTAGTCCTTTTTATCAAATTAAGCATGTAAAAGGTAAAATTTCTTAACGAAATTTTTATATAGCAATACTATCATGATATACACCATAAAATAATAATAAAATAAATTTTTTGACTTCGGATTTGTGGTCCCGAAATTACTGTTCTGATTTAACTGAAAATGAGCTGTTACAAAGTGTATAATTGGGAACTTGAATGTTGTTTTGCCTTGCAAACTCTTGAAAAAAATTTTCATGATTCTTGCATCCACTAAATCATCCAATCTAACTTTGGATGACTACTCTCACCAACATCTTGTTGAGCTCATGCCAACCTTTGTGACGAGGTGGGTGTAGTTGTCGTTTCTTGTTGTTACTTGTTCTCGTCTTTTATCTATTTGGCCGGTAACTCGATGTATTGTTGGAATAAGGTATCCCTGATAATGCTTCAGAATGGTTTTCACAACTGCTCAATGGACCTCATGGGTACACCCACCTTTTTGCACAAAGCCATCACTAGATGGAGAAAGAACACTCTCACATTCTAGCTACTAATGCATCGTCTCATGTTCTAGTGGATCCATTTGCCAACATAAACCTACTTACCTGCTTTTTTTGAAAAATAGTATAGAGTAAAACTGCTCTAAAAGTATTAACATTAGAAACATTTAAAGTAAGTATAACTCGTGTGCAAATGAATTGAATTAACATATTAGCTTCAGGAAACATAATGGCTTGATGAAAAGATACTGAGATATTTGTACCTATGCAATACTTCCATTCACCCCTTCTTTCAGTTTAAAAGTTTATAATACTATGCATATCGATGTATTTAAAATATTCTAAGTTAGTTTTATCAATGAAATCGTTCTCATTGTATGGAGTATTATAGAAGTCGTAAATTATTCAAGAGGTTACACGTACATCTTTCCATCGCACAAATATTGTATCCCATATATGACCTTCAGTATTTTTAAACTCGCAATCCCGTAAAGATGCGTAGAATTATTGTACAACGGAGACCACGACATTATCCTTAGGGATCATCCAAAAACTTTCCCATCAATGATACTTGACCAAAGGTCATATTTCTTTGCACAATATCATCGATGGATTAAATCTCCTCCCCTGAATGAATGTTTTTCCTTGAAGTTCATTGAAATACTTTGAAACATTCGGATTTGGAAAATTAGAGGGAATTTGAACCAACAATAGCTTCATTTCCATGGTTCGCCTAACTTTCCTAAGAGGTATTGTATTTCAATCTTAAGCAAAGAATTCAATAAAATAATAAAAAGTTTAAGTTTAGGAACCATTAACCTTAAGTTTATAGTCAAAGTTTGTTTGAATTCCTTGCTTCCTCGTGATGTTCTTGTTCCTCATTGCACCAAGTATGATTGAGAAGTTTATAAAAGGAAATTTGAAAAAAAAATAGGGGTTTAGGGTTTAAGAAGTGTTAAAAGAGTTAAGAGAATTTGAGGGTTTAGAGTTTAAAGGGAGTTTTAATTAGGAGTAAATATGATTTTAGGTTATAAAATAGGGTTTTAAAGGTTTAAAATTCGAGTAAAATTAATCTTTAAGTTGTCAGTTAACCCTGCAAAAACTTGCAGCAATATCGTGACACAGGGGTTCCGTGTCGCGACACATCTGTCAGTTTGGAGATTCTTAGAGACTGTCTGCTACGTCATGACTTGCTGTTGTCATGTTGCGACAACAACTCTGTTTTGGCCCAAAACTCTATCTTAAGGATGTTTTGATATAAGGATAAACCTACATTAAATAAAGGTTAACATCTAAACTACATGATTAGTTAGATATGTAGTAATTTACAAATTCATGCAACAATTCACAAATTTTAAGTTATACTACCAGATTTATCCAGCAATATTGTCAATTCACCCATGAACGATCCTTTTGTTCTATTAGTATTAGTCCACCATCCTTCGTGCCACTCTGCCCTTACTCATTTTTCTCGCTTCTTAAACTTGTTTATTCTTTCTATATTAATAAAAGAAAGCATTTCCCTCTATTTGGGAACGTCATAAATAGATAAATTTTTTCAATGCTCCCTTAATTTCCTCCTATTTTCCATGTTTAATTGATAGCCAAATTTAAAGGTTTCAGTCTCACCATTAATTTTTATTGTCAATTTATTTTTCTCTAAATCAATGGTGGATCTAGAAGTGGCCAGAAAAGGTCTTCCTAGTAAGATTGGTATCTCACGATCTTCCTTAAAATCAAGTATTACAAATCCAAAGAAATAATAAAGCTTTGCACCTTGGCTAACACATCTTCTTGTGATAACCCGAATTAGGGCCTAATCAGAATAGTGGTTTCGGGACCACAAAATCTGAGATATAAGTAATTATTTTATGATTATTTTGATGTCTATGATATGATTGCATGATTGTGTGAAAATTTCGTGAAGAAATTCTATGCATAAAGTGCTTAATTTGAAGTTAAGGACTAAATTGAATAAGTTGCAAAACTTGAATTCTAGAAGTTTCTAGTATGAAATTGCTTTGAAATATTAATTAGGAGGTCTTAAATAGAAATTTTACCAATTTCTAAGTTTATGGACAAAAATTGGACATGGATGGAATTTTTGAAAGTTTAGTAAGGAAGGGCATTTTGGTCATTTGGATATTAAATGAAATAAAATGGGAAAAATAACACAAAAATGATCATATTCTTCATAAGTTGCTGCCAAATTTTTCTCTCCACCATAGCTAGGGTTTCAACACTTTTAAGTCTTGATTGTAAGTGATTTCTATGCCCGTTTTTAATGTTCTTTACAATTTTGAAATCATCGTAGCTCGGTTTACCTATTTCTACCAATATTTTGAGCTAGGGTTTATATTTAAAATTTTACCCATGGATGATATGTATGAATTTTGATGTTTTATGGTAGAATATGAAGTTTGAGATTGTGTTAAACAACTTTTTCTAAGTGATTTTTCGTAAAAACGAGTAAAATGACATAATCGGTAAAAATACCTAATATTCATAAGTACATGTTAGAGTGTGAATTTGATGTTGCTATAGAAGAGAAAAATGATCAGCATGTCATAAAACATAGGAAAATAGGATGAGGTTTAATTTACGAGCCTTGGGGAAAAGTGTAAATATGTAAAAGTTTAGGGGCAAAATAGTAATTTTGCCAAAGTTCGTACTAGGGGCTGTTTTGATGAATGTGTGTATTAAATAAATTAATTTGGTATTATAGATCAAGAGAAAAGAGATTCGAGTCGAGATTGGGGGAAAAATAAAGTTTACGAGGAATAGGCTCGACTATTCTCATTTTGTATCGAGGTAAGTTCATATGTAAATATTGTAATATAACGGTTATTTTAAATCATTTAATGCTATTTATATGATATTATGATTTTTATCATGCAATTCTATGCTTTGTGGTCATTGTTGGACAACATGCAAAAATTTTATGAATTATGTGAAAAATGTGAAAGACTACCAAAGTATCGTCATTGGTATTCCAAGGAGAATGGTAAAGGAGTACGAACGAGGAAAGTCCGTTGAACCTTAGGAATAGACTAGGATATTTGGGCATCCGAGCTTATTGAGTTGAGTCTGAGTTCATTTATGGATGCGAATGTCCGAGCTCGTTGAGTTGAGTCCGAGTTCGTGAGTTGTAACTAGGCATCCGAGCTCGTTGAGTTGAGTCCGAGTTCACTTATGGATGCGAACGCCCGAGCTCGTTGAGTTGAGTCCAAGTTCGCTTATGGGCGGGTTACATGGTAGCTTGGCTACATATGTGGCACTTATGTGCAAACTTTCTATGTATCCTAGTTATATTCCGATGTGTTCAACGGGTAAAATTGTAGTGAAATGGAAGAATACTCAAGATGCAAGTGACGTATTGGTAAGTGTTGTGGAATGGGCACTTTGGACAGGTATGTACTTAAGCTTCGGGTTGAGACTTGATACGACAACAATAATATGGTAAGACGATGATTGATGTATAGAAATGTGATATATGTTTTGGTGATATTATGCTAATGTTGGTTGGTATAATTGCTTTGTTAAGTTATTTGTTATTTGCATGTGGACTTACTAAGCATCTATGCTTACTCCCTCCTTTTCATTCTTTGTAGTCTTGACAAGTCAATTTGGAGATCGGGACGGTCAGAGGCACGCTCACACTATCACTGGACAATCACGGTATAATGACTTGTAATTTTTGGAAATATGGCATGTATAGCATTCCAATCATTTTGTGTGTATAATCTTACGATATGGCCCATGGATGGAATAGAAATGTTTGAGAATGATTAGATATTGTAATGGCTAATCAAGTTTATATATGAAAACATTTATGCTGTATGTCTTAACTAAACCATGAAAATCCTTGGAAAGGTAAAATTGGCCACAAAATAGAATCAGACAGCAGCAGTGACGTGAATTTGAAAAATCACTAAAAATATTAGAAATGGAATTAAATGATGAATAAGTTATGGAATCGAATATTGATGAGTCTATTTTCATATGGAAGAAACTAAACAGGTAAATAAGTTATATTTTATGAGATATTTAAGTTTTGGTGGAACAGGGTCAGAGTGATCTCTGAATCCCCTGTTCTAAATTTAAAAATTTACCATAAATTGTAAAAAAACAATTAGGAGTTTTACCTTACATATATGAAATCGTTATTGAGTCTAGTTTTATTATAAACAAATGGCATAGTCATTGAAACTCTGTACAGGGAGATATCTGATTTTTAATACATAGGGGTCAGAGTAGCCGAACCCTAAAACAGGGGAGACTTTAACTAATAAACTGTACTAATTGGCTAGACCAAAAATTATAGAAAAAAAATAGTAACTATATATATGAGTCTATTTTCAGGAAAAATTTATGGAATTGGATTTCGAGTTTTGTAACTCGAGATATGGATTTTTTAGCGACTGTGATGCAGTTAGCCAGCTTGTCTGGAAATTCTAAAATAAATTGTTTGAGCTGTTTAATTAACGAATTAAGTCCGTTAACACCTCGTGCTCGACTCCGGAAACGGTCTCGGGTACGGGGGAGTTACACTTCTAATATCCCCTCTACGTGTACTGAAGACCTGTCAGCCAATTGCAATGTTATTTGAGTTTCTTTAAGATTCCCTAACACGATTTTTTCAAAAATTGATAAGGGCATTAAATTAATAATAGCTCCTATTAAAGTGAATACTCCCTATTTCTATGAGAACAGTAAAACTACCCGAGTCTTTCAATTTTCATGGTACTTGTCGGGAAATAATTACATTACAGGAAGCACTTAAATTAACTTGTTCTCTTGCCTTGATTTTCTTACGCCTTGCCATCATCTCCTTTAAAACTTGGCATACTTAGGAACCTTCTCAATTAACTCAATCAAAGGTAGGTTAACATTTAAGGTTTTAAAAAAATTCAAAAAACTTACAAATGCATCTTCATCCTACTTTTCTCTTTCTTCTAATCTTGATGGAAATGAGACTTTTGTGATTTCAGCATCTTTAGGTGTCTCTTTTCCCGTCTCAGTTGTTGACATATTCTCTTCTTCCAGTTCAGGCCCGTCTTTCACTTTTAGAGAATTGTTTCATCAGTATTATCCATAGTTACCTCCGAGGTAGGTATTTCTAGGCTACTTAGTACCTTGCCCAATCAAAGTGTTATAGCTTTCACATGCTCTTTACTTTCCCTCCATGGATTATCCTCCATGTTATTGGGAATGCCTGTCCCAATTAGTTTTTTTTATATCGCCCATCATGCCCATCATGCTTATCAATTGGCTCATTTGATCTTCGAGCTTAGTCAATGTTATTATTGAGTTGGTGCACTCAGACTGCACCTGCTTGAAATCTGTTCTCATTGACTACATCTCTCCCTCAATTCTATCCAAACATTGACCACATACAGTATAGTCGCTTGGGTTGGTTTTTTCATTGGGTTTCTGCAAATAAGGAGGTTGGTAATTAGTATTTTTAACTTGATTTGAATTGTTACCTCCTCATTGGTTTCCTCCCAATCTCAAGTTCGGGTGATCTCTCCAACTGGGATTGTATGTGTTTGAATAAGGGTTTCCACCCCTATTCCTAATATAATTTATATCCTCAGTAGGATTATTGATATAACGGAATAGTAGCTTGTCTCCTCCATGCATAGACGGTGTTGAAGTAGATTCAATACAGGTGAGTCTATCCACTAGTTGCTGATACTTATCACCCTCTTGAATAGCTTTGAACATAGCGGGTCTCTAACCATTTGTGAATCATTCAGTTGGCCACTGACAAGAGTTTAATGCTATATTTTTAATAATTTTGTACACATCCTCTACGTCCTATTCGTAAGGGCTCCTCTTGTTGCTCCATCTAATCCAGATCTTACGTTTGCATCCAACACATTATAAATATCTGCCATTGCATCTACTCAGGAAATCTGTGGTGCGGGCATTTTGAATCAACATTTCAAAGCGTCCTATACCTTATAGAAGCTTTCCCCTTCCTTCTGTCTAAAGAAAGCAAGCTCTCTTCTTAATTGGCCTGCTTTACTAATCGGGAAAAACTTCTATAAGAATTTTCCAACATGTTCATCCCAAGTCGTGATGGATCTTGGATCCTGCAAGTTTAACCAAGAAAAGGTGTTATCAATCAGAGAAAAGAGGAAAAATCAAAGACGAATAGCGTCATCAGTGACGCCGTTATACTTAAAAGTATCACAGAGTTGAAGAAACCGTTTCAAACATTGACTAGGGTCCTCTGTCATAGTGCCCCTAAACTGTAGATTATTTTGGATCATTTGTATCACTGGTGGTTTAATCTCTAAATACAACCGCTGACTTTGCTATACTTTCTTGAACCATATCTAAACTTGGTAAGGCATAATCCTGTAAAGTCCTCTCATTCCAAGCCATATGCATGTTTGCGGGTAATTGTGGTGTTGGTAGGTCTCCTAAGGCATTAATTTCAGCATAATGGAATAATGGATTGTCACGTGGTACGTTAACTATAGTTGGTGATGGTGGATATTGCATTTTTTGCTTCAGATTATTCTTTCTAGATATGTGGTTACTACAATATGTGTGCCTCTAATACGAGTCATACACCAAACCTAGAAATAAAAGATTAGTAATACTCAAATAAAATAAAATCATATATATAGCTGAGAAATTTCCTAATTACTATTTTGCAATGTGAAAATTAAAATCAATCTAGTACTGTTGCCTCTCTGGCAATGTCGCCAACAACTTGACTACCTCTGAACGTACTAACTTCCAGAGTATAAATACTGCTATAAAATAGAGAGTTATGAGGTGGTATCTGTAAGTATACAGGTTGAGTTGTAATATAGATTTTACAACGAAGTAGGTGAGTACTTCGAGGATCGTACCCAATGGAGGCGAGTACTAAATCAATTTTAACCTAAACAATTAAAGATCTAATTAATATTTTAAGTCAGTTACAGTACTTTATTGCTAACAAGTCAGACGGTAGCAAAAAATGGCTAAAATTAAAGTCAATAGAAGAGGATTGACAATCTTAGTATGGATAGTCTTTGTGGTTCTTCTTGTTATGAGCAATGTGGGGATTGCAAAGAGATTATTGAAAGACAAAAGAAACCAACAAGTTCCCAAAGAAACAGTTAAAAACACAAAGGATTTCTTTTTAGAGTTGTCAACTTCCTCTAGCAATGTGGGAAGTTTGCCTATGAACAAGTCTGGCCAGTTATCTTATGCAACAACTGATGATGAATTTTTCGATCCGTTTATGCGATTAATCTTTTTCAAGGTCACTCTGTTTGATTCACTCAAATTTAATCATTGTTTGAATAGGTTGGAAAATAGTTGTCGGAACATGTGTCAAATTCTTTGGTACAACGTCGAGTGATGGAATTTTTGTGCCAGTGCTATATCTCATTATTAGTTTTAACCCCAAGTTATCCATTATCATTTTTCAAGTGTGATTTTCAACTTTGCTTAAATATAACTCTATTTTTATTCATGTAATTTAACCATTTTTATGAATCAGCCTTTCATGTAATCATTTTTGTTTTCAAGAAATATGTTTCTATTCATGTTATAAATACGAAGTGCCTTCATACATACATGTAGGCATGCATGTATTAGTACATCTGCAGTAAGCATGACCATAAGAAAGTCTCAAATTTCTCACTGTAAATCAAGAAAAAGAACTATATTGATGGAGGAGCTGGGAGTCCATCCTTATAAAGTATGACCACTAATCAAGATGGTAGCTGACGTGTTTAACCATTGTAGCACACCTCATTTTGGGCTTACTTTGCAATCCAGTCAGTTGCCTTGTTGGCTTCTCACTTAATCTAGTTGATTTTAATCTCAGACAAATTAGTTGCTAGCCACTAAATTGAAGAAAGATCAACTCCAACCCCCAATTTCCACAAGATGCCTATATTTCAAACTTAGTAGCCACACTTTTAAGCGTCACTCTCAATAATCACCTTAATCCATCCATTCTTCACTGCCATTTCAATGCCAGCAACCACCACTTAAGCTTCAAGCCATATTATAGAACCAACCTTTACTCTTTTTCCCAACAACATCAAGAAACACACCATCCGAGTTTCTCCCAATTGCTCAAATGCTTACACTTTTAATATAATTTTTATAAGATTTATCACAGATGATCTTAACCCATTTCTAAAGGGGTTTAGTCCAAATATCCCCATTTTTATGAGCAAACTCTTCACAGTTATAATTATTGCCATTAGACTCTTTACAATTTATGAACTTCTAAGATGAAAACTTAATTCTTCGAATAATCTTACCCACTTCTAGATTATCTCCACCAAGTGCAATTTCATATTGAACTTTCCAAATATACTAATAAGTATATGTAATTCTGGTCTTCATCTCCTCATTTCACTCTAATTTACTTATAATCTTGATGAAACTGTTACAAGTTGGCTAATTATGTAACAGCTTGAACACATGATGAATCGCGAAGTGGCAAGCTGCGAGATGAATTGTGAAATGACACCATGAAGTGGTGAACTGTGAAATGACACTGCGAAGTGGTGAACTGTGAGATGTCTTCATAGGTGGCAAGCCTTAGTGCATGCAGGTTTTATCGAGTTGCATGGCAAAGTAGTTTAGTTCATTTGTAACTTAGTTTTGTTATGTTTACAGCTTAGTTAATTGATGAATTGATATGCTTAGGTGATGAATGACATGTTTATTTGATTTATTTTGGTGTACAAGTAATGTTTTTCAAGTTTCACGATAGCTTGTGGGGTTAGTTGAGTATTTGGTGATGTATTGACTTTAAATGTATTTTTTTCTTGTTGAATGATAGAGCTAACATATATAAGCTCCTTTATTGCATTTTTTTGCTTAATGTTCTCTGTTCTTCTTTGATAATATCACCAACAATTGGTATCTAGAACCTTAATCTTTAAGGGCCATTATTTCTAATTTTCTGAGTTTCTTGCTAAGAAAGAAAGAATTTGTCTTGCTGAATTTGTCTTGCTTCTTCATTGTTACTTTTTTATTTGTCTTCAGCAAGTTTTTCACCATCTCCACCTTCTATCTTCACTGGAGAGAACTACCACATTTGGGTAGTCATAATAAAGACTTATATTTAAGCTTTCAATTTGTGGGAGGTTGTGGATGCTAGCATCAAACCACCAACTTTGAGAACAAATCCAACTATTGCTCAAATAAGGTAACACAGTGAGGAGTGTGCTAAGAAGCATAAAGAAATGTTGTACTTGTAAAATGGTGTTTCAAATGTTATCTTCACAAGAATCATGACCTGTGAGACTTTTAGACAAGCTTGGGATAAGTTGAATGAGGAGTTTCAAAGCTCAGAGAATACTAGGCAGCAACAACTCATCAATCTCGAGAGAGATTTTGAAAATTTTAAGATGAAATAGGCTGAGGTAGTGAAGCAATACTTAGATAGGATCATGGCAGTGGTCAACAACATTAGGCTACTACAAGATCAATTCAGTGACAGTAGGGCTATTGAAAAGGTTATTATAACACTTCTTGAGTTGTATGAGTCAAAAATATCCTCCATGGAAAACTCAAGAAACCTATCAATAATCTCCCTATCCGAGCTAATAAATGTTTTATATGCTCAAGAGCAAAGAAGAGCATCTAGATAGGAGAGTATTCAAAAGGAGACTTTCAAACCAGAAATAATGAAGGCTCGAGCCCCTCAAGCTACAAGGGAAAAAAAAGTTAGACAGAGAAGAAAGAGAGTCCAAGAAAATATGGTGGGAAGAAGAAATATCCATCATGCTCTTACTGCAAAAGACCACTCACTTGGATAGGTATTGTTGGTTCAGGCCAAACATTCAATGTAGAGCTTGTAAGAAGTTCGGCCATATGAAGAGGGTGTGCAAAAATAAAGGGTAACCACAGCAACATAATGCTCATGCTCAAATAGCTGACGAGACCAAGCTCAGGATGAGTTGATGTTCATTGCCTCTTGTTTTGCAACCAATAGCAACATCAGAAAGTACTGGTTTATTGA
Organism: Gossypium hirsutum; assembly: GCF_007990345.1. Lineage (NCBI taxonomy): Eukaryota > Viridiplantae > Streptophyta > Magnoliopsida > Malvales > Malvaceae > Gossypium > Gossypium hirsutum. The sequence continues at coordinate 15,894,974 of NC_053435.1, read as the reverse complement.
CAGTTACTGTACTAATCATATAACCTTAGATGCAAACAGTTTTAAAAAGATTGACAAAAGTTTCAACTCCAGAATCATATTTGGAAATGGCCAATACATCAAGGTAAAAGGGAAATGAGATGTTTTAGTCAACACTCCATCAGATACAAAGCTTGTTTCAATTTTTTTTTTTGCACCTATAATTGATCAAAATCCGTTAAGCGTTGGTCATTTGCTTGAAAGAGTTTATTCAGTTGTGTTTAAAGATAAAGAATGTTTGATTCTTGATCCATGTGGATGTGAACTTGTATCAATTTCTATGTCTGACAGAAGTTTTATTGTGGACTAAAAATTTACAACTTCTAAAGTCTATTCAAGCTTAGTAGATGAAACTAAGTTATGACATAGGAGAATGGGCCATTTAATTACATGTCTCTAAGTCAGTTTTCCAGAAATGATTTAGTTGAAAACCTATAAAAAATGATTGAGAATATGGCTAAAGTTGAAGATGAAAGTGCATTTGTGAAGTATGTCAACTTGGGAAGTAGGCTACGCTTCCATTTCCAGCTAATAAGGCTTAGAGAGCTACTAAAAAGCTTCACTTGGTTCACACTAATGTGTATGGACCTATGAGAATTCAATTTCTGAATGGCAGCATGTATTTCATTCTATTTATTGATGATTGCACAAGATTTTGTTGGGTATATTTCTTGAAGCTAAAGTTAGAAATAGCAAAAGTCTTTTGGAAGTTTAAAGCACTTGTTGAAAATCAAGCTAGCTGAAAATTGAAGATACTCAGTTTAGACAATGGAACCAAATATACATCAAACAAGTTCGAGAGTTTGAGAAACAATATTGGTGTTTGTAGCATGAAGGCCAATGAGAACTGTTATAAGTTGGCCAACCATGCAGTAGCTTAAACACATGATGAAGTGCGAAATGGCAAGTTACGAGATGAATTGCGAAACGACATCGCGAAGTGGTGAATTGCGAAATGACACCACGAAGTGGTGAAGTGTGAGATTACACCACAAAATGGTGAAGTACAAGATGTCTTTGCAAGTGGTGAGGTGCAGCTGAAGGTTTAGTGCTTGCAAGTTTCATCGAGTGGCATGGCAGACTAATTTAGTTCACTTTTAACTTAGTTTTGTTATGTTTATAGCTTAGTTAGTTGATGCATTTATGTGCTTAAGTGATGAGTGACATATTTAGTTGATTTATTTTGGTGTACAACTAGACTTGTCCATAGGCCAAGCAACTTAACCCGACTGAAAAATGAGAGGATTTGAGGAAAATATAGGCCTAAAAAATGGGCTTAGGCAAAAAATAAAGCTCATTTTCAAAATGGATTGAGCCTCGGATATGGTTTTTTTTACTCTGCCTGACCCGAATCATGTGGCTTAATAGGTCACCCTTTCCTTTCTTTTCTTTTCCTGATTTCCTCAGCTGCCCTCCCCCAAATTCCTAATTCTAATCCCTAACATTGACACCTTTAAATCCCTTTTTCACTCCAACACCCACTGACTACCACCATCATCATTAACCACTCCAGTCACCACCGGTCCACCACATACCCACCGGTCCATCATCGTTAACCAATCACCACTGTTGTTTCTTGACTGAGAACCCGAAGGTAACAACCTTTATGGCGTTTGATATAGCTTGAAGACTTGAGTCTCCTTTTAGTCCATTCTCAGTCGCAAACATTTCCACCATTTTTTGAAATTTTTTTCTTCCAACTCTCTACTTTTTATGTTTATGTTTTTAAAGCTCTGCCTTTGAACAAAAAAATGAGTTTTTGAAGCAATGAGATTGGTTGTTTTTTTCTATTTATGTTTCGGTCTGATCGATGACCATTATTATCATCCTATTATGTATTGTCTATTTTGTTTTCCATTATAATACCTCATGTATATTATACTAAATTAGTTCTTCAAGTATTGTATATTCTATTCTTTTTTCGAAAGTGTGTAATGGTAATGACAATGTATAATTTATTATTTAATATACATTGTCTATCTGTTTTGTTTTCCATTGTAATACTTCGCTTTTAATGCTTATATTTTTTTTGTGATGTTAGCTGAAATGTTGTGTGTGTATATATATTTGTTGTAAGGGTTGTTGGCGATTGTAGAATTTGTAATTATATTATGTACATTATATTTGTTCGAGTTGTATTGAAAATTTTATCACGCAGTAGGTTCTGCTTTTATTACGAATTAGCTGATTTTTATTTTAGTACTAGCCATGGTTAAAATATAAAACCTTTTTCCCTTCTAAATGAGATCGAAACTACCTTTAGTTTATTTTTACTTGAATTATTCCAAGTTTGATGAATTTGTTTGGTGACGTTTACCTAGACCTGTTCTTGATTTGTTTTGATTTAGTAACTTTTATTTGTTTTGGCCTTTTAGGTTTCATTTCATTATCATTTTTCTTTCGATACGGGTTGGGTTGGGATCGAGTTTAGCATCTATAATTCAGATTAGGCTTGGACAAAAAATTAGGCTCATTTTTTAGATTGGGTTGAGTTCAGGCCTACTAATCGGGCCTAAATTTGTATTTTGGCCTAGCCCATGGACACCTTTATGTACAAGTAACGTTTTTTAAATTTCAAGATAGCTTGGGGTTAGTTGAGTATTTGGTGATGTATTTGACTTTCAATGTATTGTTTTCTTATTGAATGATAGAGCTAACAGATACAAACTCCTTTGTTGCATATTTTTGCTTCTTGTTCTCTGTTCTTCTTTGATAATATCACCAATAAAACCATAAATCCAAATATCTAATATGTTTCCTTCTAATTTTCAAGCCAACACATACCTCATACCATGCACCCTTAATTCAACCACAAATCAAGAACATATGCTCAATAGTTCCCTTCTCAACATTACAAATCATAAAAATCTAGGGATGGATCTAGGAAGGGAGCGGGGGTGGTTGTCCCCTTAGAATTTTTAGAGTTTTTAATTTTATATATAAATTATCATGTATTTTAGATTTGATGTACATTGTATAACATTCACCTCCTTGATCAAAATTGTATTTCATATAATTCTCCAAGCCATAATGTTATACTTTATATTAACAAAGTATTTTTTAGTTTTTACTTATATAACTTTAATAATAATAAAATATTAATGTATGATGGGTGATAGCAAGATAAATTCGTATTTTTAATATATTTATTTTTGACTAATTATAGGATAACGTGCTATTAAATTTGGGTTTTTCTTATTAGGAATGAAATTGGTGTGCTGAATTCAAACTCTTACAAAAAGAGGCTAAATTGGAACAAAAAGCAAAGAGGAGGGCTCGATTGAAAGATTGAAGATTTAAAATTAGCTGGATAAAGATTGAAGGGTTGAAGATTTAAAAAAAAGTGGTTGGAAAAAGATTGAAGGATTTTTTTTAAACTCTATAATTAGTTTAAATTTAATCTCTAGTTTAAATTTGATTTTTAAAATTTTGATTTATTTAGTGATAATATTTAGGAAAAATCTAGCTAAATTTCAGCACTAGAAGTGTGTATAAATACCTAGTGGCTATAGTCAATTAAAGACACATTTGACTTTTGGAATTACTCTAATTCATTTATTTTCTTTCCCTTTCTTGTGTCACTTTCATTCTGCGATTTATATTTTGTTTCTTTTTTTCTTTCTTTCACTTTCAACCTTTTTGGTTTTATTACCTTCTAAGGCCCTTCCCCTTTTCTTCTTCTACAATTCCATTTAAACCATTTATTTTCAAGCATGATTCTCTCCATGATTAACTAAACCCTTTTTAGCTTTAGCGCGGTCATCACTTCAACAAAGTAATCGTGAGATAATACCGGGATCGACTACGAGAGGAAGAGTTGGCGGTTTGAGGGATCCTTGATTGCTATTGTAACACCCCTCACCCGTATCCAACACCAGGACAGGGCTCGAGGCATTACCAGACTTAAACTTTCATAAACATACAAAACCGGGTCACTAAATTTTTCCCAAAATTAAAACTTTTAGAACATATGCTATCGTCCCTTAAACAGGCCATCGAGACCTATAACTTACATTAAGGCGGTTCGGGACAAAACCGAAAACATTCGGTAAACTTTGGGCAACTTAATAAATTTCTAGCTTCGGAGTGCCACACGTCTGTGTAGGTGGGTCGTGTGGACTCACACGCCCGTGTGGCTTGGGCACGCCCATGCCCTTAGCCCGTGGGCAACACTGACTTTTAAACACGACCATGGCACGCGCCCATGCTGCCCGTCTGTGTTCAATACTGACTTTGGGACACGCCCATGTGACCTACCCGTGTCCTATACTAACTCAAAATTTTAAATGCAGGGGACACACGGCCATAGCACACACCCATGGGAGGGAATCGTGTGTCACACACGGCTTAGACACACGCTCACGTGTCCAACCATGTGGACCTTAATAGGCTATTTTCCAAGCCTTAAGTCGCCCCTTTTTACTCCTTATACCATTATACTATGTTTACAAACTTATAAATTAAACATCCATGTTCCGGGTATTATCAACTTATTACCATATCACACATTTATTCCATGGCCATGACCACCTCAAATGGTCCTAAGGCATTCACCATGTACATATGTTATATACTTCTTATACATAGTGAACAAGCATAAACACATGCCCACATCACAAGACATTTACATATATCATGGATGAATAGGCTTACAAGCCAAAATCATTATAAGCCAATACATTTTGCTAATCACAATGACATCGATCATAGAAAAACTAAGTCCCTATACATGCCACTCACTTGAACACGTCTGACATATACATGTCAATACTCCAAGGGTAAAGGCTCGATAGTGTGAAGCTGCCTCCGACGATATCTAACCCCGAGCTAACCTGTCAAAACTAAAAGAAAAGAAAAGGAGGAGTAAGCTTTACGCTTAGTAAGTCCATATGAAAATAATAAGCATTATAATAGGTAAAACAACTATAATTATGTTTTTATTCATATTCTGGTCAAGCTATCTACTCGAGTCATAGTCAATAAATTATTTATAACTTGAGCTATAGAACTCCAAATTAATATCCGTTAATTTTCTCAGAAACAAGACTCATATATCTTCTTATCATAAAATTTTTATAATTTTTTGTTTATCCAATAAGTACAGTTTAGTATTCAAAGTTTCCCCTATTTTGCTATTTGACAGCTTCAACCTTTCTTCACTAAAATTTATTTATCTCCTAGTACGAGACTCGGATAATGTTCTTGTATCTTTCTCCTAAATTTAGACTCATTAAGGATTTCATTCATATAAATTTTAACTCACAATTATTTTTGTACATTTTCTAATGATTTTCCAAAGTTGAGACAGGGGAGTCTGGAATCACTCCAACTCTGTCTCACAAGAATTCAAATATCTCATGATACAGAATTCCTTTGCTTACATCGTTTCCTTTATGTAAAACTAGACTCATTAATCTTTAATTACATATTTTATTCAGTCTTTAATTCAATTTCCACAATTTTTAGTGGATTTTCAAAGTCAAATCAATGCTGCTGTACCAAATCTGTCTTAGTGCAACAAGATAATAACCATCACAATTTGTCATAAAAATTATTCTCATAAATATCATTCATTCATTTGCACCATCATCATAAGTCCATTTCATTTCACATGTCAAGCACGTGTTCATGGGTTTCGAGTACTTACCTGTGCTATCATTTAGCACCGTACTCGTCCAAACATGACAACTTATATGCATCATAATATTATCATATAACATACATTATGTATCATGGCAAGAGCCTTTTATTTCATTTCTTATATTAATCTCGTTAAATTTCTCGAAATCTCGATGGATATCCTATTCACCGTCAATTCATACAAGTGATCATTTCATATGCGCACTCCTACGAACCTCACATCTTACGGCGGAATTACCAGTCCAGGCTAAATCCCGCGTAATATAAACTCATGGAGTGATGTCGGGATTAGTAGTCCAGGCTAAATCCCTTTTAACAACAAGCACTCTCAATGAGCTCGGATCTGAATTACCAGTCCAGGCTAAATTCAGACCCCAATCGGATTACCCGTCCGGGCTAAATCCTTAATGCACACATATTCTTCGGGAGGCTCGATCACTTAAGGAACACCCGTCTGGGCTAGATCCTTTCTATATTTGAGATTACGGATTACCCGTCCGGGCTAAATCCTTACTACAACACATGCAGGATCTCAAGTCATGTAAGCCATGGTTTATCCATCGAATTTCCCTTTTTATTCAACCGAGATTTTTCTCTTTTTATCAAGTATCTCATTATGCATAGTGACTCATGCCATGTACATCCAATTCAACACATTTCCATGTTTATTTAGGCATTAGTCCATAAGATAAACATGGTGTTACATATAATTATAATTTGGCATTTGTTACAATATATAATCTTCATATCAACTAAATAAATATCCATCACACAATGTTAACACATCAATTTAAGTTCAAGTATGAACAATAATAATATCATTGCATTATCATTGACATATGAACTTACCTCGGTTTCGAGTACGACTATTTATTTCGAGTTTGTGCTTAACCTTGTTCAACCTCGTTCTAAGTGCGAATATTGTTTTCCTTGATCTATAATATCGCATTTAGCCTAATAATTAGTCACATTATCCATAGGGGTCCAAAAATCATATTTTTACAAATTTGTATTTTGACTCCTAAACTTTTTCATATTTACACTTTTTCCCCAATGTTCGGAAATTAAACTTCATCCTATTTTCTTATGTTTTATGACATGCTGATAATTTTTCATAACTGTGACAGCCCCCAATTTCCACTAAATCACCCATTTATGACCAATTTTACAACTTTTACAAAACGGTCCTTTCGGATGTTTTCATCAAAAACCGCTTAGTAAAAGTCGTTTATTAAACACCCAACACTCATTTTCTACCATTAGACATCAAAATGCATGCATATTACTCATGGGTAAATTTTTAAACACAAACCCTAGCTCAAAATAATGGTAGAAATAGCTAGAGCATGTTACCAAAATTTCAAAAATGTAAAGAACTTTAAAAACGGGGCTCGGGATCACTTACAAAATGAGCTTGGAAGCTTGAACCAAACCCTAACCATGGCTTTCATGGGGGTTTCGGCTGGTACATGGAGAAGATGACCAAATTTTGGCTATTTTGGCTTTTTAATTCTTTTAATTATTAGTTTACCAAAATGCCCCTAACTTAAAAATATTTTATTACACTCATTTCATGTCTATTTTTGTCCAACAATTAAATAATGGTCAAATTACCATTTAAGGACCTCCCATTTAAAATTTCATAACAATTTGACACCTTTAATATGTAGAACTCAACTTTTGCACTTTTTACAATTTAGTCCTTTTGACCAAATTGAGTGCCCATTCGTCGAAATTTTCGAACGAAATTTTCGAATGAAATTTTCATGAAGTCATTCCGTGAAATCATAGACCATGAAAAATAATAAAAATAAATTTTCTTACGTTAAATTTGTGGTCTCGAAACCACTATTCTGACTAGGCCCTAATCCGAGATGTTACACCTATAACCAGTTTATCGCTTAGAAGGGAAAATCCATTTCAAGGATTGATTCAAGATTGGAGTACACCGTGGCTAAGGCTAAGCTTAAAAATATTTTATTTACCAATTTAATTTATTTGCTTAAATTTATTTTTGAAATTTTCATTTTGTTTTTATTTTATTTTATTACACTTTGTATTTCCTTATTTTATTATCTTTATCAATTTAAACTCCCATTTTTATTTTTTTAGCATTACTACGCACAGCTCATGGGCACGACTGTGACTGTGACAATAAATCTGATCACGGAAAAAGGCCAAATTAGATAGCTAGTCCCTATAGATTCAACCTTACAGCTCTATACTGCTATTACTGATATTTTATTGTAGAAAATTATATTTGGTGGTTTCGATGCCCATCAATGGGCCTTGAAAGACTAAACTTAGGGGCCCAATATGGACTTTGAAGCTAAATTCCAGAATTAATTGATTTGGTTTTTCCTCCATACATATTATGTTAGTGACTTCTTTTATTTTGATTTATATGTCTTGCTAATGAATTATCTTCCTCTGGTAAGGTGTTGACACTGCCAAGAGAAAAAGAAAAGAGTTTGATGTCAAGGCTGAGAGCATAGAGTAAAAAAAAATACAAATTATCTTCTTTTCTTCTTCTTACGTAAAAGACCTATTAGTAAACATTTTTGCATAAATTATTATTATTTTATTTATTTAACTTATTATTTTTCTTTTTTCCTAATATGTTGTTGTTTAATATATTATTACATGTCTTCATGTTTTTCGATTAAATTATGGTTAACAAAAAGGTCAAACTTTTTTTCAAGAAAAGGATTTCAAAAAGTAATAATGATCAATCAGTTCCTCAACCTTCTATTATTAATGAAGAAAAATCAAATATCAGATCTTCCCAAACTCCTAAACGAGATATCAAGTCTTCTCAATCTCAAGTTTTTGAACGCGAGACCGAATTTTCTCAATTTCTTGAATGAAATATCACATTAAAAAGAAGATCGTTCAGATTTATTAAAGTAAAATCCTGAATCCATTTGTGCACAAATCGGGCTATTAAAGACATTTCCTAGTCCAAAGATTAACAACACAAGAAATTACATTATGACACAACTTCCACATAGAAAGACGTATATTTTGCTAGGTACCTGTGTCATGGGCCGCAGTTCAAAACCCGTGACCATCACACCAAATGCATCCAATAGAGGTCTATTGTGTAGATGGGGATCATTTGGCTCGTAAGAATTGGCCCGATTTGATAACCTGTTGGAGAAGCCTGTCAAATTGAAGCTTGGTTGGCTCGATAATGAAGATATGGCAACTTAGGCTATTTTGGTAACTAATCTTAGAAGATTGATAGAATCATATCTTGTAAAGATTATATTAGATTTGATATGATATATCTTGTAAATCCCATGATTTAAGTGATAGGATGAATTTCGTCTGTCGATTATTGTAATCTTGACAGTCAGTTTTGGGGGAGCTCAACTATAAATAAAGAGCCTCCCCTCATTTGTACTCACTCCATTCATTGTTTCATTATTATTTGTGAATAAGAGAATATTGAGAGCATTTACTCAAACACCTTGTGCATTCTTTCTATTGTTCTTTTGTTGTTTCTTTTGGCATAAATCACTTTCGCTATACAAATTGGTGCCTTGGAAGACTTCTGAAGGAATCCTCACTTGAGTAAAGGCTGACTTAGGAGAGTTTGGACGAATGAATCACCTAAGACTGCACGGATCGTGAGACTAAAGATCTAGCCCCGTGACACCTGTAGGTTCCTGATAAACTTCCACGTGCTAACATCAATAACAAGATGGTTTAGTTGTAGAACTATTACAAAATTTATTAAGCTCCTTATAGCCTGATTTGACAAAATAAACCCCAGAGGTATTACGAGGCCACTCCAATCTATCCCGCTCATCCGTATTGTAAACAAGAATCTCATGCTCCCTTAGCCACCTTGCAATAGAAGTTAAATTCCAACTCTTATATTCCTAGCACAAGATTTCAACAACTATAATAGGTAAAGGTTCATTTACCTCATCAGGATGTTCCAATTTACCCCCACCTCCATACAAAAAAAGAGTATGGTGTATCACCGTGGGATAGTAGTTATGTTCCAATTTATGTTCTTATTAACCTAAATAAACATAAACCAATAAAATCATATGGAGAAAAAAAGCCAAATATATGTACTATCAAACGAGACACACAATATTACTATTAATCAAATAAAAAAATTTGAAAAGTTAAATTAAAAAAAAAAAAGAGATCATTTAGAAAGTTGAAGTCCCACACCGTTCCTCGAAAGTCTAAAAAAGGAAAAAGGAAATCATAGTGGAAGGCACAAAGCATGCCCCAATTTTGGGAACCCATAACCTACCAGTAAAGGCCACATATTCTAGGCCCAGAAGAATTTTACATTGACTAAAATACCCTTCCAAGAATGAGAAACAGATTTCAGTCCAGTGTGTTATTTATGGCACAAGTTAGGGGCATTTCTCAAACTTTCATTTTCCCGCCCAAACCTACCAAGACAGTCAATTAGAAAATAAATAAAAATAATTAATGTTTAATTTTAGTGCTCCACTCGTGTCGAAATAAATTTCACTCTCATTTACGCTCTGCTCTGCTCCACTCTACTCTGCTCGCTTTTCCTTTTCGACGTTTCCGACTTTCGATTCTCTCTGGTATCTCGCTGAGAGTGGAAGCTCTTTCACTGTATTTTGAGTTCTTTGTTATACATTTTGTGCTTTTACTTGTTGGAGTGGCGTTTCTTCGCTTTCGACGATTCAAAACCCTAGGCTGGTTTCTGTATTTGGTTGAAACTAAAGCTTTAGTCTCATATGTTTTAATCTCTTAGAATTTGATTATTTCCTTTTTTATATTCATTTTATTGATTTTTTTTTGTTTTTGGTGTAAGGACATTTAGGGTTTGGAAATGAGGGCTGAGAATGGAAAGGGAAATGGCGTTTCTGCTGAATCACCGACTTCGGTTCTCGAAGATGAGGTTTGTTTGGATATACTTTATCTCTTCTTTTTTGTTCTCGGTAGGGTTTTGGTTCCTTGTGGTTTGAAAGGTTTTAGTGTTTTTTCACTGCTTATGTTTAGTCGTTGAGAAAGTGAAGAAAAATGTAAGCTAAGAAAGTTGAAAGGAAGATAGAAAGTTTCAAATATGATCTTCTATTATGTATTAAAACACACTTTTAGGTCATTTGTAGGTTTTTGAGGATTGAAAAGTGTTACTTTTTGTTTTTATATAATATTTTTTTTATTCTTACAAAAATGTAGGAGAAGTGCAAAGAGGAAATCACTAAGTTGGAGGAGGAATCAGTTCTAGACGCCAAAAATGGAGATACTTCTCTTTTATCAGAGGCTATGGTCGAGGAAGAAGAGAAGCTAAGGGAAGCTCGGTTGAAAGAGGAGATAAAACAAGGGGAGCCTGAAGAGTCAGTGCACTTGAATGATACTCAGTTTACTAGATTGGATGAGCTTTTGACCCAAACCCAGATGTACTCAGAGTTTTTGCTTGAAAAGATGGAGGACATAACATTTGTATTCCGCTCTCACCTTTCTTTTGGGTACACTTTTACTATTTTAATTGGTCTGGTTTTTTCTGATCATCTGTTATAATATTGGTAGAGTGTACCTAAGCCTGAAGCTGCTCAGACAAAGAGAGGTCGAGGTTCAAAAAGAAGAGCTGCTAACCAGTACAACAATGTATTCTTTCTGCTTTATTTACCCTGTCAACATGGAATGCCTACATATCATATACGTACTATCACAAAATTAGTTGTGTTTATTCCTTCGTCTTCTTCTGTTATTGCTTGGCTTGCTACGTATGCAAAATATTCAGTTCTCCTGTTCCCTCTGTAACAATTTTGGTTTAACTCAATAGTTCTTGTATGCCAATAGTTCATTTGAGAACATTGTAAGTATGCAGGTTGTATGTTTCTGATTCACTGGTAACATTGAGATCCTTGTAATTTAAATTGAAACCTTGAGTGGTATTAAGCCACTATTATGTGATTTCCTTTCTTTTTTTTCCAGAGGAAGGTCAAGAGGGCAGTTGCAGCAATGCTTACAAGGTCTAAAGAGGGAGAGACTGAGAACGTTGAAGATGAAAACTTGGCTGAGGAGGAAAAAAATGAGAAGGAGCAGGGAGAACTTGTACCATTGTTGACTGGTGGAAAATTGAAGTCTTATCAGCTTAAAGGTGTAAAATGGTTGATCTCCTTATGGCAAAATGGGCTAAATGGGATCCTTGCAGATCAGATGGGTCTTGGAAAGACAATTCAAACGATTGCTTTTCTTGCACATTTGAAAGGAAATGGGATGGATGGGCCTTATTTGATTATTGCTCCTTTGTCGACTCTTTCTAATTGGATGAATGAGATTGCAAGGTAAAATCAGTTGTTATTTTTCATGTATACAAGCATAAAATCAAATTTCATCTTTTAATTATTCTTTCTCCTCTTATTGTTAAATAGGTTTACGCCCTCAATTAATGCCATTATTTATCATGGAACTCAGAAAGAAAGGGATGAGATTCGTAGGAAGCACATGCCTAAAGTAATTGGCCCCAGTTTTCCAATAGTTGTTACTTCTTATGAGATGGCAATGAGTGATGCAAAGAAATTTTTGAGGCATTATGAGTGGAAATATGTTGTGGTTGATGAGGTTAGTAGTATTTTATCCCAGATTGTCTATAGCCTGGCTAACCCTTCTGGCTTTACTTCTATATATGTGAAAACTTGAAACTTGTGGATGCGCAAATGATCCATTCAAACTGTTATCCTTTTTCTTATAGGGGCACAGATTGAAAAACTTCCAATGCAAATTAGTGAAAGAATTGAAACACTTACGTGCTGGCAATAAGCTCCTCTTAACTGGAACACCTCTGCAGAACAATTTGGCAGAGCTATGGTCATTGTTAAATTTCATTTTGCCTGATATTTTTCAATCTCATGAAGAATTTGAGTCATGGTATGTTGTTTAATCTTTTCTTAGTCAACTCTTGAGTTTAAAATATGGTATGAACTAACACATTAGCTTACTAGTTACATTGTCAAGGTTCCACTTCTAGTAATTGCCCTGTAACATTCATAATCATGGGCTATTCTTCCAGAATTACTCATTTAGCTTACTATATTGATTTCTAATGTTAAACTGAGTGCATATCTTGAAAACCATGGTCCTCTTCTCTAGTTCTTTTGGCCTCTTAGGTCCTTAAAATTTGCTGGCAGGGATGTTATGACGTTCTTTTTTAGGGTTTATATTCTTTGAATTATTGATCCATTTGGCTTTTTCTCTTGCTGGATGATATTTGCTGCGTTGTTCTACTGCTATTTCATTTATGGAATGGTTTAAATGTTTAGGTTTGATTTTTCGGGAAAAAGTAATGGTGAGGTGTCAAAGGAAGAAATGGAAGAGAAACGAAGGGCTCAAGTATGCACCTTTCTGACTGTTTTCCTTCCCCTACCTCTGAAACAACAATTATAAGTTAATTACAATTCTTGGCCCTTTTTTTTACTTGCAGGTGGTAGCTAAACTCCATGCTATATTGCGCCCCTTTCTCCTTCGAAGAATGAAATCTGATGTGGAACAGATGCTCCCTCGTAAAAAAGAGATCATATTATATGCTTCGCTGACTGAGTACCAAAGGAATTTCCAAGATCATTTGCTTAATAAAACTTTGGAATCACATCTACAAGATAGGGGTGACTCAGGTATATTAGATCAGCTTTGAGTTTTGATCTTAGAAGCACCACCACTAACATTTCAATTTGAGGAAAACAAAGAAAAGGCAGAGGAACTAAGAGATCGATATACAGAAATTTTACTACTGTGCTGATCGATAAACAGAAAATCTTAATTATAAGCATTCTGCATTATATTCTGTTGCAATTTGTATGATAGTTTACATTGCAATGCTGCAGGGCGTGGTATGAAAGGGAAGCTTAACAATTTGATGATTCAGCTTCGGAAGAATTGCAACCATCCAGATCTCCTAGAAGCTGCCTTTGATGGATCATGTACTTCCCTTGTGAAATTTTTTTAAAGATTGATCTGAAAGAATACTTGGCAGTTTCACTTATCCTGCTCTATTGTTTGTGAAGATTTTTATCCACCTGTAGAGCAGATTGTCGAACAGTGTGGGAAATTTCAATTGCTTGAACGGTTGTTGACTCGGTTATTTGAGCGTAAACACAAGGTATGTTATAAGTCTCTTAGTTTGTATGTTTTCTCGTTGATTTATTTAAGCTAAAAGCTGTCTACTCATTCTCCCTGCCTTTCATCAACAGGTTCTCATCTTTAGCCAGTGGACAAAGGTTCTGGATATAATGGATTACTATTTTAGTGAAAAGGGATTTAATGTTTGTAGGATTGATGGTAGTGTGAAATTAGAAGAAAGGAGAAGACAGGTATGGATGAAGTCATGAGTACTGTATATACATTGTAATTTGTTTTAATTCTTTCAAATCAGCTTAAAATTGAAACCACATCAGAGCAAATATACATGTTTTGCTCAGAAATTAGTTCATCTGTGTAGTATGGTTTTCATAACAAAATATTCACAAGTGTCCCCAAAGGAGTCCGTTAGTCTTTTACTCTTTTTTAATTATGTTCTCTGCCTGTATGTGCTTCATGGGACATGTTGCAGTTTTGGATTTCTTATTAGTTGTATTTATTAACTGGCAACTTTGTATTGTTTTTCTTTTTCCAAATAGATCCAGGAGTTCAATGATGTGAACAGTGACTATAGGATATTTATTCTCAGCACAAGGGCAGGAGGTCTGGGTATCAACCTGACTGCAGCTGATACGTGTATACTTTATGATAGTGATTGGGTATTCAGTTCTTATTTCTCGTGTTTATTTGTTCTGCAATTCCTGAAATGTTAATGCATTTAAAGCCTAATTTGTTATGTTGACTGTCTACTGCAGAACCCACAAATGGATTTGCAAGCCATGGATAGATGTCATCGCATTGGACAAACCAAACCTGTTCATGTTTACAGACTTGCAACAGCACAATCTGTTGAGGTATTCACTGTTTCTCTTTTCCATATTTGGACCTTTTTGGTAAGTTTTTATACTGTCTATCGAGATTGAGAAAAAACTGAGAGGTGGTTTTTAACAGTGCCGCATTTTGAAAAGAGCTTATGGTAAGTTGAAGTTAGAACATGTGGTGATTGGAAAAGGGCAGTTCCACCAAGAACGGAAGCAGAGTAATGATCTTGTTGAGGTTTGATTTATCATCCATCCATTTCTCTCACTACCTGCTCTTGGATCTTTCACCAATGCCATTGTCCTTGTGAAAGATTATCCTGTTAGGTGCAGACTGATTTTCTGAGAAACCTTTCAGGAAGAAGATCTACTTGCACTACTCCGGGATGAAGAAACTGCTGAGGACAAGATGATTCAGACAGATATCAGTGATGAGGATCTTGAGAGGATTCTTGATCGCAGCGACCTTATTGCTGATACTAGTGATAAAGAGAAGACCCAGGCTAGTGCTGATGCAGTTCCCCTCAAAGGCCCTGGTTGGGAGGTTGTGCTACCTACTGGTACTGGAGGCATGCTCTCAACGCTGAATAGTTAAATGGTGCATTGACTACCTCTTTTGATTTTTTGTGGTCGAGCTGAAATATAGCTCTAAAGAAATGCTCTCTTTTTCATTGAACCATGGATTATATGAATGTCCGAGGGAGCTGATTTTGTAAATGCCCGCGGTAGACTTACAAAGTAGAATTAGGTAGCATCGGTTATTGATTAATTAGTTGTTTAACAACCTATAACTTTAAGCAAATTGTCATTTTGAGGTGAATTTCAATTTATGGATTTATGAATCAATGAAATCTGTTGCGATCTGTCTTATTTTAAAAAAAAGAATGAAATTAAAGGCTGATTAATATATTTTGCTAATAATAATAATAAAAGAAATATTGCGGATTTATACCAATGGAGAAAAATATTGAATCCGGGTCGATTTTTGTACCCAAATCAAATGCTGTGGTAACTCTCCGCACCAAAATCAGCGAAAATTCACACGTAAACCCAAAACTTGCATGCAGACTTGGGTACATCATCTATGCGATCAGTTGTAATTATTATACATAATTAATCGCAACGAAAGTCTCCAAAACCATCTGTAAAGCAGGAAAAATAAACCCAAACAGAGCTTATTTGTTTCTTTTGGGAGAGAAGCAAGGAGTGTTTGGTTACAGAGGTCGGAGAAGAAATATCTCCGATTTCGAGAAATGATAACTCGTTCTAAGCTCGTTGATCAACTCAGAGGTTACCAGATCAGGTACCAAAACAAATGCCCTGCTCTTATCCTCTTCTCTCCCAAACCCCATATCACTTCTTGGTACGATTTATTTTTTCTTTTCCTTTTCCTATTTAGTTTAATATTTTACTTCTAAATTTCGCATTTTTTTTATCTGCATGTTTCTATGTATGATTTGCTTATTTGTTCGGTTTGTAATCAGAAATATAAAATATGTTTCAATTTTTTTCTCTATAAAGAGTAATTTCACATATAATAAAAACCGAATGGATTTGAAATTTGGTATTATTCCAACTTCCATGATCATATTGCTGGTAGTATTGACAATTATTAAATCGATCGAAGTGAGGATCTCCACGTTTAGCTTCTAAGAAGGATAATTGATGGTTGCCCTATTCAGCAATCGGGTCATGCAAGTACTTAAGCTTGTGGAACATTGTGGTTTCGGTGATGTTCTTTAAATGCATTGGTGTAGCTTGTAGCTTTGCAAAAAATTATTGATTCTTGTTTAAAATTCTATTGTTTATCCCAGGGTTAGCATTTGAAGTGGAATTTATCTTTGTTGAAGTGAGAGCATATTTGATTCACTACTGAAATTGTAATACTTGAGTCTAAAGCAACCGAAGGATGAATTTTATGTTCGTCACATTTAATTTCTCTTTTGAAAGAGGCTTACATTTTTGATGAGTTGGTTGTTCTCCAGCTAGGGTGACTTGAAATTTCCTCAAAACACTTCAAATGAGGTAGATTTGTACTTGTGGTGTCTAGCCATTTAGCAGCCAACTTTTGACACCATGAATATAACACGAGTGTTTTTTTGTGATGTTATAAGGAAGTCACTGCACATATTTTTTCTTCAGGCTTTTGATTATTGCTATTAGAAAGTCATTGTTATGCCAATGTCCATCAATGGATTCCATGCAATTGAACAAAGAGTATTAGGTCATTCCTAATTGTCATTCTTTTAGCTCCTGAAGTTTTTGAGTTACAACAGCAAGGTCAATGAAAGATGCTTAGTCACAATGGTCTAACTCTACTTTTTATCTGACGGTGATCTGATTATGGATTTAGTTAATCTTTGAATCCCATTTTTTATTGTATGAAATTATCTAGCTTGCTTACTAGTGAAAGAGGTAATACTCATTTTAGGGGTAAACAAGCTATGATGACCCACATTTGGTCCCATACTTGGGTTTACTACTTAGATACTGCTGTTGAATTGAAATGGGATGTACTAGGACCAAATTGCAGTAATTAACTGCTTTAGGTGCAAGATAACTAAGTGCAATATCCTGATGCAGATAGCACGCACCATGTCATCTTGCTTTAAGAAGCCCTTGAATAGCGTAACTATTGTCCACTCACCCGACAGTCTGCTTTTAATTAAAATTTGATTGAAGCTTTTTGGTGATCTTTGACTATTACTACTAAAACTGGAGTTATATCATATAATACTACACTTATAACAAGCATAGTGCCAGTCAGAGATTATAATTCCTACTGAGTACAATTTTCTTTTTTGGACATATCATGTCTTACATTGGTTTTCTATGTTGTTGATGAGAATCCGTTGACTTGATGCAGGACTGATGTAGGTGTGGCTACTTTTTGGGCCATTGCATTTATTATGCTAATGTTATTATCGTTTTTATCCCTTTATTTTAGGCACTACTGGCTATCCATTATGGCTATATGGCTTGGTATTTTGCTTCCCATACGTTTGAGAAGTTGTCGACAGGCACTGGTGAAGAAAAGGGAAAGGAAATTTCTATTACCTTTGTCAATGTGAAGCCATTTCTGGAACTCTTAAGTAGGGAAATTTATATTTGGTCAGTTCTTTCCATTTTTCTCTTGATAAAACCATACACGCAAATCCCGATAGAAGAAGAAATGAATTGTTTGTTGTGAATGGTGAATGTGGAGGCTACGTGGCTGCTGTCTCCACCCAAAAGGTCCGTCATGGCTGGGAAATGCACCAGCGCCTGTCTCTCTTTGTTTCTCCTACGTGGAACCATTTGGATCATGGATCAATGCTTATCCCCCACGCAACTTGGTTTAAACTTTCCTTTTTCATCAATTAATATCTAATATAATTACCATCACTATAAGATTGATGAAAGTTAACTTATGCATACAAAAAAGAATAATGGACCGACGCTAAACCTGCAAAACATCAGCTTTCCACCCTTGACCTTTTGCCTTATTAGTCAAACAACAAAAAACAGCCTCGGCTTTCGGTACTAAATACTATTCAACTTATTCCTAATAATCTTTGATAAATCAAATAATTCATAAGAAAATGATTGGCATTTTAGATGAAGTGTTTTCTTTTATTTTTTTTTCAAAATCGAGATTACTTTATTCATACATCTAAACTTATTTTGGCATTTCAGTGTCATCTTTTATATTCATTTAAATAATTGTATTTTTACATATTTATATAATAGGTATAAATTATGTTTTAGAATTTTTTTTAAATGTAAACCATTATTTTAGAATAAATTCTAAAATTATTAAAATAAAATAATTGTTAGAAGGAAAATTTTTATTTTTAAATTTATATAAAATTTTAAAAATTAACTCTCATGGCATATTTATATATTTTTAAAATACAACTAATTTACTTAATCATCATTTCAAAAGATCTAATAATATTCATTTTAGTGTAGACATTTGATTTTGTTTGAAAACCACTTTTAATTTTCTAACAGCAACAATTATGCTAAATCATATATATTTTTTAACATTAATCCTAAAGCATCTGCAAAATGTTGTTTTTTATTATTCGTTTGCTAATTAATTTAATTTGAGAAATGATTTCTAATAACATTCTTAAATTAAAGTTTTTGCAGTCCATGAAGAGCACCCGTAATTGATACCGACTTGCATAAAAGGAATAATTTATCAACATAAAATGTTTCATCGTAAATGGTTTAACATCATAAAATTAGGGTGCGAATATTATTTCATCTCATAGCTTGTATATATTAAATTTTATAATTTTATAATATTAATTTTTGTTTAATTTTTAATAGATTTCTTCAAAAAATATTAATTAATTAAAAACATAATATAATTACAAAATATTCAATTTTAAAAATAATACAAAAAAATTATCATAATTTAAATATTAATATTAATACATTAAAATTTAAATAATATTATTAATAAATTCTTATTGGTTATTTATTATATATATTGTTAAATTAATTTGTTTTAATGTTAAAATTGTCAATATTTGATTTATTTTAATTTTATATTTTTCTTTGCTCTATTTAATCAAGGAATGTAATTAAATCTTATTATATTATAAAAAGAAATATAAATTTAATCTGATAAATATTATTAATATGTGACTTTTTTTTAACTATATTCTGAGCTTAACAATTTGATATTCATTAATTTTAATATTATAACATTAAAGGTTAATTCAATCAAGTAAAATCTTAAAATAATGAGATAATTTATTTAAAATTAACTTTATATTTAACATATATAAAATTATAAAGAAAAGAATTAAACAAAAGGCATAAAATAACTTAGAAAAAATTAGAAGGCATGAAGCAAAAGAGTAATTTATCCAAATTGTAAATAAGTGCTTCAAATGAAGAATGTTATGTGTCAAAAAAAGTTAATGTGAGCATGGCTT
The DNA here is from genome assembly GCF_007990345.1 of Gossypium hirsutum. Lineage (NCBI taxonomy): Eukaryota > Viridiplantae > Streptophyta > Magnoliopsida > Malvales > Malvaceae > Gossypium > Gossypium hirsutum. The sequence continues at coordinate 15,875,482 of NC_053435.1, read as the reverse complement.
TTTTTTATAACCTTATACTGTTATAGTATAACATTTATTTAAAATTAATTATAAGAACATATGATTTTTCTATAATTAGTGGGAAAAAAATAAAATTACTTTAGATCAAACTTAATTTATTATATTGCTACTAAATTAAAAAACTGTTGAGATAAAAATATATAAATTTGATATAAAATTTGGCATATTTCAAAAATTAAAATGTTCCCCTCCCCCAATAAAAATTGGTTTCATAGTTTGACGCTAGATCTCGTGATACTTTTACTTTTCATGGATATATTGTTTTTGTTTTGTTTTTAAATAATTTTTTATATATAATATTATATAAATATATTTTAATTACATTTGTATAAATATATTTATACGTTAATATAAAATTTAAGATTACTAAAAGAATTCAATAATTTAATTAAATAATTAAAATTTATTTTTTAAATATAATTATAATAAAACAAAAAAGATTAAGATAAAAATACATTAAAAACTAATTATAATTCCTCAAAAAAATTCATAGAATGCAAAAGAAATGGCATTACGGTAGTTATCTTGAAAAACAAAGGGTAAGTGTAACGGCATACTGCGTCAAATGAGCTATTATACCCTTTCCAACTACGCCGCCATCATTTTTGCTCTCTTCCCTCCTCCAGGCAGTAACTATTCTCAGCAAATATATATATACATAAACAAAATTAACCACACGCCTTCCAATATCCACAACTCGCAAAAGGGAAAAAAGCATCCAACAAAGTAGGCGGAGATGTGGCGCTGCGTTTCTCGTAGCCTTCGAGTTCCATATTCCAACAGATCAGTTGCCGCTAACTCTCTTAGATCTAACATTTCCAGTTTCTTCTCCACTCATGCTGTATGCTTCTTTCTTTTCTAGGGTTTTTGAGCTCTTTGTTCCGCTTTTAATTTCTGTTTCTTTTCTGCTTTCAAAATCAATTCCTGCTTTGTTTTTATATTCTCGTTTTCCCAACGATTGCTGGGTTTTTTTCGGGTAGATTCTGATTAGTTTTACCTATATGTAATTTGAATCGTTTTAGTGTTTGTACTGTTTGGCTGCTGAGAAAGTTGTCCAAGGAAAAGAATCCATAGAATCTACGCATTATTTTCTTAAATCATCTTTAATTTTAGCTCGATTCAGTTGACTTCCCTAATATACAGTAGAAACAAATACCATCTGGAACTTGATCTTAGTTAACATCTTTTTCTAATGGGATAAGTTCCGTTTTCTGCCCATGTTGATTACTTTAGCTGATGTTATGTAAAATGCATATATTTTCGATTTTTTGCTAAGTATTATCTTTTTCTTTCTTCTGATTGGTTGGGAATGTTTTATAGAATTTATATATTTATTAAAAGAAAAAAAAACTGAACCAGAAGTATTTTGGTGATGGACATTTGCGATCATTGCAGGGGTCCCCTTATACAATAGTGGATCATACGTATGATGCAGTTGTGGTTGGTGCTGGTGGTGCGGGGCTGAGAGCAGCCATTGGTCTTTCAGAGCATGGATTTAATACTGCTTGCATAACTAAGCTTTTCCCAACTCGTTCACATACTGTTGCGGCTCAGGTTTTTAGACTATATGGTGTTCATGATTATGAGTTATGCTGTTTCTATTATTCAGGGCATGCTTGTGTTACAGTGGCTATAGATAAATGGGATTCATCATTCTTGATTTTATGGGCATATTGGTTCTACAGTTTAGTGGTTTCTGTACATAGTACTTGTCTCTTTGCTATTGTTCCCTTTCTTATCACAGATGTCTGTGTTGCACAATAACTGATGTTCTCCTTGTCCAACTAAGACCGAACAAACATGTTCAAAAGAAAAAAAAGAAGAAGAAGAAGAAGAAGAAGAAGAAGAGAGACTGCACAAACGTGAAGTTCACCAAAATAATTTTTACTACCTCAAATATGAATTTTTTAAAACTTCTTCAAATATCATAAATTGCCACTCTTACACTTTCCATATTATGATCCATTTGTGTCTTTTGCATTTTTCTTGAATATAGTGTCTTTTGCACTTTGAAGTGTAATACATGGGTATTTAAATTTCTCTTGTCCAACTAAGACTGAACAAACATGAATTATACCAAAAGCATTTTTATTATCATAACCATGATTTTCCTTTTAAAGTTCTTCAAATACTATAAATTGCCACTCCTAAACTTTTTATTATTATGATCTATTTGTTTCTTTTGCATTTTAAAGTGCAATACATGTTTATGTAAATTTCTTATATTGATGTGTTTTATAAGATATAATGCACTTCTACAATTTTTTTTTTAAGTATTTCGTTTTCATTTTAAAAGTGGATCATTCTGATAAAACGGATCCATTGTTTATTTACATGTCTAAAGCACAGTCTGTAGAAAGGTTTTGTTAGTGATGCTGTTTGTTTTCCATTCCATTGAAAGATTATTGTCTCATTTATCTGTCTGGACTTTTCTGTTTAGGGTGGCATAAATGCTGCTTTGGGAAATATGACTGAAGATGACTGGCGATGGCACATGTATGACACAGTTAAAGGAAGTGATTGGTTAGGTATATGATTTGTTTGAACTTGTATCTCTTGTGGTTTTAGTTGTTACATGGAATTAAGCTTATGCTTCTACTTGATCTTTGTTTCTGTAAGAATAGTTTATTTTTTTATCAGCTTTCTCTTTTCTACGAAAAGTACATGTTCCCCCTTAAGTACACTTCAGTCTTGCCTGATGTAGTTTATTATATTTCCTTGCATTCTTGAAGTGGTTTCCACATTTGTTGACTCCTACTCCCCCCTTTGAACTCTATTCAAAATACTGATATTAGTTGATTGTGCCAAAGTAATTTGGCTGAAGCTAAAGGCAGAAGAACCATGCTGGGCATGCATTTTTATGTTGCAGTAAACTACCTATTTTACTTGTATGTCTGTAGTGCTGTGACTACCTTTTTAACAATCTGTTTCCTTGTTATAACAAAAAGAGGGTGTATGATTGTAGGTGATCAGGATGCAATTCAATATATGTGCAGGGAGGCACCAAAAGCCGTGATTGAACTCGAGAATTATGGGCTGCCTTTTTCTCGAACAGAAGATGGGAAAATATATCAGAGAGCATTTGGTGGTCAAAGCCTTGACTTTGGAAAAGGTATAAGTACATAAATTTGATTGTTGTGCTTGGTGATAGAATTCTGATTTTAGCTCGGCATTTTCTATCTTGACCAGGTGGACAGGCTTATCGTTGTGCATGTGCTGCTGATCGAACAGGGCATGCTCTACTGCACACTCTCTATGGCCAAGCTATGAAACATAATACCCAATTCTTTGTGGAATATTTTGCTTTGGATCTATTGATGAACAGCAATGGTAGGTTCATGTAGGGAATTTAAGTCCTCATCAATGTAAATCATATTACTTTCATTTGCATCCCTTGTTATTGTTTAGCTGTCCATAATTTTGAGCTTTATTTGTTCTCTTAATTTTGATGAGCATGTCACCTTCTCCATTTTCTGTTTTACCCTTGTTTGTAGTGTAACATGGATAACTTTGATTATTTATGATTTGTGCAGGAAGCTGCCAGGGAGTGATAGCTTTAAACATGGAGGACGGAACACTACATCGCTTCCAGGCTTCTTCAACAATTCTGGCCACTGGGGTATATGTGCATTCCTGATCTATTTTTTATTTTTTCAAAATGAATGATCAAAATGAATTGAAGGACCTTTGTGTGTGTTGTCTGTTTCTTTCAGGGATATGGTAGAGCCTACTTTTCTGCAACTTCAGCTCACACATGCACTGGTGATGGCAATGCTATGGTTGCACGTGCTGGGCTTCCCCTCCAGGTTTCTTTTCTGTGTTGCTGCAACCTTTTTCTTATTTCTTAATCTTCTATCTCTTTGCCTTTGTTTTTATCCAATTTTATTTATGCTTCCTACAGGATTTGGAGTTTGTGCAGTTCCATCCAACTGGAATCTATGGGGCTGGGTGCCTCATTACTGAAGGTTTGTGCGTATTCAACTTCTTACTGAGAGCAGCATTATGGTTGATTTTTGGGTTACATCATATAGATATTTATTATACCTTTCCTTTTTTAATTTAGTTTTACTGCACCACTTAATTGGTTGAAGTTGAGTGGGTTCTTTTCTAATTTGCATCTACAATTTGCAGGGTCTCGTGGTGAAGGTGGCATCCTTAGAAATAGTGAAGGTGAACGCTTTATGGAACGGTATGCTCCTACAGCCAAGGATCTTGCTTCAAGGGATGTTGTTTCGAGATCTATGACCATGGAAATCAGGGAAGGTCGTGGTGTAGGTATGATTATCTTATTATTACTGACATTTCTATTTTCCAGTATCCAGTGTTATCTGTGTTTTTGTTCCTTTAGGCGGGGTTGCCAGATGTGCAGTGAGGTATTGCAGTATGGTGCCTGTGGTTTAGAGTAGATATCTGGTTTCTTTTTTTTTTTTTTTTCTCTTGTTCGTTTCATATGATTGTTTAGACCTTGTTCTATGAAGGTTTAGATGTTCTTTTTGCACCCGTTCTTGTAGGTGCCCATTGTAAGAAATATAGGTTTGTTTCTAGGTTTGTGTGATGCAGACAGTTACTAGTTACATGCAAGATTATTTGAACTTGAGTTATTAACTGTGATACTTATATCCAATAGGACCTTTGAAGGATCATATCTATCTCCACTTGAATCACTTGCCTCCAGAGGTGCTTAAGGAGAGGCTTCCAGGTATCTCTGAGACTGCTGCCATTTTTGCTGGTGTGGATGTTACAAAGGAGCCCATCCCAGTCTTGCCTACTGTACATTATAACATGGGTGGAATTCCAACAAATCATCATGGAGAGGTGTGAATGTTCAATGCACATAATGTTGATATACTAGGATGTAATTCTAGAAGTTTACTGGAACTTAATTGTGTTATTCATTTTAGATACACACAACAATTGTGTTATTTTAGATATAAACAAAACAAAAGCATGTTGATATATGTCTGTATGATCTTTTAACTATTAAACGTATTTAAAATATGAATGACGTGTAATACTATCTGAAAATGAAAAATGCAACAATCAGGTTCTTAAAAAATTGTGTATATCTTTTGCTATTTTTCAGGCTCATTTAACATAAATAATTTTGCTTTGCTTTGCAGGTAGTTACTATCAGAGGCAGTGATCCAGATTCTGTGGTTCCTGGACTGATGGCTGCTGGAGAGGCAGCCTGTGCATCAGTTCATGGTGCTAATCGGTTGGGTGCAAATTCCCTTCTTGACATTGTCGTCTTTGGTCGGGCTTGTGCAAACCGAGTTGCAGAGATCCAAAGGCCAGGCAAGCTGTGTTGCAATCCTTAACACATAAATAGCTTTTCCATTTATGCCTGAATGTTGATTCATTTACTAGTTATTTTCAGGGCAGAAGCAGAAACCTTTGGAAAAGGATGCTGGTGAGAGAACAATTGCATGGTTAGACAAAATAAGAAATTCTAATGGTTCTCTTCCAACTTCAAACATTCGATTAAATATGCAACGAGTAATGCAAAACAATGCTGCTGTTTTCCGCACACAGGAAACACTAGAGGAAGGTGTGCCATTTGCCCCTTTCATTTTCTCCGTCTTGTGTCCTCTTCTTGCCTTTTGGTCTTCTGTTTGTTCTTTTTGCAGGCAAATTTAGTTTGGCTTTATGTTGCTCGTGAGGTTCCTACTCACTGGAACCAGTATACCTTTTAATATTTAGTTGACACTTGGGAAATCCTATTTTTTTCTTTGGACTTTTTATAGGTTGTCAGTTAATTGATAAGACATGGGAAAGCTTCCATGATGTTAAGTTGAAGGATCGCAGTTTAATATGGTAAGATTGTGGGGACTTAAGATGTTGGTGACCTAATAATTCTTTCAGTTTCAGTTTGTTTCATAAACTTCACTTTTAAAATGTTTTGCAGGAACTCTGATTTGATAGAATCTATCGAGTTGGAAAATCTTTTGATAAATGCCTGTATCACCATGCACTCCGCTGAAGCTAGGAAAGAGAGCAGAGGAGCACATGCTCGTGAAGATTTTACGGTTAGTTTTTTTTACCTTTCTTTAGTTTGGTTTTGTCCTCTTTGCTTAGTTTTGGTACAATAAGGTTTCCTTTTGCTGTTACTTGGCAGAAAAGAGATGATGAGAACTGGATGAAACACACATTGGGGTATGATCTCTTTCCCTTGGAAGAATACAATGTGAACATGTAGATTGGTTTATGTCGTGCTGTTTTTTTGGGGGGGTGGGGTGTTCAGTATTAATTGACAGGTGCACTTGAGTTGAGAACAGCTTCCTGTTATTGAGAAACCTAGTGATATCCATATTTATAGTTTTATAATGTTTGGACTTTTAGGCTATTGAGTTCTATTTAAAATATGTATCATAGTCACTTAAAAGAAAAAAGGGGGGGGGGGTTCGGAATTTATTGACAGGTGTATTTGAATTAAGAACAGCTTTCTGTTATTAACAATCTAGTATAATCCGTACTTCTAGTTTTATAACATTTGGACTTTTAAGCTATTTAGTTTTATTTAGAATATGAACCTTAGTCACTTAAAAGAAAAAGGTAGTTTAGGCGAGGCATTTCTGTATCAATGCTTGCTGTAGAATGTTTCTTGCAGTGAAGACCATAAAGTTTAGGGCTCTCCATGGTATTTATGTTTCATTGTAGAGAGTTAGTGACATGCATCTGATATGATCAAAACTAGAATTTTATTATTGGTATTGGCAGAGTGAATAGAAGAACAATTACTCTTGCTACCGATAATCATTTATTCTATGTTATCAGTGATTTTCTAGACTATACGAAGAATGCAAATCACTAAATTGCAGCATTATTCTATTGTTCACTATTTTTACATTGATTTGCAGTTTTTGGGAGAATGAGAAGGTGAGACTGGATTACCGGCCAGTTCACATGAACACATTAGATGATGAAGTTGAGTCATTCCCACCTAAAGCTCGTGTCTATTAAAACTCGTGCTGTAATGCAAATGGGTTATGATGATCCGACAATTCAGCCCGGCATAAGTTATGGAGAACAAAGATGCAATAAAATTACTTGTAAGCATATTATTTTGGCAATATTCTTGTGCCATTCATCAATCTTGGAACTTTTGTGGTTGAAAGCATCAATAAGTTCGAATGTGAATCAGAATTTTGTATTTGTTTGGTCAGCAATAAGCTTATGGTTGCTGAATTAGACAATCCATTTATACTCAGTGACCTCTTTTTACTTCAAACTTCAGCTCTAACATATGGACCGACAACACCCATTTCTAAGTTCAATCCCTCTAGCTAAACACCTCCCACTTCAGGAAGAAAGATTCCTGGGATGTGGCTCCATTCATATGCCCTTAGGCTATATATTGTGTGATTTGTCACTCATTGATTTAAGGTACGAGATTAAAGAGAAGTTTCTTCCATCTTAAAACAACATAAATTGATTAGTTATTTCGGATTTTTCTAGAATATTGTACTCTTTAAAAAAAGGAAAAAAATGGTAACAAGCGGTACTACTTGTACACAAAAAAGGAACTATCATTACAGGGGAAGGAGCTTCAAAAGCATCTGCTACGGAAAGCCACCAAATTGTTCGGACAACTTATCATAGCATATTTAGCAGAGTATGAGGTAGAAGGCAATCAGATAGAAAACTCAATGCTAAACCATCCCTGCTATTTATCGGCCCAATGATGAAGTGATCCTGCACTATCATAACAGCATTGTTGTTTTGGATGCTACACCGTAAGCCTTCTTTACGTGGATTGGTATCCTGGTTCACTGCTTGGCCACATGTGCAATATTATGGTCATCAAACTCTCTAAACCCCATGCCGCCCACATTCAAATACTGAGGCGAATCCAGCTCATCCAATGGATGCTTTTCTATGAATCTGCTCATACATTGAGTTATTTGTCATGATTCGAGGGGCTTGATATTTGGAAGGATTTAGAAAGAAAATATTAAATTTGAAAAATGAGTTTATACAAAAATTAGGATCATTTAAAATATGAATTAAATTTGGGTTTAAATTTTCAAGGTCTAATTTGATTCAATTCTTTATTTTTTTCTTTTTAAGTTTGTAATGTTTTAGATTATGTTATTTTTATATATTATGTAATCTATAACACATAAAAATTAAATCTATAGTAATATATAACATTATTATAATGTAAACATTAAAATATTTAAGATGACTATATGTAAAATTATAATAAATAGTTGATTTAGCTTGATTAGTATGAGCTTTGTTGCCAATGTATGAGGACGTTCAAATTGAGCGTACTGAAGTGCATTATCCTCTTATTTATATGTTGGAGAGAGATTATGGGTAGTTCTAAGTATTGTGTTAGAAAGAACAAATATGACAAGAACTTATAATCAGATTTTTCAAAAAGAATTATAACAAATAAAAAAATATGAAATTATTAAATATTAAATATTAAATTAAAATGATATAAATATATATCTTTTAAAATTAATACGAATGGGTTTAAAATAAATTTGAGTTAATCATTTACAAAATATGAATAGATTTTAATAAAAATTTAAAATTTTAAATCATAGTTCAAACCAAATTGAGCTTGAATAAATATAAAATATGATAAAATATATTTAGACCTAATCCAAATTCAATCCATCTATGAATAACTCTACTTGCTACTTAAAATCTGAGTTATCCCACCGCAATTTGTTAAAATAAGTCATTTAATGGACTGTGAAAAGGTCTTCGGCATCTAAATAGACTATATGACAAAGATGGAAACAGAAGTAACGTCTTTAAGTAAAGAATTAGGCTTTCCTTTCCACCATTGGGTTATAATACAAATTTTGTCACCACCACCTTCTTCGTCCCCAAGTATTGGATATATACTTATGATTTTTCAAATCTACTCTCTACTCTTTCTACAATAAAATAATAAAATATTTAGAAAGAGGGGAAAATAAGAGGTTAAACTGTGGGGCTCCTAATCCATATAAAAGTCTATGAAACCAGTCGTGATGTTGTTGATTATGTTATTTCTTTGTACAAAGCATCACTATCAAGGGAGACAAGCAAAGATAATCAGTCCAACCAACTCTAGTGGGGTGTTTGTCAATATATTAGTTTACAAATACTAATCATTATAACCACGACTAAAATAGTGTATGTATATTTTTCTTATGAATGATAAATACAGTTTTCTGGGAGAAACAGAAAAGTCTATTCCATTTGACAAAAATACAGTGTCTCCCACTGCAAACGTCAATTTTAGCAGATCCAAATTTATGTTTCATATTTGCAGTAATATTTATCTATCTTAAGGTATTCGCCTTTTATTTATAAAAGAAAAAGAAAAAAAAATTGTCATCGTTTTTCACTAGCAAGAGGCCATAGCTGTCACTACCGGTAGTCCACTTTTGGACAGATAAAAAAAAGGGTAATCTTTGGATGATGAAGAATCCACTTAACGACATGTTTGAGTGAAAGATCCAATTTTGTCATGATTGGCTAAGAAATAAGAAACGTTTGCGACTTCACTTTATAATCTGCCTTTTTCTATTTTCTTATCATTATATAATCTCTCTTTTATTTAGTAATAATTAAGCGTTAAAAAAATAGAGATGAAGAAATATTTAAAAAATTAGAATTATTTTAGTTCTCTTTGAAAATAAATAAAAAAACATTTGATTGTATTGAGGGGAGGGCTGTGTCATTATTTGGAGAAGTCTTTAAAGTATTATTCGTTGGGAGTCTATAAACCCTCAATTATGGACGTATTCTACTCAAGGTGTCTATACTTGATATGATCCTCGGGTTTTGTCTCCCCACTCCAAGGAGAGCTCAACTGGGTTCAAGGAGTTTATGGAGCGTCTCGCCACCAAGGAAATGTGAGCATTTGATCTTGGTGGGATTCAAACACATACCCTTGTATGACATTAGTTTTGTGAACCCGATAGGGCTTTCTTCAAATTAGGAGACAAAACCTGAGCATATAACTGAGTATAAACACTCTGAGCACAATACCTCCACTATTGAGGGGTCCATCGGTTCTCAACGAATGATACTTTGAAGACTCTAAAGAGCGAGACCAACCTTCTCTCAACAGGTTGAAAAATTTAAAATAAAAAAGTGAAAAATAAAATAAAACAAATATTTTGAAATTGCTTTTGGAGAATTGAAAAAGTTGAAAACAACTTTTTTTTAGAACTATCCCCAACTTAAAGCAAATATGACAAATGAAATGTGAAAATCTTAAGTAGTTTATTTCAAAAGATGATGAATCCTCTTAGATTTAAGTTAAAGGTGTGCCATAAGGGACATACTTGTTTATGAACCCTTCCATTCGATCATTTGTTTTGTGTTACCTCGATGGTTATATCATAATTTCTTTAACTTAAAGCCTAAGCCTATATGCGATGTATACATGTGTTCTATCCTCGTTATATATCACCCCTCACCAAAACACCAAACATTATGGTTAAAGGAAAACTAGACAAAGCTCGGCCTTGCGACCTCGCTAGAAGAAAAGCCTCATCAAAGCACAGCATTACCTCATCGAACAAATTGGTTTAAATAAATTCCATTATACATTAATATCATTTGTTTTTTTTTGTAACATCCCGAATTAAGGTCTAGTCAGAACAATAGTTCAGAGACCACAAATTTGAAATAGAAATAATTATTTTATGATTATTTGATGGTCCATGATATGATTGCATGCTTATGTGAAATTTTCATGAATAAATTCTATGCCTAAGATGGCCAATTTGACTTTAGGGACTAAATTGAATAAGTTGCAAAACTTGTGTTCTAGAAAATTTAAGCATGAAATTGAATTGGATTATTAATTAGAGGTCCTTAAATAGAAATTAGACTAAATTCTAAAAATTTGGACAAAAATGGGCATGAATAGGAAAAATTTGAAAGAAAGACCTTAAGGGTATTTTTGTCATTTGGTAAATAAAAGAATAAAAAGGGAAAATGAAGTGAAAATCTTGTCCATCTTTTTCAAGCCATAGCCGAATTTTACAAGGGTTCCATAGCTAGGGTTTTCAACTTTTCAAGCTTGATTGTAAGTGCTCCCTAGCCCTGTTTTTTATGTTCTTTGCATTTTTTAAGTTCTTGAAGCATGATCTATCCATTCCTACCATTATTTTGAGCTAGGGTTCATGCATGAAATTTTAACCATGTGTAACATGGTTGTATTTTGATGTTTAATGGAGGAATATGATTGTTTGATGTGTGATAAACATCTTTTGCTAAGTGATTTTTAGTAAAAAATCTAAAAAGGGCTTGTTTGTAAAAGGTGTACAAATTAGTAGTAGAAATGTGAAATAAGGAAAATATGGGCTGATTGAGATAGAATAGGAATTGGCTAGGCTTGCATAACCAAGGAATTGCATGCATTTCATTTTACGAGCCTAGGGACTAAAGTGTAAATAAGTGAAAAGTTAGGGGTAAAAAGGTAATTTTACCAAAGTATATGTTATGAGTCGATATGAGTAACGTGTGTATTGAGAAAGTTAAATTTGATATTATAGATCAAGAAAAACGTGATTCGGGTCTTGATCGGGGGAAAAGCAAGGTTTACAAGGATTTGGCTCGTTTCAATCATTTTTGTACCGAGGTAAGTTCATTTGCAAATAATGCAACATATACCATACTTTAAATGCTTTAATCTTGCATTTATGGTAAGTACATACATATTTAATGTGATGTTGTATCATGTGTTTATTGCCTAAATTGTATCATGAATTATGCTTTGATTTTTCCATGAATATGTGATTTGGTGCTTTGAGCATTGAAATCAATGTTACAAGCAAGTTCTATAGAAATGTGGTATCGAAGGATCCCATTTGAACCTTAGGAATAGTTAGGATATAAGTGACATGTCACTAGGAATTATGTAATTTGAACTTATTGAGTTGTGTCTGAGTTCATGATATATGTGACATCCGAACTCATTGAGTTGTGGTCTGAGTTCGTGATATGTATGACACATGTTTTGGCGTTCGAGTACTGGTCTCGTATATGCTATTAATGGCAAGGTAGTCCGGCATGTGTTACGGATACCTGACGGCCTGTATAAGCAGTCCCATGAGTAGCTCGTAAGTGAGCAACATGTGGTCTGAGATATGGAGTAGCATTGGCTGCATATGAGGCACTTAGGTGCAAGTTTCCGATGTGTCCGATAGTATTTCGAGTGTTCAATGGGTAGTTCAAGAGAAGTTCAATGAGCAATCTTAATGCTTGCATCAAGACAAGAGAGTAAGTTATTATGTGCAAGTGGCACAGACATGTACATCGAACTTATGTGAATGACATGAAATATGGTGAGCTTGTGGTAAGAACATGTATACGTATATATATGAGAAATAAGTTCATGATATTTGATAAAACACAAGGTTATGTTACTTATGTTAAATGCATGATTTATGTTTGTTTAAGTTGCATTTTATTTGCATGTGAACTTACTAAGCTTTATGCTTACCCCCTTTCCTTTTCCTTTCTTATAGTTTCGACAAGCTAACTTAGGGATCGAAGAACGTCGAAAACTCGATCACATTATCAATCGAACATTTGGGTATAGCTAGCCTTATCATTTTGAGTATGGCATGTATAGGGACTTGGTCTTTTTGTTATGTGTCATATTGATTAGCCAAATGTGTTGGCTTATGATGGTATCATGATTATTTTGTATATGGCCATGAGAGGTGACTCATATTGATTATTTTGGGTTGTAACCCTATTTACCGATGCATGCGTGCAAATGTGTTGATGCTTTAATATGGTTATGGTTGATTGTGGTTGATGAGTGTGATGGATGGCATGTACATTTGATGAATGAGATATGGTTAATAAGTATGCAATAAATGTAGTGAAAATGTGTAATTGAAGGTAGAATGGTAAAGATGATAAATAAACATGAAATTGGTGTGGAATGCCATATGGAAGTATGATAATTTGAATGAGTGACATGTTGACTTTACTAAGTCATAGTTTAATATTGAATGTGAATGTTTGAGTAATCAAATGTGCCATGTTGCATGCCATGAAGTGAGTGCAATGTGTGAGTGTTTATGGGTGACAAATGGTTTAGAAAATAGCCTAGAAATTGTCTACACGGTTAGACATACAAGCATGTGTCTTGGCCGTGTGTGACACACGGTCTGCCCCATGGGCGTGTGGTCCGGCCGTGTGTCCCCTGTACCCTAATTATGCAAAACATAATACCTAGTAGTAAACACACGGGAAGAGACACGACCGTGTGTCTCAGCCGTGTGAAGGACATAGCCTTAGGACATGGGCGTGTGCCCAGGCCATGTGAAGTCTACACTTAATTTTAGGAATTTAATTTGCCATACGGTCTAAGCACACGGGCGTGTGACCTTATTTTGTTGATGACTTTATAGTCAGAGAGTTACACAGGCTGAGGACACGAGCGTCTCCCGAGCCACATGGGCGTGTGTGACCACACGGCTTACCAACACGGGCGTGTGACTCTCCAAGACAAGAAAATTTTCTAAGTGTTTAAAAGGTTTCAAAAGTTCTCGGTTTAGTCCCGTACCGTTTCTGATGTATGTTTCGGGTCTTGTAGACCCTTATAAGGGACAATATGCATGCGATTGAAAAGTTTTAAATTGGGACAAAATTTTATGACCCGATTTTATATGAAAGTTTATGTTTAAGTCCGATAATGCTTCGAACCCTGTTCCGACGTTGGAAACGGGTAAGGAGTGTTACATTTAGTGGTATCAGAGCTACGATTTAGTTTGTTCTCGAACTAATGTAGCATGTGTACGAGTCTAGCTATACATGCCATACATATATTATGATAGTGTGACAACTCCTTACGATTCAAAAATGTGTTTTCATATAGTAAATGGATCCCGATAGAGCAGTGGCGGATGATGTTGAAAATAACACACCTGCTCTCGCTGAAGGAGCAGCACCATTTGATAGTAGACCCATGATTGTTAGTAGAGGAGAATGAGGTAGAGAAGCCTTTTTACACATGATGGATGCATGGTACACAGAGTTCGTTCGAACGAACCCAAACGCTTAACCTCCTCCACCCCCTCCAAATCTCCAAACCATGCCTCAAGTGCCTCAAGGCATAGATTTTATGAGATTTCATAGAACCCTAGTAGATAGAATTCGAAAGCAAGGAGTCAAGGAATTTAGGGCCAATGTTGATGATGATCCCGAAAGAGCGAAATTTTGGCTAGAGAATTCCATCCAGGTATTCGATGAACTGTCCTGCACACCTGACGAATGTCTGAAGTGTGCTATTTCATTGTTGAGGGATGCGGTGTATCATTGGTGGAGGACACTGATTTTGGTGGTTCCGAGAGAAAAGGTCACATGGGAATTCTTTCAAGAAGAGTTCTGAAAGAAATACATCAGTGAGCGATTCATCTATCAAAAGCGTAAGGAGTTTCTCTATTTGAAACAAGGTCGCATGTTAGTTGCTGAGTACGAAAGAGAGTTTGTCAGACTCAGCAAATATGCTCGGGAGTTTATATCCTTCGAGGCTAAAATGTGTAGAAGGTTTGAAGACGGACTTAATGAAGACATAAGAGTGTTAGTGGGTATTCTTGAGCTGAAGGAATTTGTTGTGCTCGTTGATCGGGCTTGTAAAGCTGAGGAGCTGACCAAGGAAAGGACAAGAGTCGAAGCTGAGGCTAGAGATATAAAGAAGAGGCTGCTGAGCAAGTCACTTCTATCCCAGTCTAAGAAATCCAGAGATATGTATCCTCGTTCTCATGTGTGGACTGGGCATTCTTACAGAAACTGTAAGAAGCAAAATTCAGGTTTTAAATCTCATGCTACCTCTGTGGCTAGTGTGGGTAATGAAAGAGCTCCCAAACCTGAGTGCCAACAGTGTGGTAGAGGTCATTTTGGTAAGTGTAAGGTGAGTGATGGAGCTTGTTTCCAATGTCGTTCTCAAGACCATTATATCAAGGACTGTCCTGAGATGGTCGAGAAATAAAAATTTCAGAGTATAAGGCCAGGTAGTACGGCTACAAAGGGAAGAATGTAACAAGAGATACAGCGGTGAGATTCGAGGTTAGAGCTCTGGCTAGGGCCTATCCTATACGTGCGCACGAGGACGCATCTTCTCCCGATGTGATTATGTGTACTTTTTCTTTCTATGACACATCTGTTATTGCCTTGATTGACCTTGGTTCTACTCATTCATATGTGTGCATGAAATTGGTATCTAGCATGAATATGCCCGTTGAGTCTACAGAATTTATGATTAAAGTGTCAAACCTGTTAGGCAAGCATGTTTTAGTTGATAAGGTATGTAAGAAATGTCCTTTGATGATTAGAGATCATCATTTTCCAGCTGACTTGATGTTATTTCCGTTCGATGAATTCGATGTTATATTGGGCATGGATTGGTTAACATTTCATGATGCTATAGTGAATTGTAAACAAAAAGTTATTGAATTGACATGTGAAAATGGTGAAATTCTCTGGGTTAAATCAGATGAGTAAGATAAGTTGCCAATTGTGATTTCTATGATGTCTACTCAGAAATGTATTAAAAAGGGATGTGAAGATTATTTGGCTTATGTGTTGAATACGAAAGAGTTTGAATCAAAGATTGAATCACTGCTTGTTGTATGTGAGTATCCGGATGTGTTCCCGGAAGAGCTACCTGGAATACCCTTGTTAGGGAAGTTGAGTTTGGCATTGAGTTAGTCCTTGGTAAAACACCTATCTCGATTACTCCATATAGAATGAACCCGATTGAACTGAAGGAACTGAAGTCACAGTTGCAAGAATTGACCGACAAGGGTTTTATGAGACCGAGCTTTTCGCCATGGAGTGCTCCGGTATTATTCGTGAAAAAGAAAGATGGATTCATGAGGTTATGTATAGATTACCGACAGCTCAATAAGGTAACAATTAAGAATAAGTATCCCTTACCAAGGATTGACAACTTGTTTGACCAATTAAAAGGAGAGACATGGTTTTCTAAAATAGACTTGAGGTCCAGTCACTACTAGCTGAGGGTGAAAGACTCGGATGTGCCGAAAACTTCTTTTCAGACAAGGTATGGTCATTATGAATTTCTTGTCATGCCTTTTGGTTTTAAAAATGCTCCTGCCGCATTTATGGACTTGATGAATCATATTTTCCGACCGTATTTGGATAAATTTGTGGTTGTTTTTATTGATGACATACTGATATATTCTCGTGATGAATTTGAGCATGCTGAGCACTTGAGAACTGTTTTGCAAACTTTGAAAGACAAGCAGTTGTGTGCTAAGTTTAGTAAAAGTGAGTTTTGGCTTCGAGAAGTTGGATTCTTGGGCCACATTATTTCGAGTGACGGTATTAGAGTAGACCCGAGTAAGATCTTAGCTATTGTTGAATGGAAACTGCCGAGGAATGTAACTGAGGTTAGAAGCTTTCTAGGCTTGGCTGATTATTACAGACAGTTTGTTAAAGGATTCTCCATGATTGCTACTCTGATGACGAGGTTGTTACAGAAAGATGTCAAGTTTGAATGGACAGAAAAGTGCCAACAAAGTTTTGAGAAATTAAAGGCATTGTTGACGAGGCTCCGGTGTTGGTACAACCCGAGTCAGGTAAAGAATTTGTGATTTATAGTGATGCTTCCTTCAATGGTTTGGGATGTGTACTTATGCAAGAGGGTAAAGTCTTAGCTTACGTTTCGAGGCAGTTGAAGCCTCACGAGAGGAACTATCCGACACATGACTTAGAGTTGGCTGCCATAGTGTTTGCTTTGAAGATTTGGCGACATTATTTATTTGGTTAGAAATACCGTGTCTATATCAATCACAAAACTCTTAAGTGCTTGATGAATCGAAAGGATTTAAACTTGCAGCAATGAAGATGGTTGGAACTACTAAAAGATTATGAGCTTGTGATCAATTACCATCCAGGTAAGGCGAATGTGGTCGTCGATGCTTTGAGTAAGAAGTCGTTGTTTGCCTTGAGGGCTATGAATGCACACCTGACTTTGTCAGATGATGGTTCGATTCTAGCCGAGTTGAGAGCTAGACTGACTTTTTTTCAAAAGATTTGTGATGCTCAGAAAGTTGAAAAAGAGTTGCAAGCTAAGAGAATTCAGTGTGAATCTAGCAGTGCACCAAATTTTCTGAGTGACTCCGATGGTTGTTTGAGATTTCATGGTAGGATCTGTGTTCTGAAAAACACTGAGTTGATTCAGAATATTTTACATGAAGTGCACAACGGTTGTTTTTCAATTCACCCGGGCAGCACAAAGATGTATAATGACTTGAAGAAAATGTATTGGTGGAATGGTATGAAAAGAGATATCTTAGAGTTTGTATTGAAATGCTTAGTTTGTTAGCAAGTAAATGCTGAACACCAAGTACCTTTTGGTTTACTTCAGCCCATCATGGTCCCTGAGTGGAAATGGGATCGAATTACTATGGATTTCGTAACAGGGTTACCTTTAACTCCGAGAAAGAAAGATGCTATATGGGTTATTGTCGATAGACTGACTAAATCAGCTCATTTTATTCCAGTGTGTACCGATTTCTCACTTGATAAGTTAGTAGAATTGTATATTGGTAAAATTGTTAGACTCCATGGAGTACCTATATCGATTGTATCAGATAGAGATCCGAGATTCACTTCACGATTTTGGAAAAAGTTACAAGAAGCTTTGGGTACAAAGCTGAATTTTAGCACTGCTTTCCATTCGCAGACTGATGGTTAGTCTGAGCGAGTAATTCAGATCTTGGAAGACATGCTCTGATGCCGTGTATTAGAATTCCAAGGTAGTTGGGAAAAGTATTTACTGTTGGTGGAGTTTGCCTACAACAACGATTATCAGTCAAGTTTGAAAATGGCGCATTATGAGGCACTGCACGGACGTAAGTGCTGAGCACCACTGTATTGGACCGAGCTGAAAGAAAGTAAGATTCACGGAGTTGATCTAGTCAAAAAACAAAAGAGAAAGTGAAGGTGATTCGTGATTGTTTGAAAGCTGCTTCGGATAGACAGAAATCCTACACAGATCTGAAACGAAAAGAAATTGAGTATCAAGTCGGTGATAAGGTATTTTTGAAAGTGTCACCATGGAAAAAGGTTTTGAGATTTGGCAAGAAAGGCTAGTTGAGTCCTCGTTTTATAGGACTGTATGAGATCATCGAGAGAATAGGGTCGGTTGTCTATCGGTTGGCTTTACCATCAGGGTTGGAAAAGATCCATGATGTGTTCCATGTGTCTATGCTGTGCCGGTACTGATCTGATCCTTCACATGTGATTTCACCGATAGAGGTCGAGATTCGACCGGATATGACTTATGGCAAATAACCGGTAAAGATTTTGGCTCGAGAGGTCAAACAATTGAAAAATAAAAGCATTGCGTTGGTGAAAGTAATATGGAAATGACATGAGGTTGAAGAGGCTATATGGGAGCCCGAGGAGGCCATGAAGAAACAATATCTAAACCTTTTCATCGATAAAATTTTCGGGGACAAAAATCCCTAAAGGGGGTGATAAACCGTAATTTATACATATTTCTATCCCATGCTTAGCACATTTTATGGATGATTTTTCTTTAAAATTGGTGAATTCGATGCTCCTAATGCCTTAATTTCATATTTTATACTTAGGTGAGCATAGGAGAGTGAAATGAATGAGAAACGGGCTAAAAACGGAGAAAATGGGCCAACGTACAAAATCAACACGGCCTAAACCTCCTCACACAGGCAGACCACACAGCCGTGTCAATTTGGTAGAATCAAATAACGACTCACACAGGTGGACCACACGCCTGTGCTTATTTAACAGGCTTGACCACAGCTTGAAGTAATCGCACACGGGCGTGTCACACGGGCGTGTCACACGGGCATGTCCCTGTCGAGCCCAAATTGAGTCCAATTCGAAAAATGCCAATTTTGAGGGTTCTTAGGCATTCTAAAACCTATAAATACAACCTAGAGGAGGAGGAAAAGGGAGACACAGAAAAGGAAGCATGGAACTGTTCAAAGAAAGCCAATTTATCCATCTCAGAAGCTGGATTCATCATCAAGACTGAAGATCTCCCCTCAATTTCCTTTCAGGAGTTTTGGGTTTTTCTTTATGTTTTGTATTCATTATTCTTCTGAGATGTTTACCTTTTTAGTTATGAACTAAAACCCCTAAATACCTAAGGGGGATGAAACCTAAAACTGATCTTGTTATTATTTTCTGAATTGTATGATAAATATTTGACTTATTCTTAATTATGTGTTCTTAATTCTTGTTTTTATATTCCAGGATATTGATTCAAGTTAAGCTCTTATTCAGAGGAGGAATAGACCTTGTCTAAGGGTAAATTTGTCATAATTAAGCGGAGTTGGTCGCGCGCCTAGAGATAGGGTGACAAGATTTTGCTAGATTAAGGTGAAACCTAATAAGGGGATCCATAGATCGAGTTAATGCAACCCTAGGGCATTAATTAGAAAGAGATTTCAATTATTCAAACTAGGGTTAAACGTTGTTAGTCTCGAAAGAGATAATAATGTAACTTAGGGATCTCTACGGAACAAGTTGAATGAATAAATTGTCTGATTCAGAGTCAAATAACAAGTGAAGTCTAGGTGGATTTTCCTTAGGTATTATCTTAATTCAATCATTTTTCCAAAAGTAATTCCCCAATTCTATTTTCTGTGATTTCTTAGTTTAGTTAATTAGTTAGATAAATAAAACTCTTTTATTTTTTAGGCTAGATAATAAAAAGAAAGTTAATACTAGTACTTTTAGTTCTTTTGGGTTCGATAATCCAGTCTTGTTAAAGCTATACTACTGTTCGATAGGTACACTTGCCTTCATCGTGATAATAGTTAGTTTCAAGAACGATTCATTATAAATATTTAAAACCTGTCACGAATATCACGTATTAAGGGGAGAGTTGTAAAATTCTGAATTAAGGTCTAGTCGAAACAGTAGTTTTGAGACCACAAATCTAAAATAGAAATAATTATTTTATGATTATTTGATGGTCCATGATATGATTTCATGCTTATGTGAAATTTTCATGAATAAATTTTATGCCTAAAATGTCCTATTTGACTTTAGGGACTAAATTGAATAAGTTGCAAAACTTGTGTTCTAGAAGCTTTAAGCATGAAATTGCATTGGATTATTAATTAGAGGTCCTTAAATAGCAATTAGACCAAATTCTAAAAGGTTGGACAAAAATGGGCATGAATAGGAAAAATTTGAAAGAAAGGCCTTAAGGGTATTTTTGTCATTTGGTAAATAAAAGAATAAGAAGAGAAAAAGAAATGAAAATCTTGTCCATCTTCTTCAATCCATAGCTGAATTTTACAAGGGTTCCATAGCTAGGGTTTTCAACTTTTCAAGCTTGATTGTAAGTGCTCCCTAGCCCCGTTTTTTATGTTCTTTGCATTTTTGAAGTTCTTGAAGCATGATCTATCCATTCCTACCATTATTTTGAGCTAGGGTTCATGCATGAAATTTGAACCATGTGTAACATGGTTGTATTTTGATGTTTAATGGAGGAATATGAATGTTTGATTTGTGATAAACATCTTTTGCTAAGTGATTTTTAGTGAAAACACCTAAAAAGGGCTTGTTTGTAAAAGGTATAAAAATTAGTAGTAGAAATGTGAAATAAAGGAAAATGTGGGCTGATTTGAGATAGAATAGGAATCGGCTAGGCTTGGATAACCAAGGAATTACATGCATTTCATTTTACGAGCCTAAGGACTAAAGTGTAAATAAGTGAAAACTTAGGGGTAAAAAGGTAATTTTACCAAAGTATATGTTATGAGTTGATATGAGTAATGCGTGTATTGAGAAAGTTAAATTTGATATTATAGATCAAGAAAAACGTGATTCGAGTCTTGACCGGGGGAAGAACAAGGTTTACGAGGATTAGGCTCGTTTCAATCATTTTTGTACCGATGTAAGTTCATTTGAAAATAATGCAACATATACCATACTTTAAATGTTTTAATTTGCATGTATGGTAAGTACATACATATTTAATGTGATGTTGTATCATGTGTTTATTGCCTAAATTGTATCATGAATTATGCTTTGATTTCTCCATGAATATGTGATTTGGTGCTATGAGCATTGAAATCGACGTTTCGAGCAAGTTCTACAGAAATATGGTATCGAAGAATCCCGTTTGAACCTTAGGAATAGTTAGGATACGAGTGACATGTCACTAGGAATTATGTAATTTGAACTCAATGAGTTGTGGTCTAAGTTCGTGATATGTATGACACATGTTTTGGCGTCTAAGTACTAGTCTCGTATATGATATTAATGGCGAGGTAGTCCGACATGTGTTGTGGATACCTGACAGCCTGTATGAGTAGTCTCGTGAGTAGCTCGTAAGTGAGCAACATGTAGTCTGAGATATGGAGTAGCATTGGCTACATATGAGGCACTTAGGTGCAAGTTTATGATGTGTCTGATAGTATTCTGAGTGTTCAACGGGTAGTTCAAGAGAAGTTCAATGAGCAATCTTAACGATTGCATCAAGACAAGAAAGTAAGTTATTATGTGCAAGTGGCACAGGTATGTACATCGAACTTATGTGAATGACATGAAATATGGTGAGCTTGTGGTAAGAACATGTATACATATATATATATGAAAAATAAGTTCATGAGATTTGATAACACGCAAGGTTGTGTTAGTTATGTTAAATGCATGATTTATGTTTGTTTAAGTTGCATTTTATTTGCATGTGAACTTACTAAACTTTATGCTTACCCCCTTTCTTTTTCCTTTCTTATAGTTTTGACAAGCTAACTCGGGAACTGGAGAATGTCGAAAACTCGATCACATTATCAATCGAACATTTGGGTATAGCTAAGCTTATCATTTTGAGTATGGCATTTATAGGGACTTGGTTTTTTTGTTATATGTCATATTGATTAGCCAAATGTGTTGGCTTATGATGGTATCATGATTATTTTGTATATGGCCGTGAGAGGTGGCTCATATTGATTATTTTGGGTTGTAACCCTATTTACCGATGCATGTATGCAAATGTGTTGATGCTTTAATATGGTTTTGGCTGATTGTGGTTGATGAGTGTGATGGATGGCATGTACGTTTGGCGAATGAGATATGGTTAATAAGTATACAATAAATGTGGTGAAAATGTGTAACTTGAAGGTAGATTGGTAAAGATGATAAATAAACATGAAATTGGTGTGGAATGCCATATGAAAGTATTATAATTTGAATGGGTGACATGTTGTATTTACTAAGTCATAGTTTAATATTGAATGTGAATTTTTGAGTAATCAAATGTGCCATGTTGCATGCCATGAAGTGAGTGTAATGTGTGAGTGTTTAAGGGCGACAAATGGCTTGGAAAATAGCCTGGAAATTGTTCACACGCATAGGCACATGGACATGTGTCTCGGCCGTGTCTGGCCCATGGGCGTGTGATCCGGCCGTGTGTCCCCTGCACCCTAATTATGCAAAACAAAAAACCCAGTAGTAAACACACGGGCAGACACACGTCCGTGTGTCTCAGCTGTGTGAAGGACATGGCCTTAAGACATGGGCGTGTGCCCAGGCTGTGTGAAGTCTGCACTTAGTTTTTGGAATTTAATTTGCCACACGGTCTAAGCACACGGGCGTGGGACTTGGCCATGTGTCCTTATTTTGTGGATGACATTATAGTTAGAGAGTTAGATGGGCTTAGGACACGAGCGTGTCTCGAGCCACATGGGCATGTGTGACCACACGGCCTATCCACACGGGCTTGTGACTCTCCAAAACAAGAAAATTTTCTAAGTGTTTAAAAGGTTTCAAAAGTTCTTGGTTTATTCCTGAACCGTTTTTGATGTATGTTTCGGGTCTTGTAGACCCTTATAAGGGACAATATGCATGTGATTGAAAAGTTTTAAATTGGGACAAAATTTATGACCCGGTTTTATATGAATGTTTATGTTTAAGTCCGGTAACACTTCAAACCTTGTTCGGGTGTCGATACGGGTAATGAGTGTTACATTTTTCCTCAATGGTTTTTGCACACAGAGCAAAATGAAGCAAATATTGGTTCATTGATTAATTAAAGTTTAACTAATATTAAGTTGCATTATGTGGTCAGATCATAATGCGAGAAGACAACTTATATTAGTAGATAATTTGAACAGTTTGTGTAGTCTAATTGAAATTGAGTAAATTGATTGAAAAACTATTATACTGTCTATCAAGTCCAATTGGGAGGATACCTTGTCTTGGATATCGAAGCAGATAACTCTCAAAAGATAGATACATAGATGTGATTGTCTAGACTAGCTGTAACACCCCTCGCCTGACCCGGTCACCGGGTTTGAGCTACAAGATGCCACATGTGTTGACAGAGCAACTATAGTCAAATACGCAATAAATAATTATTTGCACATGCAATTAGATGTCAATTACTTTCAAATCATGTTAAATAATAAATTTCGAGTCTTAATCGAGCTTACGAAAGCTCTTTTGTCAATCTGAACACGAAATAAGACCAATTTGAAAAGTTTTAAAGTTCAGGGTCGATGTTGTGACATCATCTCTTCGACTTTGTGATGTTGCCAAAACAATATGTTATGTCATGATGTCAGGCCACTCGATGTCACGATGTCACTTACTGTAGGTCGACGTTGTGACGAAGTAGGTTGGTCGTCGAGACGTGGACCATCTTTTTGGTAAAATTGAACCATTTGGTACCTATTTCATAGTTTCCAATCAAACCATCCCATATAGCCACTTAAAAACATACCAAACACTTAACATTTCATACCAAAACAAGTCAATTAGCCATTTTTAATCAAAACCAATTCAATATAATTTCAACCTATTACAAAAGTATCCATTTCAATACATTCCATCAATGCTATTCAATTAAACCAACCAAACCATTCAAATACCAATCAACACCTATGCCATATCACATTGAATCATACCATTCGACTACAACCTCATACACATGTTCATTTTATACCTTAATGGCTTAAATGCTTTAAACATGAACCAAATCAACCAACACATATCTCAAACATTTAAATCAAGCTTACCATTTTAACTAGGAATAATTTTAGCCACTCTACTCACCTTATCCCACCAACATAACAAACCAAGTTTAAGTAGGTTCGTGTTTCAACTTTCCAAAAGCATCAAACATTGCTAAGTCAAGAATATATCAAATCACTTGCCATGAACAACATGCAAAAATTATCATATACCAAATTCATCATAAGTTACCAAACTCATCAAGACTTTTATACCTTAAGGATTACACCAAGACACTTATATACATACCACAATCCTAGATTCAAAATGACCAAAAAGCTACAAATAGTGTAGTGTGAGCTTCAAGATGATCTAGCTTGATGCGTTTGTCTGCCTTCGAATGTACTAACATTTAAAGTTTGAATACTACCACTAAAAAATTTGAAATCGAGGCAGTGTCCACAAGTATAAGGGTCATGTTGTAATATAGTTTTTACAACAAAGTAGGTGAGTACTCCAAGAATCGTACCCAAGGAAGGTGAACTACTAGATTGATTCTAACCTAAACACAAAGAGATCTAATTAGTATTTTAAACAAATTGTATTATGATAAAACATAAAAGAAATATTTTTGGGTTTTTATAAATAAGAAAATAAAATAACAAAAATTTAAATAAAAAGGACTTCGGAAAACTAACTTATAAACTTAATCAGATCTAAGCATAGGTGATTAGCTCATTTTGGTGGTCATAATTAATTCCTATTTTGTGTTTTTATTCAATCAACTAGTTGTTGCCCTAGTAGGACCTCTCTATCTTCCACTAAACTAACAAGTCGACAAAAACTACTTATCTCTCGACCTCATAGTCCAGACCAGTTTGGGGCTAAGGTGTTCATGGATAGGCCATACCAAATTTGGGTTAATTCTCACCTAAATGACTTCCTAAGGTCATCAAGCCTAGGGTTTAAGTTCTTCCTGTCCCATATAGCTGATCCGCTAAGAAAATTTTACATAGCAATTAATTAACCATACCTACACTCACTAATCCCCCATAAGAGGATTACTTCCTCATGGATCTCATGAATACAATAAACTTGATGATAACGATAAACATAAATAACAAATCAAGAGTAGAGTTAAAATAATCCTATTTGTATTTGATAGATGAAGCGCAAAAAATCCACTAGTGTTTGATCACATTTACAAACCATGTTCTCCGAAGAACACAAAATAGAAAAGAACTGAAAATAAACCTAAGTCCTCAAAGAAAGGAATACTGAAACTAAAATTACAGAGAAAACTTAAAGTATGAAAAACTGTCCTTTAACAAGTGTTTAAAAGCCTATTTATAAAGTTAGGGTTGACGGTTTTCTCAACCCTAGGTTAGTTGAAGCTCTTGTGTTTAACTTTTGATTATGTAGACCAAAACACCCATGGCTTGTAAGTGTTTCCCGTCTATGATCGATGTCGCGACACCCTAGTGCCTGTGTTGTGACATTGAAGGTAGTATGCTCAGGTTCAGGGTAGCTTCAGGGGTGTGTTTCGAAATCCCATGGCCGTGTCATGACATCGAAGGCAGTCTCGAGATTCTTGCATTCTACTCCTTATGTTGCGACGTCGAACTTCCCATGTTGCAATACAACGACCATCATTAAGTTCTTTTACACTTGTATGGTCTCTTACACACCCACTAAGTACGTTAGCTCGCCTTTTGGCCTCATTCGGCCTCTAAGGTCAGTAAAAGACTCAAAATACACTTTTTACTAGATTTAAACTAAAATATGACAACTTAACTAAAGCATAATAGAAATACTTGTACTCAAGCTCCTCAAGTGCAAAAACTAGTTTAATCTGCTACACCGTATTATGGTAGATTAGTGTCTCGCAAGGTGACGATCTATAAGGAAAAGGGAAAACAAACTAGGTAAGCATATAAAATTCTTAGTAAGTTCATAGGAATTAAACAAAACTTATCTTATCTTACAATTAAATACAATAGGCTACCATAATTTGACACAATTTTGCTAGACATGGCAAATCACAACATCAACAAGGTGAGCATTAACTTATAATTAAATCATATGATATCACAATTGTATAACAAGCCAAAACATATCATTTTAGATAGTCGATCTCACTATCTCATTTAATCCAAGGGTACTACAATCGCATTTATATCAAAGGCATTATACTCAATTCATTTAATATTCCTTCATTTGAACTTCAATTTCATTTCATCCTATTTCCATTTCTCATTTCATATAAATTATTTTACCCGATGAACCCTAATAAATGAACTTGGATACACAAGTAACTACACCACACCAATTGTTTGTCTGAGCTGAATAAATTCATGTCAGGTTACTGGTCCGAGCTAAACTTGTGTCACATGTATTTGAGTATCCGCAACAAATGCTGGAATTTGTAATCAATCTCGAACAAGTGCGCATAAAGCCCTATTGGCATGCCAATCGTATCCTAACATTTACTAAGTTCACATGGGCCATTTTCCACTTATAACCATTATTTCACAATTTAGTCCAATTCTAACCTTTCATACCAATTCACAACCAATTAATCCACAATCAAATATACATTCACAAATGAACACATAACTACTTAAATACATAAATACCATATAAACTTACCATATCAAAACAACAAACTAGTTGAATTTTCAAGGACTAATTGACAAGTTTGGCTTTTCCTCGATTACCATCGGTTTGATTCAATTCTTGATATATACAATTATTTCATTCAATTTATCAATACCAAACATTTATACATTATGCCATGACATGTATGAACCTATATAATCTCATTTTTTGATGCCTCTAAAGTTTTAAAATTTATTCAATTTAGTCTATAAATTCAAAATAACCATATCTTTCAATTTTTAGACTCGGTTTAAAAACTGACTTCAATTACATTCATTAGAGACCCTCTACTATCTACTTATATCAAAATTTCATAAAAAATTGCATTTTATTCACTTTAGTCCTTATGCACATAATTAACTATTAATTATTATAATTTAGTCTTTTTTCATAATCTAAGCTCAAAATCTATTAATTTAACAACAAAATCTTTAAGAAATCAATAATGAAAACTTTCAAAAACTAAATAGTTTTGCTAATTGGTACACAAGTTAGCTAAATCAAGCTTCCATAATCTCAAATCTATAAAAATTACAAGAAAAATAAACCTAATAACCTTGAATAATTGTTGGCCGAAAGTTGAGAAAGCTTGGAAGGTTTTCTATTTGTTCATCTATGGAGGGTGATCATTTAGAGAAGAAGATATATACCTCAATTAATTAAGGTTAATCTAACTTAATTACTTTAATTTTGTTTTATTAACTTAAAAATTAATTATTATTAATTATTAGTTCTTAATGAGTTATGAAATTATCATCCACTACCTCATGTTAATTCAGGGTCTAATTTCTATTTTGGACCTTGGTTTAATTTCCATTTAGGTCATCAAGCCTTTTTTCAATTTAAAACTCTTTGGCGATTGGACTTTATAGTTTACTCCCTATACCTAAGTTAAATAATTAATAGAAAAAATGGATGGGCCAAACTTTAATATTATTTTATACCAACTCGGTAAATATTCATATTTAATATTTACAGAGCTGATTTACAAAAATGGGATTCTGAAACCGCCTTTTTCGACACTACTAAAAATTAGGCTGTTACAATAACTATACACAGAACAAGACCAAGTGAATTTATCCTAGATTCATTTATGAATTTATTCACTTGTAACATTGATAGTGTGGTATATCTTAATCCTAAGTAGACGGTGGAATATATATGCGTAACTTGTATACTTTGACGTAATGATAACCTAAGTTCAAATAGATAAGGAACCCAAAGCTGATACATTGGGTATACGAATTTTGCATGATATAGCATCATCCACAATAGTGAAATCATAGCCCTATAAGGGTAAATGATATTCTCTCAATGGCATTACATGGTTGTTGAAAAAGGAAGGTGGCCACATGTCATTTATCATAAGACAAATGAATTAATTACTATGTGTAATTGACTTTTTCATATTAGAAGATGTAATAGATATCATGAGATAAAATATAATCACATTGGGAGAACATATTTTATCCCAAAGATATTAATGATATCCTATGAGGGTAACACACTTATAAAAAGGCCATTGGACCAACAATTAATGAGTAGCTTTCATAAGGGTATATAATTAGAAAGAGTTCATCATAGAACTCTAGTGGAATGACTCCATGATCAAGTAATGTTGTAATTAGTAGGTGCAGAGCCAAAAATTAATTACAAATTATTTGAAACCTAATTATAGTCCAAACAGTCACTCCGCTAGCTTGAGATAACCCAAAATGAATTACATGTAGAACTAACAATAGTGGAATGAATGAAAACAATAAGTAAGAGAAATAGATTGTATTTATCACTATTAGTAGTGAATGCATTTTTTCGCTAAGTACAAAATATGAATTAAAAATTAATTTAATTTTTTGAATTATTATTTAATTGATTGTAATTAAACAATTGAAGTTTGAAGTGAGAATTAAATTAATTAGTCATCATAGATTTATTGAATGAGGCATTTAAATTTATTTCCTTATAAACTCTAATATGGGAAAGTTGTCATGACTTTAATAGAATTAGAATTAGGTTGAGAAAATAATTTAATTAGGAAAATTAATTAAATAAATAATATTTGGGAAATAGAAAAAAATCTCTTTTGGGTTGAATAAATTGTAAGTGTTGAATAAAAATCTAGATAATACATATAATTGTGCCCAAAATACGAGATGACCCGATAGCCCATCCCAAGGGATAAGGGGTAGCAAATCCTAGTTCCCTATAGGGTTGTCGTAGCCCCCTGTATTTTACTTTTAGTAGAATACCATATTTTCTATTAAAATACTATTATTTAATTAACTTTTGTTCAAGCAGAACTCTTATACCATTTCTCTATATAGATAATAATTATGAGCTAACCTACTTACACAAGTTATTTGAGCACTGTAACACCCCTCACCCGTATTCAACGCCGGAATAGGGTTAAGGAGCATTACCAGACTTACAACACAATTATATATATTAAGGAGCATTACTGGACTTACAACACAATTATACATACTTTTAGCATACATTTTTTTAATTCAAACATTCATCATATAATCTCATTCAATATGTCCCTAATACAAGCCTACGAGGCCCTAAACATGCATTAGGATTGGTTCGGGACTAAACCGATAACTTTTAAAACATTTCGAGCATTTAGAAATTTTTTCTCAAAACAGGGGACATACGCCTGTGTGGCCAGGCCGTGTGTCTCACACGGCCACCAGACACGCTCGTGTAATAGGCTGTGTGAACTTTCGAAATGGAAGCACATGGCCGTGTCCCAGCCCGTGTCCTACCCCATGTCCAAATAAGTGAGCTTACTGACTTGGATCACACGGCCAACCACACGCCCGTGTGCTAGGCCGTGTGCTACACTGTGCCAAACCTGTAGGGTATACTGACTTATGCAACACGACCAAGTCACACGCCCATGTGCTAGGCCGTGTGCAAATTAGGGGGTATACTGACTTATGCCACACGGCCGATCACACGCCCGTGTGTGAGACCATGTGGAGCATACTAACTTCATTTCAAATTCAACATCAGGGGACACACGGCCGTGTAACATGACCGTGTGTCACACACGGCTGACACACACACCCGTGTCTCTACCCGTGTGGACAAAAATAGGCTATTTACCAAGCCATTTTGCCACCCAATTTTTGTGCATACCTACACAATTCAAATGGTACTCACTCATAGCATAAATGGTCATCCAATTCAACCAAAATCAAGACTAAAACATACCATTTCAATTCCAAAAACTAGCATGCTTACTATCTCATGTTTTACTCATTCAAATCATACCAACTTTACATTTTCAAATCATCTAATTAAACATTTTCCAAACATGCATCATCATACATCAATCCACAAGCACATAGCTTCTCAATTATCAACCATTTGACATCTATAATACCAACTATCAATAACATTGCAAACCAACCTCAATCACTCAATATAAACCATATGCACACTTATATATAATTAACCAAACTAGCCAAATTAAATCAAGTTTTATGGATATATATACAAATCAAAACATAATCATTCATAAGCCATCTCAAATGGAAAAACTTACTACCAAGATACATATCAAAATGACCACAATCTTATACATGCCATATGACCAAACCATAAACTCAAAAGTAACCATCGATAATGTGACGTAGTCTCCGGCGATCCTTGAATCTGAGCTAGCTTTGAAATCACTATAAAACATGGGAAAAATAAACAAAGTAAGCTTTATAGCTTACTAAGCTCGTACGAAATAAACTCAACAAATCATAAACACACAATTGATCAAATTGAACAATTCATCAAATTGAACTTGTTAATTTGTAATTCATAAATACTAACAAACCTTCCACATGCTTAATCATATACTTATATGCAAACTTCATAACTTATTTTATTTAGAGCTTGTATGATTCATGTACATACTTGAACCAATCCGTAACAAACTCATGCTTAGACAGAAAAATGTCGAATACTTGAATTCTCGCAAACTAAGTGCCAATACATAGCCGAAGCTATTTTAATCTCACACACTAAGTGCCATACATAGCCGAAGCTTTCTTGAATCACACGCTAAGTGCCATACATAATCGAAGCTATCTCCAATCGTACACTATGTGCCATACATAGCTGAAGCTATCTCGAATCACACACTAAGTGCCATACATAGTCGGATTGTCGTCAAATATGACTGTAGTCTTGTATAAAAAATTTATGTAATATCAAAGCATTTAAAGCATACTTATAAGAATTCTTATTACATACGAACTTACCTCGATTCAAAAACGATGAAATTATCAATTAATCGAGTACTTTATCTTTTCCCTGATCCAAGTTCGTATTTCTCCTTTCTTGATAATTAAATATATTCAAAATTAACTTATTTTATCAACTATTTATTCAATTCAATCCAAAATATATATTAGGGCTATTTTACACATTTCCCCTAAACTTTCATATTTTTTACAATTTAGTCCTTATTTCATAAAATCACAAATTAATGAAATTCCAAATATACCCATGCTAGCCGAATTACATTATGCCCCTAGTAGCCCATATTTTTTTTATTTATTTCACATTTTAACCACTAGCTTTACATATTTCTCAATTTAATCCCTATTTTGTATTTTCACTAAAAATCACTTTACAAAACTTGCATAATTCATAATAAATATTCATAATCTATCATCAAACATCATTCAAAATCTTTAATATTTTTGTAAAATATCGCTGGGCTAGCTAGTACTAGATACAATGATCTCAAAAACATAGAAATCATTAAAAACTGAGCAAAAATGGACTTACAATTAGACAATAAAGTGACCGAATGCTTCAACACCAAAAATGGGTTCCCTTAGCCCTAGTTTCTGATTCTAAAAAGATGAATGAAATAAATATTTCATTTTTTTATTTTTACTTATTATTTATCATTTACATTTTAACCTTAACTATAATTTATTAAAATCATATAATGCATGCCCATCTTTGTCCACTCATAATGAAAATGGTATAATTTCAACATAAGGACCTTAATTTTAAGGTTCTATAGCTATTAGACACCTTTAGCTATTAGAACTCAAATTTTAATTGACCAATCAAACGATAAAATTTCTTAACAAAAATTTCACACAATTATATTTTTATGCTGCAAACGTTAAAATAATAATAAAATAAATATTTTGAATTTGAATTTGTGGTTTCAAAACCACTATTTTGATTTGACCAAAAACGGGCTATTACAAACACCATTGATTTGTCGAAAAATAGTGGCAATTTATTTTTAGAATAAATTGAATTTTTCTAGAAAAGCTCATAGTTTTCAATTTTATAGAGACAATTAACTTTCCTACTGAAATTTAATAATTTTTTTTGTTTTTGTGCACTTGGTTCATTTTGTTTGAGCTTACACTCAAAGTAATTTGGGGTTCTATGATAATAGAGAATATCATTCGTAGAAAATCAGGAAACGAATTGGATCACCTTGTACAAAGCACATGTAATAATTCAATTAGGGGTTTATTAGTATAAATATCACAAGGCTTGATTTTAAGAAAAAAAATTAAACAGGAGCTGTGCCTAAAAATGATATTTTTTAAACCAATTTTTCCAACATTGATGGCTGCGACTCACGCTAAGCCGACTTTTCTCTATGAACACACTTTTTCAACATTAAGGAAAGGGAACACTTAGAAGAAGATATAGGATCAATCTAATAAGGAAACACTTTGCTTGGATATTGCCTTAATACCCCTCATCCTTCACCCATCTTAGTGGCTTTCTGTGCCCAACTGCATGAAAGAACCATTCATCTATTATTTTACATTGTGTATAAGTTAATATTATAACTATTGACATAGTTCGTAAAAATCAAACAAAAAGCTATGTCTCTACCTTGTGGAACCTACTAGCAAGAGTAAGAAGACCAAGATGCCTATATTGATTGACACCAAGGTAGATTTAAA
Source organism: Gossypium hirsutum (assembly GCF_007990345.1). Lineage (NCBI taxonomy): Eukaryota > Viridiplantae > Streptophyta > Magnoliopsida > Malvales > Malvaceae > Gossypium > Gossypium hirsutum. The sequence goes on along the minus strand of NC_053435.1, from coordinate 15,842,894 downwards.
TGGTGGGATCAAAATGATATGGTAGAGGTTTACCAACCTTGATTTCCATAATTTCAAAACTTGATCAATGAGCACACCCACCCATTTTCTTCCACCTCCCTAGCAAATTTGCAAGAGGATGAATACTATTAAAATCTAAGAGAAACATAAGATTCTTGGTATGGATGAGGTGGGGAAGAAGGCAGTAAAATAAGTTTGTTCAAGTCGCGGATTTGACTTAGGGTTCTAGATAATCAGAAAGAAACTTGGATTTTGACACAACCTGAAACGCAAACAAATCTAACTCAGACCTTTTTTTTTTGAAAAGAATCAATTAAAATAGAAAAAAATTAAATAAACCAAAGATTTGAATAATTAAATAGGAATAAAATAGAATAAAGAAGAAAATAAAGAAGATAGATGGAAGATGATGAAGATAGCGTGTAGAAGTCCTAAGGAGCCTTGGAAACCCGATGAATCGACAAATCTTTTCAAATGGCTCTAATTTCCCCTCCAAGAAAGAAAACTTGGCAAAAAAAGAAGAAGCTTGAAGATAATCCCCAAAATCTGAAAAGATTGTTAAAACTTTTCTAAAAGAATACATAAGAGAAGTTCTTAAAAAGAAAACTCAAAGAGAATTCTATTAACTTAAAGTGAATAATGAATTAATTGATTGTGTATTAAGAAAAGGCCTTTATATAGGCTAGCTAAGTAAATTCAAATAAAATTCTTAAGTATACTGAAACTCTAATTAACTCAAACAAGAAGTAGTTTTAAACTAAACTTTCTTGTTGACATAAAACTCCTAAATAACTTAAAATGCTTAAAAATTATCCAAAATTTGGAATAAATAAATAATAAAATAATATAACTTATTAAATACAATATTGGGAATTAAGCCTAAAAATTGAACCTAATGTGATTCAAACTCGAATAAAAGTCCCCAAACTTGTAATTTCTGTAATAATTTTGTCAAGAAATTCTACTCATACTATAATGCCCTCAACCCAACCTGATCTACCAGATCTGAATCTCGGGTGTTATTTCCTTCTTACAGATGTAACTTAAATTTTTTTCATATTCATCAATGTAAACATCTTTCTAAAAATGTAATAGAATCTCTTATTGGTGCATATTGTATAATTACTTTTACATTTTTCTTACGTACAATTGACTATCTAAGGATACAATAGATTCTCTTGTAAAAATACAATGTAATGCTACTATTTCGGCTCAATAAACTTTTAGACTTTCTTACAATATATCTTAGTCTACCGGGTATACTTTGGGATGCTCTTTAATGAACTTTAGCGCAGACTTTAACACGCCACTTGTTTTCCATATGTATGGATAATAGCCCAATGCACCGCTTCCTTGGCGTAGCCCTAACATCGTATCTCGATAGACATTCCTTTACATACCTGAAAAACAAAAACAACCTTTGCAAGTTTGTAAGAACTTAGTAAGCTAAACCTTAAAATACCTTTTTCATTCATCCGACGTTGCTTGTGTTATTTTACAAATCTTTGGGTATTTATTGACCTTTCTTTCTACTTTGGCGAGTACAATACTGAAGCTACCATTTTTTTCCCTCAGAACCATTTTCCTTCTCTTGTGCATACTATACTTAACATCTTTTTACGTTCTGTATCCTTTCTTAAATCTTATCTTCACACGTTCCTTAACTTCTTCACTTACCGTATTATCAGACTTAATAACTTATTCCATACTTACTAGTCTTATCATTATCTTCCGGTAGGGTAGACTGTGCCTAATACTTATATTAGAATTTGCTTATATCTTCCTTACTTAGTGCACTCTCTGTACTTAATTTTAGCTTATATATTAGTCTCACCACATACTAGCCTTTCTATTAATCCATTGTAACTATACAGGGTTCGCCATTCATTCGATGTTCGCCCAAAGGGGTTATCTTCAGATGGTCATCATGAGATCCATTCTTAATATTCCACCACATAGGCATTCCTTTCCAAAGATAGCCATAGAAGATTTCCTTTCAGAGTCTCGCTATGTAGGCGTCTTTTTTAAAGAGTTTACCACAAGGCACTATTTTAACAGAGATGGCAACAAAAGCATATTTTTAACAAAGATAGCCACAAAGCCATCCTCTTAATAGAGATAGCCATAAAGACATTCATTTAAATGAGATAGTGTAACACCCTTTACCCGAGTTCAACGCTGGAATAGGATACGAGGTGTTACCCTACTTAAACACATGCTTGTTCGTGCCATAAATTTTCGTCCAAACCAAACATAAAGACCCAAATACGAGTCCACGAGGTGCAAAATCACGTTTCAAAAAAGACTCAGGACTTAACTGAGTACTTTAGAAAACTTTGAAAAATTTCAAGGTAAACATGGTACACACCCGTGTGGAAAAGTGACACGCCCGTGTGTCGTCTTAACATGATCATGCTAAAGGCTCGTGTAGCTCATACGACCATGGGCATATCTGGACACGCTTGTGTCCCTAACCTGTGTGGATTTATTTTTTGATTCAAACCTACAAGGGTTTTTACATGGCCTAGCACATGCCCGTATTTATGGCCTGTGTCCCTCACACGACCAAAACACACCCGTGTCTCAGCCCGTGTACAAAAACCTTGACATTCTATTTCTGACGTCATCAACCTATTAAGGGCACATGGCTAAGGCACACGTCCTTGTGCTAGGCCGTGTCCTCTACACGACTGAGACACACGACCATGTCTCTGCCAGTGTGTTTACTACCATGCATATTGACTTGAAAAATTGAGGTGCAGGGGACACACGGCTGGACTACACGCCCATGGGGCAAACCATGTGTCACATACGGTTTAGACACACGCCCGTGTGTCTGCCCGTGTGGACAAAAACAAGGCTATTTACCAAGCCTTTTTGCCACCCTTATTTGCACCAACCTACACAACATCAACCAAAACCAATCCAAGCATAATACATATAACCAAAACAACCACAACCATAAGAAATTTGTGTCAAATGCATTTAATAATAATCAATATTAGCCAACATTAATGGCCTATAAAAAATGAATATCACATCCATTATATGAGCCAACTCTTGTGGCTAAACTGACAAGACACTAAACAAAAGATTCAAGTCCTTATACATGCCAAAATAAAAAAATATTAAACTAGCTATACCAATGCTTTAGGTGATAGTCTGATCATTGCCTCCGACGTCTCTTGATCCTCGATACTAGCTTGGTGACACTATAAGAAAATGGAAAGGAGAGGGAGTAAGCATAAAGCTTAGTAAGTTGCATATAAATAAGTAATAATATTAGCCATGCATATTATAAATCAATACATTCTTGAGTGAACGTGGGTAGATATCACTACATGCTTATATATCACAAGTATAAACCAAAGATTTCAATATCGTCCCAAAATCATTTCATATCTGGAACTTACTCATGTCATTCTTACCATTAATGAAACATAACTAGACTCATATCTCATGAATTTTGAATAAGAACTTGTACCACTCACAACATGATTATATCATTCCATGTCATTATCATAAGCTTTAAAATAATCCGTGAAACCATTTGGAATACTAAAGGATATTTGAAAAGCTTTACACAAAAGGGTGAATTATCGATGCCATGTCCCAAACATGGTCTTACACTAGCTCACATATCGAGGCAGATGCTATGTCCAAGACATGGTCCCACACTAGCCCTCGTCTCAATGCCAATGCCATGTCCCAGACATGGTCTTACACTAGCGTACACATCAATGCTGATGCCATGTCCCAGACATGGTCTTACACTAGCTCTTATAATGTGGCGGATGCAATGTCCCAGACATGGTCTTACACTGGCACTCATAATGTGGCCAATGCCATGTCCCAGACATGGTCTTACACTATCGCACATATCAATGCCGATGCCATGTTCCAGACATGGTCCTACACTGGCACACATATCACCCAAATGTCATGGCAAGGATACCCAATTTATTCCTAGGCTCAACTGGGAATTTACCACATTAATTTCATCACGCATTATTCATAATCATGTTCAAACATATTATGGAAATCAATCATTCAACACATATTAGCGATAAAGTTAACTTACTTACGTACAACTTACCTTGGTATACAAAAAGTGGACGACTAATTGGCTTACGTCTACTTGCTTGGCCTTCCCCCGGTCTAGCTTTGAATTTCGTATTTCTTGATCTAAAATGATAAAAGTTCACTAATTTAATCATCATATTAATCAATGCATTTCCTAATTCATATTTTGTCAAAATGATAATTTTGCCCCTAGACTTTCACAAAATTACTATTTTACCCCTAGGCTCGTAAATTGATTTTTATCAAATTTTCTCACTGCCCAAGCCTAGCTGAATTCTTTTTATACTAGAAGCAGCCTACAGTTCCCTTTATTTCACACATTTACCACATAATTTATAACTTATTCAAAATGGTCATTAGTTAGGGTTTCCATGAAAACTACATCAAAAAAGTTTTTTATTTAACAATCAAGATTCATTTTCTTCCATAAAAATTCAGAAAACAACATGAATACTCCCATGGAAAAACCTTAGACCCTTAACCATTTTGGAAAATAGTCCCCTCATTAGTTAGCTTATGCTACAAGGGTCCCAAAAGTACAAAAATTATCAAGAAAAGTCATCAAAATCACTTACTTATGTGAGAACTTAATGGCTGAAAATATCAAGCTCTCAAGACCCCTTCCTTGCTAAAAATTTTGATGGAGAAGGGAAGAAGAGAAAAAAGATGATAACTTTTCCTTATTTTATTCTAGTCAAATTGGTCACCAAATATCAACTAATTTTAACCTTTTTGATTTTCTTGTCCCTACGGCCAACCATGCCATTAATAAAGGCCTATTTGCTCTTTAAAGACCCTTAATTTTGGTTATTTAGCTATGTGACACCTTTAGCTAATGAAATAAAACTGTTTTCCCTTATGCGATTTTGTCATTTTTCGTAATTGAGCATACAGTCGTTAAAATTATTTCACCAAAATTTTCATGCACTCATATAAACATGCTATAACACATAAAATAATATAAAAAAATAATTTATCCAACCTCGGGTTAGTGGTTCCAAAACCACTGTTCCGGCTAGACCCAAAATTGGGTTGTTACAATTTTTCCCTTAGGGATTTTCGTCCCTGAAAATCTTACTGTTAAAAAGGTTTAGGTATTGGTCTCTCATAATTTCCTCAGTCTCCCATGTGGCCTTTTTAACCCCATGTCGATGCCATAGTACTTCAATGAGTGCTATACTTTTATTTCTCAATTGCTTGACCTCTCGAGCTAAGATCTTAACTGGCTCTTCGCCATAAGTCATGTCTAATCGAATCTCAACCTCTGTTGGAGAAAGAACGTGCGGAGGGTCAGAACGGTAACGGCGTAACATCGACACATGGAAAGCATTATGGATCTTCTCTAAATTGGATGGCAAAGCTAGTTGATAAGCTATCGGTCCAATTCTCTCTGTCACCTCATAAGGTCCAATAAAACGTAGACTTAATTTTCCTTTCTTACCGAATCTGAGGACTTTCTTCCACGGGGACACTTTCAAAAACACATTATCACCCATTTGAAACTCAATTTCTTTTCATTTCAAATCTGAAGTGGCCTTCAAAAAATCACGAATTACCTTAACTTTTTCTTCGGTCTCTTTAACTAAGTCGACCCCATGAATTTGACTTTCTCTGAGTTCAGTCCAAAACAAGGGCGTTTGGCACTTATGCCCATATAAAGCCTCATAAGGTGACATTTTCAAACTTGACTAATAGCTATTTTTGTAGGCGAACTCTACCAGCGGTAAATACTTTTCTTACTGCCTTGGAATTCAAGGACACAACAGCGCAACATGTCCTCAAGAATCTGAATTACTCTCTTCGATTGGCCGTCGATTTGCGGATGGAAAGCCGTGCTAAAATTCAACTTTGTTCCCAAAGCTTCTTGTAACTTTTCCAAAATCGCGAAGTAAACCTCAGATCCCTATCCAAAATAATCGACAATGGCACTCCATGAAGTCTCACAATCTCAGAAATATATAACTCGGCCAGCATATAGAGTGAGTAGCCGGTACGCACCGGAACAAAGTGAGCTGATATCGTTAGTCGATCAACTATGACCCAAGCAACATCTTTCTTTTTGGGTGACAACGACAATCCCATCACAAAATCCATGGTAATTCGATCCCATTTCCATTCGGGAACCATCACAGGCTGAAGTAAACCCCAAGGTACTTGGTGCTCAGCTTTCACTTGATGACAAATTAAACATTTTGACACAAACTCTAAGATGTCTCTTTTCATGCCCGACCACTAATACAATCTCTTCAAGTCATTATATATCTTAGTACTACCCAGATGGATTGACATACAAATACTATGTGCCTCATGAAGAATTTTCCCAATAAACTCATCATCTCTAGGTACACAGACCCTATCTCAGAATATCAAACAACCCTCGGTACTAATTCAAAAATCTGATTCGTTAACTGTCTCACACTGAATCATCTTAGCTTGCAAATCTTTATCACTCTTCTAAGCTTTAAAAATCTCTTGAAGAAACATAGGTCTAGCTTTCAACTCTGCTAGAATCGAACCATCCTCGATTACAGACAACTGAGTATTCATAGCTCTCAAGGCAAACAATGACTTCCTACTTAATGCATCTGAGACCACGTTTGCCTTTCCTGGATGATAGTCAATTACCAACTCGTAATCTTTTATCAACTCTATCCATCTTTATTGGTGAAGGTTCAATTCCTTTTGAGTCATCAAATACTTTAGACTTTTGTGGTCGGGGAATATTTGGCATCTCTCGCCATATAGATGGTGTCTCCAAATCTTCAGTGCAAACACTATGGTGGCTAACTCTATGTCGTGAGTCGGATATTTTTTCTCACGCGGCTTCAGTTGTCTCGAGGTATACGCTATCACCTTACCTTCTTGCATAAGCATGCATCCTAATCCATTCAAGGATGCATCGCTATACACTACGAATTCTTTTCCCGGTTCTGGTTGCACTAGGACTGGTGCTTCAGTCAATAGTGCTTTCAGTTTTTCAAAACTCTGCTGGCACTTCTCTATTCATTCAAACTTGACATCTTTCTGTAGTAACCTCGTCATCAGAGTAGCAATCATGGAGAATCCTCTAACTCAACAATAGCTGAGATCTTACTAGGTCAACTCTAATTCCATCATCCGATAAGATGTGTCCCAAGATTCCAACCTCTCGGAGCCAAAACTCACTTTTACTAAACTTGGCATATAACTGCTTATCTTTTAATGTATTCAAAACGGATCTTAAATGCTCTGTGTGTTTACTCTCATCACGAGAATAAATTAATATATCGTCGATAAAAACAACCACAAACTTATCCAAGTACAGCAAAAAAATATGATTCATCAAGTCCATAAACACGGCAGGGGTGTTTGTTAAGCCAAAGGGCATGACAAGGAACTCATAGTGCCTGTATCTCATCCGAAACGTGTTTTCGGCACATCTTGTTCCTTAACTCTTAGCTTGTAATAGCTGGATCTCAAGTCTATCTTAAAAAACACCGTTCGTCAATCCTTGGCAAGGGATACTTGTTCTTCACCGTCACCTTGTTGAGCTGTCTATAGTCTATACATAACCTCATCGATCCGTCTTTCTTTTTCACAAAAAGTACCAGAGCACCTCACGGCGAATAGCTCGGTCTCGCAAAACCTTTGTCTGTTAATTCTTGTAACTGTTCTTTTAACTCCTTTAACTCTATTGGAGCCATCCTATACGGAGCAATCAAGATAGGTGCCGTCCCAAGACTAACTCGATACCAAACTCAACTTCTCTAGTTGGAGGTAATCCAGGCATTTTTTTTGGAAACACATCTGGGTACCACATACCTCTAGTATTGACTCAACCTTTACTCCCGACTTGGGTATTCAAAAAAAATGCAAGATAGGACTCATACCCTTTTCTCATGTATTCCTCAGAAGTCATAGAAGAAATCAGTATAGGTAAATTGTCCGATTCACCTGATTCAACCCGCATAATATCCCCATTTTCACATTTCAATTCAATAAATTTACTACCACAATTTACTAACACATTATGAATAGTCAGCCAATCCATGCCAAGAATTAGGTCAAATTCATCACATGGTAGTAGCATGAGGTTAGCCGGAAAACAGTGGCCCCTAACCATTAAAGGACAGTTTCTACACAATTTGTCAACTATTACATGTTTGCCTAACGGGTTGGACACTTTTACCACAAATTCAATAGACTCCACTAGCATATTCATACTAGGTACCAATTTCATGCAAAAATAAGAGTGGGTAGATCCCGGGTCTATCAAAGCAACTGCAGATATATCATAGATAGAAAAGGTACCCGTAATCACATTGGGAGACGTGGCATCTTTGCGGGTGCGAATGACGTATGTCCTTGCAGGCGCTCTGCCCTCGGACCTCACAGTAGAATCTCTAGGCATACCTCTGCTGCCAAACCCACTCCCAGGGTTCTTTTGTGGTCTACCCTTCGAGGGAGCATTACTCTCTCTCACATCTTCCTTTATGTCTTTGTCCTCCATCTCAGGACAGTTTCGAATAAAGTGGTCTAGTGAACCACACTTGAAGCAGCCTCTATCATTACCTCAGCACTCACTGAAGTGTCGCCTACCACACTGCGAACACTCCGGTCTATTCGGTCGAGCACTACCAATGCTCGCAATGGAAGTGGTCTGAGCTTTAGACGCCGCATATTGCTTATTCTTGTTTCTGCTCGAGAATCCTGTCGACGTATTTGTTCGAGTAGGAAACTCCCTCGATTTCTTGGATGAGGTCTAAAATGATCTTCCCATTTGTCTTTTCTTTGAGTCACGTGGCACAATATCAGCTCTCCTCTTCTCTTCTGCCAATTCTTTGGCCTTACACGCTCTCCCAACAAGTACTACAAATTCTCTTAACTCCAAAATACCAACCAACAATCTGATGTCTTAGTTTAAACAATCCTCAAACCTCTTGTACATAGTGGCTATATGCACTCCCTAGCGTATTTACTGAGTCTCACGAACTCACACTCATACTCTGTTACCGTCTTCGACCTTGCTTCAATTTTAGAAATTCTTTCCTCTTCTGGTCTATAAACCTCTGACTAATATACTTCTTTCGAAATTCTTTCTAGAAAAACTCCCATGTAATCCTTTCCCTTGGTACAACCGATACAAGGGTGTTCCACCATTGGTAGGCCGAGTCTTGCAGGAGCGACACAATACACTTCATGCACTCCTCAAGGGTGCAAGACAATTCATCGAATACCCTAATGGTATTTTCCAACCAGAATTCTGCTCTTTCTGGGTCATCATCAATTTTAGCCCGAAATTTCACGGCCCCGTGCTTACAAATTCTATCTACTAGAGGTTTTTCTCTCCTAACCAGTTCTACTCTTTGGGGACTCATATGGGTAGGCTGAGGAATCGGAAGAGGTGAGGCAGGTGGAGTGTTCGGATTCGCATGAACAAATTCTGAATACCAGGCATCCATCATATGGAGGTAGGCTTCTTTAGCCTCTCCGACCTGACTCATTGTCACTGGCCCACTCTCTACTAACGCGGTCTCTTCAGCGGGAGCTGGCACGTTACTCTCTACATCGTCCGCCATTGCTCCTTTAGGATCCATTTACTAAATGAAAATACAATTTAAATTTGGCAGGAGTCGTCACACTATCACAATATATTTATGGCATGTGCAGCTAGAATCATACTCAAGTTAGGTTAGTCCGAGAATTAACTAAGCCATAGCTCTGATACCATTAAATGTAACACCCTTTACCCGAGTTCAATGCTGAAACAGGATACGAGGTGTTACTGTACTTAAACACATGCTTACAAACATTTTCGTGCCATAAATTTCCATCCAAATTAAAACTTTTTGAAAACCGAACATAAAAGCCCTAATGAGCCCAAGAGGACCAAAACACGCTTCAAAAAAGATTTGGGACTTAACTGAGTACTTTGGAAAACTTTGAAAAATTTCAAGTTAAACATGGCACATGCCTGTGTGGAAAAGTGACACGCCCGTGTGTTGTCTTAACATGATCGTGCTGAAGGCCCGTGTAGCTCACACGGCCATGGGCATATCTAGACACGCCCGTGCCCCTAACCCGTGTAGATTTATTTTTCCATTCGAACCTACAGGGGTTTTCACACGGCCTGGAACACGCCCGTGTCTATGGCCTGTGTCCCTCACACGGCCATGACACGCCCGTGTCTCAGCCCATGTACAAAAACCTTAACATTCTGTTTCTGACGTCATCAACCAATTAAGGGCACATGGCCAAGGCACACGCCCATGTGCTAGGCCGTGTCCTCCACACGACTGAGACACATGGGCGTGTCTTTGTCCGTGTGTTTACTACCATGCATACTGGCTTGAAAAATTGAGGTGCAGGGGACACACGGCCGACCTACACGCCCGTGGGGCAGACCATGTGTCACACACAGTCTAGACACACGCTTGTGTGTCTAACCGTATGAACAAAAACAAGGCTATTTACCAAGCCTTTTTGCCATCCTTATTTGCACCAACCTACACAATATCAACCAAAACCAATCTAAGCATAACACATATAACCAAAACAACCATAACCATAAGAAATCTATATCAAATGCATTTAATAATAATCAATATTAGCCAACATTAATGGCCTATACAAAATGAATATCACATCCATCATATGAGCCAACTCTTGTGGCTAAACTAACAAGACACTAAACAAAAGATTCAAGTCCCTATACATGCCAAAATAAAAAATATTAAACTAGCTATACCAATGCTTTAGGTGATAGTCTAATTGATGCCTCTGACATCTCTTGATCCCTGATACTAGCTTAGAGACACTATAAGAAAATGGAAAGGAGAGGGAGTAAGCATAAAACTTAGTAAGTTACATATAAATAAGTAACAACATTTGCCATACATATTATAAATCAATACGTTCTTGAGTGAACGTGGTTAGATATCACTACATGCTTATATATCACAAGTATAAACCAAAGATTTCAATATCGTCCCAAAATAATTTCATAGCTGGAACTTACTCATGTCCTTCTTACCATCAATGAAACATAACTAGACTCATATCTCATGAATTTTGAATAAGAACCTGTACCACTCACAACATGATTATATCATTCCATGTCATTATCATAAGCTTTAAAATAATCCGTGAAACCATTTGGAATACTAAAGGATATTTGACAAGCTTTACACAAAAGGGTGAATTATCGATGCCATGTTCCAAACATGGTCATACACTCGCTCACATGTCGAGGCAGATGCCATGTCCCAGACATGGTCCTACACTAGCTCTCGTCTCAATGCCATGCCATGTCCCAGACATGGTCTTACACTAGCTTTCATAATATGGCCGATGCCATGTCCCAGACATGGTCTTACATTGGCACACATATCACCCAAATGTCATGGCATGGATATCCAATTCATTCTTAGGCTCAACCGGGAATTTACCACATTAATTTCATCACGCATTATTCATAATCATGTTCAAACATATTATGCAAATCATTCATTCAACACATATTAGCGATAAAGTTGACTTACTTACGTACAACTTACCTTGGTATACAAAAAGTGGACGACTAATTGGCTTACGTCTACTTGCTTGGCCTTCCCCCGGTCTAGGTTCGGATTTCGTATTTCTTGATCTAAAATGATAAAAATTCACTATTTAATCATCATATTTATCAATGCATTTCCTAATTCATATTTTGGCAAAATGACCATTTTGCCCCGAGACTTTCACAAAATTAGTATTTTTCCCCTAGGCTCGTAAATTGATTTTTGTCAAAATTTTACACTACCCAAGCCTAGCCAAATTATTTTTATAATAGAAGCAGCCCACAATTCCCATTATTTCACACATTTACCACATAATTTATTACTTATGCAAAATGGTCCTTAGTTAGGGTTTCCATGAAAACTACTTCACAAAAGTTGTTTGTTTCACAATCAAGATTCATTTTCTTCCATAAAAATTTAGGAAACAACATGAATACTCTCATGGAAAAACCTTAGACCCTCAACCATTTTGCAAAATAGTCCCCTCATTAGTTAGCTTATGCTACAAGGGTCCTAAAAGTACAAAAATTATCAAGAAAAGTCATCAAAATCACTTACTTATAGGAGAACTTAATGGCTGAAAATTTCAAGCTTTCAAGATCCCTTCCTTGCTAAAAATTTCATTGGAGAAGAGAAGAAAAGAAAAAAGATGATAGCTTTTCATTATTTTATTTTATTCTAGTTAAATTAGTCACCAAATTTCACCTAATTTTGACCTTTTTGATTTTCTTGTCCCTATGGCCGGCCATGCCATTAATAAAGGCCTATTTTCTATTTAAAGAACCTTAATTTTGGTTCTTTAGCTATTTGACACCTTTAGCTAATGAAATAAAACTTTTGTTCCTTATGCGATTTAGTCCTTTTTCGCAATTGAGCATGCAATCGCTAAAATTATTTCAACAAAATTTTCATGCACTCATATAAACATGCTATAACACATAAAATAATATAAAAATAATTTCTCTAACCTTGGGTTAGTGGTTCCGAAACCACTGTTTCAACTAGGCCTAAAATCGGGGTGTTACAGATAGCCACAAAGGAATCCTTTTAGCAGAGATTGCCATAAAGGCTTCCTTATAACAGAGATGATCATAAAGGCTTCATTATAACAAATATTTCCACAAAGGCTCACTTATATGGAAACTAGTGTTTTTGATGATAGGGAATTGCATAAGCTCACAGTCTTGAGGTTTGCCTTTCATCGCTAGTACTCACCTAAACGTCCTTTAAATATTCTATATAATGCCATGGCCCAACCATGGTCTTACACTATATGGTCTTCAGAGTGCCATAAACTTTTCCTTATTAGAGATTCATGTTTTTAGTCCTAATGGACCCTTTTAGACGACTTTAGAGATAGACACAGACACTTTATGTAGACTCATACTTGACAAATTCATTTACAATTGACTGGCTCATAATAGAATCTTTCACAATAGACCTATTCATGTCATCAAAATACACATATACACATATTACACATTATCCTCAAAGGTCATATCCATTTTCCATACGAATCATTCATGAAAGTTCATCAGACATACATTTCACATAGAATTATCACATCATGCAAATCTCAACTTATTTACCAAAGGGTTCTAACATGCATAATACATTTGCCGAAGTCGGCTTAGAGGCTCACCTCATAACTTAGATGGTTGTCAAACTTTAGACCTAATCCTTCAATGTGACAATAGCAGCTTGAGTTCAAGATCTTCCATTCAACCAGATGCTATGGTTTTCTCGTCTCGTCAAACAGAGGCACCTTGCTAGAATCTATTCAGACAACCTTTTACCTCTACTTTAACTCAGATATATCACGAAGCATTATTTCTTAAAGTATACTCATAGATATGTGTTACCTTAGTAGACAGAGTCATGAAAATGTGCCTTGATGGGAGGGAGTTTGCTAGCAGAAAACCAGAGTTCAAGACTTGTCTTTTTGGGAGGCATCCCCTTTCTGCTTAGCCCTTCTGTCCTTAAGAAGGGAGACAACCCTCCTTAACTTAACTTAAGTGTCCTTTTAACGTAACTTAAGTTTTCATGGGGACTTGATAAACGGCATGTTAAAACTAAGTGGCTTATCCAAATTTGTCACGCCTAAGAAACTTACCTGATACTCTTTCAGCCTTTTACCTTTTGGTTCACATTTTGTTACTTTTCAACTAGCTTTTTTAACAAACCAACTGGTATGGGACCACTGACTGCCTCTAGACATACTAATGTCTAAAGTGTGAATATTGCAGTAAAGGATATAGATATATGAGGCATTATTCGCAAGTATACCGGCCCAACTATAATATAGTTACAATAGAGTAGGTGACTACTCCGAGGATCATACCCAAGGGAGGCGAGTGCTAGATCAATTTTAACCTAAACATTGAAAGATCTAATTTGTACTTTAATTTAGTTATAGTATGAAAATAAAAAAGAGGAGTTTTTTAAGATTATTTTATAATAATAAAATAACATAAAGAAATAAGATTCAAGAGATCAAAGAATAGAATAAATCAAATATGATCATGGGTGATTAGCTCCCTTTGGTAACCCTGATCAACTATCACTTTGAGTTCCTCGTCAATCAACTTTTTGCTATCCCAGTAGGATCTTTCGATCTTCCACTCAAATAATGAGTCAACAAGGACTACTTATCTTTTGACCACACGGTTTAGACCATTTTAAGGTGAAGGTGTTCACAGATAGGCCATACCAAATTTGGGTTAATTCCTACCTTGATGACTTCCTAGGGTTGTTAGACTTAGGGTTTAGGTTCTTCCTTTCCTAAATAGCTGATTTGTTAAGTAACCTTATAAAATAGTTTATAGATAATGCTTCCACTCGCTAATCCCCCATAGAAGGATTTGTTTCTCATGATTTTCATAAACAATATGGAATTTATGTAAAGAGAAAACATGATAAATGAATTGTAGTGTAAAGTTTAAGAAAACATTTGATTTGTATTAAGAATGAAGTGAATCCACAAGTTTGATTGTCTCCACAAATTAGATATCTCGAATAAACAAGAAAAACTTGAAAATAAATCTAAACCTAAGAATAAAGAAAAGCTAAACTAAATTTAAAAGAAAAATTCTAAACTATGTAATTGGTATCTATAACATGTAACAAATGAGCCTATTTATAGATTTTAGGTGGCTGTCGTCCTTAACCCTAGGTTAACTGACGTTTTTGAGCTTTAATTTTGATTTTGCAGATGAAAATGCCCCCTGAATCGTGTTTAATTCTCGTCTAGAGTTGATGTCGGACACACCAGGACCTATGTCGTGACATAGGAGTCAACATACTCTTCTTGGGATATCTTCAGGGGTATGTTGCAACACCCTTAGGCTATGTCGCGACACCGAAGACAGTCTCATGATTTCTCTATTCTACTTCTTATGTTGCGATATTAAGTATTCTGTATTGTGACATAGTGACCAGTATCGGTTTAGTACGCGTTCTGATGGTGTCCTACACACTTACAAAGGTTATTAGCTCACACTTAGGCCTCATTCTGCCTCTAAGGTCAATAAAAGACTCAATTTGCACATTTTATTAACTTAATTAAAACTTACAAAAACATAACTAAAACCTAATGGAAATGCTTGCTTTCAAGCTCCTAAAGTGTGGAAATTAGTTTAATCTGTTACACTAAATTACGACAGATCAAACTCCCTTACACTTAAGTTTTTACTTATCCTTAAGCAACATAAACAAAAACAAGAAATAGAAATGACGCCCCTTAAGCAAATATCATACCACTATTGACTTTGGAGCACATGAGTAGGTATTTCATCTCCACGAACAACTTTAGCATGATGAATAATTGACTTACCACTTTTGACCACACATATCTATGTTTCGTATATTAAAAAGTATACAAAAATTAAGGGTCTCACCTATAGGGATACATAAACAAATCATACAAGTAATTTGATTATCTGACCAAAATACAAAAAGTCGGTTATATGATTGTTTAATATAATGTCTATTCATGCATAAGGATATTTAGGTCACATAGGACTTTTCGACTTGTAACGTTTTGGGTCTTAGGACAAGTATGGGAATAAAAAATAGTAAGCATCAAAAGGGTTACAAACACATAAATAGTTTAGCACATCCTATCGATCCCTATTCTTCCCCCTTAGTGACCCTTGCTGTAACATCTCGATTTAGGGTCTATTTGGAACAGTGGTTTCGAGACAACAAATACGATATAAGAAAATTTATTTTTATTATATTTTAATAGTCTAAAATTTCATAAAATTATTTTGGGAAGCGTCAGTCAGCCTTAAGGTATGAAATCGACATTCAATTTAGTCAAAAGGACTAAATCGTAAAAAGTGCAAAAGTTGAGTTCTACATGCTAGAGGTGTTCAATTGTTATGAAATTTTAAATTGGAGGTCCTTATATGGTAATTATACCATTTGTTAAGTTGGTGGACAAAAATGGACATGGTTAGGCATGTTTCCAAAGTTTTTCATTAAGGGCATTTTGGTCATTTAGTTATTAAAATGAATAAAAAACAAAAATAAAAGCCAAAAATTTGTCCATCTTCCTCCTTTTCTGAAATTAGCAAGAGGAAGCCATGTATAGGGTTTTTGAAGCCATTGTAAGTCCGTTCTAGCCCTGTTTTTAATGATTTTCGCGTGTTTGAAATCCTTGTAACACGATCTATCTATTTCTACCATTAATTTGAGACATGATGAAGGTATAGGTTTTGAACCATGTTAGAAATTTGTGTATTTTGATGTTTAATGGTAGAGTATGCATGTTTATGGCTAGAGAAATGACTTTTACTAGGTGATTTTTGGTGAAATCATCCAAAAGGACTAAATTGTAAAAGTTATAAAATATGTAGTAAAAGTGTGTTTGAGTGGAAATTGTGGGCTGCTATAGTTATGAAAATGATTCGGCTAGGCTTGTATGTTAAGGAAATTGAAAAAATTTCATTTTACGAGTCTAGGGGAAAAAGTGTAATTATGACAAACTTTAGGGTCAAAAACATAATTTTTCCATAGTATGATTTTTGGGTCACATTAAGTAATGTCACTAATAAGTGGGCTGCATGTGATGTTATAGATAAAAAAATAACGAGATTCGGGCCTAGAACGAGGGAAAACGAGTAATTGACGGTTAGGTCCCTTTTTGCCATTTTGATCTCGAGGTAAGTTCGTATGTAAATAATGATATGTTATGTTGTATTTTAAATATTCTAAATGCTTTGATAATTTATGAAATAAATGATTAATTCTATGGTTGTATTTGATGAAGTTTGAATAAGTGAGAAAAATCCCGTTTGAACCTTAGGAATAGAATATGATACGAGTGACATGTCACTAAGGATATTTGAGATGTATGTGTGATTATGTGATCCGGGTGCTGGTCTCGTACATCTACCAGTGGCTGGGTACTCTGGCATGTGTTGCGGATACCTGACATCTTGTGTGAGCAGCACTGCGTAGTTGCGTCTTGATCGTCATCTTATGTGAGTAGGCCCGAGATTTGCTCGAGAGCCAGAATTTATGAGATATGAAATATGACGTAGCTTTAGCTACATATGTGGCACTTATGTATAAAGACTTTCCATGTATCCATTTAGTATTCTAAGTGTTCAATGGGTATGCCAAAGATGAGAAAGTAAGTGGTTATGTTACGAGATGATACATGTATGTACGTAAAGATTTTAAGTATTGACTTCATGATATTGTGAGTTATGATCATTGTGAAAGTGACTTTGAGATAGCCTTATGATTTTTTATTTATGGACATGATTTATAAATGCATGTAAACATGGTTGATGATTATATGTTAGGCCTTAGAGGCCCAATTGATTGATGAGACAGTAAATGTTGTTCATTTGAATTGTGATTTATCGGTTATGAGTGAAAGGAAATATTCGCCTAATTGTCTACTAAAATGGTTAAGAAAGTATGGAAAGAAAGAGTTTATACAATTTGAAAAATGTTGAGCTATATGCATGAAAACATGAATATACATAAGTAACGTGTACTTTTACTAAGATGTTTAAAATGATTTACTAATCATGAAACATGTTACAATGGAGAAACTATGGCTGCTAGATTGAAAGTCAAGTAATGTTAAATTAATTTGATAAATAAAAAGAGAGTAAACATGTGAATAAGTTATATTACAATCTTGAGATTTATAGCTATTTTATATTAACTTGTGCTTATATTGTCAAGCATAGTTGTAACAGTTCGGTTTTGACCTTAGTCAGAATAGTGGTTTCGGGACCACAAATTTGACTTAGAAAAATATTTTTAATATTAATTTCTGTGTCTATGATATGTAAATTGATATGTGAGAAAGTTTCGTGCGAAATTTTAACTGTTTGTGTGCTTAATTTGCAAAAAGGACCTAATCGCATAAAATGTAAAAGCTGTGTGCTAGATGTTAAAGTACTTAATTGAGTTTGCTTTATATTTGAAAGGTCCTTATGTGGTTATTTGACCATTGGAAGTTTGAATGGACATAAAAGGACATGTGTTAGGTGAAATTATAATAATTTAATAAAGGTTATAATGGTCAAATGTTTAATAAAGTAATATATGTTATAACATAACATGAAACTAGGCATTATATGCCTTGTTTGTACCAAAAATTGAAGAACAAAAAGAAAAGATAAATAATTCTAGGGTTCGGCTAGTTAGAAGCTTAAATCGGGTATGTTTTTGCTTCGGTTTTTGATAATTTCTATGTTTTTGTGATCGTTGCTAAGTGTACTATAAAGCCCATGTCTCAATTTCTGATTTTGTGCTAATTTGAAAATGTGTCATGGATGAATTCATGAGTTTTGTGTTGTTAAATGGTGAAATATGAAAGCTTGATGTTGAGTTTACATGTTTTGTCTTTGGATTTTAGTTGGATTTGAGCAAATTTGGGATAAATTGTGAAAATGTTATTTTGAGGGACTAAAATATGAAATAAATGAAATGCATGGACTTGTTTGAGAGTTAGAAGAATTTGGCTAAACTTGTGTGTATGCAAATTATGTGTATTTTGTGATTTTGTGAAATAGGGACTAAAGAGTCAAAATGTGAAAATGTAAGGACTAGTTTGCAAATTGCCCTAAATATTTGTTTATGGATTGAATTGAATTATTTGATAAATAAAAGGGTTAATTTTGAATACATTTAGATTAAGAAAGGAGGAATTCGAACTTAGATCGAGGAAAGTCGAAGGTTACCGAGTAGATAGTCCAAGTCGACAAATTCCGAGTACGAGGTAAGTTCGTACTTAAAATATGATGTTAAGTAAGTTTTGATGCCTTTATTATACATGGGTTGAATATAATTGAATTGGATAAAATGGGGATGAATCGAAAGTTTTGGCACTAAGTGTGCGATTTAAACTAGCTTTGGCACTAAGTGTGCGATTTAACTAGTTTCGACTACTTGAGGCACTAAGTGTGCAATACCAAATTAGTCTCGGTTATTTGAGATGGCACTAAGTGTGCGGAAATATTTAGCTTCGGCTAACCTTATAGCACTAAGTGTGCTGATGTTAAAATACGAATAACTTATGGATAGCCTCATAACATTCAACATGAGGTAAGTACAAAAGTGAATAAGTACGGGAAGCTTCAGGTATGTATAATTCCTAAGTGGTAGATGATGTTATGTATATGAATCTCTTTGATTTGATATAGTTATATGGGTTGAAACTTTGCAAATACTCATAGGTTATCACTATATGTTCTTTTACTATGAATGTTTTGAGTACGAGCTTACTAAGCTTTTGAAAGCTTACTCTGTGTGATTACTATCTGTTTTACAATTATCGTAGCTACTGAAGGCTCGGGGATAGTCGAGGATCGTCACCACACTATCGATCTCATTTTGGTACTTTTGAAAATGTAAATATTTGAAGTATGGCATGTATAGGCTAGTAGTTGTGAAGTATGTTTTGTGATGTATATAGTTAGCCATGAGATTTGGCTAATTTGTGTTTGAAATCATATTTGATAATGGCTTATTATATGTGATGTTAATTTGCAATTATGGCATGTCTTAATCGGATAAAGGAGAAGGTAAGGTTTATAAGTATGTAAATGATTGATAATATTATGGCGTGAATGATGTATATTTTAACATAAAGAATGGTTGAATAGGTTGTACATATATGCTTGATTCCTTGTTTGTAGGGTGACCATAATGGGGTGGCAAGTAGGCTTAAACCAAGCCTGCATTGTGCCACACGGTCAAAGGCCACGGGCGTGCTTTGTGGCTGTGTTTGTTAGGCAGTAACCTCTTAAAAATCACACGGCTTTGACATACAGGCATGTCATATGGCCGTGGGCATAAGTCAGTAGCTAGCTAAGTATCACACGGCCATAGAACACGGGTGTGTCTATTGGCCGTGGGTGAAAGTCAGTATGGCTGCTTTGTTTTGGCACGGCTGGTTCACATGGGTTTGTTTGATGCCCATGTAAGGCACACGGCCTGGTCACACGGGCGTGTAACCTTAACAGAATAGAAAAATTTCCTAAGTGTTGAAAGTTTTGAATATGTTCGGTTTAGTTCTGACCTCTCCCTAATGCATGTTTAAGGTCTCATTGACCTAAGAAAGGGACTTATGTTGATATTTGACTATGATGCTATGATGTCTGTGAAATGAATACGAAGTGTTTTGATATGTTTGGTAATGCCGCTTAACCTTAGTTCAGCGATGGATACGTGTTAGGGGTGTTACAATAGTATATGACTAGCATGAGTTGCTCATTATTTCATATGGACTTACTAAGCTTTGAAGCTTACTCTTCCTTTCCCAGCTCTTATAGGTTAAATTAGCTAGCTCAGGTTAGAGACCACCGGAGATGCCATCACACTATCAAGCTATCATGCAAGTATAAGTGAATGTAAGTATTTTAAGTTTATGGCATGTGTAGGGACTTTGTCTTTTGATTAAATTGTGTCATTGTTAATGTGGCCAAATGTGTTGGCCTAGAATGGTTTATGGTCCAATTTTTATAAGGCTATGAGATATGGCTCATATTAATTATGGGGATGTAATCCTATTCATACATGCATGCATGTGCTAAGGTCACTCATGTTGTGGTTAAATTCATATGATCATGGATGTTTGATGATGGAATTGTGACTAAATGGCATAATAACATCTAAGGCATGAATGTATAAAATGGAAGTAAATTGATGTTACATATTGCATATGATTTGGTAAGCTTGGTGTAATACCCCTCACTCGTACCCCACGCCAGGCTAGGATTCGAGGCATTACCAGGACATTACATTTTGAAACGTACCAAATTGGGTCACCAAGTTTTACTCAAATTTTAAGCTTTTCATTCATGAACAACTCGTCCCTTAAATAGGCCTTTGAGGCCTATAACATACTTAGAGGCAGTGCGGGACAAATTCGGGTACATTCGATAAACTTTGGGCTCCTTAGGAAATTTTTTTCCTTATCATAAAGTGTCACACGCTCGTGTAGGTAGGCCGATGGACTCACACGCCCGTGTGACTTGGGGCATGCCCATGCCCTTCAGCCATGGGCAACACTGACTTATCAACATGGCCATGGCACACACCTGTCTTGCCTGCCTGTGGACGACACTGTCTTTTTCACACAACCATGGTGCACGCCCGTGTGGCCTACCCGTGTACAACTTTGAGCTAAAATTTGAAGTGCAGGGGACACACGGCCATAGCACACGCCCATGGGAGGGAACCATGTGTCACACACGGCCTAGACACACGCCCGTGTGTCTAACCATGTGGACTCTAATAGGCTATTTACCAAGTCTTTAGTCACCCCCTTCTACTACTTGTGCTTAGTGGTTACCAAATTCAAAGTAAAACACAATTATACACTTGTAAATAATCTTGATTAAACTAGATGTATGAAAACCTCATATCATTGGTTTCATACATGATAGGTTATTTCCTACTTAGTGTTTATGGGTTCCTATATCACTTTAATTCATCTGAAATTGGCTCGTTCATGTGACTCATTGCCAATTGGTAATGACCCATCACTTGTAAATAAAACCATGCATAAATTCGTAGGTCATAGCCTACTTCAATTAAGCCAATTTTCGTGGCCATATACAAAGAGATAAACATATTCTTACATGCCTTCATTTGGAAAATCAAATGACACATATAACAAAATACTCAAAAATACTATACATGCCATTGAATGAAACAAACAAAGTCTTTATACCAAAGCTTGTCTAGTTGATACTGTGTTGGCTCTCCAATCGTCTTCCAATCCTTTCGAGTCCTCGAGCTCTGTGAGACAGGGAAAAAGAAAGGGGTAAGCATTTACATGCTTAGTAAGCTCGAATAACCGGAAAGTAAACTTATCGAGTAATTAGCATACATCCATATTTAAATCATGAAATAATCAATTATGAAACAATTCCCTATCACATGCACTCAATTAGTGAGTTAGTTATGTAACAAAGCATCATGTAATTTATGTAGATGAGCTCATCATTCATCATCTTATTGACATACAGTGTAACAGCCTGATTTAGGGCCAAAACGGAATAGTGGTTTCGAAACCACGAATACAAGGTTGAAAGAAATTATTTTGATTAAGTTTTAGTGTTTATATTATGATTTCATAATTGTGTGAAAATTTCGTTGCGAAATTTTATCGATTGGGTGTTTAATTTGATATTTAGGACTAAATTGAAATAGGTAAAAAAAATGTGTGTTCTAGTTCATAAAGTACTTGATTGAAATGGGGGTTTTAAGTAGAGGTCCTTAAATGGCAATTAGACCATTATACTTTATATGGACAAAAATTAGGACATGGATGGAATTTTAAGAAAGTTTAGTAGTAAGAGCATTTTGGTCATTTGCATATTAAATGAAATAAAATGGGAAAAATAACACAAAAATGTGTTTATCTTCATTCAAGCTTGGCCGAAACTTACACGTTCTCCATATCTAGGGTTTTTCCCAAGCTTTCAAGCTCAATAGTAAGTTCATTCAAGCCCCGTTTTTAATGTTCTTTACATTTTTGAAATCCTCGTAGCTCGGTCTACCTATTTCTACCATTATTTCGAGCTAGGGTTTATCTTTAAAATTTTCCCCATGAATGATATGCATGTATTTTGATGTTTAATGGTAGAATATGAATGTTTGAAGTTAGGAGAACGATCTTTTCTAAGCGATTTTTAGCGAAAATGAGCAAAACGGCATAATCGATAAAAATACATATTGTTCATAACTATGTGTTAGAGTGAGAATTTGATGTTGTCATAGAAGGGAAAAATGATCAGCATGTCATAAAACATAATAATAAGGGATGAAATTAAATTCCCGAGCCTAGGCGCAAAATCTTAATTTTGTAAAAGTTAGGGGGCAAAAATGTAATTTTTCCATAATGTGACTTTTGGATTGAAATAAATAGTATGAGTGTTAAATGAGCTAAATGTGTTGTTATAGATCAAGAAAGGCGTGGAATCGATCTCGAACGGGGGAAAGAAAAGGTTTTGGACTAAATTGCAAAATTTCTATATTTTGCACCAAGTTAAGTTTGTATGTAAATAATACATTAACTTCATTTACATTTTTATATTTCAGCCTATTATATGTATTTTAGCTAACTTTGAAACATAAATCGACTATTGGAGGAATGGAAATAAGTAATAGAGAGAGAAATCCCGGTTGAACATTCGAAAAGATTGAATAATATTAATGGAGCGTAGCTAGGTCACATGTATGGTGCTGAGTGCACATCATGTGTACAAGAGAGCTACGAGATACTATGTAGTAGCTAGGTCACATGTGTGATACGGGATGTATCCCATGTAGACAAGAGAGCTACGGGAGAGATAAATGTAGCTAGGTCACATGTGTGATTCCAAGTGAAGGACACCATGTAGACAAGAGAGCTACGAGATAAATTGGCTAGGTCACATGGGTGGTACTAAGTGTTCACCATGTGTACAAGAGAGCCTAATTATATGAAATATGATAGTGGGGCAGTGTGCTGAAACCATCAAGTATCGAGGATTGATCTGAATTGTTCAATGGGATAATTTTATGGTGGCATTGTAATCATGGACTTATACTTGTGATGTATGAAATGTGGTGAAAATGAATTGTGATATGTATGCTAAGTGAGGTTAATACAAAGAAAGTGTGAAAGAGTGAATTTGCAATAATACTGTTTTGGACAGTAGCAGTGACGTGATTTTGAAAAATCACCAAAAATAGTATAAATTTAATTAGAGGTTTAATGAGATATGAAATTAAATCTCAATGAGTCTATTTTCATATAAAAGAAACATAGCAAGCAAAGGAACTCTATATTTTGAGATACTTATATTTGTGTGTGACTTGTTCAGATTGACTATGTGATCCCCTATTTTGATTTTGATAAATCATAAAAAATTGTAAAAAAATAATTAAGAAATATATTTTATATGTATAGATTCCTTATTGAGTCTAGTTTTAAATTAAACATGTTTTATGGCTATTTGAATTTTGTACTCGGAGAAATCCAACTCGTAGTGAACAGAGGTCAGATCAGTCAAGCTGTATAACAGGGGAAACTTTAACTAATAAACTGTACTAATTGCCTAGACCAAAAATACTAGAAAACAATTAGTAAGAATTTATATGAGTCTAGTTTCAGGAAAATTTTACGAATTTTAATTTCGAGTTTTGTAACTCGAGTTATGATTTATTTAGTGAACATGACGCAGGAGAGATAGCTCAATCAAAGTGGAGTAAATATTGAAATTAAATGTAGATACACTTGAGTTAATGTGTAAACATATTAGATTCTTTAATTATTATTTATATACTTACTTACTAAGCTATATAAGCTTACTTTCTTTTCTCTCTTTTGTCTTATAGTGTCGTCCGACATTGCTCGGGAGTTAAGGATCGTTGAAGATCTGCCACACTATCAATACTTTTGGGTATTTGAACTAAACATTTCTTTTGAATTATGGCATGTATAGTAGGCTTCGTTATTTTGTTACGTGTCATAATTGCCTAGGTTTAAAATATTGGTTACATTATTTAATAAAATTATTTTGTATAAGCCATTGAAGTTGGCTAATATTGTTCAAGACATATGTTATAATGATACATTATCTATTTGGATGACATATTTCTATTTCGGTTTCGTTTAATGATATATATTATGAGCTGGTAATACCTCGTACCCTGTTTCCATGTGGAACACGGGTAAGGGGCGTTACATACAGCATATTAATCCCATTGAGTTTCTAGGAAATCTTGATGGAATACCCATTATCCGTCAATTCTTACGAATGATCATTTCACATATGTACACTCCTGCGAACCTCACATCTCATGGCAGGATTACCAGTCCAGGCTAAATTCCCCATATCATGAACTCATAAGGTGATGTCGGGATTACCAGTCCAGGCTAAATCCCTTATTTTGACAAACACCCTTAATGAGCTCGGATTTGAATTACATGTGCAGGTTAAATTCAGACCCTAATCGGATTACCCGTCCGGGTTAAATCCATAATGCACACATATTCTTCGGGAGGCTTGATTATTCAAGGAACACCCGTCCGGGTTAGATCCTTTTCATACTTGAGATCACGGATTACCCGTCCAGGCTAAATCCTTACTGCAACACATGCAGGATCTCTTTATACATATCAACGAGGGTTTATCCATCGAATTCCCTTTGTCAACCTCATCCGAGACATTTTTCACATGTTACCATCAAATATGCATTTCTATGATATTTATGCTAATAATAAATGCAATCATCATGCATTCATAAATCATTCAATTATGCATATTAGGGGTTTACTTTAAGTTATCCGAACTTACCTGGTATTCTTTTCGGAGTTGTGTTTCGGTTATTCCGAAACCTTGCGTTTACCTCGATCGACCTCCGAAATTTGTTCCTCGGGGTCTATAACAACAAAATTTAACTCATTAATACACTACAATATACATTTCAAGTTTAATATCTACCCCCGGTCCAAATGACCGTTTTGCCCCTAACCTTTGACATTTTTACGATTTAGTCCCTAGGCTCGTATAATGAAACACATGCACTTTCTATCTTACCCAAGCCTAGCTGAACACTTTTCCTTCTTATGGTAGCCCACATTTTCCATTATTTTCCCATTTCTACCACACATTTACATCTTTTGCAAAATAGTCCCTATAAGGGTTTTTCATGAAAATCAACTAGGAAAAGATGTTTAATACACATTCATCTTTCATATTCCTCCATAATCCATCAAAATACAAGCAATTCATGTATGGGTAAATTTTTAAACATGAACCCTAGCATGAAATAGGGGTAGAAATGGAGAGAGCAAGTTACCGGCATTTCAAAAATACAAAGAGCATGAAAAATTGGGCTTGGGAGCACTTACTATTGAGCTTGGAAAGCTTGAAAACTCTAGCTATGGAAACCCTTGAAGTTTCAACTGGACAAGGAAGAGAATGGGCTGATTTTGGTTCATTTTTTCCATTTTATTTCATTAAAATACCAGATGACCAAAATACCTTTAACCCCTTTCCTTAAAATTCCATCCATGCAAGCCCATTTTTGTCCAAAAACTTAGAATTTGGGAAAATTTATCTCCAAGACCTTCTAATTCATAACCCAAATCAATTTCATACAAATTTATTCTAGAATTCAATTTTTGCAATTTATTCAATTTAGTCCCTAATTTCCAATTGAACACCTTACTCAAAGAATTTCTTCATGAAACTTTAACACATATATATACTCATATTCTAGGCCTTATAATAATCATAAAATAAATATTTTGATGTTAGATTTGTGGTCCCAAAAACACCATTCCGACTAGGTCCTATTTCAGGATATTACATTTCTCCCCCTAGGGACTTTCGTCCTCGAAAGTCTTACAAGAAAATAGATTCGGATAATGACTTCTCACGGTTTCTTCTGGCTGCCATGTAGCCTCTTCTACACCATGTCGATGCCATAAAACTTTTACTACTGCCACATCTTTATTTCTCAACTGTTTAACTTCACGAGCCAATATCTTAACCGATTCCTCTCTATAAGTCATGTTCGGTTGAATTTCAATCTCAGTCGATGAAATTACATGAGAGGGGTCTGATCAGTATCTCCTTAACATGGATACATGGAACACGTCATGAATATTTTCCAGTTCGGGTGGCAACGCCAAACGATAGGCTAACGGTCCAACTCTTTCGGTGATCTCGTATGGTTCGACAAATCGTGGACTCAGTTTACCTTTTTGACCAAATCTCAATACCTTTTTTCGTGGAGATACTTTCAAGAATACTCTATCTCCAACTTGAAACTCAATTTCCTTTCTTTTCAGATTAGCATAAGACTTTTGCCTATCTGATGCCGCTTTTAAACAATCCTGTATCTTTGACTTTTTCTTCAGTTTCTTTAATCAGATCAACTCCATGAATCTGATTTTCCTTGAGTTCTGTCCAGTATAATGGAGTTCGGCACTTATTTCCATACAAGGCCTCATAAGGCGCCATCTTCAAACTTGTTTGGAAACTATTGTTGTAGGAAAATTCTACCAATGGCAGGTATTTTTCCCAGCTACCCTGAAATTCGAGGATGCAACAACGCAACATGTCCTCGAGCATCTGAATCATCTACTCAGACTGGCCATCGATCTGAGGGTGAAAAGCTGTGCTAAAGCTCAACTTTGTACCCAAGGCTTCTTGTAACTTCTTCCAGAATCTCGAAGTGGACCTCGGGTCTCTGTCCGAAATAATCAACATTGGTACTCCCTGTAATCTTACTATCTCAGAAATGTACAAATTGGCCAATCTATCAAGAGAATAATCTATCCTTACCGAGATGAAATGAGCCGAATTTGTCAATTTGTCCACTATAACCCATATGGCATCTTTCTTTTTCGGAGTTAAAGGTAATCCCGACACAAAGTCCATGGTAACTTTGTCCCATTTCCATTCGAGGACCATTACAGGTTGTAACAAACCTGAAGGCACTTGATGTTCAGCTTTAACTTGCTGACATACCAAGCATTTCGATACAAATTTAGAAACATCTCTTTTCATGCTGTTCCACCAGTACATCTTCTTTAAATCGTTGTACATCTTGGTACTTCTCGGGTGAACAGACAGACGACTGTTATGTGCTTCTTGCAAAATCTTCTGAATAAGTTCATTGTCTTTGGGTACACAAACCCTATCTCTAAACATTAAACATCCATAAGGACTAATTCAAAAATCTGACTCAACACTAGACTCACATTGAGCTTTTTTTGCTTGCAAGTCATCATCATTAAGCTGAGCATCATGAATTTCCTGCAGAAATGTTGGCCTAGCCTCCAGCTTGGCCAAACCTGAACCATCATCAAGTAATGTCAAACGAGTATCCATGGCTCTCAAAGCAAACAGGGATTTTCTACTCAATGCATCGGCGACCACATTCGCCTTTCCCGAGTGATAGTCGATAATCAGATCATAATCCTTAATTAATTCTAACCATCATTGCTGTCTCAAATTTAATTCTTTTTGAGTCATCAAATATTTCAAACTCTTGCTGCCCTTGAATATACGACAAGTCTCGCCATACAAATAATGCCTCTAAATTTTCAAGGCAAAAACAATAGCGGCAAGCTCTAGGTCGTGGATTGGATAATTCTTCTCGTGAGGCTTCAATTGCCGTGAAGCATAGGCTATCACCTTGCTATCTTGCATAAGTACACAATCCAATCCATTTAAGGATGCATCATTGTAGACCACAAGCTCTTTTCCCAATTCAGGTAGCACTAAAATAGGAGCTTCGATCAACAATGTCTTTAACTTCTCAAAACTTTGCTGACACATCTCTGTCCATCCAAACATAACGTCTTTCTGTAGCAGCTTCGTCATCGAAATCGTTATCATGGAAAATCCTTTTACAAACCTTCGATAGTAACCGGCTAAGCCCAAAAAGCTTCTAACCTCGATTACATTCTTAGGCGATTTCCATTCAACAATTGCAGAAATCTTACTTAGATCAACTCGGATGCCTTCACCCGAAACTATATGACCCAAAAATCCAACTTCCTGGAGCCAAAACTCACTCTTGCTAAACTTAGCATACAGTTGCTTTTCCTGCAAGGTCTGCAACACAATTTTCAAGTGCTTCGCATGCTCTGTCTCATCTTTAGAATAGATTAAAATGTCGTAAATAAATACGACAAACTTATCCAAATATGGCCGAAAGATCCTATTCATTAGATCCATAAACACAGCCGGTGCATTCGTCAGCCCAAACGGCATAACAAGAAATTCATAATGGCCATACCTCATTCTAAAAGCTGTCTTGGGTACATCCGAGTCTTTAACTCGAAGCTGATAATATCCAGACCTCAAGTCTATCTTGGAGAATACGGTGGCTCCTCTCAACTGGTCAAACAAATCATCGATCCTTGGCAAAGGATACTTATTCTTTATAGTCACCTTGTTGAGTTGCCGATAATCGATACATAACCTCATCGAACTATCTTTATTCTTTACGAACAACACGGGGGCACCCCAAGGTGAAAAACTTGGCCTAGCGAATCCTTTATCCGTCAGCTCTCGCAACTGTGTTTTTAACTACTTCAGCTCGGTAGGTGCCATTCTGTACGGGGCAATAGAAATGGGAGTCGTCCCTGGCACCAATTAAATACCAAAATCTATCTCCCTTTCAGGAGGTAATCCAGGTAATTCCTCCAGAAACACATCTGAGTACTCACATACTATCGGCACGGACTCGATTTTCAACTCTGTTTCCTTAGTGTTCAGTACAAATGCAAGGTAGGCTTCATATCCTTTCCTCATATATCTCTGGGCAACCATTGCTGTGATTACAACCAGTGATAAACCTAATTCTCTTGATTCGACCCGTAGAATCTTACCATCCAGGCATTTTAACTTAATATACTTACTACCACAATTCACTGTTACATCATGAAGGGCTAATGCATACCAAGTATTACATCAAATTCATCAAATGGTAACCGCATAAGGTTATCCGAGAAACAATGACCTTAAATCGTCAAAGGATAATTCTTACAAACTTTATCAACTAGAATTGATCTGCCTAGTGGGTTCGACACTCTAATAATATCTTCCGTGTGTTCAACAGGTATGTTCATACTAGACGCCAATCTCATGCAGATATATGAATGCGTCCACCCTGGGTCAATTAAAGCAACAACACTTATATTAAAAAGAGAGAAAGTACCCGTAATAACATCAGGAGCAGCGACTTCCTCTAGAGCACGTATCGCATACGTTTTTGCCGGGGCTCGAACCTCTGATTTTGCAGCGTATTTAGTCAAGACTCGACTGCCACTAGCACTCCCAGGGTATCTCGGAGGTCTACCTCGTAGAATGGGAGCACTCGACTTCAGAGCTATTTCCACTTCTTTTTTGGCTCGTTCCAGGAAGTCTCTGAGAAAGTGATCAAGATAACCACACCTGAAACACGCGCTGCTCTTCATTAGGCACTCTTTGAAGTGAAATTTGTTACAGCTCTTACGCTTCAGTTTTTGATCATCTACACTCCCCACACTAGTCACCCTTGGGGAGGAAGACTTTTGACCTCGTCGTTTAGAGCTTCTCGATCTACTCAAATATCCCACTGACGAAGTGGAGCGCTCATGCAGGCTTCTGGCTTTCTTCATGGAGAACGAGAGTGTTTTACTGCTAGACCTCTTGCTCGCAACTCGAGCCTCTCTCTTAGCTTGTTTTCTTTCATTATTAAGTTCCTCGGCCTTCTTGGCTTGATCGGCTAATGCAGTAAACTCCCGTATTTCCATGATCCCAATCAACAACTTGATATCCTCATTCAGACCTTCCTCGAAGTGTTTACACATTTTCGATTCAGTTGGACCCATTCAGTTGTGTACTGACTTAGTCGTACGAACTATCTCTCATATTCTACTACAGTCTTCTTCCCTTGTTTGAGTTCCAGGAACTCCTTTCGCTTCGAGTCCAAAAACCGTTGGTTGATATATTTCTTCCTAAACTCTGCTTGGAAGAAATCCCAAGTAATATTTTCTTTCGGCACTACCGAGGATACGATCTTCCAGCAATTGTATGCAGTGTCCTTCAAAAGGGACACATCATACTTCAAACATTCCTCAGGTGTGCATGACAAATCATCTTGCACCCGTGTAGTATTTTCGAGCCAGAATTCGTCTCTTTCAGCGTCATCATCAACTTTAGCTCTGAATTCCTCAACCCCATACTTTCTAAGCTTATCTACAGGGGCTTTACCGATTCTCACCGGTGCCATACCTCGTGGCACATCCTCATCAAGTTGGTTAGGGGCAGGGGAGGTCTTGGTATATTGGGGCGATTTCTCAAATAATCCTCAAACCATTCATCCATCATATCAACGAAGGTAGCTCGGGCCTCTTCTTGGCCTTTTGACATCAGCCTTCTACTACTACTAGATACAGCTCGCTGTACGGAAGCTGGAGCATGGCTCTCGGCTCCCTCGGACTCATCTTGTGCTTGATTAGAAGACATTCACTATATTCAAAACAGTTTAAACAATTAGGAGACGTCACACTATCAACATTCGAATAATGGCATGTATAGCGAACTTTAAGATCCTCTACGGTAGTCCTAGAATCGACTAAACCGTAGCTCTGATACCAATAAATGTAACACCCCTCACCCGTATCCGACGCTAGGATAGGGTTTGAGGCATTACCAAGACTTTACATTTTGAAACGTACCAAATTGGGTTACCAAGTTTTACTCAAATTTTAAGCTTTTCATTCATGAACAACTCATCCCTTATATAGGCCTTCGAGGCCTATAACATACTTAGAGGCAGTGTGGGACAAATTCGGGTACGTTTGATAAACCTTTGGCTCTTTAGGAATTTTTTTTCCTTATCATAAAGTGTCACACGCCCGTGTAGATGGGCCGTGTGGAGTCACACGCCCGTGTGACTTGGGGCATGCCCATGCCCTTCAGCCGTGGGCAACACTGACTTATCAACGTGGCCATGGAACACACCCGTGCTGCCTGCCTGTGGACGACACTGTCTTTTTAACAATGCCATGGTGCACGCCTGTGTGGCCTACCCGTATACAACTTTGAGCTAAAATTTTAAGTGTAGGGGACACACGACCATAGCACACGCCCATAGGAGGGAACCGTGTGTCACACATGCCTAGACACACACTCGTGTGTCTAACCATGTGGACTCTAATAGGCTATTTACCAAGCCTTTAGTCACTCCTTTCTACTACTTGTGCTTAGTGGTTACCAAATTCAAAGTAAAACACAATTATACACTTGTAAATAATCTTGATTAAACTAGATGTATGGAAACCTCATATAATTTCTTTCATACATGATAGGTTATTTCCCAGTTAGTGTTTATGGGTTTCTATGTCACTTTAATTCATCTGAAATTGGCTCGTTCATGTGACTCATTGCCAATTGGTAACGACCCATCACTTGTAAATAAAACCATGCATAAATTCGTAGGTCATAGCTTACTTCAATTAAGCAAATTTTTGTGGTCATATACAAAGAGATAAACATATTCTTACATGCCTTCATTTGGAAAATCAAATGAAACATATAACAAAATACTAAAAAATGCTATACATGCCATTGAACGAAACAAACAAAGTCTTTATACCAAAGCTTGTCTAGTTGATAGTGTGTTGGCTCTCCAATCGTCTTCTAATCCTTTTGAGTCCTCGAGCTCTGTGAGATAGGGAAAAAGAGAGGGGTAAGCATTTACATGCTTAGTAAGCTCGAATAACCGGAAAGTAAACTTACCGAGTAATTAGTATCCATCCATATTTAGATCATGAAATCATCAATTATGAAATGATTCCCTATCACATGCACTCAATTAATGAGTTAGTTACGTAACAAAGCATCATGTAATTTATGTAGATGAGCTCATCATTCATCATATTATTGACATACATCATATTAATCCCATTGAGTTTCTAGGAAATCTCGACGGAATACCCATTATCTGTCAATTCTTACGAATGATCATTTCACATATATGCACTCCCGCGAACCTCACATCTCATGGCAGGATTACCAGTCTAGGCTAAATCCCCCATATCATGAACTCATAAGGTGATGTCGGGATTTCCAGTCTAGGCTAAATCCCTTATAACGACAAATACCCTTAATGAGCTCGGATTTGAATTACCAGTCCAGGTTAAATTCAGACCCTAATCAGATTACTCATCCGGGTTAAATCCATAATGCACACATATTCTTCGGGAGGCTTGATCATTCAAGGAACACCTGTCCGGGTTAGATCCTTTTCATACTTGAGATCACGGATTACCCGTTCGGGCTAAATCCTTACTGCAACACATGCGGGATCTCTTTATACATATCAATGAGGGTTTATCCATCGAATTCCCTTTGTCAACCTCATCTGAGACATTTTTCACATGTTACCATCAAATATGCATTTCTATGATATTTCATGCTAATAATAAATGCAATCATCATGCATTCATAAATCATTCAATTATGCATATTAGGGGTTTACTTTAAGTTATCCGAACTTACCTGGTATTCTTTTCGGAGTTGTGTTTCGGTTATTTCGAAACCTTGCGTTTACCTCGATCGACCTCCGAAATTTGTTCCTCGGGGTCTATAACAACAAAATTTAATTCATTAATACACTACATTATACATTTCAAGTTTAATATCTACCCCGGTCCAAATGACCGTTTTGCCCCTAACCTTTGACATTTTTACGATTTAGTCCCTAGGCTCGTATAATGAAACACATGCACTTTCTATCTTACCCAAGCCTAGCTGAACACTTTTCCTTCTTATGGTAGCCCACATTTTCCATTATTTTCTTATTTCTACCACACATTTACATCTTTTGCAAAATAGTCCCTATAAGGGTTTTTCATAAAAATCAACTAGGAAAAGATGTTTAATACACATTCATCTTTCATATTCCTCCATAATCCATCAAAATACAAGCAACTCATACATGGGTAAATTTTTAAACATGAACCCTAGCATGAAATATGGGTAGAAATGGAGAGAGCAAGCTACCAGGATTTCAAAAATACAAAGAGCATGAAAAATAGGGCTTGAGAGCACTTACTGTTGAGATTGGAAAGCTTGAAAACCCTAGCTATGGAAACCCTTGAAGTTTCGGCTGGACAAGGAAGAGAATGGGCTGATTTTGGTTCATTTTTTCCATTTTATTTCATTAAAATACCAGATGACCAAAATGCCCTTAAGCCCTTTCCTTAAAATTCCATCCATGCAAGCCCATTTTTGTCCAAAAACTTAGAATTTGGGCAAATTTCTCTCCAAGACCTTCTAATTCATAACCCAAAGCAATTTTATACAAATTGCTTCTAGAATTCAAGTTTTGAAATTTATTCAATTTAGTCCCTAATTTCCAATTGAACACCTTACTCAAAGAACATCTTCACGAAACTTTAACACTTGCATATACTCATATTCTAGGCCTCATAATAATCATAAAATAAATATTTTGATGTCAGATTTGTGGTCCCGAAAACACCATTCAGACTAAGCCCTATTTCAGGATGTTACACTTGGTCTAAATAAAATATGAAGTTTTAAGCAAGTATAAATTGATAAGAAGTTGACATGTATGAGCCATTTTTATGAATGTGTAAGCGCTCATTTATGCCATGTAGGATGTCATTGAGATGTGCAAATGTACATGTGTTATTGAGGGCGAAAAAAGGCTTGGAAAATGGCCTCAAAGTTGTCTACACAGATGGGCATGTGTCTAGGCCGTGTGTGACACACGGTCTGCCCCATGGGCGTGTGATCCTGCCGTGTGTCCCATGCACCCTAATTAGGTAAAACAGAATGCTCAGTAGTAAACACACACAAGAGACACGACCGTGTGTCTCAGTCGTGTGGAGGACACGGCCTAAGCACACGGGCATGTGACTTGGCTGTGTGATCTCAATTTAGTTGATGACATCATAAATAAAGAGTTTCACAGGCTGAGGACATGGGTGTGTCCCAAGCCGTATGGGCGTGTGTAACCACAGGCCTACCCACACGGGCGTGTGACCCTCGAAAATAGAAAATTTTTCTAAGTGTTGTATAATTTTTGAGAGTTCTCGGTTTAATCCCGAATCACACCCAATGTATGTTTTGGGCATCGAAGGCCCATATAAGGGATGATATGCATGTGACTGAAAATTTTTAAATTTGGATAAAAATTCAGTTCTCGGTTTTGTATGATTGTGAGAGTTTATGTCTGGTAATGCCTCGTACCCTATTCCGGTGTTGAATACGGGTAAGGGGTGTTACACTTTCCCGTTCACTCCCTTATTTCTCGTTCTCCCACCTTTCTTGTTTCTCCACATAGGAAATCATAACATGACATAGTAAGTACGACTAACCTACAAGTTTCTGTGCACTAATGAACGAGTTTTTCTTATTCTTGTGAGTTTGTCACTTTTCTTTTTGAATTTTTATTTTGTTTTGCACTTTCAGACTAACCTATAGTTTCTATGTCCTAGCAATCTTTCCTATTTCACTCTATTTTTACAAACTCCTCTGTGATGTATCTACTTAACCCTCAATACGTATGGCCAGACGTCCATAGTCGTGCAGTGCAGGACCAAAGAAAAAGGACAAATACAAAGTAACATTTTTAGGCTCAGGTTTTTAATAAGGTTCATTAAGAAGTGTTAAAAGCTTTAAAAATTGGTACCAAATGTGAATGAAAGTAACTCAACTTTTTGGCTTTGGGTATGTTCCAAGCGATGCCTTAGTTCATCCCACAAATATCTCAATGTGCATGAGTTTAATCAACCAAACAAACTCAAATTTCAACCATTTATCATTTATACAAGCATGCTCGTTTCCTTGTATTTTCTATATCATTTGGTATAGTTGAT
Organism: Gossypium hirsutum; assembly: GCF_007990345.1. NCBI lineage: Eukaryota > Viridiplantae > Streptophyta > Magnoliopsida > Malvales > Malvaceae > Gossypium > Gossypium hirsutum. The sequence goes on along the minus strand of NC_053435.1, from coordinate 15,807,392 downwards.
TGCTTAATGCCTATTTCTAGTGTAACATACAGAACTTAATAGTCTAATAAAAAAAATTGAAATCACCTATCATCATGCCAACTTTATTTGTAAACACAAGCAACCTATGTACATGCTCCTAACCAATCACTTGTATTTCTACAAGCTGAAGCATACAAAAGACAAGAAAAATAAAAGAAAAGCGTAAATATTTAAAACAAAATTTCTATACTACCCCCTACACTTTAGTTGACACATTGTCCTCAATGAGTAGCCCACAAAAAGATAAGGAAAAAAGTTACCTGATTGATCATGGTTGTTCCAACTACTAATGTGGGTGCTTCTTCCTTTGATCGTGTAATGCTCGAATTTTTTATGTCTCCTTCGCGTTGGGTTTGTACATAGAAAACTTAAACAAAATGCAACATAACTAAAAATATATTATTAATCTTACTCCTAAAAAGTTAAATTTAAATTATCCAAAAATTAATACAAGTCTTTTAAAAAAAAACATAATTTAAAGAAAGTTGAATCATTGTCCTCATCATCCCACTATGGCGCCCGCTTTACTTCCATTAAGGCTTTTCCCTTTCCCTAGCCATACTTTTGGTGGGAACTCCTACTTGTGGAGGGCGCATTGCAGGTTGTGCTTCGAATAATGGGCCCATTAGGTGTAGAAAATTACAGTTGAAGGGCAGCTTCATACCTATCCACGGTTCCTGGAGGATCCTGTCACTACAAGAAAACAGACTTTTAGCGGCGTTTTTTTAACCTTTAGCGGCGCTTTTAAGCGCCGCAAGAACTATTAGTGGCATTTTTCTAAGCGCCGCAAAAACTCCGTTAAAGGTAATGCCGCAAAATTTAGTGGCGTTTATCTAAAAAATGCCGCTAAAAGCTATGGCTTTTAGTGGCGCTTTTCTCACAAACGTCGTTAATTTTGGCAGATTTGAAATGTACAATTTTAATCAATATCCAACCCTTCCTGCATTAAATCCAACCAAAAATAGCAAATATAGCATGAAATCCATTCAAAAACAACAAATGTAGCATGAAAAATAAAATAAAAAACATTAAATCTAAATGATACTTCAAATTCAACAAAAGGTCTATTATGTAAATTAAGTATAACTCAATAAATTCTTACAATAATTTTAAATGTGACAATGTTAAAAACGTTCTTACAAGGAGAAAATTAATGTCTAAGATGGCAGCTTTTGCGACTGCTGAAACATCTGCATCATTTGCTGAAGCTGTAGCTGGAGCTCATCGTACTTTCTGTTCTACTCTACTGTCATCGCTGTTGCCTCTGCTTCCCTCGCTGCTACCGCTGCCTCCTTCGCTGCTGCCGCTGCCTCCGCTCTAAGTTGTTACTGAAGTTCTTCATATTTTCTTTGAACCTCGGCAATTTGCTCAACTGTACTCGCCTGTACTTGAGCTATCTGGTCTCTTAACCTCTGAACTTCAGCTTGAGCTTGACTCCCAAAAGGCATGTATTGTTAGGAGCCGAATCCAAAATATTGGGTCGGGGTAACACCAGATCCTTGAAATCGAACCCGACCGTACCTTTCAGGACCCAAAACGTCGGTGATAATTCTGTTATCAATGTTCTCAAGATTAACAGAACTATCAGTCGAAGCAATCACTTCGTACTCCGCCTTCTTCTCCTTTAGTTTCTCCTAATAAATCAATTAAGAGTTAGAAACGAAATATATAATAAAAAGGAATGCAACATAACTTAATATTATTTAAAACTACTAACGACGAATTAAACCATTATAAATAAAAATTATAAATATTTATAATAAATCAAATTTTATTAAGTAAATATACCATAATTTCTCCAGCTTCGGATGTCATAGGAGATCCATCTTTCTTTCTAGGTGTAATCTCAAAAAGTTGAAGGCGACCAACTTTTTGACCTGACGAGACTTCCTACAATATAATAGTAAAAATATTATTTAATAGTAGAAAGTCATTAATATTTGATAGAATTAATAAATTAATAATACCTCGGCCCCAGCTACAGAAGCAAAACTTCTCGACCCCTCCGTGTGCGTGAATTTTTGTTTTTGCCTGCTACTTGTTCCAACTCGCTCACGGTCCCACATAATGAAATTATTATTACGTATTTAGTAAACACTATATATAAGAGTTTGGAAATACGTAATACCTCTCCTTTCTTTGAATTCCAGAATCTAACCGCATCTTCCCATTGGTACCTCAGCATTCCCGGCGGGACATTTCTCAATTTTTCCTCGAGGCTTATGTCTTTCTTAAAATATAGTTTTTTCAAAGTGCTTTTATGGTCTCTCTATTTTTTACCCAATGCCTTCTTGATATAGTCATCAAAGACCTCTAAATCAAATCTCTCCTAAAAAAACACAAGTTTAGAATGTAAATATAAATGAAAGTTAAATCGAAGTATTATAAATTACTTTAACGTTTTGTTACCTTAATATTATCGAGAGCCTGATTTTTGTTGCTATCAGGCATGTGATGCCATGATTCGTAGTTGATGGGCAACATATTAGCATTTCGTACTATAATGCCCAAATAGCCTGCTAAAAGTCAAGCTTCAGATCCAACAGGCTGACCATGACTATTTCTACTTACTTTGACACGCTCGACAGGATTTAATTCGTATAAATCTTTAAGTAGCGTACGTCCTCGACCTCTGCGCGTCCCACCACTTTCAGTTGAAAAATGATATATTATTATTATATTAAAATTGAAAAATAAATCAATAATAAAAGTCAACACACATGTAAAATAAACTTAACATTACTTTGAATTTCTGCAGACTCGTCAAGTGTCTCCGGCACATTCGAAGATCCAACAACTGTTTGCTATTCACTATTTGCTTCTTTCGAATTTGGAGTATTCTGAACGATACTTAAATCTTGTAATCTTCTTCTACGTATTTTTCCTGCAATACACATAAAATGATTGAAATTTTAGTAACAAATTACTACAATAATAGTACATGTAAAATAGTTAAATTATATAAAATTACCAAGATTAAAATTATAGTATTACATATAATTAAAAAATCGTAAAATCTTGCTACATCATTATTCGTAAATATCTTCATCCACATCATGTCGAACCCATTGATGTTGTGTACTAGTACTAGGGATATTTTCATCTAAGTTTTGTTCTGGAAAAGGTAATGTTTCTGATCTTTCGACGATGTCATCTCTACTTCCTTTACCCATGTCAAACAAGTCTCTAGGGGTGTTCCGGAGTACAACATACCAACCCTCATTAGTTGGATCTTTCGAATAAAAAACTTGTTTCACTTGAGAAGAAAATACATATGGCTCGTCCACCAATTGTTGTCCAGTGTGAATCAAGCGAGAGAAATTAACCATTGTAAAACCAAATTGATCTTTTTTAATTCCGCGAGTAGTATTAACATCAGCCCAATCACACCAAAATAAGACAACTTTCCATCTGCCATAATAATCCATCTCAATAATGTCGGTAAGAAGTCCGTAATACTCCACATTACCCTCAACCGGATTACTGTCCCTAGCACTAGCATAACTTGTAATTGAAGAATTAACAACAATTCCACAATTTTGAGTTCTCCTCATTCTCTCGCGATATTTTGTATGAAATCTGTATCCATTGATGAGAAAGGCACTATATCTTTTTATTACTTTGTTCGGACCTTGAGAAAGCCATTTAATTTTGTCATTGATGTCCCTCCCACTCCAAACCTATTGAATCGAAAGTAAATTGAGTAATTATAAATGTATTACGTAAAAACATTCTTATTTGATTAACTAAATTTCGCGATTATATGTAACTTATTAACTTCAATTACATACCGTTTGGCTTAACCATTCATGAAAAGATTCTGTGAATAACTTATTAATCTCTCGATGTTGTAATCTTCGAGAGCGTGCATGAGATCTCAAAATTTATTTGTACTCACTATGTTAAAAACAAGTTTAATTGGTTAGAAGATAAACAAATCAAAACGACGAATATGTGAGGAAATTTTAGAACTTACTTGCGTAACGGTTCAACTAAATCGTGGTGAAAAAGTACATATCGATGTGCTTGTATCCACGATATATCATCTAATTCTGCAATTTCAATTTTGCCGATTGGTTCTCCATAACTTTGGAATAAATAAGTTTCGGCCAAGTTATGATCATTGAGCCCAGCATTTCTATTTGGTCTATTCAATCGTGTTTCATCATCTTCTAAATATCTAGAATAGAAGGTCATGCACTCCTCTGCCAAGTAGCCTTCAGCAATTGATCCTTTTGGATAACGCTAATTGCAACAATAAGATTTCAATTTCCTTAGGAACCTAAACACGATATACAATATTTGTCAAAAGTTGTAACTAAATGTATAGAGGTGAATGAATAAATACTTGACAAATAAATTAGCACCTTTCTATAAGATACATCCATCGATAAAAAACCGGTCCACCAAGTATTGCTTCGTGAGGGAGATGGATTACCAAGTGCACCATAATAGTGAAGAATGAAGGTGGAAAGATCTTTTCCAAATTGCATAAAGTCAAAGTGGCTCGATCCTGTACTTTCTCAAGTTCTTCAACATCCAAAAATTTGCCACAAATAGCTTTCATTATATTGGATAGTTCAATTATACAAGACGTCACATTTTTTGACATGCAGCACCGTAAAGCAACTGGGAGTAAATTTTGCATCAAGATGTGGTAATCATGTGATTTTAATGAATATAATCTTCGATCTTTAAGACTCACACATCGAGATATATTTGACGCATACGCATCTGGGACCTTTATATCCTTTAACACCATGCAAAACACCTCTTTCTCTTCCTTTGACATTGAAAAAATAGAAGGCGGCAATTGATATTTCCCATTCGGAAGTACTTGAGGATAAAGATCACGTCAAATTCTCATGTCAACTAAATCAAGTCGACTTTGAAGATTGTCTTTTGATTTTCCATCAATATTCAAAATTGTCCCAATTATGTTCTCGTAGACATTCTTCTCAATATGCATGACATCAAGATTGTGGCGTAAAATGTTGTGCTTCCAATAAGGAAACTAAAAAAAAATACTCATTTTTTCCACAAGTCCGCCTCATTGGGATCATCCTCTTCGTCAGATTCATCATCAAATTCATCCCTCGATCTTCTCTTTGTTTGCGTGTTAGGTGGTTGATTCTTCTTCTCGTAACTAAAGTTGATATCTTTTAACATAAACAAGATTTCATATCCAACGGTCTGCTCAGGAGCTCCTCTGTACTCTTCAGTACCGTCAAATAGAGTCCTCTAAAATCTAAATTTATGATTTCTATCTAAACACCGACGATGGCCCATGTAAGAGAACTTCGTCCCATGATACAACCACTTCGAACAAGTTTGCGCAACATAACAAGGACAGGCATAACGTCCTTTAGTACTCCAACCCGATAAATTAGCATAAGCCGAGAAAATCATTAATTGTCCACAATAAAGCTGCACGTAAATTAAAGTTCTCCTTTCTTAATATATCATATGTCTCAACACCCGACCATAATTATTTTAACTCTTCAATAAGTGGCTGCAAATAGATGTCAATATCATTTTTGAGACCTTTCTCTCTAGGGATAATCATTGATAAAATAAATGAAGATTGCTTCATGCAAATCCATGGAGGCAAATTGTAAGGAACAAGTACTACAGGCCGAGTACTGTACGAAGTACTCATGATTTTAAAAGGATTAAAGCCGTCAGCTGCTAGCCCAAGCCTCACATTCTGAGGATCGCTTGCAAAGCTTGGAAATTTACTGTCAAACAATTTCCAAGCTAAAGAATCAGCTGGATGCCTTAATAATCCATCATCGGTTCGTTGATCATTATGCCACCCATAGAATCAGCCGTCTTTGACGACATGAAAAGCCTTTAAAGTCTTGGTATTAGGGGAAAATATCACAAGACCTTGACTGGCTTCTTTCTTAACTGTGCCCCACCTTCATCTACATTCACATATTTTGTATTTCCATTCATCCAACGAGACTTACCACAAACATGACAAGACTGTTGGTTCTTCTGATCACCCCAGTACAACATGCAATCATTTGGGCAACTATGAATTTTATCATACCCAAGGCCCAAATCTTTTATTAGTCTCTTCATATCTTGACAAGACTGGGGATTTTTGCAAACAGAAACATCTCTCTCAAAAACTCTAGCAGTATTGTAAAAGAGTTTTCGGTCACCCTCCCAAACATTTTAAGTGAAATAGACGAATACAGAAGGACAATTTCGAATATTTTGAACCCTCGTAAAGTTCTTCGTTCATTTCATTAAGTAAATTGTAGAACTTCGCCGCTTCTTCATTTGGCTCCTCATCATGTGCACTTGTTCCCGTTTCGCAAAAAACATTTCCACCAATATTACAATCATTGGATGCAATAAAGTCAGTTGGAAACGATTGCTCACCATGACTGTGCATATTAAAAGCATCCCGCAACATACCTTCCATGTTATCTTGTTTAACATATTGATGGTAAGCAGTATCAGGATAAGTCGGATTAATTGTTGAAGAAGTTCCACTAGATGTACACTCTCCATGGAAAATCCATTTTTTATACCCCCGAATAAAGCCATCAACAATTAGATGCTCATAGACAACTTCACGAAAATGCTAATTGATGTTGCCACACCTCTTACACGGGCATAGAATCATATTCTCTTGGCTTGCATTTTGAAATGCAAAATTTAGAAAAGTTTGAACTCCATTTCGATATCCGTTGCTTACCCTTAACAAATTCATCCAACTCCTATCCATTTTGTTGTTCTTGAAGTCTAAAGTTGACAATAAGTTACACGAGTAAGTTGTTTATTTATAGTATAATTAAGTTATGTCAGTTATGATATGATATATATTTATGTATTATGTAAGTTATGTAAATTATGTAAGTTATGTATTATGTACGATATAAAGTAATATATATACAATTATTTAAATGTATTATTGTGTTTTGACTTTTAGGATATAGTTCCATGTTATAGTTGTTTTAATATTTAAATTTTAGGATATAGTTCCATGTGTGTTAAATTTATGTAAATTATGTAAGTTATGAAATTTGATCTTTAAATTATGTAAGTCATGTATTATGTAAATTATGAAAATTATGTAAGTTATGAAATTCGAACTTTAAATTATATAAGTTATGTATTATGTAAATTATGTAAATTATGTTAGTTGCTGGTGAACTTGAAAATAAAATTTAATTTAATTAGGTAATTTGAAAATAAAATTAAAGAAAATAAAATATTTTTCGTGATTAAATTAAAGTGAAATAAAATAGAATATTTAAAATAAAACTTTAAATACAATTTAATTTAATTAGGTAATGTTAAAATAAAATAAAATATTGAAATTATTTTTCCTGATTCAAAAAAAATGAAATATTTAAAATAAAACTTTAAATACAATTTAATTTAATTAGGTAATGTTAAAATAAAATAAAATACTGAAATGATTTTTCGTGATTCAAAAAAAATGAAATATTTAAAATAAAACTTTAAATACAATTTAATTTAAAATATAATAAAATATTGAAATTATTTTTCTTGATTCAAAAAAAATGAAATATTTAAAATAAAACTTTAAATACAATTTATTTTAATTAGGTAATGTTAAAATAAAATAAAATATTAAAATTATTTTTCGTGATTCAAAAAAATGAAATATTTAAAATAAAACTTTAAATACAATTTAATTTAATTAGGTAATGTTAAAATAAAATAAAATATTGAAATTATTTTTCGTGATTCAAATTAAATGAAATATTTAAAATAAAACTTTAAATACAATTTAATTTAATTAGGTAATGTTAAAATATAATAAATTATTGAAATTATTTTTCGTGATTAAAAAAATGAAATATTTAAAATAAAACTTTAAATACAATTTAATTTAATTAGGTAATGTTAAACTAAAATAAAATATTGAAATTATTTTTCATGATTCAAAAAAATGAAATATTTAAAATAAAACTTTAAATACAATTTAATTTAATTAGGTAATGTTAAAATAAAATAAAATATTAAAATTATTTTTCGTGATTCAAATTAAATGAAATATTTAAAATAAAACTTTAAATACAATTTAATTTAATTAGGTAATGTTAAAATAAAATAAAATATTGAAATTATTTTTCGTGATTAAAAAAAATGAAATATTTAAAATAAAACTTTAAATACAATTTAATTTAATTAGGTAATGTTAAAATAAAATAAAATATTTAAAATAAAATAAAATATTAAAATTATTTTTCGTGATTCAAAAAAATAAAATATTTAAAATGAAACTTTAAATATAATTTAATTTAATTAGGTAATTTGAAAATAAAATAAAAGAGAACAAAATATTTATACAACTTCGCTTTCCATCTCTCTATTGTATGAAACTCGTCAATTTGGAGTTGACAATGATGGCTACCATAAGTTTAATTTTTGGGGTAGTTCCTAGAGCCCATGATTTTGTAGAATTACCGTCGTTACTACTGAAAATGGCTATGATATAGGCAAGTTTGTCATACTTCCTGCTTTTCTAATGCAATCATCAGCGAGTATTCCATTGAATCAACTGAGTTTTATTTTTTGATAAGTAATTTTTTGAATGAAAAAATTTGAGTTGAGTAATATTTTATGATAAGTATTATTTTGGTATCTTAACTAAATTTAATATTTTATCGAGTTAAGTAAAATTAAATTTGAGTCGTATCGAATAAAATTGATGAAATTGTTCGAGTTCAACTAAAAAGGAAAACATATCAAATTAAAATCTTATTATAGTGTAACAAATTTATAAATATTTTCAAAAACAAAACTGCTCCAAACACAACCAGCAATTCAATCTATACAAAATCGCAGCCCCAAAATATTAATTTTTCCAAAATAATCATAATAAAACTATTATTGATTAGAATTTTGAAGTAAAACGTACCTTAATAATTTCAACAACCTGGTCCACTCCACTCTCACCAGTAAACAGAGGCTGGAGTCAAAAAAGTAGAATTTGTTAAGTAAGTTAAACCGAAAATGCATAGAAATAAGGAAAAAAAATTTAGCAACGAAACATGTACCTATAACAGATGTCAATGGTTGTGGTGTATTTAGTTGCACCAAATATTAATTCAGGTGCTCGATAGTACCTAGAACAAATGTAAGATTATAAGAGTAGCACTAAATATATTTCAGTTTAAGCAAATATAAAAACATTATCAATATCAGTACCAAATATTAATTCGAAGATTAAATGGCAGCTTCAGTTGAACCAATAGTTGTAAGAGGAGCAGGAAGCAGTAACTAATGCTGAATCTGGTCCAAACAGAAAGTGTTTTTTTTTAGTGAAGCAGCAATCAAAAGAAAAATCTGATATGCCTTTGTATATATGCCATAGATATTTCGGGTTAACCTCATCTGAATTCCTAAAAGACATCAAAACCAGATAATGGATTCTAATTTTCCCAAATAAGCTAATTTAATTATAGAGAGAAATGAATCAAGCTGAAAAATGAATGTTATATTAATTTTCTTTTGGATTCAAGTTCAAGCAGAGTCTTTAACAATTAACATGATACATTCATTTATATCTGGACAAGACAATCAAAGGCAGCCTGGTAATAACCTCAGCCCCTAATGACAATTAATTGTGTAATGACTAAAAAATAAAACTTAATTATAAAACAATAAAAATTTGGGCAGCAGAAAACAGGAAGCAGCAACAATGTTCTTAAACTTAATTCAGACATGAAAAGGGGAAATTTCAACATAAAATCTTTAGACAAATATAAAACATGGTCTGTTTCTTTCCATTAGAATCATGTAGCAGCATAGATGCCTAACATACCTAACAAAGGAAAATATATTCATATTTTTACATATATAGCCACATAATTCGACAAACCCAAGTTGTAAACACTATATATATAGTATATTTTAGTTCGTTCATTAAGTAACATCAGCAGCATGTAGTGTGAAGGAACTTTGTAATGCGGTCCTTGGATATTCAAAATGGACGTATGCTATTAAAATACATATTATTATCATCATTCAACTTTAGCTATGACAAATAGCAAATGACATTGGTTCATCATCCAACCCCAGTTGCCATGTATTGACCTAACAGTAGCAAATAGCAAGTTGGATTTTGCAGTTTAATGGAAGAAAAATATCGAAGTCCCAATTCCTCTGCCTTCTTTTCTTAGCGTGCTGGTATTCAACTTTTAAGGGACGGATCAAAGTTTCAGTCCTAAAACCCTTTTAATTTGTAAGACAAAACATGTCCCTTTCATTTGCCTTACTTTTTATAAAATGACTTTTCAGCTATTATCATGAAATATACATTTTATACACTGAAAAGGGGGATTTATGGGAACTTTTGCCTTGTATTGTTCTATGATCACAGAGACAGATCAAAGTTGCTAAGCGCTTGCGGGAAAAAATGGATCAATCAGGCATACATAGAAATAAAACTAAACAAAACAAGAATCATATCATTATTTGCTAAAAACCCATGCATTTTAACTTGCATTTGATTTGAGTAAATCCCAAGCAATAATTCATTTATAACGATTAAAATTCTTTCCATGAATCAAAGGTTTATATACACAAACATATGTGTATATATATTTTTTCTTTCCATGAATCCTTATGACATGAATGATGATTAAAGGAAAATACTTACCGATTAGTGGCGGTAGAGGATGATGACGCAGCAGAGGGGACACTCGACGGCACGGGGCGAAGGCGACGGAGGAGATGGGGAAATTGGGGATTTCATAATTTAGGGAAATTGGGGATTTCAGAATCGGGGTAAACAAGCTGATGGAAACGTTTAAGTTAAAAGTTTAATTTGTTTGTAAGGAAACGACGTCGTTAAAATAGAATTTGGGTTGCAACTTTGCGGCGTTTATATAACAAACGCCACTAAAAGTTTAATTGCGTGTAGTGAAACGTCGTCGTACAAGGTTAATAGGTATTTCACTTTTGCGGCGTTTTACAAAAATGCCACTAAAACTTAGTTCCCTGATTCAAAACGGCGTCGCAGTTGGCAATTTGGTATTGAAATTTGCGGCGTTTGTGAAAGCGCCACTAAAAATTTGTTGTGAAACGCAGTCATTTAAGCCAAATGGTAATGTAATTTGGCGGCGTTTTTTGGAAGCGCCACTAAATATAAACTGAAACTGCATCGTTTTAGTGGAATAAAAAACATATTTGCGGCGTTTTAAGGCTAAACGCCACTAAATTTATTTCCCCTGTACTGAAACGGTTCCGTTTTTACAAATTTTATTACATTTTAGTGCCTTTCTTTGTTTATCATTTTTTTTAAATCTAATATTTTAATATATCAAATGGTTTTGATTAAATATTTTTAAATATAAAAGCATTATCATATATATAAATTAATTAAATAAAAAAATGATGTTAATTACATCAATAATTGCGTTAATATTTTACAATCATGTGCACGCTAAATCACTTTTCATGTATGCTTTTGAGATTTAACCATTTTGATATATTCTTTTAAAATAATAATTTATATATATTTATCTTATAAATTAAAATCCAAAATTATATCCTAAACCCGAAAGCTTAAACCCTAAACTTAAAATCCTAAACCCTAAACTCTAAACACTAGATAAACCTCAAACACCAAACTTAAAACCCCAAACTTAAAACCAACCATAAATCCTAGACCAACCATAAATCCTAGACCATAAAGCCCAAACTATAAACTCTAAAAATCGTTAACCCATGAACTTTAATATTAAAACCCTAAACCCTAAAACACAATAAACCCCAAAATTCAAACTCTAAAACATAAACCCATAACACAAAATAATAAAAATTATATCATAAACCCTAAAACATTAAATTAATTATAGACATTAAACCTAAAATACATACCCCCTAAACCTTAAAATAACATAATCTTTTTGCGGCTTTTTAAAAAAACAGCGCCCTTTCTTTGTTTATCAAATTTTTTTTAAATCTACTATTTTAATATATCAAATGGTTTAGATTAAATATTTTTAAATATTAAAGCATTAATTCATATATATAAATTAATTAAATAAAAAATGATGTTAATTATATCAATAATTGCGTTAATATTTTACAATCATGTGCACGCTAAATCACTTTTCATGTATGCTTTTGAGATTTAACCCATTTTGATATATATTCTTTTAAAATAATAATTTAAATATATTTATCTTATAAATTAAAATCCAAAATTATATCCTAAACCCGAAAACTTAAACCCTAAACTTAAAATCCTAAACCCTAAACTTTAAACCCTAGATAAACCATAAACACAAAACCTCAAACCCCAAAACCATACACCGTAACCCCTTAAACCAAACATAAATTAATCCTAGACCATAAAGCCCAAACTATAAACTCTAAAAATCATTAACCCTAAACCTTAAAATAACATAATCTTTTTGCAGTGTTTTTAAAAAACGTTGCTAATTACGATATATTGCGGTGTTTTACATAAAAACGCCACTAATGCCTCTATATAGCTCAACTAAAGACAACGCCGTTTCCCTCAATAATTTTGTGGCGTTTTGAAACAAACGCCGCTAATTCTGATATATTGCGGCGTTTTATATAAAACGCCACTAATGCATCTACAGCCACTTTTGCGGCGTTTTCACAGAAGCGCTGCTAATTCTTATATATTGCGGCGTTTTATTAAAATGCCACTAATGCCTCTATAGCTATGTCATCGTTTCTCTCAAGACTTTTGCGGCGTTTTTATAAAAACGCCGTGAATTCCGGTATATTGCGGCGTTTTCCTTAAAACGCCACTAATGCCTCTATGGCTCATCAGCATACGTCGTCGTTCTGTCAACATTTTTGCGGTGTTTTCTAAAAAACGCCGCTAATGCTCAATTATTTGCGGCGTTTGTTACATAAGCGCCTCTAATAGTGATCTTTTGCGGTGTTTTTTTAACAAGCGGCACTATAGCTCTGACCTTTAGCGGCATTTTCTTTCAAGCGCCACTAATGTATAACTATTGCGGTGTTTTTGTCTAAACGCCGCTAAAATTCAATTTTATTGTAGTGTGTGTATCCGCTCCATCTTTGAAACTGGCCCCCATCATCTTCCTCATGATGGATTGGTGTTGAGTTGAACATATCTGGAGGGTAATTCGGAGCTTGTAACCTATTCATTCTTGAGAATTCTTGGAGTACTGGTCCTGTCTCTTACATCCATCTAATCATTCCATTGAGCTTTGCCTCTGTGCTTCCTCTGACTCCTCTTTTCACTTTTGATTGTTTTCCTTGCTTTAGCGATATTGGAACGTCAATTTTCTCGTTCTTTCTTTGGTTCTATCCTGTAATTTCCTTTCACTGAAGCTTAATAAATTGTGTATTTAATGTGTCTTCAATTATGCTCCTTGTTGGATTCATGAACTGCTCGTTTTCACTCATTAATACTTTTTCCCTTTGGCATAATGTTGTCACTAAATGAGGAAAAAAAAGTCTGACTTTTTGACTCTGTATGCATCGTTTCATTTCTCGGACAATCCAATGCCCTGCACTGATTTATTTACGCTTCAAAATACATATAGCAAAACAACTTGGAAAACATTAATGTTAGAAACATTTAATGCGGGTGCAATTTGGGTGCCGATGAATTGCATCCATATCTTGGCAACAAGAAACATAACCGCCTGATTGAAATTTGTTGGTAGCCCCGTATTTGGCCTATATTCCAACTACCCCTACCTTGAGTTAAATACTTTATGACATCTTCTATATCAATATTTGCAATCTTTCCAAATCTATACCATCAATAAAGTATTTTTCATAAAACAGAATGTCATAAAACTCACAAATATTGCTAGGAAATAAGGAAACTTCTTTCCCTCGAACTGTGACAATAGTCACATATACCCTTGTGCCATCTCTAATTATCTAATGTTTAAGAGAAGCATAAAATTCATGAACTACAGGAATAACTGCGTTTTCTTTGGGAATGATACAGAGTCACTCCAAATGGTGATATCAGGCTAAAGTCCATATTTCTTTTTAGTGGACCATAGAGGGTTTGAACCTTCGTTAGTGTATGAAAGGCCACTCTTGTGGCTTGAGGAAATATTTTTCAACATTCAAATGATGAAATCTTACAATGGTCTGAAACAATCAGAGTTTCTAAAATAGTAGTTCTCTTGTTCTTACGTGAAGACATTCTATAATCAAAATTTCTAACAAGAATGTAAATATATAGTAAATGATGGAACAGTAAAATAGAGTCAAGAGCAGTAAACCTCAATCTCGTATGTGCTTCCTCTTTGATTTATTAATTACGACTTCTTCTGATGTGGCCTTTAGAATTGGGGATGAAGGATTGAAAACCTAGGCTTTTAGTGAAAAAGTGGCTTGGAAATTAGAGGCTTTAGAGAGGTTGTAGAAAAGTTTGGATGTTAAAACTAGGTTAGGTTAACTTAATAGGGTATTTTAATGTTTTAATGTTTAAAATTAGTGTTTTTGAGATTAAAAACTGAGTGTTTTTAAGGTTAAAGAGTTAGGTTGTAAAATTGGATCGGGTTGACTGTGCAGAAAAGTATAGCTATGTCGTGACATCCGTAGTAGATTGCTCATGTTGCGACATCAGGGTTCGATGTTGTGACACACTTTATAGTTTTGAAATTCTAGGAGACTATCTGCCATGTCGCGAAAAAGGATAGTGGTGTTGCGACGTCGATATAATTACTATAATTCTTCGCTACGGCCCACGATGTTGAGACACAATATGTCTGTGTCACGATGTTGCTACCGTTTTCCCAAATTTTCAATCTTCAGAATGCCTGGTAACCCTGTGTTTGATCTACCTATAATATTTTAATTATTTGGTTAGCGTAATATACAATTCTATACAGTTAGTAAGAGCTTTTATGAAAAAAATGTTAAGTCTTGTTTTCGGACTCGTCTATCAGCTCTGTTAATATACACTAAGGTGTTCCTGGTAAATTGTCTTTCTCTGTATTAGTCCAACACCCATCGTGCCATTCTATGCATTTGCGATTGTCTTTCTCTCTAAACCTCCCTTTTCGGCCTGCCTTCATAACCAAAAATTCTTTCCTTAGATAATAGCTATTAATTATTTGTAGTACCATGAAACTATGATACCATTTTAATTTTTGCTTAACATTCTTGTTTCGTAAGAAAGTTGAGAATTACAGTTCATACTTGTTACTCATTGTGTTTCTTCCCATCTCATCGATCAAAAGTGGCCTTTCAGAAATACTTGAGGTGATGATTGGCAAAGAATTTTGGACAACCTCTCTTGAATTCTGAATTTGTGGCCTTCCAAAATTTTCCATTTGTTTACAAATGTTTTTCTTAAATGGCTCCTGTAATGTCTGAACATTCTAAGATGCTTGCAGTTCGAGGCCTATGCTTATCAGTTGTCCAACTGGATTGAGGCTTGCTATATAAGCATAGGTCTTGTCTATATAAATTTTTCTAATTCTTTTTAGCATCTAGAAAATTCCTAGGCCATTGAATCTTTGGGATGCTTGGTTTAGGACTAAGGTTATGCAAAGGAAATTTAATTTAGGCTCATCAGCTGGGACTGCTGGTGTCTCTTTATTTTGCTCTAGGAATTCCAGATTCGACAAGCATTCTTCCACTAGATCAAGCATGGCTTCTATTGGTTGGTTTGTGTTATTTTGGTCTTGTATGTCAGCCTTATTGGAAGAACTTGAAATTCCTGGAACGATGAGTTCCATGCTTATCTGATTGTTTGGCTCATCGACCATTTCCCCTACTAGTTCCATACCTTCTTCTGTTTTTGTTTTGTTCAACTTATCTGGATATTCTTTTGTCTGTTGGAATGTATAATAGTCTAGGAATTCATCTCCCTCATACGCATCTCTAATGGCATTCTCTCATTTGCTCAATTCTGGGTTTGACACATCTTGATACTTTTCTGAGGGTATACTAATATGGTTGTTAACTGTAACACTCCTTACCCGTATCCGACGCTGGGACAGGGTACGAGGCATTACCAGATTTATACAAAAGCAATCGTGCAAAACTGAGACATAAATCTCCATCCAAACTAAAAATTTTCATATACATTCATATCATCCCTATTAAGAGCCTACGAGGCACAAAATGTACATTGGGAGTGGTTCGGGACTAAATCGAGAACTTTCAAAATTTTTACAACACTTAAAAAAATTTCATGCTTTAGAGGGTCACACACCCGTGTGGGTAGGCCGTGTAGTCACACACGCCCGTGTGGCTTGGGACACGCCCGCGTCCTCAGCCCGTGTAACTCTCTATTTATGACATCATCAACAAAATAGGGTCACACGGCCAAGTCACACGCTCGTGTGCTAGGCCATGTGGCGAATTTAATTTTCGCAATTAAGGTGCAGACTTCACACAGCCTGGGGTCATGCCCATGTCCTATGGCCGTGTATCGTGCCCGTGTGTTTGCTACTAGCATTCTATTTCTCAAAACTAAGGTGAAAGGGACACGCGGCAGGATCACACACCCATGGGGCAGACTGTGTGTCACACACGACCTAGATACATGCCCGTGTGTGTACCCGTTTGGACAATTTTGAGGCTATTTTCGCAAGTCATTTTCCACCCTTATATACTCAAACACATACATAAATTTAAAGACACTTAACATGGCATAATTGAGCACTTAGACACAATCAAACAAGTCTTGATCATGACACTATCATATCAACTAGTACATACACAAAACACTACACTTTGTCAAGCCCAAGCCTACAAATTCTCATACATTAAGAATTATAAGTTTACTTCTGTTTTTCACATTGGAACCTTAGTTATCATCGTACCAACACATCTCAATTAAATCAAAAAGCATTCATAACCAATTATAACCCATTATATACACAATCACAAACCACATCTCAAAGGCATAGGCATACATGTATAAATAGGCTTACAACCCAATAATCAATATAAACCATATCTCATGGTCATATACAAAATGAATCATCAACTCATTATAAGCCAACACACTTGGCCAAATTAATATGACTCACAAACAAAAAAGACCAAATCCCCTATACATGCCATACTCAAAATATGAAATCATGAATACCCAAAGGATTCATTTGATAGTGTGAATCAAGCTCCAACGTCCTTTGATTTTCGAGCTAGCTTGGCGATACTATAATAAAATGGAAAGGAAGGGGGAGTAAGCATAAAGCTTAGTAAGTTCACATGCAATAATAGACAATATTAAGCAACATTAGCATGAATATTATACTATTTAACTTAACATAAATCACAAATTTATCATCACAGTTTCATAAGCATAACTTTATTATTCTTAATCTTACCAAAAGCTCATCACTTAACAAGCTCATTCTTATGAGTTTTTCGTACATTCCTGTACCAACTCGTGACTTAACATACTCTTTCTCGTTTTTGACATACCCGTTGAACACTTGGAATACTAAATGGATACACGGAAGGTCCTTGCACACAAGTGCCACATATGTAGCCAAAGCTACCTCATATTTCGTATCACATAAAGGCTCACTCTCGAGCTAATCACGGGTCTACTCACACAAGCTGACGGTCAAGATATAGCTACACGGGCTGCTCACACATGCTGTCAGGTATACGGAACACATGCCAGACTACCTAGCCACTAGTAGGACGTGCATGACCAGCACCCGGATCACATAATCATATATATCACATGGGGTCCTAGTGACATGTCACTTGTATCTTATTCTATTCCTAAGGTTCAAACGGGATTTTCTCTCTCTTGTCGAAACTTGTCGAAGTGTTCATCGAATCAATTATACAATTTATACGATATTAATGCATTAAGAATATGATCATAATATTGCATTATTTACATATGAACTTACCTCGGTACAAAATCTGGCTAATTAATTCAATTTAGTCCACAACCTTGTGCTTTCCCCTATCTAGGTCCGAACTCTATTTTTCTTGATCTATAATAGCAAGTTTAGCTCATTTAATTACCACATTGTTCAAATCAGTCCAAAAACCATAATTTGGAAAATTATAATTTTTCCCCTAAACTTTCACATATTTACAAATTAGTCTTTAGGTTTGTAAAATGAAATGTACTCATTTTCTTTGTTAACCAAGCCTAGCCAAACCTATATCATGCTTATGCCAGCCCACATTTTTCAACAAATCACATTTCTACCACCCATTTTTTACAACTTTTACAAGCAAGTCCTTTTTAGGTGTTTTCATTGAAAACCACTTAGTAAAAGATGTTCATCACACATCAAACTTTCATAATCTATCATGAAACATCAAAATACATGCATGTCACACATGGGTCAAACCCTAGACATCAACTCTAGCGCAAATAAATGGTAGAAATGGCTAGATCGGTTGATAACAATTTCAAAAATGTAAAGAACGTTAAAAACGAGGCTAGAATGCACTTACAATCAAGATTGAAAGTTGAAGAAACCCTAGCTATGGTGACCTTCGGAATTTCGGCTATGGCATGGCGAAGATGAGCAAATTTTGACTTAATTTTCCCTTTTTATTCTTTTATTAACAAATGGCCAAAATGCCCTTTTTACTAAACTTTCAAAATTTTCTTATTCATGCCCATTTTTGTCCATAAAAATAGAAATTGGTCAAATTTATTTTTAAGGACCTTTAATTAATAATCTATAGCTATTTCATGCTTAAAGCTTCTAGAATCACATGTTTTGCAACTTTTGCAATTTAGTCCAAAAAATCAAATTGGACACTCTATCAACAAAATTTCTTAACGAAAATTTCATACAATCATAAAAACATATCATACACCTCGATACATTCATAAAATAATTATTTCTACTTTGGATTTATGGTCTCAGAACCACTATTCTGACTAGGCCCAAAACCGGGATGGTACATTATCATTTTGGGAACGAGCTGTGATTTCTCCTCGGAGTTGACTTAATTCAAGCATTAATAAACATTGATTCTCCTGTATCTCCCAGTGTTCATAGACTCCCTTTTCATAAATATCAGCATCATAATCTAATTCTTCTTCTGACCATATATAATCCAAATTATCCATTCTCTTATTGACCTCCTTTATCTACGACGACTGTGGTTCTAATTTGGAATGGGCACTAAGGGTTTCTTGAGAAAAAATAGATAAGTAGTAGTGATTTTAGTTAATTGAATAAATTAAAGATCGTATCTATAACCTAAAAATTTCCTAATTATTCTTTTTGAAGTGCAAAAATTAAGAATCAAACTAGTGATGTTGCCTCATCGGAAACGACGCCAACAACTTGATCACCTCCGGACATACTAATGTCTAGAGTGTGAATACTGCATTAAAAGATATACATATATGAGGCAGTATCCGTAAGTATACGGGTCCAGTTGTAATATAGTTATAATGGAGTAGGTAAGTACTTTGAGGATCATACCCAAGGGAGGCGAGTGTTAGATCAATTTAAACCTAAACACCGAAAGATCCAATTAGTACTTTAATTTAATTATAGTACGAAAGCAAAAAAAAAGAGAAGATTTTTTAAGGTTTTTTTTTATAATAATAAAATAACATAAAGAAATAAGATTCAAGAGATCAAAGAATAGAATAAATCAAATCTAATCAGGGATGATTTGCTCGCTTTGGTAATCCTTATCAACTGTCGCTTCGGGTTTCTCGTCAATCAACTAGTCGCTATCCTAGTAAGACCTTTCAATCTTCCACTCAAATAACGAGTAAGCAAGAACTACTTATCTTCCGACCTCATAGTCCAGGCTAGTTTGGGGTGAAGGTTCATGGATAGGTCATACCAATTTTGGGTTAATTCTCACCTTGATGACTTCCTAGGGTTGTCAGGCCTAGGTTTAGGTTTTACCTTTCCCAAACAACTGATCCGTTGAGTAACCCTACAAAATAGTTAATAGATTATACCTCCACTTGCTAATCCCCTATAGAAGGATTAGTTCCATATAGTTTTTATAAATAATATGGAATAAATGGAAGAATTAAAGCATGGTGAATGAATTGAAGTGTAGAGTTTAAGAAAAGCTTGATTTATATAAATAATAACATGAATCCCTAGAAGTTGATTGTCTGTACAAATCAGATCTCTTGAAGGAAATCAACGAACAAATAAATTAAACTCTGAAGAAAAAAACTAAGAAAGAAAGAAAATGAAACTAAATCTAAAGAGAGAATCTAGGTTAATGGAATGGTGTCCATAACATGTGCTAAAGGAGCCTATTTATAGCCTTCAGGTGGGCGTCATCCTTAACCCTAGGTCAGTTGATGATCTTGAGGTTTCAGCTCGATTGTGCAGACCAAAATGCCCCTCCTTCATGTTTAATTTCCTTCTTAGAGATGATGTCGCTACATGACAAAACCTATGTCACGACATAGAACTCAACATGCTCTTCTTTGGGACATCTTCAGGGGTATGTTGCGACATTGAAGGCAATTTCATCCTTTCTCCATTCTATTCTCTATGTTGCAACATCAGACTTCGTATGTTGCAACATAGCTTCCAATGTTGGCCTAAAATGCCTTCTAATGTTCTCCTGCACACTCACGAAGTACATTAGCTCTCCTTTAGACCTCATTCAACCTTTAAGGTCAATAAAAAACTCATTTTGCAAATTTTATTAGATATCAGTAAAACTAAAGAAACTGAGCTAAAATATAGCGAAAATGCTTGTATTTAGGCTCCTTAAGTGGAAAAACTAGTTTAATTTGCTACGTCAAAATACGATAGATGAAACTCCCCTGCACTTAAGTTATTGCTCGTCCTCAAGCAACATAAATAAAAAATAATAAAATGACGACCCTTGAGCAAATATGATACAAGTATTGGCTTCGAAACATACGACTTAGGCATTTCATACTTATAAACAATCTTAACATGATGAGTAGTTAACTTACCACTTTTGACCATAAACATCTAAGTTCAGTATGCTACAAATTATAAAAATATTAAGGGTCTCACCTAAAGGAATACGTCAATAGATCATACAACTACTTTAATTATCCGAGCAGAACGCAAATAGTCATTTATGCATATGTTCAGTATGATGTCCATTCATGTATAAGGATATTTTAGGTTACATTGGACTTTTTGGCTTGTATTGTTCTGAGGCTCAAGACAGGTATGAAATTCAAGAAAAGTAAGCATAAGAAAGGGTTACAAACACAAAACTAGTTTGGCACATCGTATCGGTCCCTATTCTTTCCCCCTTAGTGACCTTTACTCGCTCTCCATCTTATTTCTCCTTCTCTCACCTTTCTTGTCTCTCCATATATAGGAAGTCATAACATGACATAGTAACTATGTCTAGCCTTACGAATTTTTCTCACTTTTCTCTTTTTCAATACATTTCACTCATGAATGATTTTTTTCTATTTTAAGACCATTTTCTACTAGTACTAATTTTCTTTTTGGATTTTTCTTTTTTTTCGCACATTAGCCTAACTTATAGTTCCTATATCACACTAATTTTTCCTATTTCACTCTATTTTTACAAAATCTATCGTGATGTCTCTACTTAACCCTTAATACGTATGGCCAGACGTCTATAGTCGTGCAGTGCAGAACCAAAGAAAAAGGGTAAATACAAATTAATTTTTTCAAGATCGGGGCTTGTAATGAAGTTCATCAAGAAATGTCAACAGGCTCAAAAACATGCACTAAAGGTGGAAAACAAATATGACAGCTTTCTGGCTCGGGATGTGTTCCAAACAATGCCTTAGGTCATCCCTAATATTTCAATATGCACAAATTTAATCAACCAAAAAAATACAAATTCAACCATTTATTATTTATACTAGCATGCTCGTTTCCTTGTATTTTCTATATCACTTGGTACAAATGATGGCTTAGTACCTATTTACAACATAACATATAGAACTTTAGTAATCTAATTATCAAAATTTTAAAATCTTGTACCATCATGCCAAACTTATTCATAACCATAAGCAACATATGTACATGCTCCTAACCAATCACTTGTATTTCTACAAGCTCAAGCACACAAAAGACAAAAAAAATAAAAAAAATCAAAGAAAACATAAAAATTTGAAGCAAATTTTCTATGCTGCCCCCAATACTTTAGTTGATACATTGTCCTTAATATGTAGCCCATAAAAAGAAAAGGAGAGAAGTTACCCGATTGATTATGATCGCTCTAATGGCTAATGGTGGGTGCTTCCTCCGTTGATCGTATGAAGCTCGAATTTTTTGTCTCTTTTGTTTGGGTTCCTATATAAAAAATAATGTGCAATAAAATGAAAAATATATTTATTAGTCCTACTCCTACAAAGTCCAAATTAAAATCCTCCAAAAATTAATTTGAATTTTTACAAAAAAAATGTTCAATCTCCTTCCTCGTTTCCATCCTCTTCCTCAGTCTTTTAGATTTCATGCGCCTTTTCTTCTTGCTCCATACTTATTGGCCCAAACATGTCAAGTGTGTAATTAGGGATTCAGATGTTGTTTTGCCTTGCAAAGTTTTGAAAAATTGGTCTGGATTCTTGCATCCATTAAATCATCCAATCAAGCTTTGGATAACTAATGTCACCAACTTCTTGTTGAGCTTGTCTCACCGTCTGAGATGAAGCAGGTATAGCTATCGTTTGTTCAAATCTTTTATCTGTTTAGTTCGTAACTCAATGTATTGTCGGAACAAGGTGTCCTCGATGATACTTTTAGATAATTTCAGTGATTGCTCAGTGGATGTTATAGGTACACCGACCTTTTTGCATAAGGTCATCACTAGATGCAGACATGATTTTTATTGTAAAATAACATACTGCTCTAAAAGTAATAACATTAGAAACATTTAAAGTAGGTACTATTCATGTGCACACAAATTGAATCCATATTTTAGCCTTAGGAAACATGATCGCTTGATGGAAGGATACTGAGATATTGATACATGTACGATAATTTCATTCACCCCTCTCTTCAGTCAAAAAATTTATAATACTATCCATATTTATGTCTTGAAAATATTCTAAATTAGTTTCACCAATGAAATCATTCTCATAGTATAAAGCATTATAAAAGTTACAAATAATTTGAGAGGTTACTCACACTTCCTTCCCTCGCACAAGTACCATATCCCACTTATGACCTTCAGTATTTGTAGATTCTTGGTCCCATAAAGATGCATAAAACTCTTGAAAAATGGGGACCACGACATTATCTTTCGGGATTGTCCAAAAACGGTCCCATCTATGGTATCTAACTAAAGGCCATTTTTTTTACACAAAACATTAACGGGTCGAATCCCCTCTTTTAGATAAAGGTTATTCCTTGAAGTTCAGTAAAATATTTTCTAATATCCGGGTTCACGAAATTAGGAGGGGTGGGATCCGTCGATGGTTCTTGTTCATTAGTTCTTCTAACTTTTCTAGGAGGCATGATATTTCAATCCTAGTACAATACTAAGCAAACAATACAATGGAATAGAAAAAAATTTGATTTAGGAACCCTTAACCTTAAATATATAGTTAGAGTTTGTTTGAATTCCTTTCTTTTCCATGATATTCTTGTTCCTTGTTGCACCAAGTATGATTAATGAGTTTGTGAAGAGGAAATAGAATGTTTAAGAAATAAATGGTTTAGGGTTTAATAAGTTTTGAAAAATTTGAGAGAGTTTGAGGGATTAGGGGTTAAGAGGTGTTTTAATTAGAAGTAAATCTAGTTTTAGGCTATAAAATAGGTTTTTAAAGGGTTAAAAATCGGGTTAAATTAAGGGTAAGTCACCAGGTTGTACGAATGGGGTAAATCCTACAGAAAATTGCAACGATGTCATGACACATGGAAGCCCTGTGTCATGACATCCTTGGAAGTACAATGATATCGTGATACATGGGTTCCATGTTGTGACACGTCCGTCAATTTGGAGGTCTGGAGGAAACTGTCTACTATCTCACGACTTGTTAGGGCGATGTCGCAACACTGATTCCGTTTCAGCTAAAAACTCCAAATTTATGGATGTTCCGATTTAAAGATGAACCTATATCAAATAATAGTCAAAATCTAAACTAGGTGATTACTTAAATATACAATAAATTTAAAAAGTGAAGCAACAACTCAACTAATTTTTCAGTTTTACTGTCGGATTTATCCGACAGTGTCATCAATTCACTAAAGGAGGGTTTTCTTGTTTTGTCGGTATTGGTCCATCTTCCATCATGCCATTCCACGTGAGTGTTTTTGTCCCTTTGCTTAAACCAATCTATTCTTTTTGCATGCATAAAAGGAAGTGTGTCCCTTGACTCGAAGATGTTATAAATAAATAATTCTTTACATTGTTCCCCTACTTCCTGTTATCCTCATCGCTCAATTGATGGCCACATTTAAAAGTTTCAGTCTCACCATTAATTTTCATAGTTAATTCACTCTTTTCCAAATAAATGGTGGATCTAGAAGTGGCTAAAAAGGGTCTTCCTAATAAGATCGGTATCTCCCGAACTTCTCTGAAATCAAGCACCAGAAAGTCTGCAGGGATAGTATAACTTCGTACTTTAATTAACACATCTTTCAATACCCCTTTCGGATGTACCGAAGGCCTATCAGCCAACTGTAACGTTATCTGAGTAGTTTTTAGATCCCCTAACACGAGTTTTTCAAAAATTGATAGAGGCATTAAATTAATACTAGTTCTTAGATTGGATAGAGCTCTATTAATCTCTATGGGAATAGTAAAGCTTCTTGCGTCTTTTAATTTTTGAGGTACCTGTCTTGAAATAATCACACTACAAGAAGCATTTAAAGTAAAATTTTCTCCTGCATTAATTTGTAAATTTTTCTCCTGCATTAATTTTCTTACTCCTAGCCATCATTTCTTTTAAAAACTTGGAGTACTTGGGAACCTTTTCAATTAACTCAATTAAAGGTAGGTTAACATTTAATATTTTCAATAGTTTTAGGAAACCTAAAAATTCATCCTCATCTCGCTTTTATTTTTCTTCTAGTCTCGAAGGGAATAAGATTTTTGTACCGACAAAATGTTTAGTTATTTCCTTCTCTATCCCTACTGTTGGTATGATTACCTCCTCTAACTGTGGCTCATCTTCTAATTCTAGGGATACCTCTTAAGGATCGTCATTATTCTCCGCACTTGTCTCTGGAGTAGTGGTTTTTGGTCTACTCAATAGTTTTCTCGATCTGAGCGTAATTGCATTTACATGTTCCTTACTTTCTTTTCGTGGATTATCTTTCGTGTTGCGGGGAATATATGCCAATTTTTCATTTGATGTCACCCATCATGCTCAGCAATTGGCTCATTTGATCCTCGAGTTTAGTCAACGTTCTTGAATTAGTGCATTCAGACCACACTTGTTTGACATTAGTTCTCATTGACTGCATTTCTCCTTCAATTCTGTTCAGTCGTTGACCACATATAGTATGGTCACTAGGGTTGGCCCTATCTTGAGGCTTTTACAAATAATGAGGTTGGTAATCAGTCTTATTAACTTGATTTAAATTATTACTTGCTTTTTAGTTCCCACATCTTAGATTCGAATGATCTCCCCCACCAGGATTATATGTATTTTAATAAGGGTTTCTACCCCTATTCCCAAAGTAATTTACATCCTCAGTTGGATTGCTAATATAGTGGAAGAGCGGTTTGACTCCCCCATGCATAGATGGTGTAGAAGCAGATTTGATACAATTAAGTCTATCCACTAACTGTTGATACTTATCATCCTCTTGGATAGCTTTTACCGTAGCGGGTTTTTGAACATATGTGAATCGTTCAATTGGCCACTGGCAGAAGTTTAGTGCCATGTTCACAAGGATGTTATGTGCATCCTTGTACGTTTTATTCATATGGGTTTATAATGCTACTCTGTCTAACCTAGATCATGCATTTTGGGTTTTCCCCCTTATACTTCGGCAATCACAATCAATTGCCGTTTCAGGTTCCTCATCAACCAACTAGTGGCTACCCTAGTAGGATCTTCTAATCTTCCACTAACATAGTGAGTTAGCAATGGCTACTTATCTTCCGACCTCACAGTCTAGACTGGCTTGGGTTAAAGGTGTTCACGGATGGGCAATACCAATTTTGGGTTAATTCTTACCTTGATGACTTCCCGGGAATGTTAGACTTAGGGCTTGTTTCATGCTCTTCCTTTCCCAAATAGTTGATCTGTTGAGTAACCCTACAAAACAAGTAATAGATAATGCCTCTACTCGCTAATCCCCTATA
Organism: Gossypium hirsutum; assembly: GCF_007990345.1. Taxonomy (NCBI): domain Eukaryota; kingdom Viridiplantae; phylum Streptophyta; class Magnoliopsida; order Malvales; family Malvaceae; genus Gossypium; species Gossypium hirsutum. The sequence goes on along the minus strand of NC_053435.1, from coordinate 15,781,190 downwards.
GAAGGATTAATTACTCATGGCTTTCATAAACAATATCAAATAAATGGAAGAATAAAGCATGGTGAATGAATTGGAGTATAGAGTTTAAGAAAAGTAGAATTTATAAAAATAATAGCACAAATCCCTAGAAGTTGATTTTCTTTAAAAGTCAGATCTCTTGAAGGAAACCAATGAAAAAATAAACTAAACTTTGAAAAAAAAACTAAGAAAAAAAGTAAACGAAACCAAATCTAAAGAAAGAATCTAGGTTAATGGAATGGTGTCCATAACATGTGCTAAATGAGCCTATTTATAGCCTTCAGGTGGTTGTCGTCCTTAGCGCTAGGTCAGCTAACACTCTTGAGCTTTAAGTTTGATTCTGTGAACCAAAATGCCCCTGTTTTGTAATTAGTTTCTGTCGTTGAGTCGATGTCGCGACACAACAGTACTTGTGTCGCGACAGAGAAGTCTATATGCTCGTCTTTGGGATATCTTTAGGGGTATGTCATGACATCTAAGATAGTTTCATCCTTTCTCCATTTCATTCTCTATGTTATGACATCGAATCTCCAAAATTAGCCTACAATGCCTTCTAATGGTCTCCTGTACACACACAAAGTATGTTAGCTTTCCCTTAGGCCTCATTCGACTCTTAAGGTCAATAAAAGACTCATTGCGCACATTTTATTAGAAATAAGTAAAACTAAAGAAACTCAGCGAAAATATAATGAAAATGCTTGTATTCAGCCTCCTTAAGTTGAAAAGGTAGTTTAATTTGCTACATTGAATTACGACAGATCGTGGACTCTTCTGTTAGTATCCGTCAAGTGGTTTGTTCCATTTGGTAGGTAGAGTCTGCTAGTGGTGAATTGTTGAACCTGATAGTTTTCTTTTTGAGAGTGGTGGGTAAGGCTGCAGCTGTAGAGTTGTTTACCATGCTTGTTGTGGCTCGGTGAGTATCCTTAGAGTTTAGTTGAAACCTAGTTGGAATTGAACTAGAGTACTGTAGATGACAGCTTGATGTGTTTAGGTAGCTAAATGATTTGTCAAGTTGGTTGCTTATGAGTACAAGCAAAGGTTACCACTCTGATTAGTGGTAGTAGTGGTGTTTGGTATAAAAGATTGACTATATATTGATATGTAGGTAACCAAAGGGTGCCGAATCAACTCTGAATTATTGGTGACGTGTAAGGTTATTGTTAGGGTCATTTGGGCTATAAATAACGAAGTGGTTGGCGGCATTTGGGGCCGGGTTTTTTTCCTTCTGTTTTGTTTTATTATTGTACCCCATGTAAGAGGGAGATCTTGGTTGGAGAAGAACAGGTAAGTAGTCTGAGAAGCAAGAAAGGGCTGTAGAGTGTAGAAGACAACTTCATGCGGTAACCAACATCTTTGAGACCTTCTGTGATTCTCCTTCGAATTCCTGTAAATTGTTATTTTATGTATTCTCATAGTTAAATGTTATGAGTGCAAGTAGAAATATCTTTTTTGAAACGTGCCTTTCGGGATGTGTCAAAGTCCTCCGATTGTTTGTTTTGTCCCTAATTAGTTTATTTGTCCCATTGTTTCAAAAAACCTGTTTTCTCCCAATTCTAACATGAAATTACACAATAATTATACTAAAACCTAACTAAAAACAAAAAATTGAAACTATTTCATAGCATTTAAAATTTAATTAAAGTTCAATTGTTTAAATACTAGGTTACACTATCGGACTAGTCCAATAATTCCTTGAATTTCACCATCGATTTCATTCATCGTTCATGACCATCGTAGCTCGCACGACCAATTCCAATCATATCAGGATTACGCCATTTGTCTAATTCTTTCACAATTTTCTTACCTACACCAACATAACTTGAAGCATGCTTTCGATCAAGGTTGCTAGGGGTTAAATTAAATAAAACATAACAATCCTCTCTAATGGATCCCTCACTTTGGAGAACCATGAACACACTTGAACACCTCTATCTCGCCATTGATTTTCATAGTTAGCTTGTTTTGTTTGAGATTGATAGTCGATTTAGAAATGGCCAGAAATGACCTATCCAACAGAATTGGGATTTCCTAGTCTTTCTCAAAATCGAGGAATGTTGCCTTCCAGAATGACATACCAAAAAAGGAAGAAATTCCTTCATGACATGCGATATTACTTCTAGAAGGAGCCTTTCTTGTTTAAGCAATGAGTAGATAATATAACCAGAAAGTGTGTAGCTGAAAATGGGGTAGCTAAGATCTTGTATCACTTCCATTCATCCCCAAGTGAGGGATATTTTAGAGGTTCCCGCAGCGTAGCAAAGGTTTTGCAAGATAGATTTTTGTAGCCGACTTTATTCAAGGATGTATACACATATGTAAAGAGCTATGATCGATACCAGTGTGTTGGAAACATATCAATAAGGGACAAGATGCCACTGACGAACATAGTTGAGGTAGAATTATTTGATCTTTGGGGTATTGACTTTTTAGGTCTATGTTCATCTTCTTATAGTGACAGGTATATCCTAGTGGCTGTAGACAATGTATCTAAATGTGAGGTTGTTCTCTTATGAGAATTCCAAAATCTTTAAAGAAAAGACCAAAAGATGAGTCCTTATTGGTTGGTCTTTTGAAAAGCTTGTTATCTACCGTTGGAGTTGGAACATAGAGCGACTCCCTATCGGTTGGTCTTTCAAAAAGCTTGTCATTTACCATTGGAGTTGGAACACAGAGCCTATTGGGATTTAAAACAACTTAACCTAGATTTGAAGAAAGCTAGAGAAAGAGGGATGCTGCAACTCGATGAGCTGAGGAATTGAGGTTGTTCTCTTATGAGAATGCCAAAATCTTTAAAGAAAAGACCAAAAGATGGCATGTCAAATACATACAACCTCGAGAATTTAAGTTGGACAGAGGGTCCTATTGTTCAATTCAAAATTGAAGCTATTCCCTGGAAAAATTAAGTGTTGATGCATGGGACCACTCTTCATCTAGCAAGTCTACCCATACAGAGTGGTTGAATTATAGGACGCTAATGGAGGCAAGTTCAAGGTTAATGATTAACAACTTAAACACTATTAGAACAATAAAGATGAGCGGAATAACACCTCGCTCACTTTATTGGACCCATAATTTTATTTTCAATTTTAATAATTGAATTAGGCAATATTTTTCTTAGACCATTATATTAGGAAAAAATTCTGTCGAGGAGACTGAATTTTAAGCAGGACCGTCTGTTACCTCTCCAATCTTTCCTAAGAATTGATTCTAATTTAATTTCTCAAAAAATATTTCCTAAACAATTAAATAAATTTTAATTTACAAAATAAAGGGTCAATTTGGCTCAACTTTTTATTTTTATATTATTTGGTCTATTTGCAGTATATGTATGTTACCTATCGATTTTATTGTTTTAAAATAAATGGTTGTAATTTTTTGTAAATATTTTGTACAGCTAAAAATATCTTTTTTCTTTATATATATTTTATATTATTTTAATTTATATTTTTGCATAATAAAAGGATTTTGTTTTATTTAAAACTAATCCCCTTACTTTTAGTGTTTTATTCTCTCACGTTAAATGTTTTCTTGTTTTAGTAGAATTGTACTTCAGCAAAATTTAACCTGAAATTACCTCTATAAATAGATCCCTTAATAACACCCTAACATATGACAAACCATCAACCTTTTCCTCCACTAATTCCCATTTCTGTCACCCCCTTAATTCTTTATTTCTCCATAATTTTCTATTTCAAAACTGGTAGCCACCTTTAAGCCACCCCAATCACCGCCACAAGAACCACCTTAAGTTGCCCTAATCACTAGTGCAAGCTGTACACCTTCTTCATCCAAATGTCGCATTTCCCTAGCCCTCAATCCCTACACATAACCTCCACCTTTAGCCACCCAATTGTCGCACCCTTTTAGCCACCTAGTTGTCGCACCTAACTCAAAATTTACTAAGATTCCCATTTTTTATTTATTTTTACATTCTAAAGATGTATCGTACTAGAAAGTCGAGTATGTCTCAAACCACTAAATCCCGATATCGATTCCATAGAAAAACAGAGAGGTTTGAATCAATTTTCAAATAGCAATCAATGCTTCCAGATAAAGGGTTCAACTTGGAAAATCTTGATCCAACGAAAGTGTTGTCAGACATTTGGAAACTTATCAATGTAATAAACTGGAATATGTTTTGTATGAAAAGACCACTTTATGAGGCTAAATTAGTTCAAAAATTTTACTCGAACTTGACTTCGTCCACCAAAATAGAATTTCTTGTTCAAGGTAAAAAGGTATCTTCCGCAACTCAACCTATAAATGGTTTTTTTTCACTTACCCAATAAAGAGGATGACAATTATTCTGCTATGTTGAAAAATGTTGATTTGGATTTACCTTAAGAAGTGTTGAAAGAAGTCACGATTTTCGGATCTAAATGGGTGATTAAGAAATATGGAAGTGACACTTGCCGAAGAGAGTTTCTGAACCCAACAACAAAGGTATGATTTTATTTCATACTATTCAATCTTATACCATCTCACACAGTTTCACTATCACGATGGAATGAATGTTTTTGATAAATGCAATCATGACAAAAAGGTCTATCAATGTGGTAAAGATTATCCACAAAGAAATTCGAGATTGTGTTGTTAAACGGGCTAGTTACTCTCATTTTCCATCATTGATTACACTACTATGCTTGCAATCTCACATACTTCTTTAGATAGATTTAAAAGCAAGAAACCGCCAATGCCATATCACGACTAATGACGTTGCTAGAATAGTAGGTGGCATTGCGACCAACTCATTGATGAACAATCCGATACAAAACCACCCAATCATCCAATTAAGCCAGAGCCTGATTTCATGACACCCACTGGACCTATTATTCCTGAATGGACCAAGCCTATACCTACCTTTCCATCATCCAAAGCTACTGCACAATTAGGCCAAACTGAAAACATGAGCATCCTACAGCACATGGATCAACAACAACAAGCTTATTGGAGATATGCAAAAATCTGAGACGATTCGATAAGGGGTGCATTTAGAAAACTCACATGTAACCCATTTGATTTTGTGCCTGAATTTCCAGATTTTTTCTTCAATCCATAGATGCCAACTTTGGAATCCAAGAGAGATGAATTCATCACTCTGGAGAGAAGAGCTAAACACGCAAAGGGTCGTGGAAAAGTGGAAACAATTTCAGATAGCGAGGATTCTACCAAATAAATAAGGGGATGTTCTTTTTCCTTTCTTTTTAGGACATTTTAGATTTAATAATTTCCTTCCATTTTGGTTTTCTGCATGATAAAAAATTAAAGTTGAAATTATGAATAAATTGGACATATTTGCAAATAAAAATTTTCAAGTAGTCAATTTGACTTACCTCCCTTTCTTGAAATCCTATTCAGTGCATAGTTTTCATTCACTTCTTTATTTTTTGTCCCTTCTTTTTTGGGATTTTTGACAGAAATTGAATTCTTTCCATCAAGTTATGTTTAATTAAAATATAGCTCAGAAGTTTAAGTTTTTCTTAACTATGTTAACTTTAGTATGTATAAAATTATTTTATTTCAATTATTTTTATGTTAAGCTTAATCATGTAAAAAATGCTGAACCTAGTAATTGTGTATAAGTTAACCCATGAATTTTTTTATTAAGTTTGGCGAAGTAGAGAAGAATACTAGAATGCTCGAAATGTTGAATTATTTGCTTGAAGAAGCAATATGCTTAATAAAGAGCAGTTGTTAAAAAAGATGTATTGTGCGCATTAGCACTAAAATACAACAGAATTGGTGTTCAATTATAGTTGGAAGGTCCGAGGTAAGCTAAGTCTAAGGTTTTTAGCCTAAAAAAAACTATCTATATCTTCTCCACATCCCCATTACAACTGTATGAAAGACCTATTGATTTGGATTACTATGTCGACCATATTAGTGGAGAGGAATTATCGATCTCAACATATGAATACACAAATTAAACTTAGGGATGCTACTTAGCTTAATTGAAAGAAATAAAATTTGATTGGGAAGCATTTAGCACACATTTGTTAAGGGAAGTATTTTCTACATATTTCTATTAGCATCTTAATATTTGGAATAACGGAGTGTTATGTGTATTGTAGTTGCATGTTTTCAAATTTTCTATTTTTAATCATGCTTTTTCTAAACACATGACTATTGGAAGAATTTGATTTCGTTTGAAGGGATTTTTGCAAAAAAATGGTTCTTTGAGTTCTAATGTAAGTTTGCTTTACTCGGGATGAGCAATGAATTAAGTTTGGGGGTGTGATAACTTCAATTGATATACACTTTTTTAGAACTTCAATTTATATACACTTTTTCAGCACCTTTTTACTAGTAATTCATGCAAGTTCAGAGTATTATAATAATGAATTTTATAATTTTATTAAAAAATTACTTAAAATTACAAAATTAAAGAAAAGTTAACATTTTTTGTTATTTACATGCTAATTTGACATGTTTTTTTTCCTATTTGACATAGTTTTGTACAGTAGGAGGATAATTGGCCTCGAAGCTCTCTTACTTAATGCTGTAGCAGTTTTCTGTAGCAAAAGCCATGCAAAGGAGGGTTGACAATAAATCAGCTATGAACAGCAAAAATTAATTAGAATTATGATTTAGGGTTTAGGGATAATAGACAAATTTGACCCAACTCGAAAATTGGACAAGTGAAGTAGTTAAGCTTTTTGCTCAATTTCGAAGCCAAACCATCCAATTAAGGAGGAAAGAGCCCAAATTCAACTACAAATAGCCAACCATCCATTTTATATTTAGTTTAGTGTCATTAGACTTGGAAAAAAATTACAAAACATCCCCAAAAACTTTGATAAGTGACCGTTCAACTCCCTCATTGAAAAATGCCTTGGACTAGTTATTTTTAGCAAAGTCATCCTTAATATTCATTTTCTAAAGATGGTTGGCCACAGGAAGGGGGATTGGCTTGCTATTTTTAACAAATACAATCTGTTCCATACTAGTATAAATACCACCCTTTACTCCCTCATTTCATCATCCCTCTTCTCTCTTTTCTCTCTTTGTTTTACTTTCCCATTTTTCAAGTGAGTTGTGCAAGGATTTGAAAGCAACCCATTCAACCATTCGAGGAGCATTTTGGCTAGATTGCTTCGGCAAGGAGTGAAGCACAAGTGAGGATCAAGGAAGCTGTGCCATGGAGAACCATCAGAAACGACTTTGCATTTCTTTCCCTTTACTCTTTTAATTTCTTATTGTTCAATTTAAAAACCATTTTTGCAATTAACTTTTATATTTTAAATATAATTATGATTCTTTAATTCCTTCGGTGTTAGAATAATTTAATTTCCATAGATTATATTATTTATACTGTTGGTAATGTTACGTTTCTCAATTGTTTATGCATTAAGATAAAATTGTAACTATGCTATTCATGCATTATAAATGTGGGCCATGCGTTTGGATTAATTATTAAATCCTAACCGAATTGTGATTAATTGACACACTATCTGAATGGTGCATGATTAATCTATATTCGAGAGAATTAGGTTAAAGTTTGTAATAATTCGAGAGAACCTTATTACCTTGCATAATCCTAGTATTCATGTGATTAAACTATTTCAGTATAGAAATATTACTGTTACCTCACATTAATCTATTTTTTTACTTATTAATTTTAAGAAATTGTTCACATAGACATATGTTGTACTTAATAATTTAATAAGTTGAATCCATTGATGATCCCTGAACAGGTAACCTTGAAGTCGTAACAGACAGACATATGCAGATAAAAGGTTAAACTTCGGACTTCGAGAGAAGCTAAAGTACTCGTAATTAAAATAGGATTAATAAACACCAAGTTTCCACGGAACTTTCTGTAAACATCACTAGCAGTATTTAAATATTTCTAAGTTAGGAAGGAGAATTATTATGATACATGCATGATAATGAGATTTCTCTGAAAGACTTGCATACACATTCCTTCATTTATTTAATTTAATTTTAAGTATATTTGTGTTAGTTTAATTTAATAAAACCCATCACTTAAATTTATTTTCATCACCGACCGATTTGCTAGTAATTAATTTTACAATACTTGATTTACATAGATAGTCCTTGTGGAGACGATCCTCGATAAGGTATACTTGCACATCAACCAAAACATTTCGAGACACTTACTTTAACACTTTTCACTTAAATTTTAACATATAAAACTATAATCTTAATTACTATCAACACGCATGAATTTGGACCTTAAACCTCCAACTTTTTCGAGTTTTTCAATAATGGTAATTCATACCTAACTTACTAGTTCACTAAATTGAATAGTGGGTTAACAAGAACTAGTTTCATACTAAAGAAACCTATGAAATTTAAGAGGAAACATGATCACTTATCTTGTGAACTTAATGATCGAATGAAGAAATAAGTTTTGCTTATTCTTCTTTTTTCCTATCGGTTTGCAGACAAGAAAAAGATGAAACATGTGTTTTCTCTCTCCCGCCACTTAACATGTATGTACATATAATTTTAATTAGCAAGGTAATTTGTTTAATTACATAATTTAATGGTTTACTAAATTATAAAACTAATTAGTGGAAAGTGATGACACATTAGTAATTAATCATGTTTCATAAATTATTAATGGTTTGATTGCTAATACGACATTAGTTTAATTGCCATTTAAGGCACTTGCTAATTTTAAAATCAATTTCGTCATACTTTGTTCACTAAGAAATTTAGTCTCTGTATTATTTTTATTAACCAATTTAACATTTAATAATTCGACCTTCATGGTCCATGCTCGACTTGTAATTATTCTATTTTAAATATTTACTAAATCAACTCAATTAATCAGGTCCAAAATCGAATTTTATGACACCTTTAAAACCAGGGACATTACAATTCTCCCCTCTTTAAAGGATTTTGTAACCGTTGAATTTTATGACCTTCGAAATTTACCAAGAAAGAGGTGGGGATTTTGCAACTACATCAATTCTTCAAGTCCCCACATGGCTTCCTCAATAGTATAACTTCACCACAAAACTTGTCCTAATGATACGTACTTATTCTGTAATTCATTTACCTCATGAGCCAAAAACTCAATTGGTTCCTCTTTAAAGGAGAAATTAGGTTGAATCTCAATTGATTCAACTAGAATTACACACAAGTTCGATCATTGATACGTGATATTCGTGACAGGTTTTAAATATTTATAATGAATCGTTCTTGAAACTAACTATTATCACGATAAAGGCAAGTGTACCTCTCGAAAAGTAGTGTATCTTTAGCAAGACCGGATTGTCGAACCCAAAGGAACTAAAAGTACTAGTAATAACTGTCTTTTTATTATCTAGCCTAAGAATAATGGGTTTGTTTTAACTAACTAATTAACTAAACTAAGAATTCACAGAAAATAGAATTGGGGAATTAATTTTGGAAAAATGATTGAATTAAGACAATACCTAAGAAAAAATCCACCTAGACTTCACTTGTTATTTGACTTTGAATCGGATGATTTATTCATTTGACTTGACCCGTAGAAATCCATACATTATATTATTATCCCTCTCGAGACTAACAATGTCTAACCCTAGGTTGAATAATTGAAATCTCTTTCTAATTAACTCCCTAGGGTTGCATTACTCGATCTATGGATCCCTTTATTAGGTTTCACTCTAATCCAGTAAAATCTTGTCACCCTACCTCTAGGCGGGCAATCAACTCCGCTTAATTATGACAAATGTACTCTTAGACAGGGTCTAGTCCTCCTCTGAATAAGAGCTTAACTTGAATCAATATCCTGGAATATCAAAATAAGAATTAAGAACACATAATTAAGAACAAGTCAAATATTTATCATACAATTCAGATAATAATAACAAGATCTGTCTTAGGTTTCATTCCCCTCAGGTATTTAGAGGTTTTAGTTCATGACTAAAAAGGTAAACATCTCAGAAGAATAATGAATACAAAACATAAAGAAAACCCAAAAACTCCTGAAGGGAAATTGAGGGGAGATCTTTAGTCTTAATGATGAATCCGACTTCTGAGATGGATCTATTGGCTTTCCTTGAGCAGTTCCCTGCTTCCTCCTCTGTGTCCCCGCTTTTCCTTCTCCTCTAGAATGTATTTATAGGATTTAGAATGTCTAAAAACCCTTAAAATTGGCCTTTTTCGAATTGGACTAAACTTGGGCTCGGCAGGGACACACCCATGTGCGATTACTTCAGGCTGTGGTCAAGCCTGTTAAATAGGCACGGGCGTGTGGTCCACTCGTGTGAGTCGTGCTTTGATTCTGCCAAATTGACATGGCCGTGTGGCTTGCCCATGTGAGGAGGTCCAGGCCATGTTGATTTCGTATGTTGGCCCATTTTCTCCATTTTTGGCTTGTTTCTCGTTCCTTTCACTCTCCAATGCTCACCTAGGTATAAAATATGAAATTAAGGCATTAAGAGCATCAAATTCACCAAATTTAAGGAAAAATCATCCATAAAATGTGTTAAGCATGGGGTAGAAATATGTGTAAATTAAGGTTTATCAAATACCCCCACACTTAAGCATTTGCTTGTCCTCAAGCAAAATCCTCAACTCATAATCAAAATAAATTCTTCTCAACTTATAATTTCTATCGATAATATCTCAAAATAATCCATAGGTAATCATACATTGAAAATTCAACTAAAAGAACATCAAAGTTTCAAACATCACAAGTTGAGTATTTTATCATGAAAACATGGTGTCTCCCCTCGTCTAAATAATTACCTTTGATTCAAAATATCACAGAGTTTCCAAGGAAAAGGGGGGCGAGAGAAGGAAAAGTAAGACAGTGGTGACAAGGATGGCTCAGGTCAGTCTTCCACCCATAAGCACCATCAGGAAAAAAATGTGTACTTTGGTGTTTGAAGATGAAATATGAAAGCTTTGGTGTTTGAAGATGAAATATGAAAGCTTGATGATAGTTTTACATGTTTTGCGAAGTGATTTTTGATGAAAATGCATAATAGAGATTAAATTGTGAAATGTGCAAATTGTGTGGTTGAAATGTGAAATAAATGAAAGTTTTCAGCTGCTAGGGACCTATATATAATTCGGCCAAGCATGGGTTTTGTTAAATTGTGTGATTTTTTGTATTTATGAAATTGGGACTAAATTGATTAAATGTGAAAGTTTAGGGGCTAATGTGCAAATAGGCCTAAATGTATGTTTTGGACTAAATTGAAAGAATGGATGAATAAATAAGTTAATTTTGAATTCATATAGATCAAGAAAGAAAGAATTCGGATTTAGATTGGGGGAAAAGCAAGGTTATCGAGTTGTCGACCTGATTAGTCAATTCTAAATACGAGGTAAGTTCATATGTTATAATTTTATTTCAAATGTATTTTCTATGCTTTGATATAGCATGAATTGTGATTATGTGATTACAGACAAGTTCAGAAATGATTTGACAAAGAATCGACAGTTGGAATCCCGGTTGAATCTTAGGAATAGTTTAGGATACTAGAGACATGTCATTAGGGACACCTTGAGTTGGCTTCGGGCCATGATTTAGCATATTGGGTGCAAGATAAAGCAATTTGGCTTCGGGCCATGCATATCAGCTGATTTGGCTTCGGGCCATGATATTAGTATTGTGGATAAGATACCTTGATTTGGCATCGAGCCATGGTATAGGTACTTATCGTGTGAGACCCTAGAGTATCCAATTCTATTTCGAATGGTTCAACGGGTAAATGAAAGACGAGAACTTATATGAGATTGGTACGAAATGGTACAAGTATGTGAATAAACCATTTTAGATTTGAATTGAAGTAATGATGATGAGAGTATATAGTTTTGTGAATGAGTACTTGAAAGTTTTGATAGTTAATGAATGTTACACATTGATTTATGTTTATGTGATTGCATTAAGTTTATCTCATACAAGCTCACTAAGCTTAATAGCTTACTTTGTCTATTTTTTCCATGTTTTATAGTGATATCAAGGCTAGCTCGGATCTGGGAGTCGTAGGGAACAACATCGCACTATCAAACATCTAAGTTGGCACTTTTGGATTATACACTTATGGTATATGGCATGTATAGGCTAGATGTGATATTTTGGTTGTGATTATAGCCATGAGATTTGGCTTGTAAATGATGTCAATATTGATGTATGTTTGGCTATTAGAAATGGTTTGTAAATGTATATGTTCTGGTCTGTATATATATAGCCATGAGTGGTGATTTATTTTGTTATGTTTTGGTACATATTTGAGTAAGAGAAATGGTTGTATTTGAATAGCATGAATTATGCATGAATTGGGATTGATTTGGCTACCCCTTTTTGTATGGAAATGGTACATTTTATCTTGTGTAGGTACATTGAAGTTGGGGTGGCAAATTGGCCTTGCAAATGGCCTATTTTTGTCCACACGGGCAGAGACACGGAAGTGTGTCTCAGCCATGTGTGACACACGGTCATGTTACACGGTCGTGTGTCCCCTGGTATTGAAATTAAATTGAAGTCAGTATACTCCACAAGGTCACACACACGGGCGTGTGACTGGCCGTGTGGTACAAGTCAGCATACCCCCATAATTGGGATACGGCCTAGCACACGAGCGTGTAACTTAGACACACGAGCGTGTGACTTAGTCACACGAGTGTGTGTTCACCCGTGTGACCCAAGTCAGTATTTATACCCTATTTCTACCCAGCCTGAGACACGGACGTGTCTCTTCACACGGCCTGTTCATATGGGCATGTGGCCCTTGTATGGTTGAAATTTTTCTAAGTGTCCAAAATTTTCATATGTTATTGGTTTAGTCCTGAACCACTTCTAAAGTATGTTTAAGGCCTCGTAGGCCCTTATAAGGGAAAATGTGATTGTGTTGAACGATTTATGAGAATGAATGCTTTATATTGTGAATTGATCAGTAATACCTCGTAACCCAACTCCGACGACAGATACGGGTAACAAGTGTTATAATCAGAGCTACGGTTTAGTCAATTCTAGGACTAACATAGCATGTGTGAGGGTCTAGCTGTACCTGCCATATATACTTTGCAATTGCGTGATGATTCCTGACAACTTAAATTGTGTTTTCATATAATAATGTATCCCAATCGAGCTATAGCCGATGAGGTTGAGAGTAATATGTCTGCTCCCGCACAAGGGACAGCACCATCTGATTCTAGACCCATGACAGGCAGACAGGGAGGAGAGGCTAAAGAAGCCTTCTTCCAAATGATGAACGAATGGTTTACTCAATATATTCGTACAAACCCGGCTGCTCAGCAACCTCCACCCCCACCTATTTCTCAACAAATCCCTGTTACTCCTCAAATTATAGATCCGATACGGTTGAATAAGCCTCCAGTTGACGAGATTCACAAACACGGGGCTGAAGAGTTCAGAGCTAATGCGGATGACGATACTGAAAGAGCTGAGTTCTGGCTCAAAAATACGATTCGGGTATTCAATAAATTGTCTTGTACTCCTGATGAATGTATTAAATGTGTTGTATCTTTGTTAAGAGACACCACGTATCAATGGTGGAACACGTTGATATCTGTGGTTCCAAAAGAAAAACTTACTTGTGAGTTCTTTCAATCTGAATTCCGCAAGAGATACATCAATCAAAGATTTCTCGATCAAAAGCACAATGAGTTTCTAGAATTAAAACAAGGCCAAATGACTCTTACAGAATATGAAAGAGAATTGGTACGGTTGAGAAAGTACGTTCAGAAGTATGTTTCTACTGAAGAAATTATGTGTAAGCGGTTTTTCGACGGGTTGAACGAAGATATTACACTTCTGGTCGGGATATTAGATTTCAAAAAACTCATTGTGTTAGTTGATCGGGCTTGTAAAGTCGAGGATCTTCGCAAAGAAAAGAGAAAATTAGATTCAGAAGCTAGAGACTCAAGAAAAAGATCGAGGAGTAAGTTGTATCAATCTTCATCAAAGAAATCTAAAGATTCGTACGTTCACTCAAATGCTTCAATCAATATTCGAACAAAGATTGTAAAAAATAATACTTGGGTTCTAAAGCTCAAGCTACATCAGTATCGGGTGTTGGCAGTGTAAGAGACAACAAACCCGAAGTGCGGGAGATGACATTTTGGTGAATGCTGGAATAAGAGTACAAAAACTTATTTCAAACGTGGCTCGCCAGATCATTTTATTAACGATTGTCCTGAGATGATTGAGAAAGATAGACCTCAGAATGTGAGACCAAGTAAGATGTCGAAAAGAGGTAGACCACCTAGAATTTCTAACTGGCAGTAGAGGGGCGACAAAGGATTCACCTATGAGATCCGAGGCCAGAGCACTTTCTAGAGCCTATGCTATTTGCGCTCGTGAAGAAGCATCATCTCCAGATGTTATCACCGGTACTGTCAGTCTTTATGATACTAATGTGATTGCATTGATAGATCCAAGATCAACTCATTCTTATATATGTATGAATTTAGTATCCAGTAAGACTTTGCCTGTAGAGTCTACTGAATTTGTGATTAGAGTATCGAACTCCTTAGGCAAATGTGTTTTGGTTTACAAAGTCTGCAAGAATTTTCTGTTAATGAAACGGGATTTTTGTTTTCCAGCTAATCTGATGTTGTCGCCATTTGATGAATTTGATGTGACTTTGGGCAGGGATTGCCTAACGATGCTTGATGCTATAGTGAATTGTAGACGAAAGACAATTGAACTGAAATGTCAGAATAATGAGACTATTAGAATTGAATCTGATGATCTGAATAGTTTGCCAGTGGTGATCTCGTCTATGTTAGCTCAGAGATTTATGAGAAAGGGGTGTGAAGCTTATTTTTCTTATGTACTTGATATGAAAGTGACAGAAACAAAGATTGAATTAGTGCCAGTTGTGTGCGAGTATACAAATATATTTCTCGAAGAGTTACTGGGTTTACCACCTATCACAGAGGTTGAGTTTGGTATTGAATTAGTACCCGGAACAACGCCGATATCGATAGCTCCGTACAGAATGGCTCCAATAGAGTTAAAAGAATTGAAAGCTCAGTTCCAAGAGTTGACAGATAGAGGATTTTGCTAGACCGAGTTTCTCTCCCTGGGATGCACCAGTGTTATTTGTGAAAATGAAAGATGGCACAATGAGAATGTGTATAGACTATCGATAGCTCAACAAGTGACCTATCAAGAATACATACCATTTGCCACGAACAGATGATTTTTTTGATCAATTAAAAGGGCAACAGTGTTTTCAAAAATTTATTTGAGGTCGGGTTATTACCAGTTGCAAGTTAAAGACTCAGATGAGCCAAAGACTGCATTTAGAACAAGGTACGGACACTACGAATTTCTTGTTATGCCTTTCAGACCAACAAATGCACCTACTATTTTTATGGATTTGATGAATTGGATTTTTAGGTTGTACTCAGACCAATTTGTAGTTGTGTTTATTGATGGTATTTTGATTTACTCTTGTGATGAATCTGAGCATGCCCAGCATTTAAGAATCATGTTACAAACTTTGAGAGAAAAAAATTTGTTTGCAAAGTTCAGCAAATGTCAGTTTTGGCTACGAGAGGTTGGTTTTCTGAGGCATATAGTTTCAGCCGCGAGTATTCGAGTTGATCCGAGAAAAATTTCTGTGATTATTGATTGGAAGCCTCCGAGAAATGTATCTGAAGTTCGTAGTTTTCTGGGACTAGCCGGTTATTATAGAAGATTTGTGAAAGGCTTCTCAATGATTGCAACTCTGATTACAAGATTGCTTCAAAAATATGTTAAATTTGAGTGGTCAGAAAACTGTCAGCAGAACTTCAAACAGTTGAAAGCATTATTGACAAAGGCACTAGTGTTAGTTTAGCCTGAGTCCGGTAAACAATTCATAGTTTTCGATGATGTATCGTTAAATGGCCTCGATTGTGTTTTGATGCAGGAAAGCAAAGTTGCAGCTTATGCCTTGAGACAGTTGAAGCCACACCAAAAGAATTATCCGATGCACGAACTAGAGTTAGCCGCGATAGTGTTCGCATTAAAAATTTAGCGTCATTATTTGTTTAGTGAGAAATGCCATATTTATACCGACCAAAAAAGCTTGAAATATCTAATGACTAAGAAAGATTTGAATTTGCGACAATAGAGATGGTTAGAATTGCTAAAAGACTATGAATTAGTGATTGACTATCATCCGAGAAAAGCGAACGTAGTTGCTGATGCGTTGAGCTGAAAGCCTTACTTGTTTTACGTGTTTTGACCACACAATTAGCTTTGTCTGACTACGATTCGATAGTAGCTGAGTTGAAAGTGAGACCGTTATTTCTACAGCAGATTTGTGAGGCTCAAAAAATTGATAATGAATTGCAAGCAAATCGAGCTCACTGTGAGTCGATTTCTAATTCAGAGTTTTGAATAGGGTCTGATGATTGTTTGATGTTTCGTGATAGAATATGTATACCAAGAAATTCTGAGCTTATTCGAAAGATTCTAAACGAAGCATACGGTAGTTGTGTATCAGTACATCCAGAAAGCAGAAAACGTATAACGATTTGAAACAGCTTTATTGGTGGCATGGCATGAAACGAGATATCTTAGAATTTGTTTTGAAATGTTTGATTTCTCAGCAAGTCAAAGCTAAGCATCAAGTGCCGTCAGGTTTATTACAGCCTATTATTATTCCTGAGTGGAAATGGGATAGAGTAACTATGGATTTTTTATTGGGTTTACCCTTATCTCCGAGAAGGAAAGAAGCGATCTGGATTGTTGTTGACAAATTAAAAAAATCAACTGATTTCATTCTTGTACGTACGGATTATTCACTTGATAAATTGGCTGAGTTGTATATCTTAGAGATTGGTAGATTGCACGGAGTACCACTATCTATTGTTTCGGATAGAGATCCGAGATTCACATTGTGATTTTGGAAGAAATTGCAAGAAGCTTTGGGTACGAAGCTACATTTCAGCACCGAGTTTCACCCGCAAATGGATGGTCAATCTGAACGAGTTATTTAGATACTTGAGGATATGTTATGTTGTTGCATTCTTTAGTTTGAAGGTAGTTAGGAGAAATAACTATTGCTGATTGAATTTGCTTACAATAATAGGCTTTAATCGAGTATAAAGATGGCACCCTATGAAGATCTATACGGTCGTAAATTTCGAACACCGTTATACAGGAGTGAGCACAGCGAAAATAAGATTCACGGGGTTGATATGATCAGAGAGACTGAAGAAAAAGTGAAAGTAATTTGCGATAGTTTTAAAGAAGCTTCGGATCGATAGAAATCATAAGCAAACTTGAAACAGAAAGATATTGAGTTCCAGCTCAGAGATAAAGTGTTATTGAAACTATCATCATGGAAAATGATATTGCGATTTGGTCGGAAATGGAAATTGAGTTCGTAATTCATCGAACCATATGAGATTACTGAGCAAGTTGGGCCAGTGGCATATCGACTATCTTTACCGTCTGAGTTAGAGAAAATAAAAAATGTATTCCATGTGTCGATGCTTCGACAATACTGATCTGAACCTTCACATGTTATTTTCCCGACCGAGGTTGAAATTCAGTCTGATATGTCATATGCTGAACAACCAATTCGAATTTTAGCTCGTGAGATCAAAGAGCTAAAAAATAAGAGAATCGCATTAGTGAAAGTATTATGGCATCGACACGGGGTTGAAAAATCTAAATGGGAACTCGATGATGCTATGAGAAAACAATACTCGAACCTATACACTAGTAAGATTTTCGGGGACGAAAATCCTTAAAGGGAGAGAGTTGTAATAGCCCTTTTTTAGCCAAATTGGAGTTATGGTTTTGAGACCATAAATTTGACGTTAGAAAATTATTTTAATATTATTTTCGGTATTTACAGTATGTTATTTGATATGTGTGAAAATTTCGTGAGCTAATTTTATCGATTGGTTGGTTAATTTGATAAAGATGACTAAATTGCGTAAAGCGTAAAACTTGTGTTCTATTAGCTAAAAGTGTTTCAACTCTTGCAACTGAGCTTTCAATTCTTTTAACTCTATTGGATCCATTCAGTATAGAGCTATCGATATCGGCGTTGTACCCGGTACTAATTCAAAACCAAATTCAACATCTCCGATAAGTGGTAAATCTGGTAACTCTTCGGGAAATACATTTGGATACTCGTACACAACTGGTACTAACTTAATCTTTGTTTCTGTCACTTTCGTATTAAGTACATAAGCAAGGTAAGCTTCACATCCCTTTCTCACAAATCTCTGAGCTAATATAGACAAGATCACAATTGGCAAACTATTTAGATCATCAGATTCAATTCTAATAGTCTCATTATTCTGACATTTCAGTTCAATTGCCTTTCGTCTACAATTCAGTATAGCACTATGCATTGTTAACCAATCCATACCCAAAATCACATCAAATTCATCGAACGGAAACAACACCCATTTAGCCGGTAAACAGAAATCTTGATGCTTTAACGGGCAATTCCTGCAGACTTTGCCATCGAAAACACTTTGCCTAAGGGGTTATACTCTAATCACAAATTTAGTAGACTCTACAGGCAAAGTCTTACTAGATATTAAATTCATACATATATAAGAATGAGTTGATCCTGGATCTATCAATGCAATCACATTAGTATCATAGAGAGTGAAAGTACCAGTAATCACGTCTGGCGAGGATGCCTCCTCTCGTACACGAATAGCATAAGCTCGAGTAGGTGCTGTGCCTCAGACCTCACAGTAGAGTCCTTTGTCGATCTCTGACTACCACTCACATTACCAGCATATCTGGGTGGTTTCCCTCTAACTGCAGTATTACTTGGCTTCATACTCTGAGCGTTATCTTTTTTAGCTAACTCTGCGCAATCTCTGATAAAATGATTTAACGATCCATATTTAAAACAAGCCTGATCATTCAATCTACAATCACCAAAATGTCGTTTTCCACACTGTCTACATTTGGGTTGATTTGCTTTCGCACTCCCAACACTAGCTATCGAGATAGCCGGAGCTTTAAAGCTCGAATGTTGCCTTTTACTATCTTTGTTTGAATGACCCACTAATGCATTAGAATGATTAAACAAGTCTCAGAATTTCTTCGATAAAGATTGAGGCTTACTCATTGACCTTTTTCTCGAGTCTTTAGTTTCTGAATCTGCCTTTCTCTTTTCTTTACTAAGATCCTCGACTTTACAAGCCCTCTCAACTAGAACGACAAATTCTTTCAACTCTAAAATTTCGACTAGTAATTTTATATCTTCATTCAATCCATCTAAAAATTGTTTGCACATGATTTCTTCAGTGGAAATATATTCCCAGGCATACTTCCTTAATCGTACGAATTCTCTTTCATACTCAGAGACAGTCATTCGACCTTGTTTTAACTCCAAAAATTCTTTACGCTTCTAATCAAGGAATCTTTGACTGATGTACTTCTTTCAGAATTTAGATTGGATAAACTCCCAAGTAACCCGTTCTCTAGGAACCACGGATATCAATGTTTTCCACCAATGGTACACATTATCTCTCAGAAAAGATACAACATATTTGATACATTCATCAAATACTCGGATTGTATTTTTGAGCCAGAACTCATCTCTCTCTGCATCATCATCAACAGTAGCCCGAAACTCTTCAGCCTCATGTTTCCTTATTTTATCTCCTGATGGCTTGTTCAACTGTGTCAAATTTATAACTTGAGGAGTAACGTGGATTTGTTGAGGAATAGGTGGAGGTGGAGGTCGTTGAGTAGCCGGATTCGTTCGAACAAACTCTGTAAACCACTTATTCATCATTTGGAAAAAGGCTTGTTTAGCCTCTCCCTCATGGCTACTTATCACGGGTCTAGATTTAGTAGGCGTTGTCCCTTGAGCGGAAGCGGGCGCAGGCGCGTTACTATCTAAGTCATTAGCTATAGCTCTTTTGGGATCCATTACAATACAAAAACACAATTTAAACTATCGCATGTATATATGGCATGTATAGCTAGACTCTCACACACGTTACGTTAGTCCTAGTATAGACTAAACCGTAGCTCTGATACCAATAAAATGTAACACCCCTAACCCGTCTCCTTCGTCGAAATAGGGTTACGAGGCATTACCTATCAAATCACAACATATAATATACATTTTTCATCCAAGAATCAATTAATACATAAACATCAACCCATACATAAACATCAATCTAACATTGTCACATTGTCTCTTATAAGGCTCTACGAGACCTTAAAACATGCCTGGAAGAGGTTCGGGACTAAACCGATAACATTTGAAAATTTTGGAAAACTTATAAAATTTTCATTCATACAGGGATCACACGCCCATGTGAACAGGCCCTGTGCCTCACACGGCCATCAGACACGCTCATGTTACAAGCCGTGTGGAAACAAGGCATACATACTAACTTGCATCACACGGCCATAGACACGCCCGTATGCCTTGGTCGTGTGTTTATCTGAAGGTATACTGACTTGGGTCACATGGCCAGCCACACACCCATGTGCCAACCTGTGTGTCACACACGGCCAGTAGACACGCCCATGTGTCTAAGCCGTGTAACTCACTGACTTGTTTAATTAAGTTACAGCAGACACACGGTCAAGTCACACGCCCGTGTGCTCAACTGTGTGGGGCGCAACTAGGCTTGGTTTAGGCCACATTTCTTACCCTCTTCAAACAAACCAAAACCACATCATTTCATACCATTTCAATACATTTATAGGAAACCAAAACATGTTTTTTCATATACAAATCGTGCCATTTAAAATCCATCCATTTCACTACTCAAATCATAATCCAAAACATACTAAAACAATATGTCGTTACCAACAATTTCACCTATCTTCTCTATGCATTTTTCTCATCATCTTATTATCTATTTTAAACCTCAAATCATACCAATTAATCATCACAAAATCCACGACAAACATGCCAAAACACAAGGCCATTTTTATACATCATGTTTCACTTACATCCCAACATTTACATCATTTATGAGCCAAATCTCATGGCTAATACCATATCTCAAAATACATCATCATATCAGTAGCCTATACATGCCATATACCATATTTACAAAGCACCAAAAATACCAACAAGTTGATCGATAGTATGATGATGTTCCTGATGATACCCGAGTCCGAGCTAGCTTCGATCATCTAAAAAAATAGGGAAAAAACACACAAAGTAAGCTTTAAAAGCTTACTAAGCCATGTACAAATAACATTACCACATGAATCAACACCATTTTTTTAATAGGGAAACTATGAGTAAGTACATATAAGCTTACAAATCTTTCCCAATGAATACATATTCAATATTATGAATGAATTCATTAAATACTTCTCTTTTCAATACTTGTATGAATCTCATACGTACCTGAGTCACTTAACTCATTCACATATTCTTTCTCGACTTGAATTTGCCTGTTGAACCTTTTGGAATTGTTAAAGATACTCAGAAATCACATATAGCT
The DNA here is from genome assembly GCF_007990345.1 of Gossypium hirsutum. Lineage (NCBI taxonomy): Eukaryota > Viridiplantae > Streptophyta > Magnoliopsida > Malvales > Malvaceae > Gossypium > Gossypium hirsutum. The sequence goes on along the minus strand of NC_053435.1, from coordinate 15,759,785 downwards.
CGTACAATGTCATATCTCAAATATGGTCTTACATGCTATCACATATCAATGCCGATAGCCCAACTATGATCTTACAAAAATCAAACAATGATACCAATGTCCCAGTCATGATCTTACACGTAATCACATAATGATACCAATGTCCCAGACATGGTCCAACACATAATCACATCTCGTTAATCCTAATGTCATGACATTCGTATCCTATACTATTCCTGAGGTTTGTGCGGGACTTTCAGATATTGTAACCCTTTCGATTCTTGCTCGTATTTGATCATTCAACATTCATATCAGTTCAATGATAATTAAACATATATAATTCAATTTAAAGACATTTATTTGCATATGAACTTACCTTGTATTCGGGATAAACGGACTAGATCGACTATTCTATAACCTTTGATTTTCCCCGATCTAAATCCAATTTCTTTCGTTATTGATCTATATTCTTTCAAAATTAACTCATTTATTTGCCAAATCATTCAATTCAGTCCACAACACAAATTTAGGAATTTTTACACTTTAACCCCTAAAGTTTCATATTTTTACAATTTAGTCCTTATTTCACAAATACACAAAATTCACACCATTCAACAAGTTTCATGCTTTTCTGAATTTCATATGAGTTCCTAGTAGCCCAAAACTTTCATTTATTTCACATTTCATCCACCTAATTTACAATTTTCATAATTTAATCCCTAAAATGCATTTTTAGCTAAAATCACTTAACACAACTTGTGTAACTATCAACAAATATTCATTTTTTCTTCATCAAACATTCAAAAAATCAAGTGTTCGTCAATGGGGCTTTACAAAATCATTAAAAACTTCAAAAATTAAGGCATGGGCTAGCTAGAATACAAAGCCATGATCTCAAAAACGTAAAAATCATCAAAAATAGAGCTAAAATCACATACCAATTGATCCCTCAAAGTGCTGAACCCTAATGGCTTTCGATGGCTTCTGCAATTTGTAATTTCGGTGGTGGAAGATGATTATGAAACTTTTTTTTCTTTTGTTTTTAATTAATATTAACTTAATAACCTAATTACCATTTTAACCTTTATAATAAACATATAAAATCACTTAATATAAGGCCATCGATGTAAAATTCCACTATCAATGGTTTAATAACATCATAAGGACCTTTCATTTAATAAACCATAGCAATTAAGTACTTTAAACAAGTAGAATGCAACTTTTACATTTTACGCGATTTAGTCCTTTTTCTCAAATTGAGCTATTAAACGATAAAATTAGCTCACGAAATTTTCACACATACACACAATCATGCTGTAAACACATAAAATACTATAAAAATAATTTTTTAACATTAAATTTGTGGTTCTAAAACCATTGTTTTGATTTAGCTAAAACTGGGTTGTTACATTTGAGATCAAACTGTAAGTCCATTTTTGCTCGATTTTTAATGATTTCTATATTTTTATAATTGGTGTAGTTCAATCTAGCTAGCCCGTACCTTTAATTTCAAAACAGTTAAAGATTTTAAGAGTTGCCATTGTTGAGTTTATTTGTTCTTTGGTGTTTGAAGATGAATTATGAAAGCTTGATGATAGTTTTACATGTTTTGTAAAGTGATTTTTGATGAAAATGCATAATAAGGATTAAATTGTGAAATGTGCAAATTTTGTGGTTGAAATGTGAAATAAATAAAAGTTGGGCTGCTATGGACCTATATATAATTCGGCCAAGCATGGGTTTTGTTAAATTTTGTGATTTTTGTGTATTTGTGAAATAGGGACTAAATTGATTAAATGTGAAAGTTTGAGGCTAATGTGCAAATAGGCCTAAATATATGTATTGGACTAAATTGAAATAATGGATGAATAAATAAGTTAATTTTGAATTCATATAGATCAAGAAAGAAAGAATTCAGATTTAGATCGGGGGAAAAGCAAGGTTATCGAGTAGTGGACCCGATTCATCAATTTTGAATACGAGGTAAGTTCGTATGTTATAATTTTATTTCAAATGTATTTTATGTGCTTTGATATAGCATGAATTGTGATTATGTGATTACGGAAAAGTTCAGAAATAACTTGAAAAAGATTCGACAGTTGGAATCCCGGTTGAACCTTAGGAATAGTTTAGGATACTAGAGACATGTCATTAGGGATACCTTGAGTTGGCTTCGGGCCATGATTTAGCACACTACGTACAAGATAAACTAATTTGGCTTCGGGCCATGCATATCAGCTGATTTGGCTTCGGTCCATGATATCAGTATTTTGGATAGGATACCTTGATTTGGTTTCGGGCCATGGTATAGGTACTTATTGTGTGAGACCCTAGAGTATCCAGTTTCTAGTCTGAATGGCTCAACGGGGAAATGAAAGACGAGAATTTATATGAGATTGGTACGAGATGGTACAGGTATGTGAATAAACCATTTTAGATTTGAATAAAAGAAATTATGATGAGAGTATATAGTTTTGTGAATGAGTACTTGAAAGGTTTGATAGTTAATGAATGTTACATATTGATTTATGTTTATATAATTGCATTAAGTTTATCTCATACTAGTTTACTAAGCTTAAGAGCTTACTTTGTTTATTTTTTTCTGTGTTTTATATTGATATCAAGGCTAGCTCGGATCCGGGAGTCTTCGGGAACAGCATCGCACTATCAAACATCTATGTTGGTACTTTTAGATTATACATTTATGGTATATGGCATGTATAGGCTAGATGTAGTATTTTGGTTGTGATTATAGCCATGAGATTTGGCTAGTAAATGATGTTAATATTCATGTGTGTTTGGATATTAGAAATGGTTTGTAAATGTATATGTTTTGGTTTGTATATATATATGTATATATATAGCCATGACTAGTGGCTTATTTTCGTATGTTTTGGTACATATTTGAGTAAGGGAAATGGTTGTATTTGTCTAGCATGAATTGTGCATGAATTGGGATTGATTTGGCTACCCTTTTGTGTATGGAAATGGTACATTTTATCTTGTGTAGGTACGTTGAAGTTGGGGTGGAAAATTCGCCTTGCAAATGACCTATAAATTAATTAATCAATTAAATAACAATTCGAAAAACTATAAATTAATTCTCAAGTCATTTTCATAATTAATGAGAAAACCACATTCATTTCCAAATGTTTCCTATTTATCCATTTTTGTTCATTTGATTCAATAGGCAATTCATTTCCGGTTTCAACAAGCTAATAAGGGGACTGATTGGACATATATGAATAAAGATCAAATGATTTATAATTAAGTTCTAGCTTTTTGCCTATTAATTATTAATTCATTTAGTCACGAAGTCATTCCACTATAATATTATGGCTGAGCTCTCCTTAATTACAATTCATTACGAATGTTACTCGATTAGTGCTCCTCCAATGACCTATCATAAGTATGATACTCATTTGTCGTAATTTGATATGTGAAATTACACTCCTCATTATACTTTACGAGTTTGCTTTCGAGCAATTTCTCTATTTTTTGTGTTTTTATAGGCTTTTTGTTCTTCGCCTTAGTAAATGAAATAGTGTGTTTTATGCTAATTTTGAGACCCAAATTGGCCAAATGTGCCATTTAGGCCCTAATGATCTATTGAGTGCAGTCTAGAGTCATCAGAGGACCAAACGTGAGCTAAAACTTACCTAGAAGGTGTAGCAGCACTATTCTAGCTTAAATCAGAACATAGGTTTTGGAACCACAAATTTGAGATGAGAAAATTATTTTAATATTATTTTTGGTGTTTACAGCATGTGACTATATATGTGTGAAAATTTCGTAAGCTAAATTTATCGTTTAATAGCTCAAATTGAGAAAAATGACTTAATCGCGTAAAATGCAAAAGTGGCATTCTATTTGATAAAGGTGTCTAATTGCTATGGCTTATTAAATGAAAGGTCCTTATGTTGAAATTAGACCAGTGATAGTAGAATTTGACATAAATGGGCATTTAAAGGATGATATTAAATGTTTTATATCAAGGTTAAAATGGTAATTAGGTTAGTAAGATAATATTAAATAAAACAAAAGATACAAACATGTTCATCTTTGGTTATTTCAACTGAATATTAGAGAAACAAAACTAGGGTTTTAGAGCTTTTTATAACAACCCGATTTTGGGCCTAGTCGGAACAGTGATTTCGAAACCACTAATTCCAGGTCAGAGAAATTATTTTTTTTATTTTTTTATTTTATATGTTATAGCATTATTATATGAGTGCAAGAAAATTTTGGTGTAATAATTTTAGCGATTTCATGCTTAATTGCCAAAAAGGACTAAATCACATAAAGTGAGAAAGTTTTGTTCTACTAGCTAAGGGTGTCAAATAGCTATGGAACATTAAAGTAGAGGTCCTTGTTGAGTAAATAGGCCAATAAAATGTTAGTGGCTAGACATGGAGCCTTAATTCATGGAATGGTCAAAGTGTAGGTGACTTAATTGATAAATAAAAAAATAAACCTAAAGGCTAGGTATCATCTTTTTCATTTCTTCTCATCACCATCAAAATTTTCAGCAAGAAAGTGGTCTTTGAAGCTTGAAACTTTCAGCCATTAAGTTCTCTCATAAGTGATTTTGATGACTTTTCTTGATAATTTTTGTACTTTTGGGACCCTTGAAGCATAAGCTAACTAATGGGGGACTATTTTGCAAAATGGTTGAGAGTCTATTTTGCAAAATGGTTGAGAGTCTAGGGTTTTTCCATGAGAGTACTCATGTTGGTTGCTGAAATTTTATAGAAGAAAATGAGTTATGGTTGTTAAATAAACAACTTTTGTGAAGTAGTTTTCCTGAAAACCCTAACTAAGGACCATTTTGTATAAGTTATAAATTATGTGGTAAATGTGTGAAATAATTGAAATTGTGAGATGCTATAGGCTTAAAGTAGTTTTGGCTAGGCTTGGTTAATGTGGAAATTCGAAGAAAATCGATTTACGAGCTAAGGGGTAAAATCATAATTTTGTGAAAGTCTAGGGAAAAATGGTTATTGTGCCAGAATATGAATTATGAAATGCATTGATTAATATGATGATAGAATTAGTAAATTTTTATCATTTTAGATCAAGAAATACAAAATCGGGACCTAAACCAGGGGAAGGCGAAGCCAGTAGACTAAATCCAAATAGTCATCCACTTTTTGTATACCGAGGTAAGTTGTACGTAAGTAAGGCAATTTTATCGTTATTATGTGTTGAATGATTGATTTTGCGTAATATGGTTGAATACAATTATGAATAATGCATGATGAAATTTAATGTAGTAAATTCTCGTTTGAACCTAGTAATAGATTGGATATCCATGCCATGACATTCGGTGATATGTGTGCCAGTGTAAGACCATGTTTGGGACATGGCGTCGGCCACGATATGCGAGCCAGTGTAAGACCATGTTTGGAACATGGCATCAGTAATGTTATGAGAGCCAGTGTAAGACCATGTCCGGGACATGGCATTGGTGTTGATATGTGTGCTAGTGTAAGACCATGTCTAGGACATGACATCGGCATTGAGACGAGAGCTAGTATAAGACCATGTCTGAGACAAGACATCGGCATCGACATGTGAGCCAGTGTAAGACCATGTCTGGGACATGGCGTCGGCAATTTAGCCTCTTGTGTAAGGCTTGTCGGATATCCTTTAGTATTCCAAATGGTTTCACGGGTTATTTTAAAGCTTATGATAAAGATATGGAATGATATAATCATGTTGTGAGTGGTATAGGTTCTTATTTGAAACTCATGAGATATGAGTCTAGTTATGTGGCTTTAATGGTAAGAATGACATGAGTAAGTTCTTGCTATGAAAATGATTTTGGGACGATTTTGTAATATTTGGCTTATACTTGTGATATATAAGCATGTAATGATATTTACCTTGATTTATAATATGCTATGTGTTTAAATATGCATGGTTGATGTTGTTACTTATTTATATGCAACTTACTAATCTTTATGCTTACTCCCTCTCTTTTCCATTTTCATATAGTGCAGCCAAGCTAGTGTCAGGGATCAAGGGATGTTGGAGGCATCGATCACACTATCACCTGAAGCTTTTGCTATAGCTAGTTCAAATGTTTTGAGTGTGGCATGTATAGGGACTTGATCTTTTGTTTAGTGTCATGTTAGTTTAGACACAAGTGTTGGCTAATATGGATGTGATATTCATTTTGTATAGGCCATTAATCTTGGACAATATTAATTATTATTAAATGCATCTAATGAATGGATTTCAACAAATTCGTATGAGCATTTTGAAGCTATTTCATGTTGTTTTGGGGATTCTCATGGTTGTGGCTATTGTGGTTATATGTATTTGTGCTTGGATTGGTTAGGTTTGATGTTGTGTAGGTTGATGCAAGTAAGGGTGGCAAAAAGGCTTGGTAGATAGCCTTGTTTTTGTGCACACTGGTAGACACACAGGCGTGTGTCTAAACCGTGCGTTACACACGGCTTGCCCTATGGGTGTGTGGTAAGGCCGTGTGTCTCCTGCACCTAAAGTTGGAAAAACAACCATATGGCGGAGACACGGCCGTGTGTCTCAACCGTGTGGAGGACACGGCCTAGTACATAGGCGTGTACCATGGCCGTGAGCCCTTAAAGGGTTGCTTATGTCAGAAACAGAATGTCAAGGTTTTTGTACACGGGTTGAGACACGAGCGTGTCATGGCCGTGTGGGGGACACGGGTTATGGACACGGGCATGCATCAAGCCTTGTAAAAACCCCTGTAGGTTCGAATCGAGAAATAAATTCCAAGGGGCTAGGGACACGACGTGTCCCGATATGTTTAGGCCGTGTGAGCCACACGGGCCTTCAACATGGCCTTATTAAGAAGACACACGGGCGTGTTGCCTTTCCACACGGACATGTGCCCCTGTCTACTTGAAATTTTACAAAATTTTCTAGAGTGCACAGATTAGTCCCGAATCAATTCCAAAGTTTTTTTGGGGCCTCGTAGGCCCATAGTAGCGTCATTAAGGTATTGTGAAAAGTTTTAATTTGGAGCGAAATTTCATAACAAAGAAATGTTTGTTTGCATGTGTTGAGATAGGTAGCACCTCGTACTCTGTTCTAGCGCAGGATACGAGTAAGGGGTGTTACACTTTCATTTATTCGGCCTTTGTTCATCTTGATTAAGGTATGTTTTGAGCTCAGTTTTTGATAGTTTATATGTTTTGTGATAGTTATATCAAGTACTAGCTAGCCCAAGGACTAATTTGCAAAACTGCTTAATGTTTTGAAAGTTTCCATTGTTGAATTCATGTGTTTTTGAGTGTTTCATGATGAATAATGAAAGCTTAGTGATAGATATCTACGTTTTGTAAAGTGATTTTTAGTAAAAATGAATATTAGGGATTAAATTGAAAATTTGTAAATTGAGGGTTTGAAATGTGAAATAAATGAAAAATATGGGTTGCTAGGGACCTATATGAAATTTGGTTGGGCTTGGGTTTAATGAAATTTCATGACTTTGTGTATTTGTGAAATAGGGACTAAATTATAAGAAATGTGAAAGTTTAGGGCTAAAGTGTAAAATGCCCAAATATATGTTTAAAGATTAAATTGAACGAGTAGTTGACTAAATGGGTTAATTTTGAATACGTAGAGATCAAGAAATAAAGAATTCAGATTTAGATCGGGGGCAATCGAAAGTTATCGAGTAATCGATCTGATTTGTCAATTCTGAGTACGAGGTAAGTTCGTATGTGATAATTTCACTGTAATGTATGTTATATGCTTTGGTATTGCATAAAAATGTGATTGTGACATTACAGATAATGTTTGAATTGTGAATACGACTAAACGGATGTGTTCGACGATGAAATTGACAAGTGAAACTCCCGATTGAACCTTAAGAATAATTTAGGATGCTAATGACATGTCATTATGTTAATGTATTGGCTTCAGGCCATGATATCAACACTTCGGGTGCGAATAATACCTAGATTTGACTACAGGCCATGGTTTGGTATTCAGAAAGGAGTTACCTTGATTTGGCTACGGGCCAAGGTATAAGTACTTATCGATTGTGATCCTTGAGTATCCGATTTCTATTCCAAATTTTTTAACAGGTAAACAAAATGACGTGGTTGAGAAATAGATTAGTCGAGATGATACAGGTACGTACCAAATCTACTCGAGTATTAGATTGAGAAAGTTCAGTGAGATGGTATTTGATCATGTTTTTAGACATAAGAAAGGTTTGTGATTAATGTGGTTTTGATTTGGAAATGTGAAAATAGTTAAATTACATTTATTTGAAGAATTGAGTTATTCATTTACGAACTTACTAAGCTATGAAGCTTACTGTGTGTTTTTTGTCTATGTTTTATAGATAATTAAAGCTAGCTCGAATCTGGGAGTCGTCGGGAACATCATCACACTATCAAACACATAAGTTGGTACTTTTGAGATATGTATATATGGTATATGGCATGTATAGGCTAGTTAAGGTACTTTGGTTGTGAATATGGCTATGAGATTTGGCTTATAAATGTTTATGTTTGGAATGGTATGCATAGTCATGAATGATGGCTTATTTTGGTATATTTTGGTATAAATGTGGCCAAGGTTTCATAGTTGATAAATGGTTATGTTTTGAGTTTGGTAAATGATCTTTATGGTATGATTGAAGTAAAGAAATTGAGAAGTTGTGTGCTTTTGAATAGATGCTTATGATATAAGCTTTGGATATTTATTTAGTATTGATCGAGTATTGAATTTTGTTGAATTGGATATTGTATAAATGATGTAATGAATGATGATTTTGGGCTGCCTATTATATGATGAAATGGTATCATTTTGGTTGTTAGGTGAGCATGAGAAAAAGGGTGGCAAATTGGCCTTACATATGTCCTATTTTTGTCCACACAGGCAGAGACACAAGCGTGTGTCTCAGCCGTGTGTGACATACAGTCATGCTACACGGCCGTATGTCCCTTGGGGTACCCTTTCGAATTAAGTCGGTATACCCTACAGGTGTGGCACGGCCTACATACATTGGCGTTTCTACTGGCCGTGTGTGGCACACAAGCTGGCACATGGGCATGTGGTCGGCCGTGTGACCCAAGTCAGTAACCCTTCTAGATTTCATACAGCCTGGTACATGGGCGTGTCCTAGGCCGTGTGGTGTAAGTCAGTATGTATGCCTGGTTTTCACACGGTCTGTGACACAAGTGTGTCTGGTGGCCGTTTGAGGCACACAGCCTGTTCACATGGGCGTGTGACCCTTAAATGTTTAAAAATTCTATGTGTTTCTTAAAGTTTACAAACATTATCGGTTTAGTCCCGAACCACTTCTAATCATGTTTTAAGGTCTCGTAGAGCCTTATAAAGGACATTGAGATTATATTGGATTGATGTTTATGTAAAAATTTATGATTTATGCTGTGATTGATCGGTAATGCCTCGTAACCCTATTACGGCTATGAATACGGGTTAGGGGTGTTACATTTTATTGGCATCAGAGCTACGATTTAGTCGATTCTAGGACTAACTTACCGAGTGAAAGTCTAGCTATACAGGCCATATATATAGTAAATGGATCCTGATCAAGCTTTAGTTGACGATGTGGAAAGTAATGCGCCCACTCCCGCTCAAGGGGCAGCGCCGACTGATTCTAGGCCGATTTCAAGTAGTCAACGGGGAAAAGCTAAGCAAGCCTTCTTCAAAATGATGAGTGAGTAGTTTACGGAGTTCGTTCGAAAGAATCCGGCTGCTTAACAACCTCCACTCTCACCTATTCCTCAACAAATCCCAGTTGTGCCACAAGTGATAGATCCGATTCGATTGAGTAAGCCGCTAGTAGATAAGATTCAAAAACACAGGGCTGAGGAGGGCAACAGTTGATGATGATGCTAAGAGAGTTGAGTTTTTGCTCGAGAACACAATCTGAGTATTTGATAAGTTGTCTTGTGCTCCTGAGGAACGTATCAAATGTGTGGTATCTTTACTTAGAGATAATGCATACCATTGGTGCAAAACGTTGATATCTGTAGTTCCAAGGGAACGGGTCACCTGGGAGTTCTTCCAATCTGAATTTCGAAAGAAGTAAATAAGTCAGTGATTTCTTTATCAGAAACATAAAAAGTTTCTAGAATTGAAACAAGGTCGAATGACTGTGACTGGGTACGAAAAAGAATTTGTACGATTGAGCAAATATGCTCTGGAATATGTTTCCACCGAAAAGATTATGTGTAATCGATTCGTTGATGGATTGAATGAAGATATAAAACTTCTAGTCAGAATTCTGGAAATAAAAGAATTCAGTTTTTAGTTGAAAGGGCTTATAAAGCCGAAAATCTCAGCAAAGAAAAGAGGAAAGCAGATTTAGAGGCTAGAGACACCAGAAATATATCGATGAGTAAACCATATCAATCTTCATCAGAGAAATCTAGAGATTTGTATACTCACCCGAATGCTTCGATTGGATATCCAAACAATGAATGTGCTAATAAATATTTCGGCTCCAAAGCTCAAGCTGCATTAGTAGCCAGTGTTGGTAGTGTAAGACACAATAAACCCCGAATGTCGGCACTGTAGACGATGACATTTCGGAGAATATTGGAACAAAAGTAATAAAGCGAATTATAAATGTGGTTCGTTAGAACACTTCATTCGATATTGCCTGGTGTTAGATGAGAAAGACAAAGTTCAGAATGTGAGATCAAGTAATACTACTGTTAGAGGGAGACCAGCTCGAAACATTGGAAATACGAGTGTTAAAAGAAGTGTCGTGAGAGATTCTGCTATGAGATATGAGGCACAAGCACCTGCACGAGCTTATGCTATCCATACACAGGAGGAAGCGTCCTTGCCAGACGTTATAACCAGTACTTTCACTCTCTATGATACTAAAGTTATTGCACTGATAGATCCAGGATCAACTCATTCTTATATATTCATGAATTTAGTATCCAGTAAGAATTTGCTTGTAAAGTCTACTAAATTTATGATTAGAGTATCGAACCCCTTAGGCAAATGTGTGTTAGTTGATAAACTGTGCAAGAACTGTCCGTTGATGATTTGAGATTTCTGCTTTTCGGCCGATCTAATGTTGTTACCATTTGATGAATTTGATAAAATTCTAGGTATGGATTGGTTAACGTTACATGATGCTATAGTAAACTGTAAACGAAAGATGATTAATCTGAGATGTGAGAATAATGAGATTATCCGGATTGAGTTAGATGATTTGAATGATTTACCAGCAGTAATTTCTTCAATGTTAGCTCAAAAATATGTAAGAAAGGTTTGCAAAGCTTATTTTGCTTGTGTACTTGATACGAAAGTGACAGAAAAGAAGATTGAATCAGTGCCAATCGTGTGTGAGTATCCAGATGTGTTTCCTGAAGAATTACTGGGTTTACCACCAATCCGAGAGGTTGAGTTTGGCATTGAATTAGTGCCGGGAACTATGCCGATATCGATAGCTCCGTATAGAATGGCCCCAACAGAACTGAAAGTATTAAAACCCAGTTGCAAGAATTAACTGATAGAGGGTTTGCAAGATCGAGTTTCTCGCCCTGGGGTGCTCCCGTGTTGTTTGTGAAAAAGAAAGATGGTATGATAAGATTGTGTATTCACTATAGATAGTTGAATAAAGTGACTATAAAGAATAAGTATCCTCCGCCCAGAATAGATGATTTGTTTGATCAGTTAAAAGAGGCTACATTCTTTTCAAAGATAGATTTGAGATCGGGCTATTACCAGTTGTGAGTAAAAGACTCTGACGTGCCGAAAATCGCATTTAGAACTAAGTATGGTCATTATGAATTTTTAGTTATGCCTTTTGGAGTAATGAATGCACCTGTTGTCTTTATAGATTTAATGAACAGGATTTCTCAGAATGTACCTAGATCAATTTGTTGTTGTATTTATTGATGACTTATTGATATATTCACGAAATGAATCTAAGCATGCTGAGCATCTAAGAATTGTATTACAGACTCTAAGAGATAAGCAGTTATTTGCAAAGTTCAGAAAATGTGAATTCTAGTTGCGCGAGGTTGGTTTTTTGGGGAATATTGTGTTAGCATCAGGTATTTGAGTCAATCTGAGCAAGATATCTGCGATTATATATTGAAAGCATCCAAGAAATGTTTCTGAGGTTCGTAGTTTTCTGGGACTAGCGGGATATTATAGACGACTTGTAAAAGGCTTTTCAATGATTGCAACTCCGTCGACGAGATTGCTTCAGAAAGATGTAAAGTTTGAATGGTTTGAGAAATGTCAGAAAAGTTTTGATCAGCTGAAAGCTCTTTTAACTGAAGCTCCAGTGTTAGTACAGCCAGAATCGGGTAAATAATTTGTGATCTATAGTAATGCATTGTTGAATGGTTTGGGCTGCATTTTGATACAGGAACGCAAAGTCATAGCTTATGCCTCGAGACAGTTGAAGCCAGATGAAAAGAATTACCCGACGCACGATTTAGAATTAGCAGCAATTGTGTTTGTGTTAAAGATTTGGCGTCATTATCTGTTAAGTGAGAAATGTCATGTTTATTTAGATCAGAAGAGTTTGAAATATTTGATGACTCGGAAATATTTGAATTTGCGACAGCGGAGATGGTTAGAATTGCTAAAAGATTATGAATTAGTGATTGACTACCATCCGGGAAAAGCAAATGTTGTTGCTGATGCATTAAGCTGGAAATCTTTGTTTGCTCTAGGTACGATGAATACTCAAATAGCTTTGTGTAATGATGGTTCGATTGTGGTCGAGATGAAAATGAGACCATTATTTTTACAATAGATTTGCAAAGATCAGAAAGTTGATAATGAAATGTTAGCAAAATGAGCTCAACGTGATTCAAACCTTGATTCAAAATTTCAAGTTGACGCTGATGATTGTTTAAGATTCAAAGGTCGAATATATGTTCCGAGAAATTCAGAGTTGATTCAGATGATTTTGAATGAAGCACATAGTATTCATTTCTCTGTTCATTCAGGAAGTATGAACATGTATAACGATTTGAAACAGCTTTATTGGTGGCCTGGTATGAAACGTGATATCTAAGATTTTATTTCTAAATGTTTGATTTGTCAGCAAGTTAAAGCTTAGTATCAGGTACCATCTGGTTTATTACAGCCGGTTATGACTCCCGAGTGGAAATGGGATAGAGTAACTATGGATTTTGTATCGAGATTGCCTCTATCTCTGAGAAAGATAGATACGATTTGGGTTATAGTTGACAGATTGACAAAATCGACTCATTTCATTCTGGTACGAACAGATTATTTACTTGAAAAGTTAGCTGAGTTGTATATATCCGAGGTTGTGAGGTTACATGGAGTACATGTTTCTATTGTTTCGGATAGAGATCCGAGGTTCACATCGAGGTTTTGGAAGAAACTGCAAGATTGACTGGGTACAAAACTACATTTTAGTACTGCATTTCACCCGCAGACGAATGGTCAATCTGAGCGAGTTATACAAATACTCGATGATATGTTGAGATGTTGCATTCTTGAGTTCGAAGGAACGTAGGAAAAGTATTTGCTGTTGATTGAATTCGCGTATAACAATAGCTTCCAATTGAGTATAAAGATGGCACCATACGAAGCTCTATATGATCGTAAATGTATAACACCGTTGTATTGAACTGAGCTATGTGAGAATAAGATTCATGGTGTTGATCTGGTCAGAGAGACAGAAAAGAAAGTGAAAGTAATTCGCTATAGTTTGAAAGCAGCTTCGGATCGACAGAAATCTTACACAGATTTGAAATGGAAAGATATTGAATTTCAGATTGGGGATAGAGTATTTCTAAAAGTGTCGCCGTGGAAAAAGATATTATGATTTGGTCAGAAAGGGAAATTGAGTCCACGATTCATTAGACCGTACGAGATTATCGAGAGAGTCGGACCAGTTGCTTAATGGCTAGCATTACCGTCTGAGTTAGAAAAGATTCATAATGTATTCCATGTATCGATGCTTCGAAAATACCAATCCGATCCTTCACATGTTATTTCCCCCACTGAGGTCGAAACTCAGTCTAATATGTTGTATGCTAAAGAACTGATACAAATTCTAGCTCGTGAAATAAAAGAGTTGAGAAATAAAAGAATAGCATTAGTGAAAGTATTATGGCATGGACATGGGGTTGAAGAAGCTACGTGGGAACCCAAGGATGCTATGAGAAATTAATACCCTAACCTATTCAGTGGTAAGATTTTCGGGGACGAAAAACCCTAATAGGGGAGAGTTTTAATGGCTCGATTTTAGCTTAAATCAGAACAGTGGTTTCAAAACCTCAAATCAAGATGGGAAAGTTATTTAATATTATTATTGGTGATTACAAAATGTGAATATATATGTGTGAAAATTTCGTGAGCAAATTTTATCGTTTAATAGCTCAATTTTAGAAAAAGGACTTAATCACGTAAAATGTAAAAGTGGTATTCTATTTGATAAAGGTGTCTAATTGCTATGGCTTATTAAATGAAAGGTCCTTATGTTGTAATTAGACAATTGATAGTGGAATTTGACATAAATGGGCATTAAATGGATGATATTAAATATTTTATATCAAGGTTAAAATGGTAATTAGGTTATTAAGTTAATATTAAAGAAAACAAAAGATGAAAACATGTTCATATCTGGTTATTTCAAAAAAATAATAGAGAAAAAATAAGGTTTTGGAGCTTTCATTCATTTAGCCCTTGTTCATCTTGATTAAGTTATGTTTTGAGCTCGATTTTTTAATGATTTCTACGTTTTTGTAATCGTTGTATCGAGTACTAGCTAGCCCAAGGACTAATTTCAAAATTTTCTTAATGTTTTGAAAGTTTCCATTTATGAATTCATGTGTTTTTGGGTGCTTGATGATGAATTTTGAAAGCTGAGTGATAGATATATATGTTTTGTAAAGTGAATTTGAGTAAAAATGTATATTAGGGATTAAATTAAGAAATTTGTAAATTGAGGGGATGAAATGTGAAATAAATGAAAAATATGGGCTTCTAGGGACCTATATAAAATTCTGCTAGGCTTGGATTTAATGAAATTTCATGAATTTTGTGTATTTGTGAATTAGGGACCCTAAATTGTAAGAAATGTGAGAGTTTAGGGCTAAAGTGTAAAAATTCCTAAATATGTGTTTAAGGATTAAATTCAACAAGTAGTTGACTAAATGGGTTAATTTTGAATACGTATAGATCAAGAAAGAAAGAATTCAGATTTAGGTCGAGGGAAATCGAAAGTTATCGAGTAATCGATCTGATTCGTCAGTTCTAAGTACGAGGTAAGTTCGTATGTGATAATTTCACTATAATGTTTGTTATATGCTTTGGTATTACATAAAAATATGATTTTCAGATTACGGATAATGTTTGAATTGTGAATAAGACTAAACGGATGTGTTCGATGATGAAATTGACTAGTGAAAATCCTGGTTGAACCTTAGGAATAATTTAAGATGCTAATGACATGTCATTAGGTTAATGTATTGGCTTCGGGCCATCATATCGGCACTTTGGATGCGAATAATACCTTGCTTTGACTACGGACCATGGTATAGGTTTTCCGAGAGGAGTTACCTTGATTTGGCTATGGGCCAAGGTATAGGTACATATCGATTGTGATCCTTGAGTATCAGATTTCTATTGCAAATTTTTCAACGGGTAAAGGAAATGACGTGGTTGAGAAAGTGGTTAGTACGGGATGATACAGGTACGTACCGAACCTACTTGAGTATTAGATTGAGAAAGTTCAGTGAGATGGTATTTGATCATGTTTTGAGACATGAGAAAGGTTTGTGATTAATGTGGTTTTGATTTGGTAATGTGAAAATAGTTAAATTACATTTATTTGATGAATTGAGTTATTCACTTACGAACTTACTAAGCTATGAAGCTTACTGTGTGTTTTTTTTCTATGTTTTATAGATAATTAAAGCTAGCTTGGATCCGGGAGTCGTCGGGAACATCATCGTACTATCAAACATCTAAGTTGGTACTTTTGAGATATGTATATACGGCATATAGCATGTATAGGCTAGTTAAGGTACATTTGTTGTGAATATGGCTATGAGATTTGGCTTATAAATGTTTATGTTTGGAATGGTATGTATAGTCATGAATGACGGCTTACTTTGGTATATTTTAGTATAAATGTGGCCAAGGTTTCATAGTTGATAAATGGTTATGTTTTGAGTTTGGTAAATGATCTTTATGGTATGATTGAAGTAAAGAAATTGAGAAGTTATGTGCTTTTGAATAGATGCTTATGATATAAGCTTTGGATATTTATTTAGGATTGATCGAGTATTAAATTTGGTTGAACTGGATATTGTATAAATGATGTAATGAATGACGATTTTAGACTACCTATTATATGATGAAATGGTATCATATTGGTTGTTAGGTGAGCATGAGAAAAAGGGAGGCAAATTGGCCTTACATATGACCTATTTTTGTCCACACAGGCAGAGACACAAGTATGTGTCTCAGCCGTGTGTGACATACGATCATGCTACACGGCCGTGTGTCCCCTGGGGTACCTTTTCGAATTAAGTCAGAATACCCTACAGGTTTGGCACGGCCTACACACACGGGCGTGTCTACTGGCCGTGTGTGGCACACAAGCTGGCACATGGTCATGTGTCCGGTCGTGTGACCCAAGTCAGTAACCCTTCTAGATTTCACACAGCCTGGCACACGGGCGTGTCCTCGGCCATGTGGTGCAAGTCAGCATGTATGCCCTATTTTAACAGGGACTGTGACACAGGCGTGTCTAGTGGCCATGTGAGGCACATGGCCTGTTCGCACGGGCGTGTGACCCTTGAATGTTTGGAAACTCTATGTGTTTCTTAATTTTTGCAGACGTTATCAATTTAGTCCCAAACAACTTTTAATCAAGTTTTAAGGTCTCGTAGAGCCCTATAAGGGACATTGAAATTATATTGGATATGTTTATGTATATTGTATGATTTATGTTGTGCTTGATCGGTAATGCCTCGTAACCCTATTACGGCTATGAATACGTGTTAGGGGCGTTGCAGAAGGGGTATTGTAACATTGAACCATGGAAGTCGTGATACCCCTGACAGTGTTGAATTGAAGACAATCAAGGCACTTCATAATGATATTGTGATATCCAACTCCTAAACGACCCCCCATTTCAAGACTATTGTTGGTATCATGATAACTAAGCTCGAGTATCGCGATATCGTTGCCTGACGTGGAGAAAAATGGCTGTAGGGGTAGTTTTTGTTTAACACCCACACCAATAAAAATACAAAGTCTAGGGGCATTTTTCTTACTAAAATTTGGGTTGTAATCAACTTTTAAAACCCACTATTGGTTGATAACAAACGGGGGATTGTAGTTTATGCTAGAAAGCTCCTTAATTTTAGGGTTTCTTTCATCTTCTAGTTTAGGTTTAGGATAGTTTTCTTTTTCATAGCTTAGGGTTTACTTTTCCTGCACATTTTCTTGTTCTTCTTAGTATTAATGGTAGTTAGATAAGTTATTACTATAACTAGGTTTATTTACATGTTTACTACTTTAAACTTGGTTGTAATCATATTTTCACCTTTAGTTTAATGCTATTTCAGTTTTCTTTCTTTTCATATGTTAAAGCTCTCATATTTAGTGTTCTATTTTCCTTATATTTGTGTTAATTGCATTTCGTTTAAATTTATTAAGTTAAAAAGCAAAGCTTTCATTTTTTTGTTCAAATTTATGTTAATGTCCTCCATAGTTATTTTTTTCATGTTTGTTAGCTTTAATATGGTAATCAGTAACTAAAGGCTAGGTGGTTGGTTGATAGAAATGTTGTTTGGTTAGTTTTTTGGTTCAAGGACTAAATCGCAAAACTGGACTAAATCGAATAAACTTCAAAACTTAGGATTTACGCCCTTAAGGGAAAATCTAGATAAATGAGACCAAGAGGTCATCTTATTTGACACCAATTCTTTAGTCCTGGGTTAGCCGGTGAGATCGAGAGATAAATCAGACTAATTTGCCCAAGTAAAGTTAAGACTAAAAGGTAAAATGGAGCCAATTTTGGAGTGTGATCGATTTAGATCTTTAATTCAAAGGTTAATCAATAACATGGAAATCAGCCAACCACTGTGTGTTATCGTATTTACTATTTTTATATTTTGCATTATTTACAATTTAGTGCTTTTCTGCTTTAGGAAATTAATTACTTTAATTTCACTTTAAATTATGTATTGTTATATTATAGAAATTAGTGAGTAGCTAGCTAGACTCCTTCCTTACATGCATTTTTTAATATAAATCATTAAATCGATGAATCCTTTGGGTTCGACCCTTGGAATACACTAAGTGTTCCATTGTACACTTACAAATATTACAACTGACCTGTCACACTTATATTAAAGCTACGATAATTATATTTTATTTGTTCTAGTTGTTGTTGATCTCTCTCGTCATTCACGAAGGAGGCTAGAGAAGTTTTCAGTTAACCTTATATAATATCCTTAACCTCTTTGATAAATTCGCTCTCTCAATAAGATAATATTTTATCTCATGGTAACGGTTACATCTTCCTTCAAGAAAAGTCAACTACTATCTAATAGTAATTAAGTCATTCAATACAGAGGCAAACCACCCGTGGCCATGTTTACTTTTCATCTATCATGTAATGCCAATGAGAGGATATTTTTTACCCATTTCTTAGGCTATGAATTCCACTATTGTAAATGATTCTACATATTGCAAAAGTCGTATACCCAATGCACCAGCTTTCAATTCCTTATCTATTCGAACTCAAGATTTTATTCACATCAAAGTACACAAGTCACACATACATAGTCCATCATCCACTCAAGACTAAGGTATTTTACACTATGCACTTCACAAGTGAATAAATCTATAGAAGGATTCATGATCTTTTTTTCTTGGTTCCAGATCGATATACTATTAGTCCAGTCAGTTACATCTATGTCTCTATCTTCTATGAGTTATATGCTCCGACGCCTCAGACAAAGCATCTCTCTAATTGGACTTGATAGAAGACATATTAGACTAAGGACATGTTTAGGTTCATATACTAATATAAGTTGTCTTTTAGTATACCAATCCAACCACGAAATACCGCTTAATATTAGTTAAACATTAGACAACCGATGAACTAAAATTTTCTATGCACTAAAATTTTCTTCTATTTTGCTTTACATGTAAAAACCATGTGAGGACAATATACAAAGAGTATTAATCTAATTCTTGAATAATTTTATTAACCAGTATGTTCAAAAAAGTTACAAGTGTACAAAATATTATACTATACTTAGGGAACCAGACCAACACATTCTTTTTTTATTGTTTAGCTTGACACCTAAAACTTGTGCTCCCAAATGATACAGACCACTTTATTAAGTATTGTCCGTAGTATTCACACTTTGTCATTGTACTTGCCCAAATGAGAAAACATGAATCATAATTCAACTATGGATTTCCAATTTAAGGCATCGACAACAACATTCACATTTCCAAGATGATAATCTATCACACGGTCATAATTTTTCAGCAACTAGTTTTACCTTCACTATCTCAAATTTAACTCCTTTTAGGTGAGGAAATATTTGAGTCTTTTATGGTTTGTGTAAATATTTCATTTCTCATTGCACAGAAAATGTCATTAGATCTTCAATGAAAATACAACAAAAACTAGTTCTATGTTGTGCATTAGGTAATTAATCTGTGGTATTTTCATACGTCAAATTAAATTCTTTTCACACTTAAAGAGTTTGTTCTCTAGTTTTTTATGAAGCTTTTTGTTGTTTTTCGTCACTTATTAAATTTTTTTGTTAGAAGTTATTTTTATTGCATTTCTTTTACATTTGAGATCAAAATTCACAAATTTATGCCATTGAAAGTCTAGTGATTGATTTGAGCTTTTGTAAAGACGAAATTGACGCCGAACATTAAAGAGAAATTCTATTGTGGTCAAGGTGTGATACAAAAGCCTGTGTGCGTGACACAAACCCTTCCACCACCTTAAAGAAATTTAACTTCACCAAAACTTAACTTGGAGTAGCCTGTTCTGGAGGTCGGGATGCTGAGAATAGAGTGTCGCAACACTAAGCCTCAAATTTGCAATTCAAAGCTCTTAAGGTTGTGAATCCAAGTCAAACCTTGAAGTGAAGGGAACCCTGTGCTTACTATCATCAAATTCGCTACACTAGAAAGACTGTGTCACAACACCAAGTGCCCCAAGTCAAGCTAGTGCCCATTGCCACAAATTTCATGACACCAAAGCATAGGTGTTATGACACTAAAGTTTGATGGGTGAAAAACTATAGCGGTAATTTTGTGTACAAAAACGTTTTTAAAGGTCATAATTGTCAATGTTAGGTCAAATACATTTTTCCTATAAATACCACATTATATCAACTATTTGGGTGGTTAGCCTAGTGTAAAAGAAATAGGTTAGACATTAGATCATTTTTAATCTTCTATTTTTAGTTTAGGTTTTCTTATTTCTTTTTTTCTCTTGTAGCATTTTTCTTTTTTTATTTTTTCTAGAACCTTGTGGATGGAGATGGATTAAAATTTCACACTTCATCGAATTTTTATCTATTAATTAGAATTTTCTCAACCCATATCTTTTATATTTTATGCCCACCATGTGTTTATTAAAATGCGTGTGTGGAATTTAAGTTTAATCATGTGTTGAATCATTTTATTGGTTGATTGATAAGTGGGTTACTTAACTAAGTTGTTAGCTACTTCTTGATTAGTTGTTTGTTCAACTGTATTAAATTTCAATTTCATTTGTTAATTTAGAATTTAGCGTTATTATATTTTCATATTTGGTTGGTACTAACAATTTCTAACTCAATTAGATTAGTAATTTATTAGCTCGTAATTAATTTAACAAACACGTTTACCAATTTGGTAATCCTTTGGGTTCGATCGTTGAAATACTTAGATTGTTCCATTTTAAAAATTATAAATATTACAACAAACCTATCATACTTACAGTAAAATCCACTTTTAAATCCTTATATTTTGTGTTAATTCTCTGCTCGGCGTTCATACGCCATGGTGTGGTTAGTAATTATGCTCATGCATCCTAAACTATAGAAATACATATGTGGTTACTATCCCATTTTGCATCAGAACACAACCAAGCCCACATAATGAAACATCACTGAAAATTACAAAATCCTTCCCCGATCTGGGCAATGTCAACATCAAAGCCTCTATTACCGTCTATTTTAATTTTTCAAAATTGTTCTAAAATTTGTTTCCCTACCCAAATGGCACATTCTTTTTTAATATTCGAGTCATCAATAAGGCTACTTTTGAGAATCACTTAACAAATTGTTGATAATAACCAGTTAGGCCTAATGAAATCCAAACCTCCGTAACATTTTTTAGTGGTTTCCATTGTAAGATAGTTGTATTTTTCAAGGGCTCCACACATTCTCCCTCAACTAATATTACATGACTAAGAAACACTACCTCTTATAACCAGAATTCGCATTTACTAAGTTTCTCATACAATTGTTTCTCACGTAGTACATGTAACACAATTCTGAGATGCTTATCGTGCTTCTCCTCAGGCCTCAAGTATATAAGCAGTTCAACAATAACACCACCACAAAATGATTTAAATATGGTTGAAAAATGTTCTTTATGAGATCTATAAACGTTGCAAGAACATTCATTAACCTAAATGGCATCACTAGAAATTTTTAATGATCGTATCTTGTTTGAAAAGTGGTTTTTGACACATCACATTATTTTACCTTCAGCTGATAATATTTAGACATTAAGTGAATCTTCGAAAACACTAAAGCACCTTTTAGTCGATCAAATAAATCATCAATTCAAGGCAAAAAATATTTGTTTTTTATCATAATCAAATTTAGTTGTCTGTAATCAATGTAGATTCGCACTATGCCATATTTCTTTTTAACAAACGATACCAAATATATTGGACCACATAAAGCCTTGATCTAACAAGTCTTTCAAATGCACTTGTAACTCTTTTAACTTAGTTGAAGCCATATGATATGGGGTAATAGGCATTGGAGTTGTACAAGGCTAAACTTCAATGGAAAAATTCTACGTCGTGATTAGGAGGTAAACTAAACTACTCTTCCAGAAACACATCCAAAAATTCATACAGAGCTCGAATTCCTTCGGATTTCAATAGTTAAGATAACTACATAAGTGAGGAATACCTCAAAACCCTGATTCAAAAGTTTTCTTTCTTGCACTACAAAGATAATACGAGTAGCATTTCTCAATCTCATGCCTTGAACTAACACATTATCAACCTCCTTGCACTGAATTTCGAATTTCTTTTGTGATCGATCTTTATTTTCATGCTTCTTCATTGTTAATTCACTGTATTACCCAATCTTCTTTGGATTTGATCCTTGAAATACAATGTGTTCCATTATAACACTTAGAAATATTACAATCCACCTATCACACTTGTAGTAAAAACTAGTTTTATAATTATGGATGTTTTGTGATTATTTCTCTACGTAGTGTTCATACTTTGTTAGGTGGTTAAGAGGTGTGCATTTTGAAATAAGAAAATGGAAAGCTTAAAATGGAAGTACAAGAGAAAGAGGAAGCATTGAATAATTCTAAAAAAGAACTTTTCGAATTCAAAGTTGTTCTTTAGAAGGTAAATGGTTAAAGTGTGAAGCGTGATGAGATCCTAGCTACCGAAAGGTTTAAATCAGGCCATAGGGGTCTTAGGTATCCCTTGAAAGTAAGAATAATTATTCTCCTTCAAAATTTTTTAAAGCTAACGAAGTTTCATGTATGTCCAACACAAGAAAGATCAGAAGGTAACACCCTTTGCTCGTCCAGATCATTGGGTCTGAGTTACAGGGTGCTACAATCATTATCGGAGCAACTATCGTCAAACACACTATAATTATATCATTTAAACAAACATTCATATCTTAAACACATTCATAATATGATATAGAACTAAATTCTAGCCTTAATCGAGCTTACGAAAGCTTTTTAATAGACTCGAGCACGAAATAGAACCAAATTGTAAAGTTTTAAAAATTTAGGGTTGACGTAGTGATGCCATTTTCTTCACATAGTGACATCACCAAATACTATGTCACATCGCGATGTCGAGCTTCTAGACGTCGCAACATCACATAGTGCTGACTGACATTGCCATGAAGAAATGTGGTCATCAGGACGATGGCTCTATTTTTGGTGAAAATGAGGCCACTTGGTACCTATTTCGAGGCAAACTTCCAAACACTAAGTTTGGTCCATAAAAAGCACAACATAACCTCCACAAAAACATTCCAAAATGAATACCAAGCATTACATATAATCATTTCCAATTCAATACATCTCAATTTGACACCTAACCATTTCAAGTCAACTTATACCAACTCAACTATTGAACTATACACTTAATCATTACATACTTTCATTAAACATACTATTCCATACAAATTTGCCATTTTAATGCCATATAGAATGCAACACAAGTTACCAAAACATACATTTACATATAAGATTATTAGCACTCCATTACTCAAACATTAATCAAATTAAATCCAATCTATCCATTCAAACTAAACACACATATTAACAACTATGTACATGCCATATAACAGAGTTCAAAAATGATCAAAAGATTATTGACTCTATAATGGGATATTATGATCTTCAAGGTGATCTGATCAGTTTGTTCCACAAATTAGCAATCTAGGGTGGCAACAGGTAAGCATATTGAACAACTACATTAAAACATATTGGAAATAAGGATGTCGATCCTTTGGCATCATGTTACTTTCATATGCATATTAACAACTATGTTCAAAGGTTAGTTCATTTACATGATTTAAACTTATAACATAATCCCATACATATTTTCAATTCATCCTACAACATGTCATAACCACTTCATAAACCATTTGCAAACACACATAATTCCATTCATAAACATCCTTTTCAACCATTTCGATACCATTAAAATTGTTTTCATTTCCGTCTTCACCCGGAGAACTATAGTAAATTGAACTCGAATACAAGGGACTAATTTGCTCACACAAGTTGGCATATTCAAGCTATTCACACAAGCCTCGAACTAGGATTGGTCACACAAGGTTAGTTCGATGCTACTCACACAAGCTTCAAAAAATCTGCAACACAGGTTGGATCTTAATCAATTGTATCAAACACCTGTCTTCCTTTTTGGGACCCTAATGACATGCCATTAGTATCCTAATAGTTTACTAAGTTCACACAGGCACTATTTTTGTTTCTATATCATTTCAAACCTTCAAAAATAATCATATACATATCACCCAATCATATAATAATTTCGCATCCATTATCGTTCTATATTTAATAATCATATTTTCCATACTTTATGATTTAGTCCTTTGGATGCTAAAATTATCAAAATTACGATTAACCTAAAATAATAAACCTTATAATATAATTCAAACATAACATAAATAACATAGTAAGTTACATATGAACTTACCAGAAAAAAAAACAACAAAACGTCGAGGAATAAATCGTAATTTTGCCTTTTACTCGTCTATCCTTCGTTTGATTCAAATCCCAATCTATAAAATAATTCATTCCAATTTATCAATTCCAAATACTTTTATCATCCTACTATATGCATATTTCAGTTTAATTTGATTTTTCGAATGTTTCCTAAAGTTTTACATTTTATTTCCTTTAGTCCCTAAAAATGAATTTTCCATAACTTTCAAACTTGAGCCTCGACTTCAAAATCTATCTTAATTACATACTCCTCTAACCCTCTATTACCTAATAATACAGATATATAACATCAACTTTGAAATTAAAGCATTTTAGTCCCTATGTTCAAAAACTAGCAATTAAACTTTACAAACTAGTTTTCTTTCACTTTTAAACTTAAAATCTAACAAATAAACGCCAATTTAATCAAGAATTCAATAATGACAACTTTTAAAAACTTTAACAGTTTAGCAAAATAGTACACTGGTTAGCTAAATCAAGCTTCTGGGATATAAAAAAACATAAAAATTACATGAAACGGACTTAAAACTGCTTACCAAATGGAGTGTTTAATGTTGAGTTCATAAAAACGGCTTCCCTAGGTTTGCTTTATGGTTTCATTTTAAGTAAATGGAAAAATAAAAGGTGATAACTTTTGATTTTAGCTTATATACCTTAATTAGCTTATAATTAATCATAACTAGTTTAATTAATCTTACTTATCAAATTTAATGGCTTATAACTAGCTTCAACTATCGTACAGTCAAATAATAGTGGTCAAATTGCCCATTTGGTCTTTCAAATAATTAAAAATCCATAGCGATTAGCTTTTATCACTTTTACAAATTAGTCATTGTACCTTAATTAACTACCCGATTGACAAAATTAAGGGACCAAAATTTAATTAAATTCTATATTAACCTTGTAAATATTAAATAATAAAATTTACAGGCTTGCTCGTTAGAATTGGGGTTCCAAAACCACCGTTTCCAATGCCACTAAAAAATGGGTTGTACACAGAAGGATGATTTCTCACTATTGTTGGAAGGCTGGTCATACCATGCCTTATTATTACAAGCTCTAAAATGACTTTTGGTAGCTTAAATCTTGTGCAATCATTGTTCAAATAACACAGGAAAAAGAATAAGATAGTTTGGTGTAAAAGAAGTCTAGTTAAGAAAAGATCAACCATATTTTAGCTTTAAAGATCAACAAGTTATTTATACTCATTTGAAGCATGAGGTTTCAACCTATGCTGCTGATATCAAAGATAATTCAAAAATTAAACTGTAAAACCCCTAACCTATATCCATCGTTGGTGTAACACCCCTAACCCGTGTCCGACACTGGAACAGGGTATGAGGCATTACCGGACTTAATCATTCACAAACACGGAAAAACCAGGCTACAAAATTTCTTTTAATTCAAAACTTTTCATACACATGCATAATGTCATGTACACGTATAACATCCCAAAATAAGACCTAGTCGGAATAGCGATTTTGGGACCACAATTATGACGATAAAATATTGTCTTTATGATTTTTATGAGGTTTAGAATATGAATATATGCATGTGTTAAAGTTTCATGAAAAAATTCTAAGTATAAGGTGTTAAATTGGAAATTAGGGACCAAATTGAATAAGTTGCAATTTTTTTTGTTTTAGAAGCAATTTGTATGAAATTTCTTTCGATTATTAATTAGGAGGCCTTAAAGAGAAATTTTCCCAATTTATAAATTTTTGGACAAAAATGGGCTTGCGTGGAAAATTTTGAAGGAAAGGCATCAGGGGCATTTTAGTTATTTGGTATATTAATGAAATAAAAGGGAAAATAAGCCAAAAATCAGCTCATTCTCTCCACATTGCTGTCGAAATTTTAGGGTTCTCCACAGGTAGGGTTTTCAAGCTTTCCAAGCTCTATAGTAAGTGTTCCCAAGCCCCATTTTTAATGTTCTTTGTATTTTTGAAATCCTGGTAACTTGTTCTGTCTATTTTTACCCATATTTCACGCTAGGGTTCATGTTTAGAAATTTACCCATGCATGAGAAGCTTATGTTTTGATGATTATGGAGGGATAGGAGAGTTTAAAGGATGGTAAACAACTTTTACTAAATAGATTTTCATGAAAAGGGCTTTAAGGACTATTTTGTAAAAGTTGTAGAAAAGGGTAGCAAATGTGAAAAGAAGGGAAATGTGGGCTGTTATAACCATGAAAAATGGTCGGCTAGGCTTGGGTGACTAAGAAATCCCATACATTGTATTATCCGAGCCTAGGGACTAAATTGCAAATATATGAAAGTATAGGGGTAAAATAGTAATTTTACCCAAGTATGAATTTTGGGTCATTTTGACTAATGTATGTATTAAACGAGCTAAATTTGGTATTATAGATCAAGAGAATCGAGATACGGGCCTTGATCGGGGAAAGAACGAGGTTTACGAGGTATAGGCTCGATTTTCAATATTTTGTACCGAGGTAAGTACATATGCAAATAAATACATTAATTATTGTTATTAAATTATTTATTGCTATTTGTCTGCTTAATATGCTTATGTGGCTATGTTGATAATATAACATGTTTTGATGCTTTGCTATATGATTACGAGACGTTGGCCATGTGAAAGAAACCATTATGCGAGTACATTCAGTAAATGTCTGGAAGTCTAAAATCCTGTTTGAACGTTAGGAATAGTTGAGAACACAAATGCAATGTCACTAGGAAAGTCATGTGTGTTATGAGCTCATTTAATATGTGATACATGCTAGGGTTCGGGTGCTGGGTATCCTAAGTTGTGTTCGGATACTCTCTTAGCTCTTTAAGTAGCCCTGTTGAGAGCCGCATGTGATTCTGTGATATGATGCACTTCAGTGCATTTTCTACCAGGTAACTAAGGCTACGTTCAGGCACTTCTGCGCATTTCTTCCGTGTGTCCGAATCATATTCTAAATGTTCAACGGGTAACATAATATGAATTCGGAAAGTAAAATTTAAGTAAGCCATATGTGTGCAAGATGGCACAGGTATGTACTAAAACCCTATGAGGACTTAGTATACGATGATATTATGAAAGATATGTATTTGGTTAAGCATGTACATGTGACATGATGAAAAGTATCATAATGGATAAGTAATTATGCTTAGATTATCAATAGCTACAAAATGTAGATTATTTGTATGTGTACTTACTAAGCCTTATAGATTACCCTCCTCTCTTTTCCTTTCTCTTTAGATACATCAAGCTAGCTCAAAGGATCGAGAGACATCGGAGCTCGGATCACACTATATTCAAGGATTTTAGGGTATAAAAAGGTTTAATTATTTTGGTCATGGCATGTATAGGAAACTAGTCTATTTTGTGTATATGTGTCATGTTGAAGTAGCCAAGTGTAATGGCTCATTTGGGCATTGATTATTTTGTATGTGGCCATGTGATTTGGTCCATATTAATGATTGGGATGTATCCTTAAGTTTGCCTTTGCATGCATTCTAAGATGTGTATGTGTTGGTTTGATGGATGACTATTTATTTACTAGTATGTGGTTGAATGATATAGCACTCATAATGGATTGATAATAAGGAATATGGTAAACCATGAAATTGGTGTGGAATGACTAAAAGATAAGGTTGTGTGAACACTAATGGACTAGTATAAAAAGGGGTCATAGTGATGCTATAAGGTTGCATGTTTAAGTGTCCAAATATGCCATGTGATATGCCATTGAACATATGGAAGTGTATGATTGTTTAAGGGTGACTAATGGCTTGGAGAGTAGCCTCCAAATCGTCCAAACGGGTAGACACACGAGCATGTGTCTAGACCGTGTGTGGCACACGGTCAGCCCCATAGACGTGTCGTTTAGCCGTATGTCCCTTGCACCTTGAATTTTAGGTTAACATGCATGGTAGTAAACACATAGGTAGAGACACGACTGTGTGTCTCAATCGTATGGAGGACACGGCCTCTAGCCATGAGCATGTGCTTAGCTGTGTGCCTCAAATTTGTATGATGATGTCATAAATAGAATGCTCGCTAAAATCACACGGGCTACCACACGAGCATGTCCTAGGCCATGTGAGGAACACGAGCCAAGGACTCGGGCGTGTGCTCAGCCGTGTGAAAACCCTTGTAGGTTCAAACTGGAAAATAAATCCAATAATTCCACACAGGTGTGGGACCTGGGCTTGTCCCCAATCACATGGGCATGTACATTGTCTCCACACAGGCGTATGAGGCTTTAACCTTGAAATTTTCTTAGAATTTCTGTGAGTTCTCAGTTTAGTCCTGGACCACTAATGATGTATGTTTTAGGTCTCGTAGGCTTATAATAGGGACAAATTGGCTTTAATTGATTGGTTTTAGTTTGAATGAAATTTTGTGGCCTAGTTCTGTATGTTTGGTTCTGCTTAAGTTCGGTAATGCCTCGTACCCTGTTCCGACATCGAATACGGGTGAGGGGTATTACATTTATTGGTATTAAAGCTACGGTTTAGTCAATTCTTGGATTACCTAGCATGTGTCTGTGTCTAGCTGAACATGCCATGCGTAAATTGTGATAGTGTGACGACTCCTGACGATATTAAGCTGTCTTTTTCATATAGTAATGGATCCCGACCAAGCTATAACAGATGACGTAGAAAGCAATGCACCAGCCCTCGCTCAAAGGACGGTGCCTGAAGAAAGTAGACCCGTAATCGTGAGCCAAGGGGGAAGGCTAGAGAGGCCTTTTTCCAAATGATGAATGATTGGTATGCGGAGTTTGTCCGTGCGAACCCAGCTGCTCAGACACAACCTCCTCCACCCCATCTTAACCCTCATCCTGTACCCGTAATGCCCCAAGGAATAGATTTTATGAGATTTTCTAAAACTCTTGTGGATAATATTTAGAAACAAGGAGCAGAGGAGTTTAGAGCTAACACTGAGGATGATGCTGAGAGAGCTACGTTTTGGCTCAAGAATTCTATTCGGGTGTTCGATGAACTGTCTTGTACACCTGAAGAGTGTTTGAAGTGCGCTATTTCGTTGTTGAGGAATGATGCCTACCATTGGTGGAAGACTTTGATTTCGGTTGTGCCTAAGGAGGCAGTTAATTGGGACTTCTTTCTGGAGGAATTCCGGAAGAAGTATATTAGTGTGACAGCCCTAAAGTGACCCTAGTCGGAAAGCGGTTTCGGGACCGCTAAACCGAGTCACCAAATTATTTGAATGTGATATTTATTGTCTAAAATATGTGATTATGAAGGTGTGAAAGTTTTAGGCTTCGATTTAGTAAATTGCATGTGAATTTAGTCAAAAGGACTTATGGGTGACATTTTTGAAATGTGATAGGCTAATCTACAATGACCTAATAGTGCATGTAATCAAAAGGGAGGACTTGCATGTCAATTTCCCCCCCTAATATGTAGTGGCCGGCCATGAGCATGGGTGGACAAGATGTTATGGCTAAAAACATGTCATAAACATGTTGGGGTAATACATTATGTAAGGATTAATAAAATAAAGAGCATGGGCAATAAAATATTAGTGTTAGTAGGATGAGAAACAAAAAAAAAAAGAAAGGATGTGTGTGATTGTCCCCCCATTGCCGTGAGTTGAAGGAAAGAAAAACAAAAAAAAATGTTCATCCTTTGGTTCATCCTTGGCCGAAAATTTTAGGGAAGAAAGAAGGAGTTCTTGCTTCATGTTTGGTTTGGAAAAGGATTAGGAGGAGGTTCGGCCATACTTGTATCTAGATTAAGGTAAGTTTGATGTTGTGCCATGAGATTCATGCATGTTTTTTTTCGTTAGCTTGAGTTCTAACTAGCCCATGGTTCAAATCCTTACTATGTCATGGAGATGATATTCGGCTAAGGTGGATTTGTGTTGATGTTATTTGCATGCTAAAAGTGAAGCTTGTAATGATGCATGTGATGGTGGATTGATGACTCTTGAATCTTCTTTTTAGCATCTTTGAGTGAGACATTAAGTTCCTCGTTCAACCATGACCAAAAATTGAAATGGTATGGTTGTTGTTCACGTTATTGGATGAGAAATGGTAGTAAGGTGAAGTGCAAATGTTAGTGCTTGATTTACTAGTGTATATGTGTGTGTTAGCCAAGTTTTGAACTTGAAACAAAATGGTGTTTAGTCAATACAAGTGATCATACTTGTAGAATGTATTAAGTGTTGCAATCGGCCCCAACATAGACATGTATGTTCGGCCACATGAATAAGTACATAAGTGATGTGTATGGTCGGCCATAGGTAGCCTATTGATGGCTTTAGCTTGACTTAGAAAATTCGGCTAAGGGGAAATATTAGCTAGTATGTTGAATTCGATTCGTGATTTCGTACATATGTGACTCTAATGTCTAATGTATATATGGGCTAAGTACCTTGAGCTTCTCTTTTGATGTTCGAATGAATTGTATTAAATTGCTTGATGTGATTAAAAATGCGTATGACCATTGTGTATTTGAGCTAAAAGGTGGCCATATGACCTATCAAACTCCTTGTCATATTCGGCCATAAGCTAGCAAAATGAGACTTTAATGAGTTAAATTTGTTTGAATTAGCTCAAGAGCTTAGAGGATCACAGTTGGATAAGGGAAAGGAAAAAGTGATCGAATAGCTGTCGAAATCGCTCGACCACATCCGAGGTAAGTTCTTGAGTAATAGAGCTTAAATTATGATTTGATTAGATCATGTTTTAAGCAAATCAAAATCACGCTCTTTGGGTGTGGCTATTGAGCCAAAATTGCAAGAGTGATAAGTGTCTTGTGTTTGAGTTTTGCTAATGAAAATGAAATACGAATGTGTCATGATTTATTGTTAAATGTGCATGGTTATTCGAATGATGTCCGGGCTAAGTTCTGAAGGCTTTGTGCTAAGTGACCATATCCGGACTAAGATCTGAAGGCATTTGTGTGAGATACTAATTCCAGGCTAAGCCCGAAGGCATTGGTGCGAGTTACTAAATCCGGGTTAAGTCCCGAAGTCATTTGTACGAGTTACTATAACCGGGCTATGTCCCGAAGGCATTTGAACGAGTAGCTATATCCGGTTAAATTCTGAAGGTACGTGATTTGGGAATGAATGATCTTGCTGTAAAAATTTCAGTTAATACGCTTGTAACATCCCAACATTGAGGTATGTTTCGTATGTGCTTTGAATTAGTTAAGCCCTTACAAATAAGTATTCGCTCAGTTGATAAATGAGATATCGGCCTTTGGCTAAGTTGATCTTTGTGTATGAATAAAAGGGTTGGTAATGTGAATTAAGTATGATATTGAAAATTTGTGCATATGAAATTATCCGTTTAGCTACATGAATGCTATACTTTGGTTGTGTCTAAATTCTTGGCTCAAAA
The DNA here is from genome assembly GCF_007990345.1 of Gossypium hirsutum. NCBI lineage: Eukaryota > Viridiplantae > Streptophyta > Magnoliopsida > Malvales > Malvaceae > Gossypium > Gossypium hirsutum. The sequence continues at coordinate 15,727,979 of NC_053435.1, read as the reverse complement.
CTTACTAAGCATTTAATGCTTACTCCGTTTCTTTGATTCTCTGTTTTATAGATTTTGGTTCTTCAGCTATCGGACTCAGGATTTTGAAGTCGAAGTCGCCCACACTATCAAAGCTCCTTTTGGTATACTTTTGGTTGAACTTTGAAATGGCATGTATAGGACTACCCTTTTGTTGTTGGTCATGTACCCTCCGGTTTTGTGTAAATTTGGATAGCCATGCGAAAATGGCTTAAATATACTTTGATCATAGCTTTATAATCGTTTTGTATGTTGTCCGTCGAGAGGTATGGAAATGTTGGTAACGGATAGCCATGGGAATGGTTATTCATGATCATTTTTGGAATATGTATGACAAACTCTAGTTGATCCATGGAGGATTACGAAATAGGTAAAGTTTACCTTAAAAATAGATGCTGGCAGCAGTAGTGATGTGGATGTAAAAAATCACTAAAAATAGTAGGAATGGAATTAAGTAGTGAATAAATTATGTAATCGAACCTTGATGAATCTATTTTCATAGGAAAGTAACGAAACGTTCATATGAACAGTATATTATGAGATGTTAAAGTTTTCGTGAGACAGGGCCAGAACAGTTTCTGGATCCCCTGATCTGACTTTAAAAATTCATTATAAATTAACCAGAGACATTTAGAAGTCATTCCATATATGTATAGATTCCTCTTTGAGTCTAGTTTCTATAGAAACAAACGGCATCAGCATTGAAGCCCTGTACAGGGAGATATCCAAGTCGTAATGCGCAAAGGTCAGTGTAGTCGATCCCTATAACAGGGGAGACTTTGACTAAAAAATTGTACTAATTGGCCCGACCAAAAATTCTAGAAAAAATTTGTAGATGCATATATGAGTCTAGTTTCAGGGAAAAATCTCAAAACTGATTTTCGAGTTGTGAAACTCAAGATATGATTTTTAAGGTGACAGTGACGCAGTTAGCCAGCTTGCCTGGAAAATTTTAAAATGGATTGTGCAAAGAAGTGATTTAAGTCTGCAAATCCCTCGTGTCCGACTCCGGCGACGGACTCGGGTACGGGGTGTTACAATTTTATTGGTATCAGAGCTACGGTTTAGTCGATTCTAGGACTACCGTAATGCGTTGGGTCTAGCTATACATGCCATTTTATGTGATTATTTGATAGTGTGGTGATTTCTGACATTTGCAAATGTGTTTATTTATAGTAATGGATCCCGATCCCGACCGAGCGGTAGCTGATGATCTTGAGAGTGTAGCGCCTGCTCCCGCGCAAGGGACAGCGCCGGCGGACTCTCAACCTAATGCTAGTAACCCGAATGATGAAGCTAGACAAGCTTTCTATAGCGTGATGAATGATTGGTTCAACCAATACATTCGAACTAATACGGTTGTTCCACAACCTCCATTCCCGACAAATACCACCCCCGCACCTACCATACCTCCGGTAACTGACCAAATAAGGTCAAATAAGCCCCCATTTGACAGAGTTCGAAAACACGGGGCTACTGAATTTAAAGCCACGGACAGCGATGATGCCGAGCAAGTGGAGTTTTGGTTGGACAACACTATCCGGGTACTCGATGAGCTATCTTGCACACCCAATGAGTGCCTAAAGTGTGCTATCTCCTTGCTACGTGATTCTGCCTACTATTGGTGGAATACGTTGACTTCTGTTGTGCCTAGAGAGCAAGTAACTTGGGAGTTTTTCCAAACCGAGTTTCGAAAGAAGTATATCAGTCAGAGATTCATTGACCAAAAACGGAAGGAATTTCGTGAACTCAAACAAGGTTCCATGTCGGTTATCGACTATGAACGAAAATTTGTGAGGCTTAGCCGGTACACACGAGAATGCATTTCCTCAGAAGCCGTGATGTGTAAACGTTTCGAGGATGGGCTGAATGACGATATAAAGCTGTATGTAGGCATTTTGGAAATCCGAGAATTTGTGGCACTTGTCGAGCGAGCTTGCAAGGCCGAGGAGCTCAGTATGGAGAAAAGAAAAGCTAAGGTGGGAGCAAAGGAGTTTCGTAAGAGGTCTTTGGGGAAGCCCTTCCCACAGTCATCGAAGAAATTTAGAGATGGCTTAGGCCGATCTAGAGACACTTCAGGCTTTTCTAGACGAGATCGCGATCGACCCCCTGTGGGTGCACGAGTCACTTCGGTCGCTAGTGTTGGAAATGATCGTCGGGACAGAACGGAGTGCCAGTATTATGGTAAATGGCATTCGGGGAGTTGTAGATTCCATGATCGCTCCTGTTACAAGTACAGATCAGTTGACCACTTCATTAAAGATTGCCCGAGGTTGTCTGAACAGAATATAAATCAAAGCGGGAAACCGGGTGCTACCACTGCTCGAGGTAGACCATCCAGAAATACGGGCAATGCTAGTGGTGGTCAGAGAGGATCCAGATATGCTACGACCAGATCTGAGGCTCGTGCTCCTGCTAGGGCTTATGCTATACGCGTATGCGAGGATGCTTCCTCGCCAGATGTTATTTCCGGTACTTTTACTCTCTTCGATACTAATGTGATTGCTTTGATTGACCCTGGTTCTACTCATTCTTATATATGCGAAACCTTAGCATCCAGTAAGACTTTACCTATTGAGTCTACTGAGTTCGTAATTCGGGTGTCAAATCCCTTGGGTCGTTACGTGCTTGTCGACAAAGTGTGTAAGAAATGCCCCCTAGTAATTCGAGATTCCTGTTTTCCGGCGGACTTGATGCTTTTTCCGTTTGATGAATTTGATGTTATTCTTGGTTTGGATTGGTTGACCGCGCATGATGCAGTTGTGAATTGCAAAAGCAAGACTATTGATTTGAGGTGCGCAAATAACGAGATAATCCGAGTTGAGTCTACGGACTTAAAGGGGTTGCCAGCTGTAATATCAGCAATGTTGGCCCAAAAATATGTAAGAAAAGGGTGCGAAGCATACCTTGCGTATGTACTTGATGCCAAAGAATTAGAAAAGAAACCCGAATCTGTGCCGGTGGTTTGTGAATACCCGGATGTTTTTCCTGAAGAATTACCGGGTTTACCACCTGTTCGGGAGGTAGAGTTTGGTATTGAGCTTGTACCTGGAACTACGCCAATTTCGATAGCTCCGTATCGTATGGCACCAACCGAGTTAAAAGAATTGAAAGCTCAGTTGCAAGAGTTGACGGATAGAGGTTTCGCTCGACCAAGTTTCTCACCTTGGGGTGCACCAGTATTGTTTGTGAAAAAGAAGGACGGAACCATGAGGTTGTGCATTGACTATCGTCAGCTGAATAAAATGATGATAAACAATAAATATCCGTTACCGCGTATTGATGATTTGTTTGATCAACTAAAGGGAGCTTCAGTGTTTTCAAAGATAGATTTGAGATCGGGTTATTATCAGTTGCGAATTCGAGATTCGGATATAGCCAAAACTGCTTTCAGAACGAGATACGGCCACTACGAGTTCTTAGTGATGCCGTTTGGGCTCACTAATGCCCCTGCGGTATTTATGGATTTGATGAATCGGATCTTCAGACAGTATTTGGACCGGTTCGTAGTTGTGTTTATTGATGACATCTTGGTCTATTCAAGAGATGAGACCGAACATGCTGAGCACCTGAGATTAGTGTTGCAAATTTTACGGGATAAGCAGTTATATGCTAAGTTCAGTAAGTGTGAGTTCTGGTTAAGAGAGGTTAGCTTCTTGGGCCATGTGGAATCTGCATCGGGTATTCGAGTTGACCCAAGCAAAATTTCAGCCATACTTAACTGGAAGCCTCCGAGAAATATTACTGAGGTTCGGAGCTTTTTGGGACTCGCCGGTTACTACCGACGGTTTGTAAAAGGTTTCTCGATGATAGCCACACCCATGACGAAGCTACTTCAAAAAGATATTAAGTTCGAATGGACAGAAAAATGTCAGAAAAGTTTTGATCAACTGAAAACTTATTTGACTGAAGCCCCAATTTTAGTGCAGCCCGAATCAGGCAAAGAGTTTGTCATCTATAGTGACGCCTCCCTACTTGGGTTAAGTTGCGTGTTGATGCAAGAAGGTCGAGTTGTGGCCTATGCGTCGAGACAATTAAAGCCACATGAGAAAAATTATCCGACCCATGATTTCGAATTAGCTGCCATCGTATTCGCCTTGAAAATATGGCGACATTACTTATTTGGTGAGAAGTGCCATGTATTTTCGGATCACAAAAGTCTCAAATATTTGATGACTCCAAGAGACTTAAATCTGCGACAAAGACGTTGGCTTGAGTTGTTGAAAGATTATGAGCTTGTCATTGATTACCACCCGGGAAAGACTAATGTGGTTGCGGACGCCTTAAGCCGGAAATCACTGTTTGCTTTACGAGCGATGAATGTACACTTGTCTGCTCTACCCGACAATTTGTTAGTAGCTGAATTAAAAGCCAAACCATTATTGATTCATCAAATTCGTGAAGCTCAGAAAGTCGACGATGAATTGGTTGTAAAACGGGCTGAATGTGTTCTGAATATGGAATCCGAATTTCAAATTGATGATGACGATTGTTTGAGGTTCAGAAGTCGGTTGTGTGTTCCAAGAAATTCAGAACTCATTTCGATGATTCTGAACGAAGCCCATTGTAGCCGAATGTCAATTCACCCGGGGAGTACGAAAATGTACAACGATCTGAGACGCCAGTTTTGGTGGCATGGTATGAAACGAGACATTTCCGATTTTGTTTCGAAGTGTTTAATATGTCAGCAAGTAAAGGCGGAACATCAAGTGCCTACGGGTTTACTCTAGCCAATCATGGTACCTGAATGGAAATGGGATCGAGTCACGATGGATTTCGTATCTGGGTTGCCAGTATCGGCAAGTAAGAAAGATGCGATTTGGGTTGTTGTGGATAGACTGACTAAGTCGGCTCACTTTATCCCCGTACGTACGGATTTTTCATTGGATAAACTAGTTGAATTGTATGTTTCTCAGATTGTGAGATTACACGGGGTACCGATTTCTATTGTGTCGGATAGAGATCCGAGATTCACCTCGCAATTTTGGAAGAAATTGCAAGAAGCTTTGGGTATCAAGCTGCACTTTAGCACCGCTTTTCATCCACAAACCGATGGTCAATCCGAGCGGATAATTCAGATACTTGAGGATATGTTGAGATGTTGCATCCTCGAGTTTAGTGGTTCATGGGAATGGTATTTACCTTTGATTGAATTCGCTTACAACAATAGTTTTCAATCAAGTATTAAGATGGCACCTTACGAGGCCTTGTACGGGCGTAAATGCCGTACACCATTGTTTTGGACCGAGCTCGGTGAAAGTAAAATTTTCGGAGTGGATTTGATTAAAGATGCTGAACAGAAAGTAAGAATAATTTGTGAAAGTCTGAAGGCAGCATCAGATCGTCAGAATTCGTATGCGGATTTAAAATGAAGAGATATTAAGTATCAAGTGGGAGACAAAGTGTTTCTTAAGGTCTCGTCTTGGAAAAAGATACTCAGATTTGGCCGTAAGGGCAAATTGAGTCCGAGATTCATTGGGCCGTATGAGATCTCCGAATGAGTTGGCCCAGTTGCATATAGGTTGCTTTTACCCCCTGAACTCGAAAGAATCCACAACGTTTTTCATGTCTCGATGCTTCGACGTTATAGATCCGATCCTTCGCACGTAATAAACCCCTCCGAGGTCGAAATTCAAGCCGATATGAGTTATGAGGAAGAACCGATTCGTATCCTAGCTCGTGAAGTGAAAAAGTTGCGAAACAAAAGGGTTCCGATAGTGAAAGTGTTATGGCTCAAACACGGGATCGAAGAAGCTACTTGGGAACCCGAGAACTCTATGAAAGAGCGATACCCAAACCTATTTACCGGTAAGATTTTTGGGGACGAAAATTTCTTAAGTGGGGGAGAGTTGTGACAGCCTTAAAGTGACCCTAGTCGGAAAGCGGTTTCGGGACCGCTAAATCGAGTCACCAAATTATTTGAATGTGATATTTATTGTCTAAAATATGTGATTATGAAGGTGTGAAAGTTTTAGGCTTCGATTTAGTAAATTGCATGTGAATTTAGTCAAAAGGACTTATGGGTGACATTTTTGAAATGTGATAGGCTAATCTACAAGGATCTAATAGTGCATGTAATCAAAAGGGAGGACTTGCATGTCAATTCCCCCCCTAATATGTAGTGGCCGGCCATGAGCATGGGTGGACAAGATGTTATGGCTAAAAACATGTCATAAACATGTTGGGGTAATGCATTATGTAAGGATTAATAAAATAAAGAGCATGGGCAATAAAATATTAGTGTTAGTAGGATGAGAAACAAAAAAAAAGAAAGGATGTGTGTGATTGTCCCCCCATTGCCGTGAGTTGAAGGAAAGAAAAACAAAAAAAATGTTCATCCTTTGGTTCATCCTTGGCCGAAAATTTAAGGAAGAAGGAAGGAGTTCTTGCTTCATGTTTGGTTTGGAAGAGGATTAGGAGGAGGTTCGGCCATACTTGTATCTAGATTAAGGTAAGTTTGATGTTGTGCCATGAGATTCATGCATGTTTTTTTTCGTTAGCTTGAGTTCTAACTAGCCCATGGTTCAAATCCTTACTATGTTATGGAGATGATATTCGGCTAAGGTGGATTTGTGTTGATGTTATTTGCATGCTAAAAGTGAAGCTTGTAATGATGCATGTGATGGTGGATTGATGACTCTTGAATCTTCTTTTTAGCATCTTTGAGTGAGACATTAAGTTCCTCGTTCAACCATGACCAAAAATTGAAATGGTATGGTTGTTGTTCACGTTATTGGATGAGAAATGGTAGTAAGGTGAAGTGCAAATGTTAGTGCTTGATTTACTAGTGTATATGTGTGTATTAGCCAAGTTTTGAACTTGAAACAAAATGGTGTTTAGTCAATACAAGTGACCATACTTGTAGAATGTATTAAGTGTTGCAATCGGCCCCAACATAGACATATATGTTTGGCCACATGAATAAGTACATAAGTTATGTGTATGTTCGGCCATAGGTAGCCTATTGATGGCTTTAGCTTGACTTAGAAAATTCGGCTAAGGGGAAATATTAGCTAGTATGTTGAATTCGATTCGTGATTTCGTACATATGTGACTCTAATGTCTAATGTATATATGGGCTAAGTACCTTGAGCTTCTCTTTTGATGTTCGAATGAATTGTATTAAATTGCTTGATGTGATTAAAAATGCATATGACCATTGTGTATTTGAGCTAAAAGGTGGCCATATGACCTATCAAACTCCTTGTCATATTCGGCCATAAGCTAGCAAAATGAGACTTTAATGAGTTAAATTTGTTTGAATTAGCTCAAGAGCTTAGAGGACCACAGTTGGATAAGGGAAAGGAAAAAGTGATCAAATAGCTGTCGAAATCGCTCGACCACATCCGAGGTAAGTTCTTGAGTAATAGAGCTTAAATTATGATTTGATTAGATCATGTTTTAAGCAAATCAAAATCACGCTCTTTGTGTGTGGCTATTGAGCCGAAATTGCAAGAGTGATAAGTGTCTTGTGTTTGAGTTTTGCTAATGAAAATGAAATACGAATGTGTCATGATTTATTGTTCAATGTGCATGGTTATTCGAATGATGTCCGGGCTAAGTCCCGACGGCTTTTTGCTAAGTGACCATATCTGGACTAAGATCCGAAGGCATTTGTGCGAGATACTAATTCCGGGCTAAGCCCGAAGGCATTGGTGCGAGTTACTAAATCCGGGTTAAGTCCCAAAGGCATTTGTGCGAGTTACTATAACCGGGCTATGTCCCGAAGGCATTTGAACGAGTAGCTATATCCGGTTAAATTTCGAAGGTACGTGATTTGGGAATGAATGATCTTGCTGTAAAAATTTCAATTAATACGCTTGTAACATCCCAACATTGAGGTATGTTTCGTATGTGCTTTGAATTAGTTGAGCCCTTACAAATAAGTATTCGCTCAGTTGATAAATGAGCTATCGGCCTTTGGCTAAGTTGATCTTTGTGTATGAATAAAAGGGTTGGTAATGTGAAGTAAGTATGATATTGAAAATTTGTGCATATGAAATTATCCGTTTAGCTACATGAATGCTATACTTTGGTTGTGTCTAAATTCTTGGCTCAAAACTTACTAAGCATTTAATGCTTACTCCATTTCTTTGATTCTCTGTTTTATAGATTTTGGTTCTTCAGCTATCGGACTCGGGATTTTGAAGTCGAAGTCGCCCACACTATCAAAGCTCCTTTTGGTATACTTTTGGTTGAACTTTGAAATGGCATGTATAGGACTACCCTTTTGTTGTTGGTCATGTACCCTTCGGTTTTGTGTAAATTTGGATAGCCATGCGAAAATGGCTTAAATATACTTTGATCATAGCTTTATAATCGTTTTGTATGTTGTCCGTCGAGAGGTATGGAAATGTTGGTAACGGATAGCCATGGGAATGGTTATTCATGATCATTTTTGGAATATGTATGACAAACTCTAGTTGATCCATGGAGGAAATAAGAAATAGGTAAAGTTTACCTTAAAAATAGATGCTGGCAGCAGTAGTGATGTGGATGTGAAAAATCACTAAAAATAGTAGGAATGTAATTAAGTAGGGAATAAATTATGTAATCGAACCTTGATGAATCTATTTTCATAGGAAAGTAACGAAACGTTCATATGAACAGTATATTATGAGATGTTAAAGTTTTCGTGAGACAAGGCCAGAACGGTTTCTGGATCCCCTGATCTGACTTTGGAAATACATTATAAATTAACCAGAGACATTTAGAAGTCATTCCATATATGTATAGATTCCTCTTTAAGTCTAGTTTCTATAGAAACAAACGACATCAGCATTGAAGCCCTGTACAGGGAGATATCCAAGTCGTAAGGCGCAAAAGTCAGTGGAGTTGATCCCTGTAACAGGGGAGACTTTGACTAACAAACTGTACTAATTTGCCCAACCAAAAATTCTAGAAAAACATTTTTAGATGAATATATGAGTCTAGTTTCAGGGAAAAATCACAAAACTGATTTTCGAGTTGTGAAACTCAAGATATGATTTTTAAGGTGACAGTGACGCAGTTAGCCAGCTTGCCTGGAAAATTTTAAAATGGATTGTGCAAAGAAGTGATTTAAGTCTGCAAATCCCTCGTGTCCGACTCCGGCGACGGACTCGGGTACGGGGTGTTACAATTAGCGAGAGGTTTATTGACGAAAAACATAAGGAATTTCTTGAACTTAAGGAGGGTTGCATGTCGATTACCGAATATGAGCGAGAGTTCGTCCGGCTTAGTAAGTATGCCCGAGAGTGTGTGCCCACTGAGGCTAAGATGTGCAGGAGGTTTGAAGGCGGACTTAATAAGGATATCAGGGTGTTAGTGGGCATCCTTGAACTAAAGGACTTTGTTGTGCTCGTTGAATGGGCATGTAAGGCTAAAGAATTGACAAGAGAGAAGAAGAAAGCCGAGTCGAAAGCTAGAGATATGCAAAAGAGAATGATGAGCAGATCAACCCCAACTCAATCTAAGAAATCTAAAGATGTGTATTCTCGTTCTTAAGCATCGATAGGATGCTCCCACAAAAATTGTAAGAACCAATGTTCAGGTTTCCAGACTCAAGCTATATCTGTAGCTAGCGTAACAGACGCTAAACCTCGTCGACCCGAGTGTGAATACTACGGAAGAAATCATCTGGGCTCATGTAGGAGTAATGATACAGACCACTTTATTAAGTATTGTCCGTAGTATTCACATTTTATTAAGTATTCCTCCTACATGAGCCCAGATGATTTCTTCCGTAGTATTCACACTCGGGTCGACGAGGTTTAGCGTCTGTTACGCTAGCTACAGATATAGCTTGAGTCTGGAAACCCGAACATTGGTTCTTACAATTTTTGTGGGAGCATCCTATCGATGCTTAAGAACGAGAATACAAATCTTTAGATTTCTTAGATTGAGTTGGGGTCGATCTGCTCATCATTCTCTTTCGCATATCTCTAGCTTTCGACTCGGCTTTCTTCTTCTCTCTTGTCAATTCTTTAGCCTTACATGCCCATTCAACGAGAATGAATACTACACGAGAGATTTCACAATACAAGAGAAATCGTCTGTATCGGGACAATACTTAATACTCAAGACCACTTTATTAAGTATTGTCCTGATACAGACGAGAGATTTCACAATACAAGAGAGAGTGGTTCAGCTTCAAAGGGGAGACCCCCGAAAAGTGCTGCTACTGGAGCTGGCAGTAAAAATACTACACGAGAGACTGTAGTACGATTTGAGGCTAGAGCTCTGGTTAGAGCCTATGGCAGACGAGGACGTGAAGAAGCATCATCGCCTGACGTGATCACTGGTACATTTTCTCTTTGTGACTGTTGTTATTTCTTTGATAGATCCAGGATATACATATTTGTATGCATGCATGAAATTGGCATCTAGCTTGAATTTACCCGTCGAGTCTACAGAATTTGTCATTAGAGTGTCAAACCCATTACGCAAACATGTCTTAGTCGATAAAGTATGCAAGAAATGCCCTTGGATGATTAGAGGTCTTTGTTTTTCAGCCGACTTGATGTTGTTTCCGTTTGATGAATTCGATGTTATTTTGGGTATGGATTGGTTCACACTTCATGGTGCTATAGAAGATTGTAAATGGAAAGTTATGGGATTGAGAAGTCCTTTGAGTTGAATCAGATGAACTTAGTGGCTTGCCAATCATAATTTCTTTAATCACAGGTCAAAAATGTATGAGAAAAGGATATGAAGCATATCTGGCTTACATGTTGAATACAAAGGAATCTTAGTTGAAAGTCGAATTAGTGCCTGTTGTATGTGAATTTACGGACTTGTTCCTAGAAGAACTGCTAGGTTTACCCCTGGTTAGGGAAGTTGAATTTCGTATTGAGTTAATGTCAGGGACTGCACCTACCTCTATCACTCCGTATAGGATGGCTCCAATGGAGTTAAGGGAATTAAATTCACAGTTGCAACAATTGGTTGATAAAGGCTTTGCAACCTTGGGGTGCTCCCGTGTTATTTGTAAAGAAGAAAGATGGTTCCATGAGATTATGTATTGATTACCGGTAACTTAATAAGGTAACGGTTAAGAACAAATATCCATTTCCAAGAATTGATGATTTGTTCGATCAACTAAAAGGAGCAACATGGTTTTCCAAGATAGACTTGAGGTCCAGTTATTACCAGCTGCGATTTAAGAAGACAGGCATACCTATGACTGCTTCTAGAACAAGGTATGGTCACTACGAATTCCTTGTTATGCCTTTTTGATTAACGAATGTTCCGGCTATGTTTATGGATTTGATGAATAGAATATTTCATTCATAGTTGGATAAGTTTCCTGTGGTGTTCATAGATGACATTTTAATTTACACTAGAGATGAGGCAGAATATGCCGAACATCTGAAGATCATTTTGCAGACTTTGAGGGATAAGCAATTTATGTCAAGTTCAGTAAAAGTGAGTTTTAGCTTCAGGAAGTTGGATTCTTAGGCCACATTGTTTCCAATGATGGTATTTGGGTTGATCCTAGTAAAATTTTTGCCATTGTTGAATGGAAGCCTCCAAGGAATGTAACCAAAGTTAGGAGCTTTTTGGGCTTAGCCGGTTATTTTCGAAGGTTTGTAAAAGGATTTTCTACGATAGCCACTCATATGACGGGATTGGTGCAAAAGGATGTTAATTTTGAGTGGACAGAAAAGTGCCAACAAAGCTTTGAAAAGTTGAAAATGCTTTTGACCGAGGCGCCAATGCTAATACAACCAAAATCAGGGAAAGAATTTGTCATCTACAGTGATGTGTCCTTGAATGGACTAGGATGTGTGCTTATGCAAGAAGGAAAAGTTGTATCTTGTGCTTCGAGACATCTAAAACCTCATGAGAAGAATTATCCAACTCATGATTTGGAACTGGCCGCCATAGTGTTTGCCTTGAAGATTTGGCGTCATTATTTATTCAGGGAAAAATGCCATGTCTATACCGATCATAAGAGCCTCAAGTATTTGATAACTGAAAACGAGTTTAATTTAAGACAACGGAGATGGTTGCAAATGTTGAAAGATTATGAGCTTATAATTGATTATCAACCGGGAAAGGCGAAAATGGTCTTCGACGTTTTGAGTAGGAAATCTCTATTCGCTTTGAGGACAATGAGTACACAGATGACCTTATATGACGATGGTTCCATTTTAGCTGAATTGAAAGCTAAGTCGACTCTTTTACATCAGATTTGTGAAGCTCAAAAATCCGATGAGGAATTACAAGCTAAGAAAGTTTAGTATGAAGCAACCAGTGAACCCGACTTTCAGATTAACTCCAATGGATGCTTGATATTTCGGAGAAGAATCTGTGTTCTGAAGAATGCCGAGTTGATCCAGACTATTTTACAGGAGGTACATAACAGTCGTATGTCAGTTCATCCGGGAAGTACTAAGATGTACAATGACTTGATGAAAGTTTGTTGGTGGAATGGCATGAAAAGAGATATCTCAGAATTTGTAACAAGATGTTTGATTTGTCAACAGGTTAAAGTTGAACATCAAGTACCCTCCAGTTTACTCCAGCCTATTGTGGTCCTTGAGTAGAAATGGGATCGAATCACTATGGATTTCGTGACCGGGTTGCCAGTAACTCCATGAAAGAGAGATGCTATTTGTGTGATAGTCGATAGATTGACTAAATCGGCCCATTTGATACCGGTACGCATAGATTATTCTCTAGATAAGTTTGTTGATTTGTACATTTCAGAGATTGTTCGACTTCATAGTGTGCCATTGTCGATTATTTCAAATAGAGATCTTAGATTTAAGTCGTGATTTTGGAAAAAGTTGCAAGTGGCTTTGGGAACGAAACTGAATTTTAGTACAGCTTTCTACCCACAAATTGATGGACAATTCGAGGGAATAATTCAGACACTTGAAGATATGCTTAGATGTTGTGTTCTTGAGTTTCAAGGTAGTTGGGAAAATTATCTACCTTTGGTTGAATTTGCTTACAACAACAGTTATCAGTCTAGTTTGAGGATGGCACCTTATGAGGCGTTATAAGGCCGAAAGTGTCGAACTCATTTGTATTGGACAGAGCTTAAGGAAAGTAAAATTTTCGGAGTTGATTTGAACAAAGAAACCAAGCATAAAGTTAAGGTTATTCAAGATTGTTTAAAAGTAGCGTCGGATAGACAGAAATCGTATGCGGATTTGAAAAGAAAAGAAATTGAGTATCAAGTGGGTGACAAAGTATTCTTGAAGGTATCACCCTGGAGAAAGGTTTTAAGATTTGGTAAAAAAGATAAATTAAGTCCTCGTTTTATTGGGCCTTATGAGATTACCGAGAGAATAGGACCGAGTGCCTATCGCTTAGCTCTGCAATCAGAGTTGGAAAAGATCCATGATGTTTTTCATGTGTCCATGTTATGTCGATATAGATCGGACCCGTCGCATGTGATTACCCAGATAGAGGTTGAAATTCAACCCGACATGACTTATGGTAAGGAACCGGTTAAGATTTTCGCCAAGGAAGTTAAACAACTGAGGAACAAAAGTATTGCCCTTGTGAAGGTATTATGGAATAGACATGGGGTGGAAGAAGCCACTAGGGAACCAGAGGAGACTATGAACTTGCGTTCATGCAAGCTCCTGGCTTTCTTCATGGAGAACGAGAGTGTTTTACCGCTAGACCTCTTGCTTGCAACTCGAGCCTCTTTCTTAGCTTGTTTTCTATCATTATTAAGTTCTTCGGCCTTCTTGGCTCGATCGGCCAATGTGGTAAACTCTCGTATTTCCAAGATCCCAATCAACAACTTGATGTCCTCATTCAGACCTTCCTCGAAGCGTTAAACATTTCCGATTCAGTTTGGACCTATTCAGTTGTGTACTGACTCAGTCGTACCAACTCTCTCTCGTATTCCGCTACAGTCTCAAGAACTTCTTTCGCTTCGAGTCCAAAAATTGTTGGCTAATATATTTCTTCCTATACTCTGATTGGAAGAAATCCCAAGTAATGTTTTCCTTTGGCACTACCGAGGATACGATTTTCCACCAATTGTATACAGTGTCCTTCAAAAGGGACACAGCACACTTCAAACACTCCTCGGGTGTGCATGACAAATCATCTAGCACCCGCGTAGTGTTCTCGAGCCAGAACTCAGCTCTTTCAGCGTCATCATCAACTTTCGCTCTGAATTCCTCAGCCCCATACTTCCTAAGTTTATCTACCGGGGCTTTACCGATTCTTACTAGTGCCATACCTAGTGGCACATCCTCATCAAGTTGGTTACGGGGTGGGGGAGGTCTCGGTATATTGGGGCGATTTCTTAGATAATCCCCAACCCATTCATCCATCATATCAAAAAAGGTAGCTCAGGCCTCTTCTCGGCCTTTTGACATCAACCTTCTACTACTACTAGATACAGCTCACTGTACGAAAGCTGGAGCATGGCTCTCGGCTCCCTCAGACTCATCTTGTGCTTAATTGGAAGACATTTACTAAATTCAAGACAATTTAAACAATTAGGAGACGTCACACTATCAACTTTCAAATAAAGGCATGTATAGCGAACTTTAACATCCTCTACGATAGTCCTAGAACTGACTAAATCGTAGCTCTGATACCAATAAATGTAACACCCCTAACCCGTTTCCAACACCGGACAGGGCTTGAGGCATTACCGGAACTTTACACTTTCAGTGTACTAACTCGGTTCACAAAATTTCATTTGAATTTAAAACCTTTCAATCATGAACATCTCGTCCCTTGTATAGGCCTTCGAGACCTATAACATATCGGAAGGCAATGCGGGACAAATTCAGACATGTTTGATAAACATTGGGCTTCTCAGAAGATTTTCTTTATCATGAAGCGTCACACGCCCGTGTAGGTAGGCCGTATGGACCCACGCGCCTATGTATCTTGGGGCACGCCCATGCCCTTCAACCGTTGGCAACACTGACTGATCAACACGGCCATGGAACACGCCCGTGTTGCCTACCCGTGGATGACACTATCATTTTAACACGGCCATGGCGCATGCCCGTGTGGCCTACCCGTGTACGACTTTGAGCTAAAATTTTGAGTGCAGGGGACACACGGCCATAGCACACGCCCAAGGGAGAAAACCGTGTGTCACACATAGCCTAGACACACACCAATGGGTCTAACCATGTGGACTATAATAGGCTATTTTCCAAGCCTTTAGTTACCCATTTCTACTACTTGTGCCCAGTGGTTACCAAGTTTGAGAGAAAACATAATTTTACGCTTGTAAATAATCTTACTGAAAATAGTTGTATGGAAACCTCATATCATTGGTTTCATACATAAATGGTTATTTCCTCTTTAGTGTCATAGGTTTCCATGTTACATTAATCCATCCGAAAATGACTCATTCATGTGACTCATTGCCAATTGATAGCAACCCATCATTAGTAATTAAAACCATGCATAAAATCGTAGGTCATAGCCTACTTAAATTAAGCCAGTTTTCATGGCCATATACAAAGAAATAAACATATTTTTACATGCCTTAACTTGGAAAATCAAATGACACATATAATAAAATACTCAAAAATACTATACATGCCATTTAACAAAATAAACAGAGTCTTTATACCAAAGCTTGTTTAGTTGATAGCGTGTTGACTCTCCAATTGTCCTCCAATCCTTTCGATTCCTCAAGCTCTGTGAGATAGAGAAAAAGAGAGGGGTAAGCATTTACATGCTTAGTAAGCTCGAATAACCGAAAAGTAAACTTACCGAGTAATTAGCATACATCCATACTTAATTTATGAAATCATCCATTATGAAAGGATTTCCTATCACATGCACTCAATCATTGAGTTAGTCACATAATCATGTATCATGTAATTTAACTAGTTGAGCTCATCATTCAACATTTCATTCACATATATATATATATGTCCCATGTAAATCTTGTTGAGTTTCTAGGAAATCTCGATGGAATACCCATTATTCGTCAATTCTTACGAATGATCATTTCACATATACGCACTCCAGCGAACCTCACATCATATGGCAGGATTACCAGTCCAGGCTAAATCCTTTATAGCGACAATCACCCTTAATTAGTTCGGATCTGAATTACCAGTCCAGGCTAAATTCAGACCCAATTTAGATTACCTGCCCGGGCTAAATCCAATGCACATATATTCTTTGGGAGGCTCGATCATTCAAGGAACACCCGTCTAGGCTAGATTCCTTTCCATATTTGAGATCATGGATTACCCGTCCAGGCTAAATCCTTACTGCAACACATGCAGGATCTCAACTCACATGTAAAACATGGTTTATCCATTAAATTCCCTTTTTAACCCCAACCGAGACAATTATCAACAAGTCATTACCAAAGGAGCATTTTATGCATTTTCATACCATCAATAAATGCAAATATCATGCATTCATAAATCATGCAATTATGTATATTAGGGGTTTACTTTAAATTATCCGAACTTACCTGATATTCTTTTCGGGATTGTGTTTCGGTTATTTCGAAACCTTACGTTTACCACGATTGACCTCCGAAATTTGTTCCTCGAGGTCTATAATAGCAAAATTAACTCATTAATACCCCACATTATACATTTCAAGTTTAATATCTACTCCTGGCCCAAATGACCATTTTTCCCCTAACTTTTAACATTTTTACGATTTAGTCCCTAGGCTCGTATAATGAAACACATGCAATTTCTATCTCACCTAAGCCTAGCTGAACATATTTCTCCCTTATGGTAGTCCAAATTTTCCATTATTTTCTCATTTCTACCACACATTTACTTCTTTTGCAAAATAGTCCCTATAAGGGTTTTTCATGAAAATCAACTAGGAAAAGATGTTTAATATACATTCATCTTTCATATTCCTCCATAATCCATCAAAATACAAGCAACTCATGCATGGGTAAATTTTTAAACATGAACCCTAGCATGAAAAATGGGTAGAAATAAAGAGATCAAGCTACCGGGATTTCAAAAATACAAAGAACATGAAAAACGGGGCTTGGGAGCACTTACTATTGAGCTTGAAAAATTGAAGAAACCCTAGCTATGGTGTCCTCCAAATTTCGGCAGCTATGGGAAGAAGATGAGCATATTTTTGCTCCATTTTTCTCTTTTTATTTCATTAAAATGCCTAATGACCAAAATGCCTTTATGCCCTTTCTTTAAAATTTCATCCATGCAAGCCCATTTTTGTCCAAAAATTTAGAATTTGGGAAAATTTCTCTCCAAGACCTTCTAATTCATAATCTAAAGCAATTTCATACAAATTGCTTCTACAAACCAAGTTTTGCAATTTATTCAATTTAGTTCCTAATTTTCAATTGGACATCTTATACTTAGAATTTCTTCATAAAACCTTAACACATGCATATACTCATATTCTAGGCCAACCATAAAATAAATATTTTTATGTCAGATTTGTGGTCTCGAAACTACTATTCCGATTAGGCCCTATTTCAGGATGTTACATTATAGATCAAGAGAATTGAGATACGGGCCTTGATCGGGGAAAGAACAAGGTTTACGAGGTTTAGGCTTGATTTTCAATATTTTGTACCAAGGTAAGTACATATGAAAATAACTACATTAATTGTTGTTATTAAATGATTTATTGATATTTGTATGCTTAATATGCCTATTTGGCTATGTTGATAATATAACATGTTTTGATGCTTTGCTATATGATTACGAGACATTGGCCAAGTGAAAGAAACAATTATGTGAGTACATTCGGTAAAGGTCTGGAAGTCTAAAATTCCGATTGAACCTTAAGAATAGTTGAGGATACAAGTGACATGTCACTAGGATAGTCATGTGTGTTATGAGCTCATTTAATATGTGATACATGCGAGGGTCCGGGTGCTGGGTATGCTGAGTTGTGTTCGGATACTCTCTTAGCTCTTTGAGTTGCCCCGTTGAAAGCGGCATGTGATTCTGTGATATAAGGCACTTCGGTGCACTTTGTGTCAGGTAGCCAAGGCTACGTTCAGGCACTTCTGTGCATTTCTTCCGTATGTTCGAATCATATTCCAAGTGTTCAATGGGTAACGTAATATGAATTCTGAAAGTAAAATTTAAGTAAGCAATATGTGTGCAAGATGGCACAGCTATGTACTAAAACCCTATGAGGACTTAGTATATTATGATATTATGAAATATATGTATTTCGATAAGCATGTACATATGACATGATGAAAAGTATCATAATGGATAAGTAATTATGCTTAGATTATCAATAGTTGAAAAGTGTAGATTATTTGTTTGTGTAGTTACTAAGCTTTATAGCTTACCCTCCTCTCTTTTCCCTTCTCTTTAGTTACGTCAAGCTAGCTCAAAGGATCGGGAGAAGTTAGAGCTCGGATCACACTATCTTCAAGGATTTTTGGGTATATATGGGTTTAATTATTTTGGTCATGGCATGTATAGGAAACTTGTCTATTTTGTGTTTATGTGTCATGTTGAAGTAGCCAAGTGTAATGGCTCATTTGGGCATTGATTATTTTGTATGTGGCCATTTGATTTGGTCCATATTAATGATTGGGATGTATCCTTAAGTTTGCCTTTGCATGCATTCTAAGATATGTATGTGTTGGTTTGATGGATGACTATTTATTTGCTAGTATGTGGTTGCATGATTTAGCACTCATCATGGATTGATAATAAGGAATATGGTAAACCATGAAATTGGTGTGGAATGACTACAAGATAAGGTTGTGTAAACACTAATGGACTAGTATAAAAAGGGGTCATAGTGATGCTATAAGGTTGCATGTTTAAGTGTCCAAATATGTCATGGGATATGCCATTGAACATATGGAAGTGTATGATTGTTTAAGGGTGACCAATGGCTTGGAGAGTAGCTTCCAAATGGGCCACACGGGTAGACACACGGGCCTGTGTCTAGGCTGTGTGTGACACACGGTTAGCCCCATGGGTGTGTCGTTCAGCCGTGTGTCCCTTGGACCTTGAATTTTAGGTAAACATACATGGTAGTAAACATACGAGCAAAGACACGACCGTGTGTCTCAACCTTGTGGAGAACACTGCCTCTGGCCACGGGCGTGTGCTTGGCCGTGTGCCTCAAATTTGTATGATGACGTCATAAATAGAATGCTCGCTAAAATCACATGGGCTACCACATGGGCGTGTCCCAGGCCGTGTGAGGAACACGGGCCAAGGACGAGGGCGTGTGCTCAGCCGATTGAAAACCTCTTTGGGTTCGAATTGGAAAGTAAATCCAATAATTCCACACGAGTGTGGGACAAGGGCATGTCCCCAAGCACACGGGCGTGTGCATTGCCTCCACACAGGCAAGTGAGGCTTTAACCTAGAAATTTTCTTCGAATTTTCGTGAGTTCTTGGTTTAGTCCCGGACCGCTAATAATGTATTTTTTAGGTCTCGTAGGTCCATTATAAGGAAAAATTAGCTTTAGTTGATTGGTTTTAGTTTGAATGAAATTTTGTGGCCCAGTTCTGTATGTTTTGTTCTGCTTAAGTTCGGTAATGCCTCGTACCCTGTTCCGGCATTGAATACAGGTGAGAGGTGTTACAACACGGGCCTACGAAGCGCAAAACGTACATCGGGATGGATTCGGGACTAAACCAAGAACTTTGAGAAGTTTCAAGAAAACTTAGAAAATTTTCCCATGGAACATGGTCACACGCCCGTGTGGACATAAGGACATGGCCGTGTGCCTTTGGCACGCCCGTGTCCTCAGGCCATGTAACTCTCTGTTTATGATGTCAGCATGCAAATCGAACCACACGGCCAAGCCACACACCCGTGTCTCCAGGCCGTGTCCCTCACACAGTTGAGACAGACGACCGTGTCTCAGCCCTTGTAGTCAACACTTAGGCTATTTTCCAAGCTTTCATGCTACCCATAAACCCTTACAGCCTTTGCATATTAAAACCAAAAATCATGGCATCGTTTTAGTAATTAAACAACCTTTCTTAAGACATTTTCATAACATTAGCATGTCCTCTTACAAGCTATGAACCTACTCATGCAATACCAGGTCTCGATTCCTTAATCCACATTCATAAGACTTGTCATTTTGACGATCACTTTTACCATTATACTATAGTTACCAACTTATCCATCAGGCACTCACGTTCAACCATTATCACATTGTTTTTATAATGTGCAATTACTATATCGCTATGACCACCTCAATTGGTCATAGAGCATACATCCAACACGCATGTCATATTACCAACTAAGCATGGCAAACAAACATAATCGCCTTATAGACATTAAACATGAAATGAATAGCTATGTTTACAAGCTATAATCAATATGAGCCACATCTCATGGCCATATACAGATAACTCAATATAAGCCAATACATTTGGCCAAAGCATAATAACACATGTCAATAAACTAGACCCTTATACATGCCACTCACCTAAAATTTCTAATATATGCTTCATTATTCCAAAAGTAGAGACTTGATAGTGTGATGCTGCCTCCAACGATCTACAACCCCGAGCTAACCTGACAAGACAAAAGAAATGGAAATGAGGGAGTAAGCTTCACGCTTAGTAATTCCATATGAAAATAATAAGCAATATGCCAACATGCTTCTCAAGGTAATACAACCATAATTACACTTTTACTTATATTCTGGTCATGTTGTTTTCTCGAGTCATAGTTACCAATTTATTTATATCTGTAGGTATGGAACTCCAAATTAAGATCCACTCTTTTTTTCTGAAACTAGACTCACATATCTTCTTACCATAAAATTTTCATAATTTTTGGTCTAGCCAACAAGTACAGTTTATTCCTTAAATTTACCCCTTTTTTGTTGTCTGATAGCTCCGACCCCTCTTCACTAAAAATTAATTATCCCATAATATGAGACTCAGATGACATTCTTGTCTATTTCTCTTGAAAATGAACTCATAATTCTGAGCATATAAATTATAACCCATAACTATTTTTTTACAATTTTAAATGAATTTCTCAAATCAGAATAAGGGATTTCAAAATCATTCTGACTCTATCTTACAAAAATTTAAATATTTCATAGTATGAAACTCCTTTGCTTACACGTTTCTTCTATGTCAAAATACACTCATTAAGCTTTAATTTCATATTTTATTCAGCCTCTAACTCAATTTCCACGATTTTTGGTGGATTTTCAAAGTTATACCACTGCGGCTGTCCAAAACTGTATTAATGCTAATCTTACTCTTTCATAACCATTTTTAAATAGGCATTTATGCCAATCCATTTCTTCTTTCTGTTCATTAGGCCATAAGATAAAGGGATAAACATATCATGTCTCAATTTAATTTGGCCTAAAAGCCTCACACATAATCATCAATCACATTTATCATATATTTGTACATCATAAACTTAAACCAATAATCACAAGGTCATTTTCATTGTGCTCATGAATCCACAACTTCATGAAATCAAGAGTCATATCATTATGTACATACCTGCACCATCTCATAAAATAATCAAATTCGTTTTCACCATGATGTACCCCATTGGGTCTATTGTTAAATCATTCTTTGAACTACCTGTTGAACACTTGGGATACTATTAGATACATGGAAAGCTTGCACATAAGTGCCATATATGTAGCCAAGGCTACCTCATATCACATATCACATATTGCTCGCTCTCGAGCTGATCACGGGCCTGCTCATACAAGCTGACTATCAGGACGTAGCTGCACGGGCTTCTCACACAAGCTGATGGGTGTCTGCAACACATGCCGGACTACCGAGCCACCTGTAGGACATACAAGAGCAGCACCCGGATCCAGGATCACATAATCGCTTATCTCATGAGTTCATAATCACGTAGTTCCTTCTGACATATCACATTGTATCCTAATCTATCCCTAAGGTTCAAACTGGATTTTTCTCAAAAACACACCTTCGGCGAACTCGATCACATAGATAACCACATTCTTCATGATGAAGGATTATCACATAATCTCACATAATGATAACAATATTGTCACTTACCTTCAAATGTGGAAATTAAAATTCATGCAAGATTCAAAACATTTATGCATATGCTACTCATTGCATTATTCACATGTGAACTTACTCGCTTCCAATGGAATATCATATTCTATCAAGTTTCCAATGTATCAAATCATCACATAAATGTTATTAACAATTGGCATCACTTCCTCACACTCAATATCATCTACATATAACACAATTATAGCAAGATAGATTTCAAGTACATTAACAATATTATGGATAATGTTTATTTAGTCACACGGACTTACCTTGAATGCAATATCGGCTAATTACGCTATTTTAGTCCATAACCTCGTACTTTCCGATTGAAGTCTGAATCTCAGTTTCTTGATCTAAAATGATAAAATTCACTACTTTAAATCATCACATTAACCAATATAAAAATTCACTACTTTAAATCATCACATTAACCAATATATTCCATAATTTATACTTTGGCAAAATGATCATTTTGCCCCTAGACCTTCACAAAAATTATGATTTTACCCCTGGGCTCATAAATTGATTTTAATCAAATTTTCTTATTACCCAAGCCTAGCTGAATTCTTTTAATACCTATAGCATCTCTCAATTTCAAACATTTCACACAATTACCATCCATTTAACAAACTTTACAAACTGGTCCATACTAGGTGTTTTGGTGAAAATCCTTTCACAAAAGTTGTTTATTACACAACCAAGACTCATTTTCTTCTATTAAACATGAAAGAACATGCATGACACACATGGTGAATTTTTGAATATAAACCCTAGCTCAAAATAATGATAGAAATAGCTATATTATGCTTCAAGGATATCAAAAACATCAAAAACATCAAAAGCCAACACCAAAATGACTTACATGAAATGGGTTAATGCTACTGAAATTTTCAAGCTCCCATGGAGGTTTTCTTCCCTAATTTTTGATGCAGAAAGATGGAGAAGAAGGTGGCTATTTTTTTGTTTTATTTTATTAGTCTTTGCATATGTCATCAAATACGAACCATACCAAAATTTAACTTTTCAAGATTTTCTTGTCCCTATGACCGGTCATTACTCCCCAAATGGAATATTTGCACTTTAAATACCTCCAATTTTGGTTCTCTAGCTATTTAACATATTTGGGTAGTAAAACAAAACTTTTGCCCTTTATGAGATTTAGTCCTTTTTTCGCAATTAAGCTCACAAACGCTAAAATTAATTTACCAAAATATTCATGCACTAATATAATCATGCTATAACACCAAAAATAATATCAAAAAGTATTTCTCTGGGCTCATAATAGTGGTTCTAAAACCACTATTCTGACTAGGCCCAAAATTGGGCTATTACAGCCGTAATAGGGTTATGGAGTATTACCAGAACATTTACAAATAAATTATGTAAATTACTATTCATTTTTTGAAATCATTCATAATGTCCCTTTATTGGGTCCTCGAGGCCCAATACGAGCATTAGAATCGAGTTAGGACTTAATCAGAAACCTTAAAAAATTTTCGTGACTTTTCAAAATTTTTCCAAGGTGCAAGGCTCACACGCCCGTGTGGTCCAAGGGACACGCCCGTGTGACCCTGGGACATGCCTATGCTAGAGGTTGTGTTCAACCCCGTGTAACTCTCTTACTTGTACACACGATCATGCCACACGCTGGAACGACAAAATTGTGCAAGTGTACACAATCGCAACAAGTAATAAAGCGACAAGTAAATGTCGAGTTATCGTACCCACAGGGACTGTGAAAATAATTATTTATGAATGCTATTTGAAACACTTTGGTGAAGAAAAATATTTTCTTTTGAAAAGGGTGATTAAGAAAAATAAGATTTTAAACTAAATAAAAATAAAAGTTCTAATGCACGATTTCAAAATGTGATTTAATTAAGATGACATAATTTTGTTGGATTAAATACATTTTTTAACTTAGAATTATTAAACTCATGTTTATGTTGTTACGAACAAATTCATAACAACCCAGTAATTTGTTAACTTATGAACATACTCACCTACACAAATCCATTCATCTCTTAACATATCCCTATGTCAATTCAAACGATTAAACAGATTTTAATAAGCAAACATGTTATTGCACATACATACTCATTAAATTGAGCTAATCTATTGCATATTCCTATGTAAATTAAAACGATTAATTAAATCTAATAAGAACATAAAAGACTATGTGAGGTAACAAGGTATCCTTACCTTGAAACAGTTTAATCACAATAATCTTGCAAGTTATGCAAGGTTGTAACATCCCGAAATAGGGCCTAAATGGAACAGTGGTTGCGAAACTATGAATCTGAGATAGAAAAGTTTATTGTGATTAATTTTATGATTTACCGAGTTATTAGATGCATGTGTTAGAATACCAATAAGAAATTTCAGTGATTGCATGTCTGATTTGCATATTAGGGCTTAATTCAAAAAGTTGATAAATATGAGTTCTAAATGCTAAGGGATTAAATTAAAGTGCATAATTGAAGAAGAGGTCCTTAAATGGTAATTAGACCATTATATTTTCATGGACAAAAATTGATATACATAGGTAGAAATAACTAAAAATTTTAATGAAGGGCATTTTAGTAAAATGTCAAATAAAAGAATTAAAAAGGGAATAAGATGGCAAAAATGTGCTCATCTTCTTCCTTAGGCCGAATGTCAAGGGTTCTCCATAGCTAGGGTTTGTTTCAAGTTTCCAAGCTCCATAGTAAGTGATTTCAAGCCCCATTTTTAATGTTCTTTACGTTTATTAAGTCCCGGTAACTTGATTAAGCTTATTCTAGCAATAATTTAACCTAGGGTTTATATTTGGAAAAATACCCATGGGTTAAATGTGTTTATTTTGATGTTTTATGGTAGAACATGAAGCTTGAAATTGTGTTAAACAACTTTTGCTAAGCGATTTTACGTGAAAACGAGTAAAAAGACATAATCAATAAAAATACCTAATGTTCATAAGTACATGTTAGAGTGATAATTTGATGTTTCCATAGAAGGGAAAAATGACCAAAGTGTCATAAAACATAAGAAAATAGGATGAATTTTAATTTCCGAGCCTTGGGGAAAAAGTGTAAATATGTAAAAGTTTAGGGGCAAAAGTATAATTTTTCCAAAGTTTGAGTCAAGGACTGTTTTAAAAAATGTGAGTATTAAAAAAGGTAAATTTTTTATTATAGATCAAGAAGAATGAAATTCGGAGTTAGACCGGGGAAAGAAAAAGATAGTGGATTAAATCGATATAGTTGATCGTATTTTGTTTAGAGGTAGGTTTACGGTAAATAAATTCAATATTCTATTATTTTATGTTAATTTTGTTAATTTTCAGCATGTTTATATTTATTTTATGAAATTATTCAAAGAAGACTCAAGCATGAATTGATGGAGAAGTAATTTTAGAAAGTCCCGTTTGAACCATAGGAATGTGTAGGATACAAATGTCATGACATTAGGGTTTAAGGATACCATGTAAGACCATGCCAAGGCATAGAAATTGGTAAGGTTTCTAAGGCAAGGATACCATGTAAGACCATGTCAATACATGGCATTGATAAGTTACTATAAGGCAAAGGTCCCATGTAAGACCATGCCAAGGCATGGCATTGGTGAGTTCATAAGGCAAGGATACCATGTAAGATCATGTCGAGACATGGCAATGGTAAGTTTCAAAAGGATACCACGTAAGACCATGACAAGTCATGGCAATGGTAAGGTACCCGTGTATCCTTAGTATTCCAAGTGGTTTAACGGGAAAATTTAAAGAGAATATCAAGGTAAGGTAAGGTAAGACGAGTTATACTAAAAAGGTAAGCCAAGTTCATGCTAGAAGAGCAAAGGTAAGTATATAATGCTCATGTATGCTTGAAAAGGAAAAAGGTCAGTAAAATGTATTAATAAATTTGATTAAGTAAGTAAGTATTTAAATAAGTAAGTGAAGAAGTTTAAAATATGTCTATGACAATTAATGAAGTTGCATTAAGTAGTATCATGCCAAGTAGTAAGATAATTCTTATGAATGTTGTTATTTATTTGCATGCAAACTTACTAAGCTTAATGCTTACCCCCTTTATTTTCCTTCTTTTTATAGTTTTGTCAAGCTAACTCAGGGATCATAAAGTACGTCGGAGGTCCGGACACATTATCACAAGGATTTTTTTGGTATAGCTAGATGTTTTATTTTTAGTATGGCACGTATAGCATCGTAGCCATTTTGTGTGCATGATATTATGATATGGCTAATTAATGGTATGTAAATGCTTGATAATTATTAGCTATTGGAATGGCTAATCAAGGACATGTTTGGTGTTATGTATGCCTAAATGCTAGTTATTCCATAGAAATCATGAAAAAGGTGAAATTAGCTTTGAACCAATATCAGACAGCAATAATGACGTGAATTTGAAAAATCATTAAAAATAGTAGAAATGGATTTAGATAGTGAATGAGATATAGATTAAGTCTACTTTCATATGAAAGAAACAGAGTAAATAAAGGAGCTGTATTTTATGAGATATTTGAATTTTGGTGAGACAGGGTCAAAGTGATTTCTGAATCCCCTATTCTGCCTTTAGAAATTCACTAAAAATTTTAAAAAAATAATTAGGATTTACACTTCATATTTATAGATTCCTTATTGGTTCTACTTTTAATAGAAATAATCGTCATGTTATTTGAATTCTGTACAGGGAGAAAATTAATTCGTAGTGAACAGAGGTCAGAGCAGCCGAACATTGAAATAGGGAAAATTTTAACTAATAAACTGTACTAATTGGCTAGACCAAAAATTCTGAAACAAATTTAGTAAGAAGATATATGAGTCTAGCTTCATTCAAAATTTATGGATTTGAATTTCGAGTTTCGTAACTCGAGTTATGATTTATTTAGTGACTATGACGCAGATGGACAGTTTATTTATGAAAGATGAAATAAAAAATAAATTGTTCTGATTTGTTTAAATGATCGGAAATTTTTTATTGATTCCGGTTTGTTCCTGAACCATTTCAAATTCATCTTTTAGGGTCTCGAGGACCCTTTTTAGGGACATATTGAATGAATGAAACTAAATTAATTTTAAAAGAAAATTTTTATGCCCCAAATTAGTAAGCTAAGTCCGATAACGCCTCATGCTCGACTCCGACGACGGTCTCGAGTAAAGGGTGTTACAAAGGCAAATTTATCGCCAGATACAATGCTAATTTAAACTTCAGCTACCTTAGAAGAATAAACATGCATTGATTAAACTTCATCTACCTTAGAAGAATAAACATGCATTGATTAAGTACTGTGTCCATTAATTACAATTTCCATCTGTTTAAATAATTAATTCATTAGTTTCCTCACAATTATAATGCAAGAATAACTTAGACATGATTTTACTTAATCAAGCATTTTACCGAGGCCTATAATAGCATAAAATTTAAAAGGACAAAATACAATCAACCTAACAAGAATTAAATTCAATCTAAGCTGATTAAATTAACCATTCCAACAATATAAATATTCATAGATATGTTCATCAAAAAACAACAAAAATTAAAGAGATAGGAAACAAGAATCAAATCCGGTGTTTTTCTATGGCTTGACTAGGTTGCTCTGTTCTTCCTTCTTCATTGTCGTCGCTGATCAAGGCTGCTATGAGCACTCAATTTCTACTCCAAAATGGCTGAAGAAGAACCCTTTCTCAGGGGGAGAAATCGGAAAAAGAGCAAATAACTTTGAATGGGAAAATGAGAGGAGAAAATGAGAGAAGGGAGAAGAGATGTGAAAGAATAAGGGATGCCTTGAATGATCAACCATGGGGGGTTATTATAGCTGAATGTGGCAGCTAAAATTTGCTAAAAATGGCAGCCAAAGAGCCACCCCTTGGTCGGCCACCTATGTGGCAAATTTAATGGCTTCAACTTTGCTAAATATGGATTGGGGCAAATCTCCAAAGCCACCAATTGTGGAGGGGTAGAATTGCAATTTGAACAAGTCTTCAAGGGCCTCTTTGCAGCTTAAATAATCAGCTAATGAGCTGAATTGGGTCAGCACTTGGACGGTTTTGGGCTGTTCTTTTCTTGGCCGGTTTGGTTTACTCGGTTCGGTTCAATCGGACCACTTTTTCATAATTAATTAATCATAATTTATTAACACAAATTAAATTGGATATAAATTAAAATCAATTATATTATGAATAAATACATATAATTTTGGACCGTCTTAGGCTGAAATTTAGTTAGCCTCGATACTTCAAATTGGTTCTTGATTTTGTGCTTCTAGCAGTGTCTACCGAGCCATTTTTCGCCCTTTGTGTGAATCTGTCGAAAATAACCAAAATTCATCAAAAATAATTATGAAATTAAATAAAATTCAATATGTTCATATTTTAAGTGTACTTTAATTATTTTATAAAAATTAATTATTTTTCAACAAGAATTTAACCGAATTCGCATGAATTTAAGTTAAAAAGGGTATGAAAAGTGTGTAAATTTTTGTGTTTTCACACGCCCAAACATAATTCATTGTTTTTCCTCGGAAACACCTTTGAAAAATTCCTTTCAAACAAAATTTTTCTCAAAATTATGAATTTAATGTACTTACGCTCAAAGACAAGAAATTTGATAGTTATGCTACTTAAGTATACATATCGTTCAAATTAATCTCAACAATTATTATGATAGCAAAAATTAGACTAAATTCTTCCCAATAAAGTCAAGTTAAACCTTACCAATGTAATTTTATTCCCTTATTCAAGATTAAGCTGCAATCATTTAGTTTAACTTATGTCTTCATATGTTGTACGTATCAATTTCTCTCCACTAATAGAGGTAGTATTGGAACTTTGAATCAATAGGTCTTTAACAAGGTTGTAATGTGGCTGGGTTTAGGGGTAGGTAGAAGATAGATAATTTTTAGGCTAAAAACCCTAGGTAGAAGATAAATAATTTTTAGGCTAAAAACCCTAGACTTTGCTTGCATCGGACCTTTGAAATAATTACCATCAATACATCAACTTTTTTTGTTTTCACATCCTCTTTTGCATATCTTATTTTAAGGACTCATGCTCTTTTTTCTTTTCTTTTATTTTCTTTTCTTTTAAATCGAGCATTTTACTGAATGTACTACAATTTTAGAGCATTCAATACTTCTTTTCAACTCCCCTAAACTTATTTTTTAAAGAATACTATGAATAATACTGAGTCTAGTGTTTGGGACAATTTTAAGATAGTTAAGAGAGAAGTGATGGTTAAATTTGCAAGGGTTCGAACAGAACTAGGCCATATAGTCTCAAAGTTGGGTTTCAAAGGATAAAAATTTCATCATGGTTGGCTTGACAGGCTCAAACGGTCCAAAAAAAAGTTGCCTAAATCATTTTCAATGTTCCATGCTTCCTAGGATTTCGCCTCAAGAAACTACTAAGTCAATTCTAAAGACTTAAACTTTCATGCATGCCCAACTTTCGTAAGGAACTAAAAATTTATGGTACGATTTGCATGCTTTATTAAAAATACATTCATATCATTATTAAGCTAACATAATAATTTATTGAAATAATAAAACTTTATTTATACTGAAGTTTAGCATACTTAACAAAATTTCCAATTATTGAAAAAAATATATCCTAATCATAATTAAAAGAAAATTTTTATTCTGAATGAAAATAATTTCAATTTTTCGGCCCCCTACTTAAGATGAGCAATGTCCTCATTGTTAAAAGTGAATAGATACTATACACCAGGTAAGATTCTAGAAAAGAGGAGGTGAGTCCAATTGACTGCTTACGTACCAAACTCT
Source organism: Gossypium hirsutum (assembly GCF_007990345.1). Lineage (NCBI taxonomy): Eukaryota > Viridiplantae > Streptophyta > Magnoliopsida > Malvales > Malvaceae > Gossypium > Gossypium hirsutum. The sequence goes on along the minus strand of NC_053435.1, from coordinate 15,698,241 downwards.
CTCTAGATCCAATCCTAGACATGTATATACCTATTGCCACACTTTATACTTTGTGACTTGTTCATTATTCATGATTTCCATCTCTTGCTTTATTATGCAAAATAAAAAATTCCTACTTAAACTTAATCCTAAAATGACCTAAGAATAGAAATAAAATAAAGTCAAGATCTTCCCTTTTATTTATTTGTAGATCCTTCTGAATTCGACTCCTCTTTTGCTCTATCATTATTGCCTTTGCACGAATCGCTTCACTCCTTCTTCGATAATGGACTACATGGTTCAAATATAAAATCTGGAAATACAGGCACAAAAATCAATGGGTCATTGTAAATTTTCTTAAGAACACTTCTCATCGAGTCATCCTTTATTTTTTAGTATCTCCAATAAGCTTGTTGCTACAATTACATATGTTGCATTATGTCCATCAATTTTGACAACTCATCTCAAAGATCTAGGTGAGGTGATTGAGTTCTGAACATTGAAGTTTCGTCATTAGGTTCAGCTTCTGGTTCCGTTGGTTCCTCCTTATCTAGTACTTCAACTGATTGTATTGTGGGACCTTCTTCTGCTTTGGGGTCCTCACTTTCTCTCACTTGTTCCTGTAGAATAGATTCTCCAGTTATTCGGTAAAGGTCCCAATCTGTGATTGTGCCCTAGCTATAGCCTATCTTCTTTACATTTGCAAGAATTTAAGCTTTCAAGCACAGAATTGTTATTGTAAAGGGAAAGTAGGCTAGGCCATAAAGTCTTACGGCATAATTCTGTATTTCTCTCAGAACGATTTTTCCCACATCAATGGTCTTTCCAGTTAAAATTGAGTATAATAAGACCATTCACTTAATGAAATTATAGTCCCATGTGAGCTAGGCATATGGCTAAAACGGATGAAATAGAACCATACCTTTGCGAGTGGTGTCAAATATTCTTTTCGACAAGTGTGGATTCCTTGCTTTGACACAATCCACTTAGAACCTGGAACTGTAAGTTCCTCGAGAATTTCTTGCAAATTTTTAGGCTCTATATTGCTCATCAAGAAATAATGTTTGTTGTTTTCGAAATCAAGTAATTCAAAGAACTCATTTATAGCGTTTGAAGTTATTGGTACCTTGATTCCATGAACTGGAACTTCCGTCAATTCACTTGAGGTTAAATTCGCAAAAAACTCACGCACTAATTCCTCATCCACACTAGGTCTCTTTTCAATAAATAATTCCCAATTGGGGGCTTCAGCAACTTGACGAATACGTGCCATAAAATCAATATAGTTGCTTTCTTTTAATGTGAAGCCTTTCTCTGGATACATCTGTTGATTTTTAAAGATACTCTCGTATCTTGCTTTGGCTTCTTCACAATGAAACTTGTTTTATGTTTCATCAATTTGGGAGCAGGCACGAGTTCTCTTGCGAGGCATGATTATCCTTTTTTAAGAACTCCTAAAAATAATTAGAAAGTAAAAGAGATCGATTTAAGGTAGGTTGGAGGATTTGACTCAGTATGGGTGAAGGTCTGTGCCACTCGAGTGTTGGAACGCTGCTAAGTGTGCGGGTGGAAGGGCGCGGGAGAAGGCAGCAGCGCACGCAGTAGCTGGACTAGGTGTGCGAGCAGTGCACGGAGCCTCGTCAAGAAGGCCTGGTGTAGGCACTAGGCGCAGGTGCGGGACACGGCCTGGGCAGCTGGGGCTGGAGCAACAGGCGCTGAGCTGGGCCAGGTGTGTAAGGCAGCTCGAGATGGGCAAGCGTACGGAAGGTCTGCTGGGCGTGTGCTGGCCGACTGTTGGGTGATGTTGTGGCTAAGAGCTTGCGGCACTTAAGGGATTTGGTACTTTAGGGTTTTGAGTGATGAATGAATTGAAAATAAGAATAGATGGGTGGAATTTATAATGGAAGGAGTAAGAAGTAGAGTAGAATTCTTAGAGTAGTTTAATGATTACAATATACTAATTCTAATTCTACTCAAAGTTAACAACAATTAATAATTAAATATATCCATACTAAATTATCATTGCTATTAATTTATTAAAACAAAAATAAAATGTGATTAAATTTAAAACTAATCCTAACTCTATATACAGTTGATAATAATTAATATATATTATAATAGATATAATTATATATTAATAATTATCATCTTTTTTATTAAATTAAAAACATTTATTCTAGAATACTTTTGAAGATATTTACAAAAAGAGGCATCTAATTTTTATTATTTACTAAAAGAGCAACCAAATTTTAAAAATAATTCAATTAAGTCCCTAGACTTAATGAAAATTTGAAATTGAGTTGCAATTTAAAACTTGGATCAAAATCGACCCTTTTATTTGAAAAACCAAAAATTTAATTTTCTATTTAGGGAATAATTTCTCGAAAAATTATGTTAAAATCAATTCCCAGGAAAGATTGGATGGGTCACAAGAGGTCCCGCTTAAGTTCCAATCTCCTATACAGAATTTATTTAAACATACTAATCCCGAAAATATAACCTAAATCATTTATTAAAAAGGAAAACAAGAAAATTTAAATATTCAATAAAACAAACGAGATTTGATTCCGTTCAATTTTATCTCCCCAGTAATGTTTCAGAGACTAAGCATTAACTTGAAAATTACCTCCCTTACCTTGGAGTTCAACAACTCCGTATGGATAGACGCGATGAATCGTAAATGGACCGAACCAACATATTTTAGTTTACCTGGAACGAACCTTAATCTGGACTTAAATAACAATACTTGCTGACCCACTTCAATTTCTCGAACTTGAATGTTCTTGTCATGCCACTTCTTAAGTCTCAAATTTGCGTAGTTTGGCATTTTCGTACGAGAAGATTCAGAATTCCTCTCGCTCATTGAGTTGGAGCATCCGTTTCTCTTTAGCAAGCTTAAGATCCAAGTTGAGTTGTTGAAGAGCCCAGTAAGTTTGTGCTCTAACTCCAAGGGTAGATGGCAGGCTTTCCCAAAGACCAACCTATAGTGTGACATCCCTAAAAGTGTCTTTTATGCTGTCCTATAAACCCATAAAGCATCATCCTGTCTTTTGGACCAATCTAGTCAGTTCGGGCAAACTACCTTCTCAAGTATGCCTTTGATCTCCTTGTTCGCCAGTTCAGCTTGCCCATTCATATACGGATGGTAAGCTGTAGCGACCTTGTGTTTCACTCTATGTTTATCTAATAACCATTTCAACCACTTGTTCACAAAATGGGACCCTTCATCACTGATGATGGCTCTTGGGGTTCCAAACCTTGTGAACACATGTTTCTGCAAAAACTTAATTACAACCTTAGCATCGTTTGTCGGATAAGCTTTAGCCTTGACCCACTTAGACACATCGTCTACTGCTACCAATATATACTTGTGACCAAAGGACGGAAAGGACCAAGAAAGTCAATACCCCATACATCAAACAATTCTACCTCAATGATATTTTTTTAAGGCATCTCATTTCTGTTGGTGACATTTCCAACCCTTTGACATCGATCACAACTCTTTACGTAAGCATATTCATCCCTAAATAGTGTTGGCCAAAAAAATACGGCTTGCAATACTTTGGCCGCAGTACGAGGACCTCCAAAGTGTCCCCCACTTGGAGCTGAGTGACAATGGTATAGAATCTTTTGTATTTCATCTTCTGCCACGCATCTCCTGATCATTTGATCTGCGCACTTTTTAAACAAATATGGCTCTTCCCAGAAATAGTATTTCACATCGTGAAGAAACTTTTCCCTTTGATGATATGTCTTATCAATCGGTATCAAACCACAAGCTAAATAGTTAGCAATATCAGCAAACCAATGGGTATTATGGACATGATTTACCTTTAGTATGTGTTCATCTGGAAATGTCTCTTGAATGGGTATAAGTGGAGAATCCCCTTCTTGCTGCTCTAATTTGGACAAGTGATCTGCTACTTGATTTTCTACTCCCTTTCGATCTTGAATTTCTAAATCAAGCTCTTGAAGTAGAAGTACCCATCAGATTAGTCTCGGCTTAGCGTCTTTCTTGGCAAGCAAATACTTAATTGTCGAGTGGTCTGTATAGACAGTCACTTTAGTACCTTGAAGATAAGATTGAAACTTGTCAAAAGCAAACACAATAGCAAGTAACTCTTTCTCTGTTACCGTATAATTCAATTGAGCTCCTGTCAGAGTTGGACTTACGTACTAGATGGGATGAAAATCTCCTTGGCTGACCCATGACAGCTCCTATCGTGAAGTCACTTGTTTCACACATCAATTCAAATGGCAAATCCCAGTCTAGTGTGACAATTATTGGTGCCGAAACTAATCGACTCTTCAAATCATTGAAAGCTCTTAAGCACTCTTAATCAAATTTGAACATCTTGTCATTCTCCAATAATTTTCATAAGGGTTTAGCAATTTTGGAGAAGCCCTTGATGAATCTTTGATAGAAACCAGTGTGGCCTAAAAAGCTCTAAACACTCTTTACAGATGTTGGAGGTGGGAGTTTCTCTATAACATCTACCTTTTCTTTGTCTTGTTATCCGATGCCCTAGAACAATCCCTTCTCGTACCATGAAATGGCACTTTTCCCAGTTGAGTACGTGGTTTGTTTCTTCGCATCGCCTTAGTACCTTGGCTAGATTCGCTAGGCAATCATCATATGTATGTCAGTAAAAATAGACATCATACATCTTTGAAATGTAGTAGGTGTATTACATAAACCAAATGGCATATGCCTAAATGCGAATGTACCGTACGGACAGCTAAATGTTCTCTTATGTTGATCTTTTGGTGCTACTGTACTCTAATTATACCCCGAGTATCTATTGAGAAAACAGTAATAGTCTCACCCTACGAGTCTATCCAGCACCTGGTCCAAAAACGGCAAAGGAAAGTGATCTTTCCTAGTCACCTTGTTCAGCTTCCGATAATCGATGATACCTCTTTTCTTTGGCATGCACTGGACCGGACTTACCCATGAACTGTCTGAGATGGGGTAAATTATACCCGTATCTAACCACTTGATGATTTCTTTCTTTACTACGTCCTTCATAATGGGGTTCAGTCCTTGTTGTCCATCAATAGACCCTTTCTCGCCATCTTCCAGGATAATCTTGTGCATGCATACAGATGGAAAAATTCCGCGAATATATGGTCAATCCGATAGCCTTCTTGAATTATTTCAACACCAGGATGAGTTTCTCTTCTTGTTCAGTAGTTAATTCTGCTGAAACAATCACTGGCAAAGTAAAAGCGTTACCTAAATAAACATCTTTTAAATGTGAAGGTAGTACTTTGAGTTCTAATTTAGGTGGCTCCTCAATTGACGTTTTTGGCTGGGCATAATCCCTTTTCTCTAATTCCAAAGATTCAAAATGGGATTGCGGATTAAATCCCTTTCGATTAGCTTCTAACAACGCTAAGCATTCATCCTCCTCTTCATCATTTGAAGGATCTGATGTCAAAATTTGTTCCAACGGATCCTCAACATAGTTTAGCTCTTTCTCCACTATTAAATCCTCTAAATTGGATAATGCAGAACAATAATCAATTGTGTCAGGAAATCGCATAGACTTAAAAATGTTAAATATTACCTGATCATCCTAAACACACATAGTAAGCTCACCCTTCTGCACATCAATAAGGGCCCTTCCAGTTGCTAAGAACGGTCTTCCTAAGATAATTGACACTTCTTTGTCTGCTTCAAAGTCTAGAATAACAACATTATCAGGGAAGATAAACTTATTTACAAGTACCAATACATCCTCGATTTTTCCTTCTAGATGTACTAAGGATCGATCCGCTAATTGAAGTGTAACCGTAGTTGGTCTAACTTCACCTATCCCCAACTTCCTCAATTTGACATAGGCATCAAGTTAATACTCGCACCTAAGTCACATAGTGTCTTACCAGAATCTGTTGCTCCGATATTGCAAGGGATTGTAAAACATCTAGGATCCTTCAATTTTGGGTGTAGTTTGTCTTGAAGATATGCACTACATTCCTTCGTCAGAGTTACCATCTCAAATTCTCCAAGTTTTCATTTTTGTGACAAGATATCTCTCATGAATTTGACGTATTTCAGCATTTGCTCAAGTGCTTCAACCAACGGATGTTGATATGAAGTTGCTGAAGTATGTCTAGTAACTTCTTGAATTGAATCTCCAGCTTCTTCTTTTGAAGGCTTTGAGGGTAGGGTGGTGGTGGTTTTTTTACTGGAACTGGTTGATTCATCTTCTATGGCAATTCTGCATCTAACAGAGTTATCAGTTGATCAGAATTAGCTGGTTCTAAAATTACCTTGTCAGGATTTGCAGATTTTGATTCTTGTGAAACTGGAATTTCAACACTCGGTTGAACATGCTTTGAATCTTGAGCGTCATCTTGCTTCTCTTCGGCTTCGATGGCGTTGGGCTCCACTATCTTTCCACTCCTCAATGTCAACTCTTTGTAATGCTCCTTCCCTAGATTCCTCAGATTCTCCGTATCACTGGGTAAAGCACCATGTAGTTGGTTCCTGAGTTCAGTAGCAAGCTGGCCCACTTGATTCTCCAAATTCCATAGAGTAGCGTCGTTTTTCGCCATGTATGCCTTCAATAAATTCTCTAAAATATTGGACGATTCAGCTTGAGCTGGTTTCTGAACTTGTTGGGGGAAACTAGGTGGCTGGGCTGGTATAGCTTGGGCGTAAGTGTTACTGGTTCCAGCCCCTTGGATACTCCAGGAAAAATTGGGGTGATTTCGCCATGATGGGTTATAGAAATTGGATTGCAGTTCTTGCCTTCCTCTATTTTGGTTCTGGTTACCCATGTAATACACGGATTCTGGGTTCGATGGACATTCTTCAAATAAATGTCCTTCCCCACAATAAACACAGGCTATACTTTCAAATTGATTTGGTGGCTGTGCTGCAAAATCGTTAGACCCATTAGTGGTAAGATTTTTTAACATTGAGAATATTGATGATACCTGAGATGCGAGTGACGTAAGAGCGTCTACTTCATGTATTCCAGCAACTCGTCTTCCTGACGCTGCTCGATTGGTTGGCCATTGATAATTGTTGCTGGCAATCCTCTCAATGATTTCATAAGCCTCATTATAAAACTTAGAAAGGAGAGCACTGTTAGCGGAAACATCCACTACCATTCTCGTGTGAGCATTGAGACCATTATAAAATGTCTCAAGTTGGATGCAATGTGGGATTCCATGATGAGGGCACTTCCATAATAATTCTTTGTACCTTTCTCATGCCTCATACAAGGACTCATCATCCATTTTTTGGAAAGCAATTATCTCGTTCCTCAACTTAGCATTCCTACTAGGCGGGAAATACTTTATAAGGAATCTTTCTGCTAACTTTTGTCATGTGGAAATTGAATTTGGTGGCAATGAGTTCAACTAGGCTCGAGCTCTGTCCCTTAGTGAATATGGGAACAACTTCAATCGTAATGCATCTTCGGGTACTCCGGCTAACTTGAAAGAATCGCTCACCTCCATAAATAGTCTTAAGTGTAGGTGAGGATCTTCGGTAGGCATTCCACTGAATTGGCCCACTATCTGAAGCATCTGGAACATGACTGGCTTCAGCTCAAACTGTTGTGCCTCAATTTCGGGTCTCCTAATACCCGGATTAAGATCATGAAACACTGGCATGGAATACTGCCGTAAAGCTCTATCCCTTATCATCAGCAATAAGGATAGGATTTTGAGCAGGGTTTGCTCCATTTCCTTGGATTGGATTTTCGAAGTTCATCTCTTCGGTCCATCTCTGATTTGATTATCTTCTTCACTGTCGAAAAGTTTGTTAAATCTCAGGGTCCATAGGGTGTAAATTGATGATTCGATCAATACTCATAAACACTTAAAATAATCACAAAAAAATTAATTAAGTTAAAAATTAAATAGAAAATTAAACCAAAATGAAAAACTAATGAATTCACAAATAATAACTTTTTAAAATAGTCCCCGGCAACGGCACCAAAAACTTGGAACGACAGAAATGTGCAAGTGTACAATATCGCAACAAGTAATAAAGTGACAAGTAAATGTCGAGTTATCGTACCCACAGGGACTATGAAAATAATTATTTATGAATGCTATTTAAAACACTTTGGTGAAGAAAAATATTTTGTTTTGAAAAGGGTGATTAAGAAAAATAAGATTTTAAACTAAATAAAAAGAAAAGTTCTAATGCACGATTTCAAAATGTGATTTAATCAAGATGACATAATTGTGTTGGATTAATTCTATTTCTTTAACTTAGAATTATTAAACTCATGTTTATATTGTTACGAACAAATTCACAGAAACTCGGTAATTTGCTAATTTATGAACATACTCACCTACACAAATCCATTCATCTCTTAACATATCCCTATGTCAATTCAAACAATTAAATAGATTTTAATAAGCAAACATGTTATTGCACATACATACTCATTAAATTGAACTAATCTCTTGCATATTCCTATGTCAATTCAAATGATTAAATAAATCTAATAAGAACATAAAAGACTATGTGAGGTAACAAGGTTTCCTTACGTTGAAACAGTTTAATCACAATAATCATGCAAGTTATTTAAGGCAAATGTATTGCCAGATACAATGCTAATTTAACCTTTAGCTACCTTAGAAGAACAAACATGCACTGATTAAGTATTGTGTCCGTTAATTATAATTTCAATCCATTTAAATAATTAATTCATTAGTTCCCTCACAATTATAATGCAAGAATAACTTAGACATTATTTTAATTAATCAAGTATTTTACCGAGGCCTATAACAGGATAAACAAAACTTTAATAATTTAAGTAGATGAAATGCAATCAACCCAACATGAACTAAATTCAAGCTGAGCTAATTAAATTAACCATTCCAACAATATAAATATTTATAGATATGTTCATCACAAAAACAACAAATATTAAAGAGATAGGGAACAAGAATCAAATCCGGTGTTTTTTCGTGGCTTGACTAGGCTGCTCTGTTCTTCCCTCTTCGTTGTCCTCACTGATCAAGGCTACTATGAACACTCAATTGCTGCTTAAAAATGGCTGAAGAAGAACCCTTTCTCAAGGGGAGAAATTGGCAAAAGAGCAAGGAACTTTGAATGGGAAAATGAGAGGAGAAAATGACAGAAGAGAGAAGAGATGTGAATGAATAAGGGATGCTTTGAATAATTAGCCGGGGGGTTTTATAACTGAATGTGGTAGCTAAAATTTGCTAAAAATAGCAGCCAAAGTGCCACCCCTTGGCTGGCCACCTATGTGGCAAAGTTGATGGCTTCAACTTTGCTAAATATGGCTTGGGGCAAATCTACAAAGCCACTAATTGTGGAGGAGTTGAATTGCAATTTGAACAAGTCTTCAAGGGCCTCTTTATAGCTTAAATAATCAGCTAATGAGCTGAATTGGGTCAACACTTGGACGGTTTTGGGCTGTTCTTTTCTTGGCCAATTCGGTTTACTCGGTTCGGTTCAATTGAACTACTTTTTCATAATTTATTAATCATAATTTATTAACCAAATTAAATTGGATATAAATTAAAATTAATTATATTATGAATAAATACATATAATTTTGGACCGTGTTGGGCTGAAATTTAGTTCGCATCGATACTTCAAATTGGTTCTCGGTTTTGTGCTTCTAGAAGTGTCTGTCGAGCCATTTTTCTCCCTTTGTGCAAATCTATCGAAAATAACCAAAATTCATCAAAAATAATTATGAAATTAACTAAAATTAAATATGTTCATATTTTCAGTGCACTTTAATTATTTTACAAAAATTAATTATTTTTCGACAAGAATTTAACCGAATTCGCATGAATTTAAGTTAAAAAAGGTATGAAAAAGTGTGTAAATTTTTGTGTTTTCAATTCAAAATTAGGTGCAGGTTTCGCTCGGCCAATACACAGGCCCATGTTCTAGGCCGTCCCATGTTCTAGGCCGTATGGCACACACAGCTGAGACACATGCCCGTGTCTCTGCCTGTGTGCTCAATTTTGAGCATTTTGTTTCCCAAAATTAAGGTGCAGGGAACACATGGCCTAACCACATGCCCATGTTACCAGGCCGTGTGTCACACATGGTCTAGACACACGCCCATGTGTCTACCCATGTGGACAAAATGAAGTTATTCCTAGCTTCATTTCTCACCCAAAACTTTACCCAAGACTTGCAGTTGAAACATACAACCAATACAAGCCATTCCAAGCACTCAATTAAATAAACTTCTTCACTTAACAAGGTATATCATTACCAGCATACATGATCACAACCTTACCTTAGTTTAACTTAGGCATTCACAACATTGATGACATATTCTTAGCATAACAGATGTGTATATATATATATCATAATAATCTAATTAGTCATACCAAAATGAACCATTACTAGCCATTCCAATGGCTAGATTACAAAATAACATTTCAAGCCACTATTGGCCAAGTTGTCCTATACATGCAATTATACCAAAATGACTTTTACTAATTATACCCAAAATGACTAGTTGATAGTGTGATGATGCTCCAGTGATCTCCAACCCTCGCGAGCTTCCGAGCACTATAAAACAGGGGAAAATAAATGGAGTAAGCATTACATGCTTAGTAAGTTCGTGTAATGGAAACTAAACTTACCAATCTCGTTTATTAAATCTAAGCATACAATAACAAGTTTTCCATCCATTTGGCTAATTTGCCTAAACACATGCATCCAATCAAACATGTTAGTCACAAAGTTTACATATATATCAATTAAGAATAGATGAGCTCATCATGTAATACACTTTCAAGACATTATCATTTCATCTCATAATTCTCATGCCATGTCTAGAGTTATATGTCCGTTGAATCATTGAATTCTAATGGATGCTTAAGTAGTACACTCGAAGAATACTATTCAATAATCGTTCAATTTCTTATTCAAGGGTACCCATTAGGGCACTTAACCAAGAAACACTCTCTCGAGCCACATATCATATAACAGGATTACCAGTCCAGGCTAAACCCTAATCATAACGTATGTTCGAGAGGTATTATATCAGGATAACTCATCTGGGCTAAATCTTTTCTATAACAAGGTCGTTGGGATTACTCGTCCAAGCTAAATCTCGTCCGCAACAAATGCAAGACCCCATTAGTTTCGAGAAAGTGCATATATTCATCAAAATTCAATATTCAACCGCTTTACCCCTTTTTCACCATATCAAGCATGTATTAAATTTCTCATTATAGCTTTCAAGTAATGTACATAAATATAAGTCACATTCCATACAACACAATATTCAATTAAACAAATTTACATGCCGGATTAAGTTACACGAACTTACCTTGACACTTGTTCGCGTAAAAAGTCTACTAATCCGAAACCTTTTTTTTCCTCGATCTAACTTTGAATTAGTGTTGTCCAGATCTATATAAATGAACTTAACCATCAATTTCACACATTTCATATTTAAATGGACTTAATTTTAGTCCTAGGCAAAATTACCATTTTGCCCCTAATCTTTCCATAAATTTCGATTTTGTTCCTAGACCTAGAAAATGAAACTTGTGCAAGTTACTCCCTATTCCAAGCCTAACCAAAGCCCCATTACAAATTTTACAGCACATGCATTCATAAAATTTCAGAATTTTTCATCAAATTTTACAACTTTTCATTTTGGTCCCTAAATCATGTTTTTATTGAAAACCACTTTGTAAAAGTTGTTTATCTATCAATAATCTTTCATTTTCTACAATAAATTTCTAATTTCTAGCATATACATCCATGACCCATTTTTCATACCTTGATAAATTTTCAAATTAATCCCTCAAACAGATAGATTAAACTATCCCGGTTTCAAAAATATCAAAAATACTAAAAATAGGACAAGAAAACTTACCCAATTAGGCCTTGAAAGTTTCCCTCCTCTCTCCTAGGGTTTCAATATAATTTTAGGTTAAAGATGATGAAATAAGATGATATATTTTCTTTTCATCTTTTAATTAATTAAGTATTTTACTATCTCCAATTTAGTCCTTACCTTTTTTCTATATTTCCATGGATGAGTCACCAAGAAAAAGCTACATACTTTTCTTAATGGTCTAATTACCATATAATGACTTCTAGTTTTAATTTCCATAGCTATTTGATCCTTATAGCTACTAGAATTCAACTTTCGTATTTTATGCAATTTAGTCCTTCTCGCTATTAAGCACTTAATTGATAAAATTTTCGTGTCAACATTTTCACATGACATGCCTATTATAATATGGACCACATAATGAAATAAAAATAAGCCTTATTTTTGGATCGGATTTGTGGTCCCGAAACCATTGTTTCGATTTCACTGAAAAATGGGTTGTTACATAAACATACTTCATTTCGTGGAAAAGTTACTCGTTCCACGAGCTACAACCCTTGTTGACGAGATAACACCTCCCCTATTTGATAAATTTAGGGCAAACAAACAAGGGGAACATAGAGTGAGAGTAATATGCCTTTTGATTTTATTATGATATGGTTTAATTTTTTGTTAATTATGGTTTATGCATTTGAGATTATTTGACTTGGTGGCCTTTTTGTATAAAAGGCATCTGAGTTTGATGATGTAAGGTACTAGTATATGAAACTAAAGTAGAACATATATGGATGTTCAAACTCCTATGCGAATAGAGATTGGAATATATCAGGGGAAAAAGGTAGTAGAAAATGTTTTTGCCAAATTGACTATCAAATAGTGCTTTTGTTGGTTGGATAATGTGATGCATTCTCTTAAGGGCAGTGATTTTCTTTCGAAATGGGAGCTTGTTGTGTCACACATCAAATCTTTTAATTGATAAATTAGAGTATTTTTACCAAATGAAATTAGAATGGAACTTATTGAACACATTTATTTCTAATGTGGCAAGCCATCTCTACTACTTTTCAAGCTCGCCAGTTTGTCAGCTTACTAGTTAGCGAGTTCGTCAGTATTTTAGCTCATAGTTTGGTAGCTCGTCAGTTCACATTAACATGTCACGATGAGTGGGACACGTTCAAGGTACATGTTAAGATTGTGGAAGGAAAACATGTCACCATGCTTAGCCTATAGAGGCCCTCGATTATAGATATGATTAACGGATTTGTGTGTGTATGAATTGTGATTGGTTAAAGAATACTTTACTTTAAATTTTTCCTTAAAATATAAATTAGGAACTGACCGTGAAGGAAAACCCTATTTTTTTTAGTTTTCCTTTGTTTCAATCGATTGGTTTTAACGGTGGAAACTTCGGTTGCATGTTAGAGGAATTGTGGTTTTTGGCTTGCTTAATAGTTGTTTTTTTGAGTGTTGATAGTAAATTTCCTAAACACTCTATTGGTCATAGCTTGTTATTTAAGCTGTGATTGGAAACTGTTGTCAAGAGAAAGCTTATCTGGAAGTTTTGGAGTGGATAGGAATCTCCCTTTCTCTTTCTAATGATGCATTTACCATAGTTTTTAGATTCTTATCTATGTTAAAGAAATTAGTTATGTTGTGGTTGATTTCATTGTAACTATGGATACTAAATGTGTGTAGCTAAAGAAGTGGGGAAAGGTCTTAGTAGAAAGGAGAAGAAGCTCATTGAGTAGACAAAAGTGTTCTTAGAATATTTCTAGTTAGTTCCTTAGACTTCTGTGTTTGAATAATTTGACTAGCTAGCATAAAGGTGTTTTCTGTCTAGGTAAAGTTAAAACTTGTCTTTGGTCTTCTGATGGCATAATGATCAAATTTGTTAAGACGTATTTTTCAACAATTTGTTGGATGTGCTTGCTTGTATTAGCGAACTGTAAGAAAGAATGAATTGAATGTGTGTGATAAATGAAATGATCAAACCTCTCTCGGTGCTAATGGCTCGTATCCGAAAATGGTGGAAAAGAGGGAATGCAGGAGACTATTGAAATGGTTTTGTGAAAGGAGAACTAAATGGAGAGATATGATTTGATATGTCTTTTGCCTTTGGTAAGGCTTATAAATGCAAACCGAGATTGGCAAAAGACCCTAGACTTGTAGCCAAACACTAATGTGTTCAAATTTCAAAGAGGATTTACAAAGGCTAGGTGGCTATAAATGGAAAAATTGCTACTAAGATAGGATATGAAGGATTAAGAGCTAGCACTGTTGGAAAAATCCTGGTCTGAAAACAATTTTCTGGCATAGCAAAAAAATAAAAATTTTAAAATCAACCCTATTTGTGATATTCACAGCAATAAACCTTAACTAAATTTGTAGTTGTTTCAGCTTAGAGGACATTTGTTTTTCCCGACTTTCAACCAAATGACTTTCTCCGCTGTTTTCATACCATGAACAGCTTCGGGTGTGGCATTCTTTCCTAAGCTATATGGCAAGCTTATCTCATGTATGCAAGACATATTATGACAATTTTCTAATATTCACATTCAATTATTCAAAAGAGTCAATCAAACAATTTTGATTCTCTACAATTTTTTTAAGGAAAAAACCGAAGAAATGAATGTGAATAGTGCACTGGGTAGGTTCCCAAGAAAGGAAGGTGAATCGTATTTCACCACTTAAAAACCAAGTCTTTCCTTACTAGATCCAATCCTAGACAAGCACATTCTCATTACCACACTTCTCACAGTAATCGAATAACCTAAAGAAGTGAATGAAATAATACAACACATGTATTTTCCCATTACCACACTTCTTATCTTTAATAAATCAACTATGGATCATCTTATACATATATATATCACAATTAAATCATAAACAATTATTAAACATATATATAAAGAGATGGGTAATAAATTAAAATTACCAATCAAGGTTTTCATGGTTCTATCTCTAGAAAATAAATGAAAAACCAAATAAATTTACATAGTTTTTCACCACAAAGCATTCCTTGTGTCTTCAACCGCTATCGCTCCATCTTCTCCTTGTCATGGACTCTTTTTTGAAAAAAAAATACATTTATGTCTTATGTCTGTTTCCAACTCACAAGAATTCTATAAATAAAAAATAATCATACGTGGAGATAATAGTCCACGATCTATTTCCTAAAAACCACAACCTTGACAAAAAAATAATTATATAGCAAATAGATATAATATTACATTCATTCACATACATTCCCCTAAACATGCGACTAAGTACAAGAATCTCACATCTTACCAAATATTAATCAAACAAGATGAAGAGAGATATTCGGCCTTGATTTACATCATAAATATAACATAACCTGGCATTCTGATACCAATTGTTGGAAAAATCTAAGTTTGAAAATGATTTTCTTGCACATTAAAAAATTAAAAATTTGAAAACAGACCCGATTTGTGATATTTATAGCAATAAACCTTAACTGAATTCATACATGTGTTTTCGACTTAGCAGATGTTCGTTGTTCTCGACTTTCAACCAAATGATCTTCTCTGCTATTCTCGTACCACGAACTGCTTCGAATGTGGGGTCGAGCTAATTGAATCAAAAAAAATTCTTTCTTCTTAATAAAAATTGGTAGAATTGTTATTCCGAAAAAATATATGTAATAGTTGAGGATAAATTCTCTCTATTTTTCTGCAAAATAACAATCTTTCAAAGTTGTGTTAATAGTTCGACCATTGCCATTTATTTACAGAAAGAGAATGTAGAACCCTTGTTGAGTTGTAGTGTTTTATTTCAAATAGAAAAACAACATCCTACTTAGAATAGGACTAGGGTGGATGACACACCCTAATATTCCTACTAGGGTTGTCACCCCCTTCATGTCCATGAGAGGTTTTTGGGCCTCTCTCACAACAGGTCTAATTACGAGTACTTCATGTGCCTTTTTGACTCAGTACTCTATAATGTGACCCAACCCGATTCAGCTTTTATATTTCCCAAAATAAACTTTAATATTTATATATAAAATAATTTTTATCCCTATTTTACCCACAATAAAATTTTGACAACTTTACCTCTAGTATAATTTTGACAATCTTGGCCCCGGTTAAATTTCAAGAAAATATGTTCACTATGATAGAATGGTTTATTTTCATTTTTGGGCTTCAAAATAATCCAAAAATATAAACTCGTTCTTCCGATCATTTTTAAGTATTCCATATAGGATTGCAAATGGATCATTTTCATTTTCATTTTCATTTTCACTTCCATTTTCATTTTTTTAAACCTACATTTATTTCCAAATAATTTCATTTCTCCATTTCGGAGAAAACCATAATAATTCCTGAATGTTTCTCATTTCTCTTTTCCTATTCATTCTGTTCATTTCTATTCAAACAAGTAATTCATTTCTAATTTCAACAAGCTAGCGAAGGGGCCAATTAAACATATGTAATTGAGGCTTAAATGATTTATAGTTAAGTTTTGGCTTTTCGCCTATTAATTATAAACTCATTTAGTCACGAAGTCATTCCACTATAGTATCGCGATTAAGCTCTCCCCAATGACATACCATTACGAAAGCAACTACTACGTGCTCGTCCAATAACCTTGTCATAAACGTGTTACCCTTATAGAATATCCTTAATCTCTTTGGGATAATATTTTTTTTCCTAATATGATCTTTTTTTTTCATGGTAAACATTACATCTTCTTTTATGAAAAGTCAATAACTATCAAATAGTGATCAAGTCATCCATGACAAAGACGGACGACTCATGGCCACGTTTACTTTTCATCAACCATGTAACGCCAATGAGAGGATATCGTTTACCCATGTTTTGAGCTATGAATTCCACTATTATGAATGACGCTACATACTACAACAGTCGTACACCCAACACATCAGCTTTCGGTTCCTTATCTATTTGAAATCAGACTTTTACCTACATTAAAGTTTACAAATCACACATACATAGTTCACCATCCATTCAGGATTTAGGTATGTCATACTTTGAATGTCACAAGTCAATAAATCCATAAACAGATATAAGATTTATTCTACTTGGGTCCTGCCTAATGCATTATCAGTCCAATTAGTGACATATATGTCTCTATCTTTTGGGAGTCATCCGCTTCGATGCCCAAGATAAGGCATCTCCCCAATGGGACTTGATAAATGACATATTAGTCTTTTAATCGGCTTGCTCATTTCTGATTAAACTAAGGACATGTTTTAGGTTCATCTACTAATACAATTTATCTTTCCATTTTACAATCCGACCACGTAATATCTCTTAGTATTAGTTAAATATTTAGACAACCAATGGGCAACATTTGCTTCTATTTTGCTTTGCATGCAAAAACCATGTGAGGACAATTATACAAATTATATTAATGTAATCAATGAATTTATTTTATTAACCAATTTTTAGGATTACAAGTTTAAAAACAAATATACTACACTCAGGGCACCAAATCCAACAAGCACAAGGAATGGTATATGAACTATCTTGCAATATAATGTTTATGCGAACTGTCATTACATCGATTGCATGAACTGTCATGTAAGGTAATGTTTATGCAAAATGTCATTGCATTGAATGCATGAACTATCTTACAATGTAATGTTTATGTGAACTATCTTTACATTGAATGCATATACTTTTTTTGTAATATAATTTTTATGCAAACGATCATTGCATTAAATGCATGAATTGTCTTGCAATGTAATGTGCTTACGATCTATCGTTGTGTTGGTTTGCATGAACTATCTATGCATGACATGAGTACCTAACCAGTAAGTTGGATATATGCAAACCCTATGTAAGTAGTTATGTGTGAGCCAACCAAGTAAGAACGTATGTGCGAACTGACTCTATAAGTTGCTTATGCGTGAACTAAGATAAGTTGCGAGCTGACTATGTAAGGTAGCCAATGTGCAAGCTGTGAAAAAAATCAAGTTGTGTATGTGCGAGCTGTAATAGAACGAGTTGTGTAATATGCGAGCTGTGTATATGTGAGCTCTAGTTATGTCTGAGCTATGTATGTGTGAGCTATGTAATATGCAACCTCTATATATCTGACCTGTGTATATGCGAGCTCTAGTTTTGTGTGAGTTGTTTAATGTGTGAGCTATGGCATGCGCAAGCTGAATTATTTGTGTGCACCATAGAAGTGGTGAGCTGTGGCGAGGGTGTACGCAATATCATTTTGATTTCTTTTAGTTCACCCTTTAGGATTAGCATCCTGACTTATTAAATTTTAGCATACTTGTGTGTTCATGTACTAATGTATTAACCTTTGATGCTAAGTTTGTAGATTTCTAGAACTTACCCAATTTTTCTTCTTTTTTGTCTTTTAGGTATCTTAGGTTCTTGTGGACTTCTTAAAGGAACTTAGCTAGATCACAGCCTCTTTTGTGAGCCATTTCTTGTTTATTTTTCTACATGTACATATGGTGCAGCATGCAAGCTTGGCCAGCTTATGTTTTTATTCTTGTTGTATTTTCTCTTTACCTGGTTCGCACCCATGTCCAATTCTTTTATGTATAAGAGGTTTGCCAATGTCACCTCACTGAACATTAGACTTTTTTTTATAAATGATATTACGTATTTGTATTTATTGTTTTGGGTTAGTGTTTACAAATGCAAGCTCGTTAAGCATCAATAATAAATGGTGCACCATCTTTTTAACTTATAAGTGAAACCTTGTTTTCTTACTATAATATGACCTTAACCTTTCCGGTAACACCCTAGTTCGCCAATCATCCTAGTAGGCATATAGGTGTTACATGTTGGTCTACTCTTGTTGTTGGCTTTTATGGTTTTGTTTATATATTGCCATATTTATCTCATGCTAGCTAATTTGTTTTGTTTAGGGTGACATTAGAAATTATTTATGAATCTTCTTGCAATTTTGAGAAGATACCCTAGTGGAGGGAGTTACTTTGAGCTTTTTAACAAAGAGAGAGAGAGTAGTATGACATGTGTTAATGTTAGGGAGAGTTTGCGCTTGATAGACTGTAACACCCCTTACCTAGTCCGATCATTAGACCTGAGTTATAGAAGGTTGCCACACGAAACTTACATAACATTTATGTACTTTGATCATACATGACGGAACATAACATGGACTAATAGGTGGCGGACTGTTCCAGAGGATCAATCAACTATGTAGAGAATTTTATTTGGCTAAAATATGGTTATTCCAAGAACACAACTATTGCAAAAAAGTAAGGAGGACATCAAAGTTGAAATATTTCTTGCAAATCCCCAAAGATAACATATTGTTTTGCGGATAACCCATATTGTGGTATGTCCAACGAAAATTAAGATGCAAAACATAAAATCAAAAAATCCAAAGTAATCACCTTCAAAGTTTAATGAATTTATTTACAATTAACCAAATGACTAAATACATGCCACTTAGACTGACTCAAATAAATCAGGAGTTTACCACAACTTCTGGCGAATAATGTGAACTTCTTGCAGGTCCGATCAACACTATCTGAACATTCAAAATCTACAAGATAAAAGTAATCTAGAATAAGTATTTATTATACTTGGTAAGCTCATACAAATTCAATAGTTTACTTACCTCACATAATAATTATATGATAATTTAATGCACCAACACAGTTTACCTATTCGCCAACAAGGTAAGTGCATATACTTCACTAAGTACAGTATATCGAGTAAACAACATGATACAATAACACTCTTCATATCAAATTCATTCTCATACCTTTCACTGATACGGACTTCAATTCTAGTAATTAATTCTTTCTTTTCCACTCATTTCTTAACTTGCCAATTTCACATTTTACGTATTTTAAATTACTTGTCCAAAGGTAATCACATACAGAGGTGTCAAGTTACCCGTCCAAGCTAAACTTTTATTGACACAGTGAAAGCCTGGTCATAGCTGTATATAAATGTAAGGTTATCAGTCCAGACTAAACCTTTAGAAGGGCATCAAATCACCAATCCATGTTAAATCTGCGTCACATTTATCTTCGAGCCTACAACAAATGCTGGATCACGGAATTATCAGGAAATAACTTGTAACCTTGTGTGTGAGTCTTTTACTAAGTTCATTAGGAAGCTTTCATTTTGAAAACTTATTCTCATTCCTTGGTGTCATCATTCAATATCTCTTCTTTCAATACTTGACAACCTAAATCTGACTTACCAAATTATACAATTAAAGAACAAAAGAAAAGAAAGTTGAATAATGTTCATATTGTATGAACTTACCTAGTAAAATGATAAATCATTACAATAGAGTCTACTCAACAACTTTTTATTTCACACAATCTTCTCTTGGCGGATTCAAATCTTGGTCATGCAATAGCACCAAGCTTGGCCAAGTTTTCCTAACTTAACAAAGAAGAAAGACAGTGATGAAAAAGATGGAAAAAAGAAAATAATTTTTTCCTTCCCTTAATCCACTCTCCTATGGTATAAATGTGTCTAATCTAATTATTAATTTAGATTAACATAATTACAAGTAAGGTAAAACCAACATCGGTCTGGCCAGTAACTACGAAAATGTTACATTGACTATTATTTTTTATTACTCTTTGCCATCTCTTGAAGATCTATGGTTGTTGGTGTATGGGGGAGAATGTGTCACTATGTTGTTTGTTTGTTTGTCACGGTTGTTGCTATACTTTTATGCTTTTTTTGTTTTGGATAATGACTTGATGGTTATTTTCTTCTATTTTAAAAAATATATATATTTGACAACTTTCATAAGTTACTTATTCAATTTTTACTTAGTATCTCGTGTATGTGTGTGTGTGTGTGGCATGGTGATAGAAGGAGTATATACCATTTCCTTATATTTTGTCAAAAAGCCAAATGGGCGAGATTGTTAGGAACAAGGTTGTCCAAGACTAACTTGACTCACGTTCAAACATATGTTTGATCATTGCTTGTTGTTTAAAGACCTGTGGTGTAACACCTTATACTCAGTCCAGTCATTGACCCGAGCTATAAGGTATTACAGCTATAAAACGGTAACACTATTCATAATTTAATCAAGCATAACCAAAATAATTCACATGCAATCATGCCAACGCTATTTAATTAAATCAGGATCTAAATCGAGCTTACGAAACATTTAAAACAAACTAGGATCAAATCTGGATTAAATTGAACTTTTGACAAAAAAAAATTAAGTAAAATGTGTAAACATAGGTCACACAACCATGTGGCTCAATGACATGACCGTGTGGCCAAAGCGTGTACAATTCGAAAATAGGGTCACACAGTCGTAACGCCAGACCGTGTGCCCAACTGCTTGCAATTTGAAATAGTGTCACACAACCATGTCATAGATCGTGAGTAATTCAAAATAAGGTCACATATCCATGTCACCAAACCATGTAACAACCTGTAACCGTGTGGGAAAAACCTGTACCAAAATTAAAGAATCACACTACCGTGAGGCAACCCATGTCAATGGTTGTGTGTGCCTAAAATTTCCTTCAAGATCAAGTTAACTCATATTCAAATTCTTGGGCACTAAGCAATGCAATAACCAACAATCAAACCTATCCAAAATGTAACATCCCGAAATAGGGCCTAAACGGAACAGTGGTTGCGAAACCACAAATTCGAGGTAGAAAAATTTATTTTATTATTATTTTGAGGTTCATGATATGATTACATGATTGTGTGAAAATTTCGTGATGAAATTCTATGCATAAAGTGCTTAAGTTGAGATTAGGGACTAAATCGAATAATTTGCAAAACTTGCATTCTAGAAGTTTTTAGTATGAAATTGCTTTGGAATATTAATTAGGAGGGTTTAAATAAAAATTTTACCAATTTCTAAGTTCATGGACAAAATAGGACATGGATGGAATTTTTGAAAGTTTAATAAGGAAGGGCATTTTGGTCATTTGGATATTAAATGAAATAAAAAGGGAAAAATAACACAAAATTCATCATCTTCTTCATTAGAACGAAATTTCAAGGGTTCTCCATAGCTAGGGTTTGTTTCAAGCTTTCAAGCTCCATAGTAAGTGATTCCAAGCCCCGTTTTTAATGTTCTTTACGTTTTCGGAGTCCCGGTAGCTCGATAAAGCTTATGCTAGCAATAATTTAAGTTAGGGTTCATATTTGGAAAAATACCCATAGGTGAAAAGTGTTTATTTTGATGTTTTATGATAGAATATGAGGTTTTAAATTATGTTAGACAACTTGTGCTACTCGGTTTTAAGTGAAAACAAGTAAAAGGGCTTAATCGGTAAAAATACCTAATAGTCATAAGTACATGTTAGAGTGTGAATTTGATGTTGTCAGAGAAGGGAAAAATGATCAGCATGTCATAAAACATAAGAAAATAGGATGAAGTTTAAATTACGAGCCTTGGGGCAAAAGTGCAAATATGTGAAAGTTTGGGGCAAAAATGCAATTTTTCTAAAGTTTGGGTCAAGGACTGTTTTGATAAACGTGAATATTAAATAAGTTAAATTTGCTATTATAGATCAAGAAGAGCGAAATTCAGGAGTAGATCGGGGAAAAGAAAAAGTAAAGGACTAAATTGTAAAGTTTAGTCACATTTTGTATCGAGGTAAGTTTACAGTAAATAAATGCAATATTCTTTTATTTTACATTATTATTGTCAATTTCCAGCATTTATATACTTATTTTCTTTGAATATTTAAAGTCGAATTAAAGGCGAAGTGACAGAGAAAAAGCATTAGGAAGCCCCATTTAAACCTTAGGAATGTTAGGATATTGGGGTTGACAGGACAGGACAGGACAGAAATGAGCCATGTAAGTCCATATCAGTTATATGGCTTTGGAGACAAGAATGAGCCATGTAAGCCCATATTATATGTATATATGGCATTGGAGACAGGAATAATTCATGTAAGTCCATGTCGA
Source organism: Gossypium hirsutum (assembly GCF_007990345.1). Lineage (NCBI taxonomy): Eukaryota > Viridiplantae > Streptophyta > Magnoliopsida > Malvales > Malvaceae > Gossypium > Gossypium hirsutum. The sequence continues at coordinate 15,675,548 of NC_053435.1, read as the reverse complement.
AGACATGGCATTGGCAGGATATTGATAGACAGGAACGACCCTAGTATCCTTAGTATTCCGAGTGGTTCAATGGGTCATTGTACATGTTAAATTACAGTGAATTATCAGCAAAAGGGAAGGTAGATTATATTTATGAATAGTGAAAGGTCAGGTAAGACAGAAGGTAAGTGAGTAAAGAAGAAGGTAGAAAATGAGAAGTAAAGAAAGTTTATGAGGCTAGGTGACATTATGTATAATTATTCATTATGTTAAATGTTGTAATTTATTTGCTTGTAAGCTTACTAAGCCTAGTGCTTACTCTTTTTATTTTCTTTTTCTTATAGTTTTTATCAAGCCACTCAGGGATCAAAGGAAACGTCGGAGACCCGATCACACTATCAAAGAAATCACATTGGTATAGTTAGACGTTTCGTTTTGTGTATGGCATGTATAGGAACTTGGTTTCTTTTGATATGATATGATCAATGAATGATGTGTAAATACTTGCTAGTGATTAGCTAATAGAGTGGCTGATGATATACATGTTTAATAGTATGTATGATTAAGTAGTAACTATCACATGAAAACTAAGAAAAATGTGAAAGTAACTTAAAAACAGATTCAAGTATCAGAAATAACGGGATTTTGAAAAGTCACAAGAAATTGTAGAGACATGGGTTGATGGTGAATAATATATGAAATTAAAGCTCGTTGTGTCTATTTTCATATGGAATAAGCAAAACAGGTAAAGGTTTTGTATTTTATAGGGTATCTGAGTTTTGGTGAAATAGGGCCAGAGCGATTTCTGGATCCCCTATTCCAACTTTAGAAATTCACCATAAATTATTTATATGGTTAGAATCCTTATTGAATCTAGTTTTAATAGAAACAAATGGTATAGTCATATGATTTTTGTACAGAGAGAAAAGTGGTTCGTAGTAAGTAGAGGCCAGTGCAGTTGAATTCTAAAACAGGGGTAACTTTAACTAATAAACTGTACTAATTGGCTAAGTCAAAAATTCTAGAAAAAAAATTAGCAGATAGATATATGAGTCTAGTTTCAGGAAAAATTTACGGATCTTAATTTCGAGTTTTGAAACTCGAGAAATGAATTTTTAAGCAACCATGACGCAGAAAAACAGTTTATTCTGAAAATTAAAATAAGTGGTTTAGAGTTGTTTAAAAGGTAAGATAAGTTTAGTAACACCTCAAGCTTGACTCCGGTGACAGTTTCGGGCGTGGGGTGTTACACAAAATGTGCCTAAAAGAGTCAAAACATACCAATTCACACTCAACCTATGTACCTAACCAATATGCCCTCATTGACACCACAATTCAAACTTAACATCAATAATTCAATCTAAGACATAATCAACTTGTTAATATTATTCAAATATTCAATCAAATCCCAAATACCTTATGTCAAAATCATCCATTTATATAAAGTTTCTAGAGGCTAATATAACCAAATTAAAGCTTCATAAGTTACCAAAATGCAATTACCATTTGACAATAATTTATCAAAAGAAGCATCAAATAAAATTCTACCAATTCAAGTTACCAAACAACCATAAACATATTTACATCTCAATTGCCCAAAACATCACCAAGATACCTATTAACTTTAACATATGAAAGCCCTATTTACATGTAACTTATAATCGGACCAAAATGAACAAAAAAAAAGCTATCAAAGTGACACAGATAGTCTGATATCCAAAACTACCCTACTCATGATTTAGAGCTTGCTGTTGTGGTTTTTATGCTTAGGATTTGGTGCCATTATATGTATAAAGAGAGATGTACAATTTATATAAATGATAAAAGTCTTAAGTATCTCCTTACCTAGAAGGAGTTCAACTGAAGGCAGAGGCGTTGGATCGAGCTGCTTAAGGACTACAATTGTGAGATAGAGTATCATCCTGGTAAGGTGAACGTGGTTATTGATCCATTGACCTAGAAATCGATGACAAGGTTGAGAGTCATGTTTGCACTTTTAAGTGTGACCGAGGATGGAGGTTTGTTGGCTGAACTTCAACTGAAGTTGACTTATCTCAACAGATTAAGGAGAGGTAGTCATTTGATGAAAGTTTGGTTCTGAGGATTCGATAGGTTGAGCAAGGAGTTGTTGAGGATTTGGGTTTTAATGAAGATAGGGTTCTAAGTTTTCTAGGGAGATTCTATGTACCCGATGATGAGGATTTAAGGAATATGATTCTGATCGAGGCACATAATAGTCCATATGTTATGCATCCCATTAGTAATAAGATGTATCACAATCTTCATGAGTTATTTTGGTTGCCCAGTCTGAAGCAGGATGTGGCCAAGTTTGTGTCGAGATGTATGGTATGTTAAAGGGTGAAGGCAGAGAATCAGTATCCTTCCGATTTGCTTCATCCTATCAGGATCCCTGAGTGAAAATGAGAGCATATTACTATGGATTTTGTCTCGGGCTTGCCTCTAACTCAGACAAATAAGGACTCAGTCTAGGTGATAGTTGACCGGTTTTTAAAGGGTGTGCATTTCCTTGCTATGCGTACTAATTACTCTCTTCAGAAGTTGGCAGAGTTGTATATATATAAAGTTGTGCGACTTCACGAAGTGTCAATTTTGATCATATCCAATATGGATCCGCGTTTTACTTCTAGATTTTGGAAGAGTCTACATGAAGCTTTTGGCTTGAAACTTCACTTTAGTAAAGCTTACCATCCTCTGTTAGATGGCCAGTCGGAGAGGGTGATACAGATCATAGAGGATATGTTGCGTAGCTGTGTGATTAAGTTTGGCGGTAATTGTGAGTGTTACTTACCATTAACGGAGTTTACTTACAATAACAGTTATCAAACGAGTATCCAGGTGGCACCGTTTGAGGCTCTGTATGGTCGAATATGTAGGACACCTTAGTGTTGGTCTGAGATAGGTGACAGACGAATTGTGGGACCAAATTTGGTTCGAGAGATTGAGGATAAAGTGAGATTGATCTGTGAGAAACTAAAGGTTGCGTCTGATAGGCAAAATTCTTCTGCCGATCTGAGACACCGTGACATTGAGTATCAAGTTGGTGATAAAGTGTTTCTTAAGGTTTCGCCTTGGAGGAAGGTGTTGAGGTTCGATTGGAAGGGCAAGCTAAGCTCGAGGTTCATTGGTCCATACGAGGTTATCGAGAGGATAGAACTAGTAGCCTATTGTCTTCAATTGCCACCCAAGCTTGAGCTGATCCATGATGTCTTCCATTTGTCAATGTTGTGGAAGTACCAATTGGATCCATCTCATGTTGTGCTAGTTGAAGAGAACGAGGTTTGATCAAATCTCACGTATGATGAGAAGCCAGTGGAAATCTTAGCTCGTGAGGTTAAGGTCTTGCGCAATAAGACAATTCCATTAGTGAAGGTTTTGTGGCATGATCACACGAATAAAGAAACTACATGGGAAATTGAGGATGTAATGAGACATCAATATCCGTATCTGTTTAATTCAGGTAAAAATTTTTAGGACAAATTTTTTTAGATGGGGAGAGGGACTCGGTAGTTTTGGGTTAGTGGACCAGATTCTCGATTTAGGAGTCAGGTTTAATTTTGGGACAAGATGAAATTTGTACAGAATTAGGAACTCGAAATTATTAATTCGGGAAATTAATTTAGTAAAATTATTTTTGTAAGAAAGAAGAAGGAAAATGGATTTTAAAGATTTAATTTCGATTAAATTGAATTTTTTTAAAACTAAAATAATAATGTTAAATTGGAATAATTAACAAATGGGTGATAATTGAGACATAGGACTAAATAGCAAAACAAGGGAAAGATAAGAGTGTTTATGTGGCAAATAGTTAATTTTTTAAAATTTGGATGTTCTTCCTACAACGTTAAAACCACGTTGTTCATCTTTCTTTTGGCATTGATTTTATTTTATTCTTTTCTTTTCTTTTCTTTTCTTTTCTTTTCTTTTTTCTTTAAGGCTCTTAAACTCTCTCAAATTTTCATCCCATATCTGAAATTTCTCTCATCCTAACTCCAAATACTTACCAAGTTTTCAAAAAGATCTTATAAATTCTATCAAATTCTCCATTGTTTTTCAAATTCTATCAATTTCTAATTCCTAATCATGTTTTTAGTTTACTTGAGTCTTTAATTTGAGTTTAACTTAAGTTTAGATAGATTTATCTTATATCCACTAATTTTGGTCGAAATGAGCTTGAAAATGGAAAATCTCATGTATCTTTATTAATATCTAATTTAAAGTATTTTTCAAATAAATTTTACTAAATTAAGAGGGTTTTATTCTTAAATTAGTAGATCATGAAGGATTTTTAAGAAATCTAATAACAAAGTTGACTTTAAAACTTGTTAATGGACGATTATTTTTTTATTTGTGCAAATTTGAGTTTCTTAAGTTTAAATTGGTTTACATCGGTTTTTTATTATAATTAAGTGTTTAGAACAATTCCTAAATGGTTAGAATAGATCCAGATTGGGAAATCTAAATTTCGGCTAGTTTCAACTAAGTTTTCAGTTTGGAAAATAAAGACTGAAGTATGTGGCTTTGTTTGAATTTCTAGTGCTTTAAGATGTGCTCTAACATATATGTATGTTTCATTTGGTGTGGTTGAAGTCACAGATCTTTTGGTGCCGTCATTAAGCAAGGAGAAAGTCAATTGAGCTTTTGACAAAGTGAGTGGAAGTGTCGAGGTGAGTGTTCTAGTCTTTGGCTACTGGTAAGTGTGATTTTAATCAAAGGCTTTTAAGGTCTTAAATGAGATTTAAGGCTTTGGTGTAAGTTTTTTTTTAACTTTTGCTTGTGTTAAGTAAAGTATGACTCTGTGATGCTCTGTTGATGATGTGTAAGTGTATAAACTAGTAATTAAATGTGGTTTAATATATGTATATATGATGTGAGTTGTTGATTTTATGCACATGTATGCAAGTCTAAGTGTGTGTGGCTCTAAGGGCATTGTGAAAGTGTTGTAAACGCCTTTATGTGAGCATACAAAGTGAATGTGTAAAGTATTAGTGAAAATGTGAAATGGTTATATAATGTGCATAAAATAGTAATAAATGATGTTTTATTGTGATGTATTGACTTTTTGATCACTTGGAACATTGGATATAGTTAGCATGTCATAGAACTGTGAATACTCACCATTATGTGTTATATGTGATGAGCATTAAGGCTCATGGGACAACGTGGAGAGATAAAGAAGCGTTGAGCTTAGCTCTGTTCACCGACATAGCGTGGTGTGTTTGGAGAGTGTTAGCCATCAGCTACACTTATGGGATAGCATATGGCTCATCGAGTCTTTGATGTGTTTGGAGATCCAAGTATCCAATGTATATGTAAGCATATATGTGTTGCATAGTTCTCAAGTGCCAATATATCTTTTGATGATACTACTTGAGATTCGTAGGTTGTTATATGTTGTGGTTAAATGTGTATGTGTGGTATTTGAAATCTAAAAGCATGTTTCTCTACTTGGAAAACATTATAGTGTTGTTAAGTATTAACATGCGTTGCTTAACTTTGGATAATTATATTTGTTTTGTAGTAACCTTAATATTCATTGAGCTATGTTTAGCTCATACTCTTCATTTTAAATGTGCAGCAAGTTGAATACCAAGTGGTCAAGACAAGTGAGCCAAGTGAACCAAGGGAATCTACCATTATAAGTAGGTGTTTGAAACTTGTGTTAGTTCTTAAAGGCAATGTGATATGGACTTTTGGGAGTGGACATTTTATACTATTGATGGACTGTTTGATTACTAGCTGAACATTTATATTGATGGTATATGGTTGATATATTTTGGTGCATGTTGGAGGTATGTTTTATGTTGGAATGTTAGTAGAGTAGCTAAATTGTGGTAAGATGAGCATGTTGGTATTTTGGCACGTGAGGTATGTTTTAACAGGTGAATTGGTATGTTTTGACTATTTAGGTATCTTGAAAAACATGAATGCCAAATTTATCATGTTGAGTTTGGATTTTGGGAGACTGGGATATTTTTGAAAAGGTTTAAAAGTTTGCATGCTTGTGTTTTAAATATTTTATTTCATATAAATGCAATAAATTTTATATTTCAGATAATTCTCTATATTTTGACATTTTTATAAAAATTAGTCTCTAATTAATTGATTCTAAAATTAACTGAGATTTTATAATCGGATTAAGATGATTCTTTTGTCAAGGGTCTAATTAAGTGTTATAAGACTAACACATGTCATTAGTTTAATTTTATATGTGTGATACTCATGTAATAAGCACAAAATGACAATTTTACCCTTGTGTGTGCTTAAGACATGAATGCTTGTCAAATAAGCATGTAAATAGGTTTAATTGCTTGTAATTGATCATGCATGACTTATCAAACATATAATTGTCTTTCGTTGATATCTTAATTAATATTAATGCTAGCAAATCACATGTGAATATGTTAGTTCTGGTCTGGGTCACTTCGGTGATTAATGTGACGTATTAAATCTAGGTTAAACTGACTCGACTGAGTTTGGGGCACCATAAAAGTTCTCACAGTTATTACAAATTAACCAAAAAACCCTTGTGTCGAATTCTATATAATCCCTAAGCAGCCCATATTTATTACTTTAGCACAAGAATTTCATGAAATTTCTATTTTAACAGTTTAATCCCTAAACATTAAAATCTTTAAAAGTTAGTTTACAAAATAATCCTATTTAGCTATCAAGCTTAATATTCTACCATCAAACTTCAAAAACACTTCAAACTTATCAATGACACCTTTCAAAATATTTAACAGTTTTACGAATTAACCTCGATTTAGCTAGATTAAGCTAAAACGATCACAAAAACATATAAATCATTAAAAACAAACCAAAATTCTACATGCAAGGCGAATTAAATGGCCGAACTTCAAGCTTCCTTCTATTGGTTTTTCAGTTGAAGAAAATGTAAATTGAAGAAGAAGACTACTATTTCCTATTTTGTTTATCATTTTATTTACTTAATTACATCATTACCCTTAATTCTTAATGAATTTTCCTTAAAGCTAAAACCATCCACTACAAATATAATAGGTATATTTGCTATTTAATTTCATCAACCTATTTTTTTATAGTCATTTAACATCTTTAGCTAATAAAAATTAACTTTTATAATTTTTACGATTTAGTCATTTCTACTTAATCAGCTATCTAAACGTTAAAATTTTCTAACTAAATTTTAATATAATACTTTAATAACTTCATAAATAATAAAATATTGACTTAATGATAGAAGCCGTGATCAAAAAATCATTATTTTTAACACTGCTAAAAACCAACTATTACAATTCTCTCCAAAACATTTGAAAAAAAATAATGTTAAAACCAATATTATGATAAAGAGAGTGTGAAAAGAAAAACTCAGAAAATGTGAAAGTTTGAGAAAAGGAAAAGGTGTTGGTGAGTGAATTGGAAAGCGAACGGTGTGGGATTTCTTCTCAATCATCCAACTGCGTGACGGCTGACTGAGACGTAAAATAGGCAAATAAATTATTAAATTATTAAATTATAAATTAAATAATGTCAAATTGAATGTAGTTTAACATCATCTAGGCTTGACATCCCAGCCATGACATGCCAAAATAGAGTGTAGTTGCTTTCAACCCAGATGATGAGACATTTCCCTACGCCCGTTTAAAAATATCCTGCACCGTTGCTTTTGATTTATTTTAGTATTAATTATGTTTTTGTGATGGTTGGGTGCATTTCGGGTGGTCTAGGATTACTCCATTTCCCAATTGCAGGCCTACCTTCTTCTTTTTTTTTTTTGCTTAATGGTCATTGGCCCCTCTAGTGGGGTCCTTAACCGCCCCTTAAAGAACGGACCCTAATTGGCAGCACTACAAGTCTCCCTCTTAGACCCCACCCATCCTCCCGTTGCCATTTTCTCCTTGGTAGAAACTGGAAGTCTGATTTGAAACTATGCCAAAACTAACACTTGATAAATTGGGATGCAGCTGTTTACTTGTCATGATTTTGAAAGTACCAACACCCGTTATTTCCAATCTCACTGTACAAAGAGCGGGACTACCCCGCTTCTTCTACTACCATAATACTCGCGATATTCATCTTACAATAGTTTAGGGGTCCAGGAAAATATGTAATACATCCTTAGCAAATAAGATTAGTACTAGAGTATAATAAAATATTAAAAATAAATATTATTTATAAAATAAATAAATAAATATTATTATTGTCATTTAGCAATATCTTAATTACATTTTACATATTTAAATATGGAATAATATTTAATATATTATTTGTGGTGTTTTTAGACTTTAAAAATAAAATGCAGAGTCGATAAATATCCTATAAAAATATATTATAATATTTAAAAAAAATCTTTTAAACATATTGTAGAATTAAAAAGTACACTTTTAATATAATAAATATTAATTTTTCAAATATTGCAGATGGATTCAAAGATAGCATGTTAATGCTCAAACATTTATTATTTAAATTCATTTTATGTTTATTGATAGATATTCAATTATGTTTTAGTTTTGATTTCGAATTTAAATATCTAATTTTAATTATCTGTTTTTAATTTGAAATTGGATTTATATAATAAGATTTACATTTAATGTAACAATAAATAAATTTTTACAAAAATAATTATAAATATCTAATTTGTAGTCATCTGTATTTTTTTTAAAAATTCACTGACACAAAACATAATACATCTACAGAAACAATATAACACAAATATAAATTCAATTAACAATAATATAGAATTAATCAAAACATAACAGATTAAAAATCATACAAAACCCACTCGACATATATATGATGTGGACTAAAAACATATATATACAATTAGATATGATAAAACTTGAATGTAGTATTCAATACTCAAACCTCAGCCTTTACCACTAATTAAAATACTGTATAAGACCCCCAAATATTATTAAAAAATAAATTTTATTTAGAAAAATGGATGACTTGCGTTAGCCCACTCCGTCTCGGCAAGCAAGCAAAGGCCTAAGATTTTATCGCGCCGTTCCCGAAACGCTCATATAGGGAGGTGGGATGACGTGAGTGAGACGGAGATACCGATGCGCCGTATAAGATAATGGACGTATGGGTGAGGGGGTGGGTCCCCTTGGAACCCCAATTTCGAAGGCGGACTGACCCGAACAGAGCGGGGAAAAATGGTTGAAATGATAGGAGAGGCGGATACACGTAGGCGCCAATTGACCCCCCTCCTGATTAGTCATTTCGATGGTCAACAATATTAAATGTGGGTCCCACCGTTCCCTTTTGGGGCCCACATCATGTACTCGGCAAGGGGTCATACAGATAATGGGGATTGCAATTTATAAACAAAAGTTAGAGGGAGAGAGTGAGAGATAGCTGCTGAACTGGACAATTGAAATTGTTGGTCACTCTCTCACCCTGAAACTAGCTCGTAACATACGAATATAGTAATTAATTAATAAATAACTTAACTATATTATTTTATATAATTAAATTAATAATGGAAATTTATTAGAAATAAATTTTTTAAATATTTAATATAATAAGTAAAAAAGTAAGTTAATATTTTCATTTAAGTTTCTTCATATTTACTCTTTCATTCAAATAAGTACTAAAAAAAGCTTTACAAAATAATTAAAATTAAATTAAACCCTTAAATAAAATATGCAATCAATTCAGTCTTTAATAAAAAATTAATAATCAATTGAAACCTTGTAATATACTTTTTCATTAAACTCTTTGACAAGATTTTAAGTGTTGATATAGCAGCATGCGTAACTATTGACATAACAACTAATGTGAAAAAAATTATAATGAAACAATTGGTATGATGTTTGACGTGAAAAAAATATTAATGTAAAAGGTTTAATTTATTTTTAATTATTTAAATTTAAAAATTATTATAATATTATAATAAATTTAGAAAATTATAAAAATAATAGAAAATTATAAATTTTAGAAAATTTTAGAAATAAAGAAAAACCATAAAAATATTATAAAGTATTGTGAAAAACTATAAAAATATTATAAAGTATTGTGAAAGATATGAACTTATTATAAAAGGTCGAAAAGTTATAAAAACTATAAAAACTTATTAATATTTTGAATGTTTGAACTCTTTGGCTTCAAAAATAAGGAAATGAATAATTTAGAGTTTGACGGTGATCAAACTTGACCTGGCACTCTATATAAATTCAAGCACCATCACACTTCGAGCTTTTCATTTTGTTATTATCGAAACCAAAATCTGCAAATTTAAAAGTAAAAAAAAAATCTATGATTTTTTATATTTATTATTTTAATAATTTTTTAACATTTTATAATTTTTATCTATTTTTAAAAAATTTCTATAACTTCTAAAAGTTTTATAATATGTTCATATTATTTTTATATTTTACATAATATATTAATAATATTTAATACCTTTTTATATTTATATAATTTTCTATTTTTATTATATTTTATACTTTTTAATAAATTTTATATTTTCCATAAATTTATTATAGTATTTTAAAAAATTTAAGCTTAAATAATTAAAAATATTTAATTAGTCCCTCATAAAATAATTTAAAAAAGTCAATTAAGCCCTCAAATTATATTCTTTTCATTATAGCCTGTTAGGTCAACACTTTACGACACATTAGGGGCTTTAACCAGAAACTATATTTGTAAAGTCTCATTTAATTGCTAACTTTTAATTAAAAGGCTCAATTAATTATAATTTTCAATTAAGAATTTAATTATTTTTTAATTTTTTTAGAGGGATTTCTTTAGTAGTTAAATTATAAAAATATATAAATTGATTAATATCGTCTGTAAAAGTGTGTACTCAACCAATTTAGTTTATATACTTGTTGAATAATTTGTTATATGTTTATGACCTGTTTGAACACTTATATTTAGCTAGTTTTAAGGTAGAATTACTAATTTTATGAATTAGAATTTTCGCATTTGAGCCTTGCATTCAAATTATTCTCATCCATCTTATGTATTTTTATATTAAATTTTAAGTTATAATATTAATTGGATATTTATTTTTCTTAAAAATAATCTAAGTTCAAATAATCGTTATATGAAAATACAATATTTTCGTGATTGAAATTAAGAAGGTTGTAGCACGAAGTAGAGAATGTCGGAACCTTGACCTTGATCGATCCAAAGATGCTAAACATCAAGATGAAAGTCTCGACAAATTTCAGACTAATGTCACGACTATAACTCGACTTGGAGGACAACTTGCATTATCTTAAATGGATATCAAGATATCAACTGAGTGCCACAAACTTAACATTTGACTTGAAGAATCAACTACAACACCGTTTATCAGTTTTGTGACACAAGCCAACGAAGTATCGCAACCTATGAAGCCTAGTTGAATGGAAAGATAATGCAATTACTCAATAAAAGTTTCATTTTCAGTAGTGTCAGAAATGATAATTTAAAAATTTTATTTTTTAATGATCAAGTTCGTAAATATTTTTAATTAATATTTACGATTCAATTATAATATTATGTCAAATTTTAATCTGACAAATTTATTAATTGGATAGTTAGTTAATGTACAAGTGTTTCGACCTTAAAGTTAGTGCTGTTGGAAAATGAGGTATCAGAACCTCATTTTTGTAAATTAAAATTGTAAATATTTTTATTAAATATTTAGGGGTTATTATACAAATGAATTAAATTTTGGATAAGAAATTTTGCAGAATTAGTAACTAATTAAGGTATAGAAACTAAATCGTAAAAGATATAAAAATTAATCGCTATGAATTATTAATTAATCAAAGGACCTAATGGGCAATTTGACCATTATAAAGTGACTAAACGGTGGTGGATGATTTTGGAATCCACTTACTTTTGTTAATTATGTTTGAGATTTAAATTAATTGAGATTAAGTTAACAAAGTTAGGTTAATCAATTTTAGCGTTTGTATACAAGTTAAAAAAATGGTGATGTTATCATCTTTATTTTCTTCTTCATTAGAGAATGTGCTAAGAAAACAAAAGGAGAAAGCCAAGATAGGGTTCCAAGCTTTCGGTCAATAATTGGATAGGTAATTGAAGTATGTTTGTTGTAATTTTTACGTGTTTTATATTTTCGGGAGCTTGATTTAGCTGACTCGTGTATTATTTTGTAAAATTTTTAAATATTTTAAAAGTTTTCATTATTGATTTATTAAAGCTTTTGGTACTAAATTGATAGATTTTGAGCTTAGAAGTGAAAATGACTAGTTTGTAAAATTTAATTACTAGTTTTTGAATATAGGGACTAAAGTGTAAATATTTCAAAATTGATGTTAAATTTCTATAATTATAAATAGTAGAGGGCTGTAGAAGGATGAAATTGAGATCGGGAAATCAAAGCTCAATTTTGAAAGTTATAGCAATTTTAGTTTTAGGGACTAAATTGAATAAAATGTAAAACTTTAGGGGACATCTAAAAATGAAAATGAAATTGAAATTGAAATTGAATTGAATTGATATATGTTTATAATAGGTTGTTAAAAGATGTTTAGAATTGATGAATTGAAATGAATTATTATAAATCGGGATTGATGAATTGAAATGAATTATTATAAATTTGGATTGATGAATTGAAATGAATTATTATAAATCGGGATTTAAATCAATTGGAAGATAATCGAGAAAAAAAAAGAACTTGCATATTAGTCCTTGACACCTTGTTTGCTTGTTGTTTTTCCAGAAAAGTTCATATATGACTTACTTTGTTAATTCATAATATGTTTGTGTTATATTATGTAATTTTCTAGTTGAATTGTCGTGATTAGAATGTGTTTTACATCAAATAGAATTAATTGTAAAATACAAATTAAATTATTTTGAATGGATGTAAACAACTATGTAATTGAATAGTATGTATGTGATGATGTGACAAAGTTTAAAAGGTATATGGATTGCTATTCAAAATATGAAAAATGTGTATACGACTACAAGGTTGAAATGACACAGAAATGATAAATGTGCCCATTTGAACTTAGTAAACGATTAAGATATGAATGACTTGTCACTAAGGTTCAAAAAAAAATCAGGTGTTGGCCAGGGATTTCTTACCGATGACTGAAATCTAGTATATGATACGGATTCTCAACAACTTGAGCAAAAAGCATCAAATAAAGTTTGCAAAAGTAAACATGACCTACAACTTGTGTAAGCAACCCAAATATCACAACTTTTGTGAGCAAATTCAAATATCATAGCTCGTGTGAGCAAATTAGAATATTACAGCTTGTATGAGCAAATCAATCTTGTGTATCTAAAATTAGATTACTTTAGTTCTCTTATAACACCCCACACTCGACCCGATCGTCGAATCCGGGTATGGAGTGTCACAAAATGAAACCTTGAACTGCCAAAACCATTTAAAAACACAAATAGCTTAGCTCGGCTGATACACACTTGGTGGGACAATGTCCCGATATTTTGAAGAATATATAAAAAGTTGAAAGCAATTTAAAATAGTACTGCGCCACTTATAGTGGAGATATAAGTAAACAATATTTGCCGGAAGCTTTATAAATGTTCACAAGTTCGAACAAAAACGCAAATGAATCATCGCTCAAGTAGTAGATCAAAAATCCATTTCTTAAGACCGACATCACATAAAGACATTCGACCTAAAGCTAAACAATGCTACACATACACATCCAAAAGTACAAAATAAAGTTTTGAATTACAAGCTATTAAATTCCAACCGGAGGCAACTAACAAACATTCTAATGCCCCCCAACAATTAGATGTTACACCCAAAAAAAAGATGACTCACATATAGGTCTCAAATCTGGCTGATTCCTTGCAATGGTAGGTCCAACCTAAGAGCCTAAAAATAAGAAGAAAGAAACTAAGTAAGTTCAAAAGAACTTAGTGAGTTCCAAAGAAATGTAATCCCACAATAAGATCCTATGGACACTATGAAACTAAGGCTTAGATTGACAAAATGGAATGCCACTTCTAGTGGATACGATTCTCACTGTTATGAAGTATCCATAGGCGGATACTTCAACAAACAGACTCAACCCTATGGAGGACACTATCCGCTATTAGAGACTCCATATAATGGACACAAGGCACAACAGCTCTACGCATACGACACCCTTGCGGAGTACCTTTTTATGACTATTTATCGTACTGTTTACACTTTTCATGCAACATCCATATTTTGTTATACACAATATACACTCTTTTTATCAGTATACTCCCTTCTTTGTGTTAGCTTCTGATACTACTTTCAAAGAACCATTTTTCCTATATCTTCATACCGTTCCTTAGAGCCATTAAATCAATCATATTCTCCATGCCTCTATCATTCCTCCTTGTTTCAAACACATAGGTTTTCCTTTGCAAGGCCAGGTATTCACCAGTCATGGTTTGCACCAGAGTGTCATATAGAAGGTAAAATATAATATTTTGTATTTTTTTCATCATCATTCATAACAACCCTCTAACACCTCTTTACACCATTCTGGATACGAAGTTTGTGTATTAAGGAATGAGTATTTATACCCATTCACATGCATGACTTTTTTTTTCTGATTTACTGACTGTAATCTTACATACATTAACTCCTTAAAGATATCCCTTTTGACACAAGTAACAAGACCAAAGGTTAAGGCCACTTACCTGGATATATAGTAGGTAGTTTTAAATGAAATAGTATAGATAACAAACACAAGGTACAAAGGAACTCATCAGAAATCTTCACTTAGACTTTTTCCTACTCAACGGGTTATTTCCCTTTAGCATTGGGACCTTCTCCTGTTTCTTTGGTTAAAACAATAAAATGGTTTCTTTAAATATAAAAAAACAACCAAAGCTTAATGAAATAACATGAATTAATAGACATGCAAACAATTTTCAAATGGAAGTTTCCTTCCTATCCAGTATTCGAATGAAAGCCCTACTGAACAGCTTTTACAACAACTCCTATCTATCTGGTAAAACTTAAAGAGGGATTTAATAATTTACCAATACGCGACTTAAGACAAAAGCTTCTATAAGCTTCAGAAACAACACTTTCGTTAACGATAAAGAACACCTATGGTTTTTTCGATAATAACAACGGTAGGCAAAGAAGATGAAATGAAAATCTTTTATCCACTACCAGGTTGTCCTATTTATAGCTATTTCTAACCCAAACCAACTCAAGGTTAAACTTTAATCAGTAATCATTATCACTGGCTTCCACTAATTAATCACATCTTACGAGGCTTCCCAAGTGTCCTATTTATTGACACGTTATCTTCACTAAGATGCTAAATGACTTAAACGTGCCCCACCAACCACAACTTGTACATTTGTAGTGACACAAAAACATGAGTGGCAGATTATTAGAGGAAGAGTCCGCCAAATAGAGATTTCATCGCAACAAAGAACTCGTTAATCCGTGAAATAAGATTCTGCAGACTCGACGAAGTTTAGGGAAATACTTTTCCATGAAGTTTACCCATGTTAACCTGTCTAAGTCTCGCGACTTAGGCGATCACACCAGCATAATATCCCAAACAGTACCAGCTTGCCAAATGAGGGTGTGACATCTTAGGGCAAAAATAGAAATGGAAATAATATTAAATAAAATTGATGTGTTCAGAATGAATATATATATGAATTACCAATCGAATATGATTTGGTTAGTATATGTTATTATATGAATGTGTTTTAAGCTTATGGCTCATAATCAAACTAACCTATTTGTTGTATTTGTGAAAGTAAATGCATGTGCAAGATGCCAAAGGATTGTTATGTTTGTACCAATGTATTTCAATTTCTAAATTAGTGTAATGTCAAGGTAAGTTAAGTAAATTAATGTAATCATTATTCTCTTTTTTCTTATAGATTGTCAATTTACGAAGCATGGCGGTTGGATCATCACGAAGCTCACACTATCCTATCAGTGGTTTGGTAGACTTTTGCATATTTTAATCTCGATTATGTGGCATGTACATAAGAGTTTAAGTGTGCTAGATTGAAACTATATGCTTGGTTAGAATTTAGGTTAGTATATAGATCATGACATGTTAATGCTTGCACTTGTATTAAGGTATGTTTTGGTCATGTTTTGGGATCATTTGTATAGTGATTGAATGGTTCATTGAATGTGCAAAACACAAAAATGGTATGCTTAAATGTTGATTTTGAATGGTTTAAAAACATGAATAAATGTTGGTTCATTAACTTGAAAGTGTATAAGTTCAATTGGAGTGGTTTAGTGTCAAATGGGGCATGTTGGTTGAATTGATTGTGATTGACTTAATGTTATATTTAATCATGTTTGTTATATGTTTAAAAGGGATTTTTATGCAAGTCTCAAATGTGCCTTAAAGTGCTTTGAGAATAAAACTTTTTGTTTGGCATGAAATGGTTTCAAATGAAGGTTAAGGTATGTTTTGGTCATGTTTTGGGATCATTTGTATAGTGATTGAATGGTTCATTGAATGTGCAAATGGTATGAATTGAAAACAAAAATGGTATGCTTAAATGTTGATTTTGAATGGTTTCAAAACATGAATAAATGTTGGTTCATTAACTTGAAAGTGTATAAGTTCAATTGGAGTGGTTTAGTGTCAAATGGGGCATGTTGGTTGAATTGATTGTGATTGACTTAATGTTATGTTTAATCATGTTTGTTATATGTTTAAAAGGGATTTTTATGCAAGTCTCATTTGTGCCTTAAAGTGCTTTGGGAATAAAACTTTTTGTTGGGCATGAAATGGTTTCAAATGAAGGTTAATGTATGTTTTGGTCATGTTTTGGGATCATTTGTATAGTGATTGAATGGTTCATTGAATGTGCAAATGGTATGAATTGAACACAAAAATGGTATGCTTAAATGTTGATTTTGAATGGTTTAAAAACATAAATAAATGTTGGTTCATTAACGTGAAAGTGTATAAGTTCAATTGGAGTGGTTTAGTGTCAAATGGGGCATGTTGGTTGAATTGATTGTGATTGACTTAATGTTATGTTTAATCATGTTTGTTATATGTTTAAAAGGAATTTTTATGCAAGCCTCAAATGTGCCTTAAAGTGCTTTGAGAATAAAACTTTTTGTTGGGCATGAAATGGTTTCAAATGAAGGTTTTTAACATTTTAGTACAGAAGTATCGATACCTTAGAAAAGTTATTGGTACTTGACATTTTCAATCAATTTCTAAAATAAACAGAATGTCAATTTGGTACCGATATTATGGTAAGATATCAATACCAATAAGGAAGTATCAGTATATTGATCCAAGTATCGGTACCTTATGATTTTAATTTGATTTTATGAAACATCAAAGCTAAATTTAGTATCGGTACCTTCAATGGGTATCGATACCATTTGAGGAAATTTTGAAAACTTTGCAAATTGGTCCTTATTCTTGCTCGAATTTAAAAAATAAGTTTTCATAAGCTCGATTAAGTTTCACGAAATTCTAATTAACATGTTAAAGTTGTAATTATGACATGTTTGTGTGTTTAAAAGGTTTCTTTCTAATGTTCTTGCTAGTAGTTACTCCAACAACAACTGTAGCATTCCATAACTTGGATCCACTGATCGGGTTGGGTAAGGGGTGTTATACATTTCCAACTTGAAGAAAAGCTAAAACGCAACTAAGGGTGACAACGATTGTAATTATTAATGAGTTCTTTAATCATAGCAACCGCTGCCACCTCAAGTCGCATTCTAAATTTTCTACACCATCACTATCACTTCCCCCTAAAAGTCTTCTTGCCTCCTCACCTTTGACACAGGTTTTAGACAATAAGATTCATGATACTACTTTGATAGAGAAAAAGAATAAGTTGACTATACTAGTGAGCCATTTTTTCTCTATGATTATAATCTCAAACTTATGTATGAGATTTATAAGGCATTCTCTTTTGGTGTCATGAAACTTGAACTTGTGACTGCATAACCACCGTCAACTTGGACCTTGAGTTATACTTAAACCCACGACCGTATAACTATCGTCAACTAAGAGCCTTAGTTATACTTAAACCTGGTACTGTATAACCACCGTAAATTGGAAGCCTTAGTTATACTTGAACCCATGATCGTATAACCAAAATAAACTAGGAGCCCGAGTTGCAATGTGACATCTTCTAAGGTGATGGTGCATTCCCCTCACGATAAATTAAATGTGTGAATCTTCAAGTGCCACTACATCATTGTGAACTAAACATACCTTAAAACTATTACAATTTCTCCTTAAAACACAAACACAAACAAACTTTCCCTTCCAAAATTTCAACACCCAGGAAAAATAATTAAAACAAAAATTGTTTTTCCTAAGGGACGGTGGCTAAGTGAGTTGATGGAGTAAAGGGAGCAAAATCCTCTTTATATAGGCAACAGAGGGAAAAATTTTAAAAATTATGTAGAAGCCCATAACCATCCAAGATTCCCAAGATGGGATGTTTGAAATTTATTTTGAAATTCTCAGGTTCTAAAATTTTATCATGGGATTCCTTGTTAGAGTTAAGGTTAGGGTTTTGTCATACAATTTGAGAGAAATTGAATGAAAAAATTGTGAATAAAATAATAGAGAGAATTGAGAGAATATGATTGAATGAAGAAAAAATAAAATAATTAGGGTGTATATAAAGAATAAAATAATCGTTGGGGGCAAAAATGTAATTAGCTGTTTGAAATTTTAACCGTTGTAAAAGATTTTTTTCCGATCAATTTATATTTTTTGATTGCTGGGTAAAATGACCATTAGACAAAAATGCCTCTTAATTCTCTAAAAGGTAAATTACACAAACAGTTGCTCAACTTTGGAGTACAGTCATTCAGGTTTCAATTCTGTCATTCAACTTTCGAAAAATAATAAAACAGTCACCACTAACCATTTTCAATTATATGCGTAACGCAACTACCGTTTTCCGTTAGATACTTAACAGAGTTGTCATTTTCCATCCCCCTATCACTACTCTCCCATCACTCTCCCTCTTTCCCACCATCCCTCCTCCTACTCTGATTCTTTCCCTTTTCCCGCCGCCCCTTTGCTAACCCTCTTCCCCTACTCTGATAATTTTACTCCCCCTACCATCCAACGAATTTACAATCATAGAAAATACATACACAAATTGACTGATTAGAGGAAACTTAGATATGAGCAAAGAAAGAAGTGGAAGAGTTTGGTCTAAAATACCATAGATTTGGAGTAGAGTTGGTACCACTTGCATTTCTAGTTTGCCAAAACCTCAAGATTGAAGATTGGCCGATACCTTTCATCCTTTGAATTGTCACCCCATCGCCAAGCTCACTGAGTTTGAGTTTTCAATCTTTGGAAACTATTGGGACACTTGTGTCATGCAGTTGAAAATTAACTTTGAATGTGTCTATGCCCCAATGACAATAGCCTTGGAAAACTGGTGCTTCTAAAGTGCACGAGATTCTAAACTCTCCTATCCACTTTCATCGGCTCCTCCTCAAAACCATAGTTTAAATCCTAAATTGTTAATTGTGATTGGTCTGCATGTTCTTCAGCTTCTTCTTTGGTTTCAATTTTCTAAACACTTCATTTTATCTCATTTTACATTGTTAATTAAATTATCAGCCATGCCAACTAAAAGATTCAAACTTTTTCATTTATTCTGCAGAATTTACAAGATACTATCCTCTTCAAGTAAAGTTTATCATAGAATACACAAAGATATGAAAAGGGTTCCCTTTTATGTGTTTTTAATCTTTAAATTCTCTCACTACCCCCAAACCATAGAAGCTTTCACAATATAAGCTTCAAAAATCTAATAAAAATTGTCACTTTATACACAAATTATACAGTTTGAATACCAATACCTTAACTGTAAATGTAATGACTCTTACAGTACTAACACCCTGTAATGCATTTTTTAAAAAAAAAGGAATCCATAAAGGAAAAAAATGATAAGAAAAGACAACCAATTAGTTAAAAATTCCCAACAGATTTAAATTATTTAGAAAGAGAATCAAAGCAGTAACTTTTTTGTAACGAAAAAAAGTTGATGTCATAAAAGGAATTGAAACCAATGTAATACAAATGATACAATAAATAAATAAGCAATAACATCAAGCTTAAATGGAAGAGAAACGAGAGAGATGTTTCCTTACTTACTTTTATTATTACTAACATTTTAGTTGTCTAATTAGCGAAGTTTTAGTTCCTTCAAGCGAGAGAGAGGTGAAAGGAAATGCCAAAAAAAGGTAGGGAAAAAATCAGAGTAAGGGAAGAGGGTTAGCAAAGGGATGGTAGAGGAAAGGGAAATAATCAGAGTAGGAGGAAGGATGGTAAGGAAGAGGGAGAGAGAATCAAAGTAGGCAGATGAATGATGGGGAAGAGAAAGAGGGATGTGAGAGCAGTGATAGGGGATGGAAAATGGTAGCTCCGTTAAGTATCTAACAAAAAATGGTAGCTTCGTTATGTCTATAACGGAAAATGATTAGTGGTGACTTTTTTATTAATTTTTAAAAATTGAGTAATTAAATTGAAACTTAAATAACTATTTTGTCTAAAATTAAATAACTATTAGTGTAATTTATCTTTTCTAAATTTTAAAAAAAACGAGGTAATTAACTTTTAAAATAAACTTTTTGACTAATTAACCCTCTTAATCCACAAATATTTTAAATCAAATTCTCATTCTATTTTGTTTAAAATAAAGAGGGACCAACTTGTCTTTATGCTTAGCGGCTATGATATAAGGTCCCACTTGTTCATTTGAAGCGACTCGACTCAGCGTTCCCTACTTCTACTGTTTTAGGTATCGTTTTTTAGAGTTGCACTTCTCCAAATTGCTTTCTTTCTCTTTCTCTCCTTTCCTTGAGCAAAATCCAAGTTTGTAGACCTTCTGCTTCAGTTACCGTTGGGCCTACACTTTTGTATGTACTATCTTTCTTCTCTCTCTTCTTTCATGCTTTAAAAACTGGAAAAAATTTCACTCTTTCGCTGATCCTTTCTTTGTTAATTGTGGGTAATGATAGTGCAGTTAAAACGATTTTCCGTCGAGGTTTGGCCGGAGAATGGCATATATGTGTGCGGATAGCGGAAATCTAATGGCAATCGCTCAACAAGTTATAAAGCAACAGCAACAGCAAGAACAACAACAAGAGCAGCACCACCACCAGCAGCAACAGCTTCTTGGTGTCAGTCATGTTACTTTAAACCCTTGGCCTAACAACCCCCACCATGGCGTCTCCAACTCTCCCATTCTCGGATACGGGCTTTCGGGTCCAGGTTTCACTGACCTGTTTCAGGGTGATACTGGAGAAGGGTTTCAGTTCCCTAACATGGGGCATCATCATTCGAGTGGGTTTCGATTCCCGGATTTTGGTGGTGGTTCGGGTGGTGAGTTTGACACCGACGAATGGATGGATTGCTTAATGAACAGTGGGGATTCAACGGATAGTTCAAATCTGCCGTCTGGTTGTGAAGTATGGCAGAACAATGCTGATTTTGGTCTTTGCGGTGCTGATCCATTTAGTGCTTGCCCAAATTGTCTCAGCGTGGCGTGTCCTACGCCGTCTGATCTGAACCGAGTCATTTTCCCAACCGAGGCACAGAAAAACCTTAGCCCTACTCTTCAGTCTCAGCACCAGCTACCTACGTGGTCCCCATCCCCATCCCCTCCACCACCACCTCCTCCTCATGTAGCCGTTAAAGAAACCAAAGCAAGCAGTCCTCCGAGCCAGACCCCACTCACAAACGATGCCGCAGGGGTCTCAGCTGATTCCAGCGAGATCGAGTCAGCTCCCCCGCTTTTGAAAGCTGTACTCGACTGTGCTAGACTCTCTGACTCAGAACCTGAACGCGCGATTAAATCACTGGTTGAACTCAGGGAGTCGGTATCTGAACGTGGAGATCCAACTGAAAGAGTGGCTTTTTACTTCACCCAAGCCCTCTATAGCAAAGTCTCTCTTCCAGCAGAGAAAAGATTGAATCTGCTCGAAACAACGTCGGAGGACTTCACTCTGTCTTACAAAGTATTGAACGACGCCTGCCCTTACTCCAAGTTCGCTCATTTAACGGCAAATCAAGCGATTCTCGAAGCTACTGAGCGAGCAACCAAGATTCACGTAGTGGACTTTGGAATTGTTCAAGGAGTTCAATGGGCTGCTCTTTTGCAAGCTCTAGCGACCAGGTC
The DNA here is from genome assembly GCF_007990345.1 of Gossypium hirsutum. Classification (NCBI taxonomy): domain Eukaryota; kingdom Viridiplantae; phylum Streptophyta; class Magnoliopsida; order Malvales; family Malvaceae; genus Gossypium; species Gossypium hirsutum. The sequence goes on along the minus strand of NC_053435.1, from coordinate 15,653,462 downwards.
AGCTGGAAAACCCACCCGAATTCGTATTTCGGGTATACCTGCCCCGGTTTTGGGATCATCTCCAGCTCCCTCCCTTTATGCTTCCGGTAACCGTCTACGCGACTTTGCCAAGCTTCTGGATTTGAATTTTGAATTCGAACCGATTCTAACTCCGATTAAGGAACTGAAGGAGTCCTGTTTCCGAGTTGATGATGATGAGGTATTGGCTGTAAATTTCATGCTTCAATTATACAATTTGTTAGATGCTACTCCGGTGACCGTGGAAGCAGCTCTCCGTTTGGCTAAATCATTGAACCCCAAAATCGTGACATTGGGCGAGTATGAAGCGAGTTTAAATCGAGTGGGGTTCGTGAACCGATTCAAGAACGCATTGCGGTATTACTCGGCCGTATTCGAATCGTTGGAACCGAACTTACCTCGTGATTCACCGGAGAGAGTTGAAGTTGAGAGACAGTTACTGGGTGGGAAAATCGGGGCGATTATTGGAGCAGAAGAAGCAGAAAAGCGAAGGGAACGGATGGAAGATAAAGAGCAATGGAAGGTATTGATGGAAAGTGCAGGTTTTGAAACGGTAAGCCTTAGCCATTACGCGATAAGTCAAGCGAAGATTCTGTTGTGGAATTATAATTACAGTTCTTCGTATTCACTGATAGAATCCAAACCTGGATTTCTGTCATTAGCTTGGAAAGAGGTGCCTTTACTCACAGTTTCGTCGTGGCGTTGATGATGATGATTAAGGGGATTGTTGGTAATGAAGGATGTAAAGTTTTCCACCTGGTCATTTTTCTCTAGTGTGGAATGGGACAGCTCTGGTGAAAATTCAAGTGCAATAATTGAGAAGCTTCTTAGTTATTTCTATCATGTATCATCTTTATTCTGATATTTTCGTTTTCTTTACCATATTAGTTGTTGGGTTTGGAAGTTTCAGCATGACAAAAATTGTAATATATGGGGAATGGAAGTGGTGGAGAGATACACATTTCCCTTAGGTGTCAAGGGCGTTCGATTCAAATAATGTTAGATTGTTGGAAATATTGTAAAATTTATGCAGTTTGTTTGCCTCATTAACATTTAAATGATTAGAAGTGTCATTTCGGATTTGTAAATTTTTCACATTTTGTTAAAGATTTTACTTTTTGGGTGTATGTTTTCTTTAACCCCTAAAATTACTAGCAAATAATGTTCTCTCTTGTCATTCTCTAACTCGAAAGAGAAGCAGTAATCGACGGGACATCTTCGATTGTGCCATTACAAGTCGAGTCTTGTTCTGATCTCTAGTTGACGCCTGAAGCCGTAACCTTACTTGTATCTTGTGTTGCATATGGGATTGATTTTAGGTTTGGTTTTATTATTATTATCATTATAAAAGGTTCTTGTTCTCTTATAATAAATGGATATTTGGGTCGATACAAGAATGAATTTCCATAAGAGAAAGATTTAAGGTAAAAATAGGTTTTGACCCAAAATAAATCTCGAATGAAAATATATAAAATTGATGTGTTCTCATTGCATTTCTATATTTATTAATAATTCATGTAATAATATTTTGAACAAAGGTATGTTATGGAGTAGAGGCGTGAGATAGTGAGACTATCAGGTAAACCGTCTTTAGATCTATAGTTGGATGTTTGATTAAGAAAAAATCTTGTATTTGAACAGTGATTTTTCTATATTTGGTATTTGATGACTACCAACATTGCACAGAAATCGTTTTCCCAGATTAACACTATTACAGAGACTGTGAATCACCTTGCAAGGTAACCTTTTACTATCTCCTCTAAAATCAAGCTTTCAATCTTTTAGGCTACTAGTATCCATCGTTTTCCTTTGTTATCTTATTTAGCTGAAAAAGGACATTTTTAAATTTGCATGTGGATGGTGGTTGTCATCCCTGCCTAATCATATATATATATATATATGGATGCATATATGTTTTTGTCTATTCAACCTGTTGGTTATAGATTTAAAGAAGGCTGTCATTTTCATCCTGAAGAATCAAACTCTTAAATCTCTATCTATTAAACATGAGATCTTATCCTGTGATTGCGGGGAATCTCTTATGGTCAAGGAAGACAAATGGGATTTGCGTGATGTTTTGTCATCCAGGAAGGACTTGCTTCACCTTATTAGATCACATTAGCAAAGTAGAATGCAGCAAGGTTTAACCACCAAAACTCCTAGAAAGGAGATGTCTCAAATCCTCTTTTGTAGTAAAGGCCTTGGTCAACACTACAGGGCCCTTTTTTAGCCTTAAAACCACTCATAACCTTTTATTGCAGGGTATCTTGAACTAAATTTATAGTCCTAAAGGTTCCAAAATATTAGAACGCATGATTTGAATAGTGGCAAAAACAGCATAATACTACTCTTTATTTTTTTGTACAAGTGTCACATTTAAATTATGGGCCAATCTTTGATCGAATATGGTTTTTCTTTCTAACGTTTGCATTCGCTTTTTAGCAACTCTTGAAGACTACTAGGAAAGGGATCATTATTCTTTTACTTCTCCAAACTCCTTTTTTTTCTTTTTCTTTTTTCTTTTTATCATTTGCTCACGAATTTGTCTGTTTTAAAGGTGTATTGGCAATGATTAAGATGCGCTGGAAAGGCCAAAAATCAACCTATTAGCCGGTCTTAATTTCTGTCTGTATGCCTCTTATGTAAAATATTTACGGCCTAAATCCCTTCAGATCTTCACTACTCTGAAAAAGGCTAAAATGAATATATGTATGTACATATATAAATACAGACACAGGTAATTTTATCCTCTTATACCCAATGTTATGTTGCTTGGGACAGAGGCTCAGCCATCGGTTTCGGGAGTTCCATAAGTTCTTCCATACGTCCAGAAAATCCACAATGCATGATGGGTCAGAACTTGGAAGGATAATCCAACCAAAAGCCTTGGTTAGTACATGGAATATTATTACCCTTCTAAGCCCCCTTTGAATCATCCCATCTGTGCCCCTATGTAAAATCATGCTACATGTGGCTTTAGTTAAAGCCATAAATTTATTTTCCAATTATATATATTACTCATGCAAAGATTAAAATTAATAATCTTCAATTTCATAAAATCAATAATAAAAGTAGAAATGAGAAATTAGAATAGTAAATAATAAAATAATATTAAATAAATAGATTTTATTTATTTTAAACTATATATATATTAGTCATACAAAGATTAAAGTCAATATCAAATAATAAAAATATAATAAAAGTAAAAATTAAATTAAATTAAATTAAATTAAATCAATTGATATTTTTCAATCTATATTATAGAAAAAAAACAAAGATTTTTGTAACATTAAATCAAACAACTAAATATTTTTATTGATTAGTTTATCTATTTCAAAAAATAGATTTAGAAAATGTGGTTGGTATAAAAATGTGTTTGAGATTTATTTTTATTAGCGGTCGACTCTTTCAAGAGAAATGTTCAAAGTGTTATCTGTCAAGTAATTAATCGGTTTTATAACAATTGAAGGTATTGTCTCTCGACGAGGATTTTGTTTCCTTTGAATCTTGCAGGTACCACCAATAAGAGGGCTCTTGCCTCTTTGAACTGGGCCCCCTGAATAGTCGCTTATAGCACGCTGACTCCCAATAGAGCCGCCACTGAGGACAATACTTTCAGTTCTTAGGGGATCTATCAATTATTTGACTGATAACACTTTGAACACTTCTTCTGAAAGAATTAATTTCTATAACAATTTTAAATCCAACTCTTTTTAATTATAAAATATTTATATTTATTACGTAATTTATATATAAAATATATGTATAATCTTAAAAAAAATGACATGTTTGATTTAATATTTTTTTTCAAACAAAACAAATAATAAAAAAATTATCTGATTTAATGGAGAGTAAGTGCTCGGTTATCCTTTAAAAAGAGGCTTTTAATTATTTTATAATATAAATTTTAAAATAAGAACTATTAATTTAATATTTAATATTTCAATTTCTCATTTCTATTAATATTTTTGAAATTAAATATTATTAAATCTAATTATTTTATTAGTAATATATATATAATTGGAAAAAAAATTATGACATTAGCTAAAGCCACACGAAGCATGATTTTACATAGGGGCAGAGATGAGGGTAGGGGTAGATAATGTACATTCTTCTTGAAACTTATTTAAATATAATTGAATATCAAATTTTACATTTGCATATTGAGAAAGTAAAAATGGAAGCACATCAAAATATCACAACGGAACAACAAATGGAATGTGGAATGAAATTTTATTTTATTAAATTTAGAATTATTTTGATTAATTAAAAACAATAAAAATCCTTAATAACTTAGTGCTCGAATGAGTTTCTATGCAAATTTATTAGTTGAAGAAATTGCTTTGCAATCAATTTTAAAATGCCTATAAGGATATGCATTGTTTTAATTAAATGGTTATATTTTGGACAGTAGAACTCAAAATAAGATGAACCAAAATGCTTTACATAGATAACTCGAGGTATATCTCCAATTAAATTTTTACTTTTTCTGAAACAGAATGAAAAGACTCTTAAAATCTAGTCGAAGTTACCTTTAAAGAAATCATACAAGGTTATATCAATTTCTGAACAAACTTTCAATTTTCAATTTCAACTATTCAAACATTCTCCGCTCATTGCACAAAAAGAAAAAACACAAATACTCACTCAAAAATTCATAAAAGATGGTTTCCCAAGAAACTCTCTATTTGTTGAAAAATGTTTAGGCGACTAGGGTTTTTATAGCTTCAACCCACCTTTTCAATTTAGCCAGCAACACATTTTTATAGAGAGCTAATTAGAACTAATATTTATTTCAAATAGCAAAATAAAAAGTGTAATATAGATGCACCAGAAGTGGGGGATATCTCATGTCCAATAAGGATTCTTTTACTCACCAACTGTAATCCCTAATAAGCTCATTCTATCACGGGTCGTTGGATCTGGTGCAGTAAGCGTAGTATATTCATTTGTAATTTTTTCGAACAGATTGGTTAAAAAAACAAATTCATTTATTACATTAATATGCTTTGTATGATTTCCCTCTTATGATTTTTGCACGCAACGCAAAATGGAAGCAAATGTTACTCATTAGTTGTCTAATGTTTAAACTAATACTAAGCGGTATTTAGTGGTCGAATCGTAATACATAAAGATAACTTATATTAGTAGACGAACTAAACATGTCCTTAGTCAAATCGAAAATGAACAAACCGATTGAAAGACTAATATGCCGTCTATCAAGTCTAATTGAGGAGATATTTTCTCTTAGGCATCAAAGCAGACAACTCCCAAAAGATAGAGACATAGATGCGATTAGCTAGACTGATAGCATATCGGGCTGGACCCAAGAAGAATAAATCCTGATTCCATTTATAGATTTATTCACTTATGACGTTCATAGTGTGGCATACCTAAATCCTGAGTGGATAACGGGCTATATATGTGTGACTCATACACTTTGATGTAAGTAAAAGTCTTAGTTCGAATAGATAAGGACTGAAAGTTGGTGCATTTGGTGTACGACTTCTGCAATATGTAGTGTCATTCAAAATAGTGGAATTCATAACCCGAGATAGGGTAAATGATATCTTCTCATTGAATTACATGGTTGATGAAAAGTAAATGTAGTTATGGGTTGTTCACCTTTGTGATGGATGACTTGATTACTATTTGATAGTAATTAACTTTTTAGGAAAATGTAATAGTTACTATAAGATAAAATAGGATCATATTGGGAGAGCGAATATTATCCCAAAGTGATTAAGGATATCCAACGAGGGTAACACACATATGTGTGAAAAAAATAAAATAAAAAATAAAATAAAATAAAGAACACACAGATTTTTACGTGGAAACCCTTTTGGGAAAAAACCACGGGCAGAGGAGAAGAAAATTCAAACCACGGGTAGAGGAGAAGAAAATTCACTATGTCGAATTCGAATTAATTACAAGAGGAATAGACTATATCTATTTATAGGCTTGTAAAACCATATTCTAGTAAGACTGAAACACCTTATTCTAATAAATATAAAATATATGGAATTTAATAAGGTTTAAAAACCTTATTCCAAAATAAAATAAAATAAGTGTAATTCTATATGGATTCTTCTTTTATTTTATTTTACCACTGTATTTTATTTAAATAAGGATTCAGGTCACTTAATTCTAACAATCTCCACCTTGACACGAATTTTCAATGAACAAGTTCTTCATTGCGAACTCTCAACGAACAAGTTCTCTACCTCTTCCATAAAACCCCTTAAGGGTTTAACTTCAACAATGAACACTAACCAAGTCTAAGCAATGCTCAAACTTGGTTATAGGAAGTGACTTAGTCACCATATCTGCAGGATTTTCATGAGTACTAATTTTGCTCACAACAATATCACTACGAGCAATAATATCACGAACAAAATGATACTGAACATCAATGTGTTTTGTTCTCTCATGAAACATTTGATCTTTTGTAAGAAAGATGGCACTCTGACAGTTACAAAATACTATGCTGATTTGAAGGTCTTCATTGAGTTCACTAAAGAGTCCCTTCAACCAAATAGCTTCTTTACAAGCCTCAGTAATCGCCATGTACTCAGCTTCAGTGGTAGATAAAGCGACTGTAGTTTGCAAAGTGGCTTTCCAACTAATTGCACAACCTCCGATTGTAAAGACATAACATGTGAGAGATCTTCTTCTATCAAGGTCTCCAGCAAAATCAACATCAACATACCCAATTACTCTATCTCTAGTTCTTCCAAACTGTAAGTAAACATCAGTCGTTCCTCGTAAATATCTTAAAATCCACTAAACTGCTTTCCAATGTTCTTTACCTGGATTCGCCATATATTTGGTAACTGCACTAACTGCATATGATAAATCTGGACGTGAACAAACCACAGCATACATGAGAGATCCCACTATACTAGAGTATAGAACATGTGACATGTACTCAATCTCATCATCTGATTGTGGAGAAAAAGCCGATAAAAGTCTGAAATGGGCTGCTAAAGGAGTACTAACAGGCTTAACACTCTGCATATTGAACGTGCAAAGAACTTTCTCAATGTACCCCTTCTGACTTAGGTACAATTTACTTGCTTTTCTATCTCTGAGAATCTCCATACCAAGTATCTTCTTTGCTGGTCCTAAATCTTTCATCTCAAATTCTTCACTTAGCTGGGTTTTGACCTTTCTTATCTTTCTTTTATCTTTTGCTGCTATCAACATGTCATCAACATAAAAAAATAGATACACAAAAGAACCATCACTGTTTTTCTTAAAGTAAACACAACTATCAAAACTACTTCTTTTGAAATTATGAGAAGTCATAAAGGAATCAAACCTATTGTACCATTGTCTTGGTGACTATTTCAAACCGTAAAGGGACTTTTTCAGCAAGCAAACATAGTCCTCTTTTTCTGAGACTGTAAAACCCTCTGGTTGTTGCATATAAATATCCTCCTAAGTTCTCCATGCAAAAATACAGTTTTTACATCTAACTGCTCAAGCTCCAAGTCATGCATGGCCACAATACCAAGCAAAGCTCGAATCGAACTATGCTTAACAACTGGGGAGAACACATCTGTGAAGTCCACTCCTGGAATTTGACTGTAACCCTTTGCAACAAGCCTTGCTTTATATCTGGGTTTTTCAACTCATGAAGTCCCTTCTTTCTTTTTAAACACCCATTTACAACGAACAACATTTTTACCTTTAGGAAGTTTTACAAGATCCCATGTTCTGTTTTTGTGGAGTGATTCCATCTCATTTTGCATAGCAAACATCCACTTTTCTGAGTCTTCACAACTAATCGCCTCAGAATAATTAGATGGTTCTTGATTCACATCTATATCTTCAGCCACATTTAAAGCATAAGTAACTAGATTAGCCTCGGCATACTTCTTTGGAGGTTTAATTTCTCTTCTAGCTCTGTTTTTGGCGATAGAGTATTGCGGTGAAGAAGCAACTCTATTCTACTAGCTTGAGGAGTCGGCTCTGTATTAATCTGATGCTCCACCTGCTTATGATTTTCTTTATTGGAAGAGTCTTTAAGAGATAAGTTAGGTAGCATAGCAGTTTCATCAAAAACAACATCTCTGCTAATTACAACTTTTCTATTTTCAGGACACCATAACTTATACCCATTTACACTAGCTTTATAACCAAGAAAAACACATTTAATGGATCTCAGTTCCAATTTTCCATTATCAACATGAGCATACATAGGACACCCAAAGATCTTTAAATCAAAATAATTAGCAGGATTACTAGACCATACCTCTTGTGGAGTCTTTTTCTCAATGGCAACGGATGGGGATCGATTGATTAAAAAACATGCAGTAGAGGTTGCTTCGGCCTAAAACGACTTTGATAAATTGGCATTTGAGAACATACATCGAACCTTCTCCATGATCGTTCTGTTCATTAGTTCTGCAACGCTATTTTGCTGTGGAGTATGGCGAACTGTCAAGTGTCTCACAATCCCTTCTGACTTGCACAATCTATTAAACTCATCAGAACAGAACTCTAAGCCATTGTTTGTACGGAGGTATTTTATTTATTTTCCAGTCTGTTTTTCAATCATAATTTTCCAGGACTTAAATGCGAAAAACACATCACTTTTCTGCTTCAAGAAGAACACCCAAACTTTTTTGGAAAAATCATTAATAAAGGTTAACATATAATTAGCTCCACCTCTCGAAGGCACTCTAGATGGCCCCCACAGATCAGAATGAATATACTCCAATGTTCCCTTCGTGTTATGGATTCCTCTGGTGAATCGAACTCTTTTTTGCTTTCCAAAAACACAATGCTCACAAAAATTCAGTTTGCAAATTCCTCGCCTATCAAGAAGTCCTCTTTTGCTCAATTCTGCCATGTCATTCTCACTCATATGCCCTAGGCGCATATGCCAAAGTTTAGTAATATCATCATCTGACAAGGAAGAAGAAGCGACAGCTGTATCACCAGTAACAGTATAACCCTACAAAACATATAACTTGGCAGTCTTTCTCTGCCCTTTCATCACAACAAGGGAACCTTTGGAAATCTTTAAAGCCCCACTTTTTGCTATGCATCTGTACCCTTTTGAATTAAGAGTACTCAACGAAATTAAATTTCTTTTCAATTCTGGAACATGTCGTACATCACTAAGTGTTCTAACAACTCCATCAAACATCTTAACTTTAATTGTTCCAACACTTGCGATTTTACATGAAGCATTATTTCCCATCAAAACAACACCTTCAGACACTGTTTCGTAAGTTGTAAACCAATCCTGATTAGGACTCATGTGGAAGGTGCAGCCTGAATCAAGTATCCACTCCTCTCTTACTTTATAATCATTGACAGAAGCGACTAGAAGTTCACCATCGCTTAGTCTTCTACAACATCAGCTTCACCAGAATTTTCTGGTTGTTTTCCCTTTTGATTTACAGCCTCCCTTTTAATCTTGTTCTATAGCTTATAGCACTCAGATTTAATGTGACCTTTTTTCTTGTAGAAGTTACAAGTTTTACCTCTGTTTGAAGACTTTGATTTACCCTTAGATTTACCACTAGGATTCCGTTCCTGTGTCCTACCATGATCATCATTAGCATTCCAATCTTGTCTCTCATGAACAATGAGACCCTCTCCCTGAAAGTCTGGTTTAACCACAAGATGCTTCATCTTATCATACGAGGTAAAGAATCATAAACCACATCAACTGTGAGAGACTCGCAGCTATATAAAATCGTGTCTCTAAAGTTTGAATAAGACGAGGGCAACGAACAAAGTAGAATCAACCCTAGATCTTCCTTATCATACTGAACCTTCATGGCCTCCAAGTTTGAGAGAATTTCTTTAAACATTGTTAAGTGTTTGTGTACAGACGCACCTTCCTCCAAACGATGAGCATAAAGACGCTGCTTCATATGTAACTTTCTTGTTAGAGTTTTCGACATAAATATTTGTTCTAGCCTCTTCCATAATGCAGCGGCAGTCTTCTCCTTCATCACATCATGCAGAATTTCGTTGGACAAATGCAGATGTAATTGTGTTAACGCATTTCGATCCTTACACTTATTCTCTTCATCTGTTAATGTCGAAGGAATCTTATCTATCCCTACCAGGGCATCTTCCAGATCCATCTGCGCAAGAACTACTTGTATCTTAATCTACCATAACGCAAATCTGGTGTTGCGATCCAACAGCGGAATTTCATACTTCAAAGATGCCATTGGCGTGATAGAGATGAATAACCCAGAAGCTTTGATACCAATTTGTGAAAAAAATAAAATAAAAATAAAAATAAAATAAAGAACACGCAGATTTTTACGTGTAAACCCTTTCAGGAAAAAACCACGGGCAGAGGAGAAGAAAATTTACTATGTCGAATTCAAATTAATTACAAGAGGAATAGACTATATCTATTTATAGGCTTGTAAAGCCATATTCTAGTAAGACTAAAACACCTCATTCTAATAAATATCAAATATATGAAATTTAATAAGGTTTAAAAAACCTTATTTTAAAATAAAATAAAAGAAGTGTAATTCTATATGGATTGTTCTTTTATTTTATTTTACCACTATATTTTATTTAAATAAGGATTCAGTCACTTAATTCTAACAATATGACATGGTCATTGGATAAGCACTGATCGAGTTACTTTCGTAATGGTATGCCGTTGGGGAGAGCTCAATCATGATACTATAGAGGAATAACTTCATGACTAAATGAGTTTATAATTAATAGACAAAAACATGAACGTAATTACAAATCATTTGAGCCTCAATTGCATATGTTTAATCGGCCCCTCAACTAGCTCGTTGAAACTAAAAATAAATTGCATGTTAAACCAAATGAACAAGAATGAATAGAAATGGTGAAATAGAGAAATAAAAAAAATTTGGAAATAATTATGATTTTTTCCAAAATGAAAATGAAAATGAAAATGGAGAAATGAAACCATTTGGAAATGAATGTTTTCTCCAAAATGGAAATGAAAATGAAAAACGAAAATGACCTAAAAAATAACTTTATGTTTTTTTAATTAATTGTGTTTTTCGAATTAAATGAAGTTCGAAAATGAAAATAAATCATTTGGTCATAGTGAACTGTTGAATACAAAAATATTAAATATATTTTCTCATAAATTATTTTACGGTAAAATCATAATGATTTTAACGAAATTAGAATGGGCTTAAGAAAATTATTTAATTGGAAATATATTGAAGTTTATTCAAATATTTTGTTGGATAAAATTATAAAATATTAATTGGACCCAATATAGAAAAGGCCCAAAAGCCCCTTGTGTGATAAAGAGGGATGACAAATGATAGAGGACTAAGCGGAGGAAGCGTAAAAGGATTGTATTCAAGTTATTTGACTAGAGAAATAAAGACTTAGATCTGACCTGAAAAGAAGAAATAAACAAATTTAGTAATAAAGAAACAAAAACAATAAAAGAAGAAATTTGAGAACAAAGAACAAATAAAAATCATAAATAAATAAGAAATAGAAATTAAAAAAATGAAAGATGGATCGAATAAACTGATAGATATGATTGATAGATGGATATGTGTCCAATTGAACTCTTTGAGACATAAACCCCAAAGAACTCAATTTTTGACTCTAATCAACCCTCCAAGAAATAATCCTTGGCGAATTGAAGGATGAATAATGAATTTCCATGACTTCTTAAAGAAATTCAAGAAGAAAACTATTTCTAAAAATCACAAGAAAGAAATCTTGTAAAAAGAAACAAACTCCCAGAGTTGAAAACTTTATTAATGAAAAATTTCTCTCTAATGAACAAAGAAAAAACCTTTGTATAGGCTAGCTAAGTACATCTAAATAATTGTAACATCCCGAAATAGGGCTTAGTCAGAACAGTGGTTTTGGAACCACAAATTTGAGGTTGAGAAATTATTTTAATATTTTTTTCTATGTTATAGCATGATTATATGAGTGTATGAAAATTTTGGTGAATTAATTTTAGCGTTTGTGAGTTTAATTGCGAAAAATGACTAAATCGCATAAAAGGAAAAAGTTTTGTTTTACTACTCAAATATGTTAAATAGCTAAAGAAACAAAATTGGAGGTCTTTAAAGTGCAAATAGGCCATTTTGGGAGTGATGGCTGGCCATAGGGGACAAGAAAGTTGAAAAGTCAAATTTGGTGGACATTAGGTAACTTTTTTTTGGTAATAAAATAAAATAAAGAAAAAGTTGTCATCTTTTTCATTTTCTTCTTCTTCTTCCACCGAAAATGGTAGCAAACATGGGGGGTTTTGAGAGCTTAAATTTTCAGCCACTTAGTTCCCTTGCAAGTAAGTGATTTTGATGGTCATTTTTGATGATTTTTGTATTTTTGGAACCCTTGTAGCTTAATCTAGCTAATGGGGGGATTATTTTGCAAAATGGTTGAAAGTATAGGGTTTTTCCATGTGAATATTTATGTTGCTTTCTGAATTTTTATGGAAGAAAATAAGTCATGGTGGTGTAATAAACAACTTTTGTGAAGTGGTATTCTTGAAAAACACCTAAAGGGACTGTTTCGTGAAGTCTCTAAAATAGGTTGAAAATGTGTGAAATAATTGAAATTGTGAGTTGCTATAGTTATAAAAAGAATTCGGCTAGGCTTGGTAAGGGAGGTAATTTGATAAAAATCGATTTACAAGCCTAGGGGTAATTTTTGTAAAAGTCTAGGGGCAAAATGGTTATTTTGCCAAAGTATAAATTAAGGAATTTATTGGTAATATGATGATTAAAGTAGTAAATTTTATCATTATAGATCAGTAAAACCAAGATTCGAGCTTAAATAAAAAAATACGAGGTTATGGACTAAAATGGAGTAATTAGCCGAAATTGCATTCGAGGTAAGTCTGTGTGACTAAATAAACATGTTATCCATGTTATTGTTAATATACTTGAAATCTATTTTGCTATGATTGCTTTAAATATTTGATTATGTATATAATGCTTGAATGTACCTGTGAGTAATATACGGTGAGATTTAATGTGGTAAAAACTCCCTGTTGAATCGTCGGAATAGATCGGATATCTTTGCCATGGCATTTTGTTGTTATGGATGTGTGCTAGTGTAAGACATGTTTGGGACATACATCGGCCACATTATGAGAGCAAGTGTAAGACCATGTCTGGGACATGGGCATTAAGACGAGAGCTAGTGCAAGACATGTCTAGGACATGCATCGGCCTCGAGATATGCAAGCTAGTGTAAGACATGTCTGGGACATGGCATCGGCTGCATCGACACCGATAGATGAGAACCAGTGTAAGACCTGTCTGGAACATGGCATCGGCCTCGATATATGAAAGTCAGTGTAAGACCTGTCTGGGACATGGCATCGACTTAGATGTGTGAGCCAGTGTAAGACCATGTTTGGAACATAGCATCAGCATCGCACCCAATGTTTAAGGCTTAGTGATTATCATGTACTATTCCAAATGGTTCAACGGGAAATTTACGGTTTAAGTCGAAATGATAGAGCTTATGGCTATGCTGTGAGTGGTACAAGTACTTACATGAAATTGATGAGATGTGAACTCAATTCATGTTGTATGATTAGTAAGGAATAAATATGAGCATTTTTAGTAACATAGGTATGTATGCCAAGCTCATGAGAAATGATTTCGATTTATGATGCACATTTGATGAAGATGTACATGGGTAATTGTAACATCCCAAAATAGGGCTTAGTCAGAACAATGGTTTCGAGACCATAAATTCGACGTTGAAATATTTGTTTTATGATTATTATGAGGTCTAGAATATGAAAATATGCATGTGCTAAAGTTTCATGAAGAAATTCTATGAGTAAGATGTCAAATTGGAAAACAATGACCAAATTGAATAAATTGCAAAACTTGGATTTAGAAGCAATTTGTATGAAATTGCTTTAGATTATTAATTAGAAGGTCTTAAAGAGCAATCTGCCCAATTTCTAAGTTTTTGGACTAAAATGGACATGTATGGATAAAATTTTAAAGAAAGGGCTTAAGGGCATTTTGGTCATTTGGCTAATTAATGAAATAAAATGGGAAAATGAAGGAAAAAATCAGCCATTCTTCTCCCTCATCTAGCTGAATTTCTCAAGCCCTCCATAGCTAGGGTTTTCAACATTTTCAAGCTCAATAGTAAGTGCTCCCAAGCTCCGTTTTTAATGTTCTTCGTATTTTTGAAATCTCGGTAGCTTACTCTCTCTATTTCTACCCATATTTTGAGTTAGGGTTCATGTTTTCAAAGTGACCCATGTGTGACATGTTTATTCTTTGATGTTTTATGGAGGAATATGAAAGTTGGATGTGTGTTAAACATATTTTTCTATGTGATTTTTATGAAAAACCCCTAAAAGGACCTTTTTGCAAAAGGTGTAAAATATGTGGTAGAAATGTGAAATGATGGAAAATGTGGGCTGCTATAAGAGGGAAAAATATTTGGCTAGGTTGGGTAATGTAGAAAATTCATGCATTTCATCATACGAGTCGAGGGAGTACATCGTAAATAATGTGAAAGGTTAGGGGAAAAATGGTCATTTTGTCTGGGGGTGAAATTTAGACTCGAAAAGAATAATGTGAAGTATTAATGATTCATTTTTATTGTTATAGACCCCGAGGAACAAATTCTAGAGGTCGATTGAGGAAAAGGAAAAGTTTCAGAATAACCGAAACGTGTACCAAGTTCAAATAACTTTAAGTAAACTATTAATATATCTAATTGCATGTTTTATGAATGTATGATGATTGGTTATAGTGATGGCATGCAAATCCATGAAATGTGTTAATAATAATGATATGATAATAAATGTCCAGGTTGAAGTCAAAAGGGAAATTCGATGGATAAATCATGGCTTACATGACTTGAGATCCTGCATGTGTTGCAGAAAAAGATTTAGCCCGAATGGGTAACCTATTAATCTCAAATATAGAAAGGATCTATCCCGGACGTGTGTTCCTTGAGTGATCGAGCCTCCCGAAGAATATGTGTGCATTGTGGATTTAGCCCAGACAGGTAATCCGATTAGGGTCTGAATTTAGCCTGAACTGGTAATTCATATCTGAACTCATTAAGGGTGTTTTTCGCTACAAGGGATTTAGCTTGGACTGGTAATCCCGACATCACCCTATGAGTTTACATTGCAGGGGACCTTAACCTGGATTGGTAATCCCGCTGTAAGATGTGAGGTTCTCGGGAATGCGTACTTAAGATGATCGCTCTTATGACTTGACAGTAAATGGACAATCCATCGAGATTTCTGAGAAACTCAACGGGATTAACTTGAGATATGAAAATGAAAATGTTGAATGATGAGCTCATTTAAGACAAATTACATGTTGTATTGTTATGGAACTAACTTTTCGATTGAGTGCATGTGATAGGGAAACTATTTCATGCTTGTTGGTTTTATTGCCTAATATGGATGCATGCTAATTAATCGGTAAGTTTACTTTCCAGTTATTCAGGCTTACTAAGCTTGTAAATGCTTACCCTTCTCTTTTCCCTATCTTACAAAGCTCGTGGACTCATGAAGATTGGATGACGGTTGCAGAATCAACACACTATCATCTTGTCTAGCTTTGGTATTTAGATACTCTTATTTTGTTCAATGGCATGTATAGGGCCTTTGTTATGTTGTTATATGTGTCATTTGATTAGCCAATATGAAGGCTTATAAAATTATACATAATCACGTGTATATGGCTAGGGGAATTGGCTCATTTGGTGTAGGTTATGACCTACCAAATTATGCGTGTCATGTTCCAATGTTCTTGTGATGATTAAATATGGTGTGTTACAATTAGTCATTTATAATATGACTAAATCACATGAGGTGGTTAGGCCACAATTTGGCAATGAGTTAAGATAACGAGCCAAGCTTAATTGAGTTATAAGTCATGAAAATCCTTAATACAAAGGGGATAACCTAGCATGTATAAAAACAAATGAGATGAGGTTTACATGCAATGAGGTATATTAAGGTCATTTAAGAGTATAATTAGACCATGTTAATTGTTATTGAAAATTATAAGTGGATATGAATATTGGAGGGTGACTAAAGGCTTGGTAAATAGCCTAACAAGGTCCACTCGGGTAGACACACAGGCGTGTATCTAGGCCGTGTGTGACACACAGACCGCCCTATGGGCGTGGGATATGGTTGTGTATCCCCTGCACCTAAAAATTCTAAGTCAGAATGCATGGTAGTAAACACACGGGTAGAGACACGGCCGTGTGTCTCAACCGTGTGGAGGGCACGGCCTAGAACACAGGTGTGTGTCTTGGCCGTGTAACCCTAAATGCATGCTGATATCATAAACAGAGTGCTCGAGTTTTTGGACATAGGCGACCACACGAGAGTGTCTAGGCCGTGTGAAGGACACGGGCCAGGGACACGGGCGTGTGCTTAGTCGTATGAAAACCCCTGTAAGTTCGAAATAGGAAATAAATTCAATTAATTCCACATGGGTAGGGGACACGGGTGTGTGCATTGCCTCCACACGGGCGTGTGAGGCTTAACCTAGCAAATTTTCCAAGAACTTTCTCAAGTTCTCGATTTGATTTCAGACCGTTCTCAATGTATGTTTAGGGTCTCGTAGGCCCATAATAAGGACACTAAGATGTTGTCTGATTGGTTTTAAATTTGGAATGAAATTTTATGACCCATATTTTTTGAAAATGTCCAAGTACATGCCTGGTAATGCCTCGTACCTGGTCCCAGTCTCTGGTACGGGTAAGGGGTGTTACATTTAGTGGTATCAGAGTGATGATTTAGTCGGTCTAGGACTACCGTAGAGTGTATTGAGTTTATCTATAAATGCCATTATATGAACGTTGATAGTGTGACATCTCCTAACTGTTTAATCATCTTTGAATATAGTAAATGTCTTCCAATCAAGTGCAAGATGAGTCCGAGGGAGCCGAGAGCCATGCTCCAACTTCCATACAACGAGCTATTTCTAGTAGTAGTAGAAGGCCTATGTCTGAAGGCCAGGAAAAAGCTAGAGCTACTTTCTTTGACATGATGGATGAGTGGTTTGGGGATTATTTGAGGAGTCGTCCCAACATACCACGACCTCCCTCACCCCTAACCAACCTGATGAGGAAGTGCCACGAGGCATGACACCTGTAAGAATTGGTAAAACCCCTGTAGACAAGCTTAGAAAGTACGGGGCTGAGGAATTTAGAGCTAAGATTGATGGTGATGCTAAATGAGTCGAGTTTTGGCTCGAGAACACGACACAAGTAGTAGACAAGTTATCATGTGCACCTGAGGAGTGTTTAAAGTGTGCTGTATCTCTTTTAAAGGATACTGCATACCACTGGTGGAACACCGTATCTTCACTGGTACATAGGGAAAACATCACTTGGGAATTTTTCCAAGTTGAGTTTAAGAAGAAATACATCAGTTAAAGATTCTTGGACTCGAAAGGAAAGGAGTTCCTAGAAATCAAACAAGGAAATAAGACTTAACAGAATACGGAAGAGAGTTTGTAAGGCTAAGTTAGTATGCGACTGAATGGATTCAAACAGAGTCAGAAATGTGTAAACGATTTGAGAAAGGTCTGAATGAGGAAATCAAGCTATTGATTGGGATTCTTGAGATACGAGAGTTCGCTGCATTAGTTGATCGGGCCAAGAAAGCTGAGGAGGTCAATAATGAAAGGAAGCAAGCTAAGAGAGAAGCTCGAGTTGCGAGTAAGATATCTAGCGGTAAGACACTCTCATTTCCCACAAAGAAATCAATGAGCCAACATGAATGTTCCACTTCATCGGTAGGACATTCGGGTAGAGCAAGAGGTTCCAGACGATGTAATCAGAAGTCTTCCTCCCCGATGGTGACTAGTGTGGGGAGTGAAGATGACCAAAAGCCGAAGTGTAAAGCTGTAATAAATTTCACTTCAGATAGTGCTGGATGAAGAGTGGTGCATGCTATAGATGTAGTTTTCTTGATCACTTCCTCAAAAACTGCCCAAAGCGAACTGATAATGAGATGGAATTATCTCTGAAATCGAGTGCTCCTACTCCACGAGGTAGACCTCCAAGATATCCTGGAAGTGCTAGTGGCAATTGAGTTCTGACCAAAGACACTGCAAAATCAGAGGCTCGAGCCCCGGCAAGAACGTATGCAATATGCGCTCGAAAGGAAGCCTCTGCTTCTGATGTCATCACGGGTACTTTTTCTCTTTTTAATACTTGTGTTGTTGCCTTAATTGATCCGGGATCGACGTATTCATACATTTTCATGAGATTGGTGTCTAGTATGAATATATCCACTGAAGCTACAGAATTTATTATCAGAGTGTCGAACCCATTAGGCAAGTCAGTCCTGGTTGATAAAGTCTGTAAGAATTGTCCTTTGACGATTCAGGGTCATTATTTTCTGGCTAACCTTATGCTATTTCCATTCGATGAGTTTGATGTAATACTTGGCATAGATTGGTTAGCCCTGTATGATGTAATTGTAGACTGTGGTAGCAAGTATATTAAATTGAAATGCCGTAATGGTGAGATTTTTCGGGTTGATTCAAGAGAATTGGATACACCGTCGGTTGTAATCACAGCAATGGTTACTCAAAGATATATGAGAAAAGGGTACAAAGCCTACCTTGCTTTGTACTGAACACTAAGGAAACGGAGCTGAAGATTGAGTCCGTACCAATAGTATGTGAATATCTAGAAGTGTTCCCGGAAGAATTACCCAGATTACCTCTTGATAGAGAGATAGAGTTTGGTATTGAACTACTGCCAGGAACAACTCCTATTTCTATTGCTTCGTACAGGATGGCACCAACCGAGTTGAAAGAATTAAAAGCACAATTGCAAGAGCTGACGGATAAAGGTTTTTCAAGGCCAAGCTTTTCGCCTTGGGGTGCTCCCATATTATTTCTAAAGAAGAAAGATGGTTCAATGAGATTATGTATAGATTATCGGCCACTGAACAAGGTAACTATTAAGAATAAGTATCGTTTGCCAAGGATTGACGATTTGTTCGACTAGTTGAGGGGAGCCACTGTATTCTCTAAGATAGACCTGAGATCCGGCTACTATAAGTTGTGAGTTAAGGAATCGAATGTGCCTAAGACAGCTTTCAGAACGAGGTATAGTCACTAGGAATTCCTCGTGTAACACCCCTAAGCCGTAATCGTCATCGGAGTAGAGTTACAAGGCTTTACCAGACAGACAGAACATTTCAGACCAATTCAGAATCACAGATCTCACATAATATTAATACCTAGGCAATCATCAACAATTCATCTCTTATGAAAGTCTACGAGACTTAAAACATACTTTTAAGGACAGTCGGGACTAAACCAAACACATTCATAAATTTTAGAACTCAAAAAATTTTTCAAT
Organism: Gossypium hirsutum; assembly: GCF_007990345.1. Classification (NCBI taxonomy): domain Eukaryota; kingdom Viridiplantae; phylum Streptophyta; class Magnoliopsida; order Malvales; family Malvaceae; genus Gossypium; species Gossypium hirsutum. The sequence continues at coordinate 15,634,103 of NC_053435.1, read as the reverse complement.
TCTATTGAGGTCACACGCCTGTGTAACCAGGCCGTGTGCCTCACACGGGCATCAGACACACCCATGTGATCCAACTGTGCTAAAACAGAGTATACATACTGACTTTCACCCACGGCCAACAAACATGCCCATATGCTATGGTCGTATGATACTTAGCTAGCTACTAACTTAAGCCCACGGCCATATGACACGCTCATGTGTCTTAACTGTGTGGTATTAGGAGATTACTGCTTTGCATACACGGCCACAAGGCACGCCCGTGTGCCCTGGCCATGTGGCACAATGCAGGCATGGTTTAAGCCAAAATTGTCACCCCTTTTTGGGTCATTCCTACAAGCAACATAAAACAACATTTATACCAGAATTTTCAGCCAATTCCATGCTCAAAACATGCTTTACTATAACAAAATCATCATCATTCAATAACTTATTCAAATCCATACCAAAATGGCATAACATATATACATATCAAAACTTAAATACATAAACATTCTAGCCTATACATGCCATATACAAAGCCCTAAAGTGTAAAAATACCGAAAATCAATATCAGGTTAGTGTGATACGATCTCCGTTGACTTCAAACCCGAGCAAACTTTTGAAACACTACAAAACATAGAAAAATTAACACAAAGTAAGCTTCACAGCTTAGTAAGCTCGTAATTCAAAGAAATAAAGCTTATAACTTCAATTTATAAGCATAAACCATTTAAGTCAATCCAACATGTCTTGGCCTTAGCCTAAAACAACATTAGCTTTTAAATTTTTATCATCACATGAACTAGAAGATTATCATAAAGCATTATGACCTAAGTTTACATTACTTATGTGTATTCACATATCAAGCACATAGCTAAATATCTTTAAATCATCCAAAAAATCATTCTTTTCTATGCTTTCAATAGCAATTCAAATCTAAGAATTTGCCAATCTTTACCCTTTCTCATAACCATTAAGCCACAATTTAAATGAGTAAAAATGGAGCATATCTCAACTCATTTTGACCCAAAAGCCTAACATGTAATCATCAACCAAATTTATTATTCAATCAGTATTCATTCCAAAATGATCATGAACTCACCATTTTCATAGATTCAATACTCAACTGAATTCCCGTACATACCTATACCATATTGTACCAATTTTCTTAGATACCTGTATCATCTAGTACCAATCTCATACTCAATCACATCTTTCATTTACCCGTTGAATATTCAATGTATCGCACACTAGATGCCATAGCCGATACCTTGCACACTAAGTGCCGTTTTGGATGTTTCGTACACTAAGTGCCATCCTCGTTACTTCACACACTAAGTGCCATTCTGGATGTATCACACACTAAGTGCCATTCTGGATGTATCGCACACTAAGTGCCATCCCCATTATTTTGCACGTTAAGTGCCACATATAAATATTTGATGTATTACTTAACATAGTAATAGTCATGAATATATCATTTGTACAATTTCAACGCATTAAATATTCAAATATAATAATACTTAATGCATACGAACATACCTCAATCGTCAAAATGTTGAAATGGATTGACTTGTCTGAAACTTTGTTTTTCCCTCGATATAGACTCGTACGAGGCTAAACTTAATCTGATCAATCAAATCCAGCTATTTCAATTCATATTCTATTCATTTTAACTCAATTTCATATTTTGGTAAAATTACTATTTTACCCGTGCAATTTCACACTTTTACAATTTAGTCCTTATCACATAAAATCACAATTTCATGAAATTAAACACAAACCCAAGCTAGACGAATTTTCCATATATTACTATCAGCCCATATTTTCAATTTATTACACAGTAACCACTAAATTTTGACATTTCACAATTTAATCCAAAATTGACATTTTTACCAAAATTCACTTTACAACACTTGTACATTAATAACAATGATTTATTTTTCCAGCATCAACTAACAAAATACTCATGCATTCAACAATGGCAACATTCAAGTACTTTAACAATTTTGAAATCGGAGATACGGGCTAGATAGAACACAAAGCAATGATCCCAAAAACGTAAAAATTATTAAAAATGAGAATCAAAAACCATATCATACAATCCAACTTCCATGGCCGAATGTAAAAGCTTCCAAGGATGCCTATCTTTCTCAATTTTCGGTTGCCAAAATGATAGTCAATGATGATACATAATTTGTTTTATTTATTTCAACATTAATTTCCAATTTACTATTTTAACCTTTTAATTTAAAACAAATTTCAACAATACCAACTCCAATAAATGTCCACTATCATTTAAATGGTATAATTACAACATAAATGCCTCCACTTTAATAAATCATAGCTCTTAGACACCTTAACTAATAGCACACAAGTTTTACACTTTACGCGATTTAGTCCTTTTTGCTTAATTACCTATCGAAACAATAAAATTTTTCAACGAAACTTTAATACCATCTTATTGCTACTCCGTAAATATTTATAAAAATATTTATGACTCGTTTTATAGAAACGAGGTCCCCCATACCTCATTTTCTAAACCCACTTAACCTTAGGGTCATCCCACTTGAACTTAATAAATCGTTTATAAAACAAAAATCACAATATCAAAAACATTTTTAAAACCACAATTAACTCGTAAATATAAAATATAATATTTACAAACCTACTTGTCGGATTTGGTGGCCCCGAAACCACTGTTCCGATTAACCTTAAAAATGGGTTGTTACAACTCTCCTCCCCTTAAGGATTTTAATCCTCGAAAATCTTACCAGAGAATAAATTAGTGATTTACTTTCACTAGTCTCATCAATTTCTCACATAGCCTCAGATCTCTCAACTTTTCAATCTCATGAGCTAAGATTATGATCTGCTCTTTACTTTACATCATAACAAGCTGAGTTTCTACTTCTGTAAAAGATACTATAGATAAAGGATCTTATTTGTATCATCACATCATATATGTAAGAAACACATTATGGGTCTTCTCAAGTTCTAATAATAATCTCACTCAATCTAATGAATTGCAAACTCAACTTTTCTTTATAGCTAAATTGAGAAATTCTATTCCCACTGTAACACCCCGTACCCGAGACCGTTGCCGGAGTCGGACACAAGGGATTCACAGACTAAATTCGCTTACTATCGCAGTCCATTTAAAAAAAATTTCCAGGCAGTTGGCTAACTGCGTCACTGTCACCTTAAAAATCATATCTTGAGTTTCACAACTCGAAAATCAGTTTCATAATTTTTCCCTAAAACTAGAGTCATATTCCCATCTACATATTTTTTTCTAGAACTTTTGGTCGGGCCAATTAGTACAGTTTATTAGTCAAAGTCTCCCATGTTACAGGGATCAACTACACTGACCTTTGCGCATTACAACTTGGATATCTCCCTGTACAGGGCTTCAATACTGATGTCGTTTGTTTCTATAGAAATTAGACTCAGATAGGAATCTATACATATATGGCATGACTCCTAATTATCTCTGGTTAATTTATAATAAATTTCCAAAGTCAGAACAGGGAATCCAGAAACCGTTCTGGCCCTATCTCACGAGCACCTGAATATCTCTTAACATACTGTCCATATGATCGTTTCGTTACTTTCCTATGAAAATAGATTCATCAAGGTTCGTTTACATAATTTATTCACTATTTAATTCCATTCCTACTATTTTTAGTGATTTTCCAAATCTACATCACTGCTGCTGTCAGCATCTGCCTTTAAGGTAGACTTTACCTATTTCATAGTTTCCATGATTCAACTAGCCCTTTTAGCATAAATAGCACAAATTATGATAGTGATTAACCATTCCCATGGCCAATCCTTGTTAAGCATATCCACACCTCTCAATAAAAATATCCATACCAAATGATTATAACATTATGCTCAAACATATATAAGCCATTTTCGCATGGCTATCCAAAATTATACAAATCCAAAGGGTCCATGACCCACAACAAAAAGGGTAGTCCTATACATGCCATTTTCAGAGTTCAACCAAAAGTGTACCAAAAGGGCTTTGATAGTGTGGGAGACTTCGACTTCAAAAAATCCCGAGTCCGATAGCTGACGAGCCAAAATCTATAAAACAGAGAAACAAAGAAACGGAGTAAGCAATTTATGCTTAGTAAGTTTTGAGCAAAGGATTCCAGCACAACAAAAGTATAGCATTCATATAGCTAAACGGATAATTTCATATGCACAAATTTTCAATATCATACTTACTTCACATTACCAACCCTTATGTTCATACACAAAAGATCAACTTAGCCAAAGGCCGGTAGCTCATTTATCAACTGAGCGAATACTTATTTGTAAGGGCTCAACTAATTCAAAGCACATACGAAACATACCTCAATGTTGGGATGTTAACAAGCGTATTAACTGAAATTTTTACAGCAAGATCATTCATTCACAAATCACGTACCTTCGGAATTTAACCGGATATAGCTACTCGTTCAAATGCCTTCGGGACATAGCCCGGTTATAGTGACTCGCACAAATGCCTTCGGGACTTAGCCCGGTTATAGTAACTCGCACAAATGCCTTCGGGACTTAACCCGGATTTAGTAACTCGCACCAATGCCTTCGGGCTTAGCCCGGAATTAGTAACTCGCACAAATGCCTTCGGATCTTAGTCCGGATATGGTGACTTAGCACAAAGCCTTCGGGACTTAGCCCGGACATCATTCAAATAACCATGCACATTTAACAATAAATCATGACACATTCGTTTTTCATTTTCATTAGCAAAACTCAAACACAAGACACTTATCATTCTTGCAATTTCGGCTCAATAGCCACACACAAAGAGCATGATTTTGATTTGCTTAAAACATGATCTAATCAAATCATAATTTAAGCTCTATTACTCAAGAACTTACCTCGGATGTTGTCGAACGATTTCGATGGCTATTCGACCACTTTTTCCTTCCCTTTATCGGATTAAGATCCCCTTTGCTCTTGAGCTTAATTAAACAGATAAATTGATTTAATCATTTGAGCATCGAAAAGAGGAACACTAGGCACTTAGCCCATATTTATACATTAGACATTAAAGTCACATACATGTGAAATCATGCATCAACTCAACATATTAACCCACACTCCCTTATAGCTGATTGTCCTAACCAAGATATAGGCATCAATATGTTTGCCTCTAACCGAATGCATGCAACACAAATCTTCTTATGTGGCCGAGTATGCATGTATATGTTGAGGCCAATTATATGCTTAATACTTCCCACAAGTATGGTTACTTGTATTAGTTATATACCGTTTCGTTTCAAATTCAAAACTCGGCTAATACTCATTTATACACTAGTAATCAAATACTAACATTTTACATTTTATCTTACTACCATTTCACTTCTACTTTCTACCATGGCCGAATGCATCAAGACACCATTTACCCTTGCAAGGCATAAATTTCATCATCAAAACTAACAAGCTTATAATCCCATGACCGAAACTTCTAACAACACCAATTAAAATACTTCATGGGTTTGAGGTAAAACCAAGAAAGAAACTCATGAATATCGAGATATAAGCACTAACATTGTTCATCTAGATTTAGCATGACACAACATCCATCACCCTTATATTTACCATAGCCGAAAACCTTACTCATTCCAAAAATTCAAATCTCAACTTGGTCACAAAAATAACTTGGTATCTCACCAACACAACATCAACACCAAGCAAGAATGATGCATCCATGGCCGAGTGTCATTTCCATCACATAGCAAGATTTAGACCATGGGCTAGGTAGAACTCAAGCTAACAACTAAAACATGCATGCATCTCATGGAACATCATCAAACATACCTTAGCCTAGTTACATGCATGGCCGAACCTCTTCAACCGTTCTTCTTCCTTCCTCCTTAAAATTTTCGGCCAAGGATGAACCAAAGGATGAACACTTTTTTTTTTGTTTTTCTTTCTAGTTTCGGCAAAATGGGGGAACAACCACACACTTTTTTTTGTTTTCATCATATTCCCTTTCATTATTTTATTCCCATGCTCCTTATTTTATCATACTTCCCATGAAACACTAACTTAACATGTTTATGACATGTTCTTGCGTATCACACTTGGTCTACCATACTTGTCATGGCCGGCCACTACTAATTAGGGGGGGAAATTGACATGCAAGTCCCCCCTTTTTATTTCATGCACTAATAGATCCTTATGCTTTGACCTACCACATTTCAAAATTTTCTCACATAAGTCCTATTTACTAAAATTCACCTACAATTAAACAAAATTCAAATATGAAATTTTCACACATGCATATATACATATAATAAGCATCAAATATGACAGCTAATTATTTTTATGACTCGGTTTAGCGGTCCCGAAACCACTTCCCGACTAGGGTGAATTTTGGGCTGTCACAACTCTCCCCCACTTAAGAAATTTTCGTCCTCGAAAATCTTACCGATAAATAAGTTTGGGTATCGTTCTTTCATGGCATTCTCGGTTTCCCAAGTAGCTTCTTCGACTCCGTGTTTGAGCCATAACACCTTTACTAACGGAACCCTTTTGTTTCGCAACTCCTTCACTTCACGAGCTAGGATACGCATCGGTTCTTCTTCATAACTCATATCGGCTTGAATTTCAACCTCTGATGGGCTAATTATGTGCGATGGATCAGATCTATAACGTCGAAGCATCGAAAGATGAAAGACGTCGTGAATCTTTCCAAGTTCAGGGGGCAAAATTAATCTATACGCAACCGGACCAACTCGTTCGGAGATTTCGTACGGCCCAATGAATCTTGGGCTCAACTTGCCCTTACGGCCAAATCTGAGTATCTTTTTCCAAGGCAAAACTTTAAGAAACACTTTATCTCCCACCTGATATTCAACGTCTTTTCGTTTCAAATCCGCATACGATTTCTGACGATCTGTGGCTGCCTTCAGACTTTCACGGATTACCTTTACTTTCTGTTCGGCATCTTTAATCAAATCAACTCCGAAAATTTTACTTTCACCGAGCTCGGTCCAAAACAATGGTGTACAGCATTTACGACCGTACAAAGCCTCGTAAGGTGCCATCTTAATACTTGATTGAAAACTATTATTGTAAACGAATTCAATCAAAGGTAAATACCGTTCCCATGAACTACTGAACTCGAGGATGCAACATCTCAACATATGCTAAAATGCAGCTTGGCACCCAAAGCTTCTTGCAATTTCTTCCAAAATCGTGAGGTGAATCTCGGATCTCTATCCGACACGATAGAAATAGGTACCCCGTGTAATCTCACAATCTGAGAAACGTACAATTCAGCTAGTTTATCCAATGAAAAATCCGTATGCATGGGGATAAAGTGAGCCGACTTAGTCAGTCTATCAACAATAACCCAAATCGCATCCTTCTTACTTGCTGACAATGGCAGTCCGGACACAAAGTCCATTGTGACTCGATCCCATTTCCACTCTGGTATCATGATCGCCTGAAGTAATCCTGAAGGCACTTGATGTTCCGCTTTCACTTGTTGACATATTAAACATCTCGAAACAAAGTCGGAGATGTCTCGTTTCATACCATGCCACCAAAATCGACGTTTCAAATCGTTGTACATTTTCGTACTCCCCGGGTGAATTGACATTCGGCTACAATGGGCTTCGTTCAGAATCATCGAAATGAGTTCTGAATTTCTTGGAACACACAACCGACTTCTGAACCTCAAACAATCGTCATCATCAATTTGAAATTCGGATTCCATATTCGGAACACATTCAGCCCGTTTTGCAACCAATTCATCATCGACTTTCTGAGCTTCACGAATTTGACGAATCAATAATGGTTTGGCCTTTAATTCAGCTACTAACACATTGTCAGGTAGAACAGACAAGTGCACATTCATCGCTCGTAAAGCAAACAGTGATTTCCGGCTTAAGGCGTCTGCAACCACATTAGCCTTTCCCGGGTGGTAATCAATGACAAGCTCGTAATCTTTCAACAACTCAAGCCAACGTCTTTGTCGCAGATTTAAGTCTCTTTGAGTCATCAAATATTTGAGACTTTTGTGATCCGAAAATACATGGCACTTTTCACCAAATAAGTAATGTCGCCATATTTTTAAAGCGAATACGATGGCAACTAGTTCGAGATCATGGGTCGGATAATTTTTCTCATGTGGCTTTAATTGTCTCGACGCAAAGGCCACCACTAGACCTTCTTGCATCAATACGCAACCCAACCCAAGTAGGGATGCGTCACTATAAATGACAAACTCTTTGCCTGATTCGGGTTGCACTAAAATTGGAGCTTCAGTCAAATGAGTTTTCAGTTGATCGAAACTTTTCTGACATTTCTCCGTCCATTCGAACTTAACATCCTTTTGAAGTAGCATCGTCATTGGTGTGGCTATCATCGAGAAACCATTGACAAATCGTCGGTAATAACCGGCGAGTCCCAAAAAGCTCCGAACCTCAGTAATATTTCTCGGAGGCTTCCAGTTAAGTATGGCTGAAATTTTGTTCGGGTCAACTCGAATACCCGATGAGGATACCACATGACCCAAGAAGCTAACCTCTCTTAACCAGAACTCACACTTACTGAACTTAGCATATAACTGCTTATCCCGCAAAATTTGCAACACTAGTCTCAGGTGCTCAGCATGTTCGGTCTCATCTCTTGAATAGACCAAGATGTCATCAATGAACACAACTACGAACCGATCCAAATATGGTCTGAAGATCCGATTCATCAAATCCATAAATACCGCAGGGGCATTAGTGAGCCCAAACGGCATCACTAAGAACTCGTAGTGACCATATCTCGTTCTGAAGGCAGTTTTGGGTATGTCCGAATCTCGAATTCGCAACTGATAATAGCACGATCTCAAATCTATTTTTGAGAACACTGAGGCTCCCTTCAGTTGGTCAAACAAATCATCGATATGCGGTAATGGATATTTGTTCTTTATTGTCACTTTATTCAGCTGACGATAGTCAATGCACAACCTCATGGTTCCGTCATTCTTTTTCACGAACAATACTGGTGTACCCCAAGGTGAGAAACTTGGTCGAGCGAAACCTCTATCCGTCAATTCTTGCAACTGAGCTTTCAACTCTTTTAACTCGGTTGGTGCCATACGATACGGAGCTATCGAAATCGGCGTAGTCCTAGGTACAAGCTCAATACCAAACTCTATCTCCCGAACAGGTGGTAAACTCGGTAATTCTTCAGGAAAAACATCCGGGTATTCACAAACCACCGGCACAGATTCGGGTTTCTTTTCTAATTCTTTGTCATCAAGTACATACGCAAGGTATGCTTCGCACCCTTTTCTTACATATTTCTGGGCCAACATTGAGGATATTACAGCTGGCAACCCATCCAAGTCCGTAGACTCAACTCGGATTACTTCGTTATTTGCGCACCTCAAATCAATAGTCTTGCTTTTGCAATTCACAACCGCCTCATGCACGGTTAACCAATCCAACCCGAGAATAACATCAAATTCATCAAACGGCAAAAGCATCAAGTCCGCCGAAAAACAGGAACCTCGAATTACTATGGGACATTTCTTACACACTTTGTCGACAAGCACGTAACGACCCAAGGGATTTGACACCCGAATTACGAACTCAGTAGACTCAATAGGTAAAGTCTTACTGGATGCTAAGGTTTCACATATGTAAGAATGAGTAGAACCGGGGTCAATCAAAGCAATTACATTAGTATCAAAGAGAGTAAAAGTACCGGTAATAACATCAGGCGAAGAAGCATCCTCGCGGGCACGTATAGCATAAGCTCTAGCAGGCGCACGAGCCTCGGATCTGGTCGTAGCATCTCTAGATCCTCTCTGACCACCACTAGCATTACCCGTATTTCTAGATTGTCTACCTCGAGCAGTGGTAGCACCCAGTTTCCCACTCTGATTTACAACTCCCCGAATGCCATTTACCGCAATATCGACATTCCGTTCTGTCTCGACGTTCATTCTCAACACTGGCGACCGAAGTGCCTCGTGTACCCACAGGGGGTCGATCACGATCTCGTCTAAAAAGGCCCGAAGTGCCTCTAGACCGGCCCACATCATCTCGAAATTTCTTCGATGCCTGTTGAAGAGACTTTCCCGAGGATCTTTTACGAAACTCTCCAGTTCCCACATCAACTTTTTGTTTTTCTTTTCTAAGCTCTTCGGCTTTACAAGCTCGCTCGACAAGTACTACGAACTCTCGTATCTCAAGAATGCCAACGAACATTTTTATATCTGCATTCAGCCCATCCTCGAAGCGTTTACACATGATAGCCTCGGACGAAACACATTCTCGAGCGTATCTACTAAGTCTAACAAATTTTGCTCGTAATCAGTAACTGACATAGAACCTTGCTTAAGCTCAAGAAATTCCTTCCGTTTTTGATCAACAAATCTCTGACTGATATACTTTTTCCGAAACTCAGTTTGGAAAAACTCCCAAGTTACTTGCTCTCGGGGCACAACAGAAGTCAGAGTACTCCACCAATAGTAGGTAGAATCACGTAGCAAGGAGATAGTACACTTTAGGCACTCATCGGGTGTGTAAGATAGCTCGTCGAGTACCCGGATAGTGTTGTCCAACCAAAATTCAGCTTGCTCGGCATCATCGCTGTCCGTAGCTTTAAATTCAGTAGCCCCATGTTTTCGGATTCTGTCAACTGGGGGCTTATTTGACCTTATTTGGTCAGTTTCCGGAGGTATTGTAGGTGCGGGGTTGTATTAGTCGGGAATGGAGGTTGTGGAACAGCCGTATTAGTTCGAATGTATTGGTTGAACCAATCATTCATCACGCTATAGAAAGCTTGTCTAGCTTCATCATTCGGATTACTAGCATTAGGTTGAGAGTCCGCCGGCGCTGTCCCTTGTGCGGGAGCAGGCGCTACACTCTCAAGATCATCAGCTACCACTCGGTCGGGATCGGGATCCATTACTATAAATAAACACATTTGCAAATGTCAGAAATCACCACACTATCAAATAATCACATAAAATGGCATGTATAGCTAGACCCAACGCATTACGGTAGTCCTAGAATCGACTAAACCGTAGCTCTGATACCAATAAAATTGTAACACCCCGTACCCGAGACCGTTGCCGGAGTCGGACACAAGGGGTTCACAGACTAAATTCGCTTACTATCGCAGTCCATTTAAAAAAATTTCCAGGCAGTTGGCTAACTGCGTCACTGTCACCTTAAAAATCATATCTTGAGTTTCACAACTCGAAAATCAGTTTCGTAATTTTTCCCTGAAACTAGACTCATATACCCATCTACATATTTTTTTCTAGAATTTTTGGTCAGGCCAATTAGTACAGTTTATTAGTCAAAGTCTCCCATGTTACAGGGATCGACTACACTGACCTTTGCGTATTACGACTTGGATATCTCCCTGTACAGGGCTTCAATACTGATGTCGTTTGTTTCTAAGAAACTAGGCTCAGATAGGAATCTATACATATATGGCATGACTCCTAATTATCTCTGGTTAATTTATAATGAATTTCCAAAGTGGGAACAGGGAATCCAGAAACCGTTCTGGCCCTGTCTCACGAGAACCTGAATATCTCTTAACATACTGTCCATATGATCGTTTCGTTACTTTCCTTTGAAAATATATTCATCAACGTTAGTTTACATAATTTATTCACTATTTAATTCCATTCCTACTATTTTTAGTGATTTTCCAAATCTACATCACTGCTACTGTCAGCATCTGCCTTTAAGGTAGACTTTACCTATTTCATAGTTTCCATGATTCAACTAGCCCTTTTAGCATAAATAGCACAAATTATGATAGTGATTAACCATTCCCATGGCCAATCCTTGTTAAGCATATCCACACCTCTAAAAAATCATATCCATACCAAATGATTATAACATTATGCTCAAACATATATAAGCCATTTTCGCATGGCTATCCAAAATTATACAAATCCAAAGGGTCCATGACCCACAACAAAAAGGGTAGTCCTATACATGCCATTTTCAGAGTTCAACCAAAAGTGTACCAAAAGGGCTTTGATAGTGTGGGAGACTTCGACTTCCAAAAATCCCGAGTCCGATAGCTGACGAGCCAAAATCTATAAAACAGAGAAACAAAGAAACGGAGTAAGCAATTTATGCTTAGTAAGTTTTGAGCAAAGGATTCCAGCACAACAAAAGTATAGCATTCATATAGCTAAACGGATAATTTCATATGCACAAATTTTCAATATCATACTTACTTCACATTACCAACCCTTATGTTCATACACAAAAGATCAACTTAGCCAAAGGCCGGTAGCTCATTTATCAACTGAGCGAATACTTATTTGTAAGGGCTCAACTAATTCAAAGCACATACGAAACATACCTCAATGTTGGGATGTGACAAGCGTATTAACTGAAATTTTTACAGCAAGATCATTCATTCCCAAATCACGTACCTTCGGAATTTAACCGGATATAGCTACTCGTTCAAATGCCTTCGGGACATAGCCCGGTTATAGTGACTCGCACAAATGCCTTCGGGACTTAGCCCGATTATAGTAACTCGCACAAATGCCTTCGGGACTTAACCCGGATTTAGTAACTCGCACCAATGCCTTCGGACTTAGCCCGGAATTAGTAACTCGCACAAATGCCTTCGGATCTTAGTCCGGATATGGTCACTTAGCACAAAGCCTTCGGGACTTAGCCCGGACATCATTCAAATAACCATGCACATTTAACAATAAATCATGACACATTCGTATTTCATTTTCATTAGCAAAACTCAAACACAAGACACTTATCATTCTTGCAATTTCGGCTCAATAGCCACACACAAAGAGCATGATTTTGATTTGCTTAAAACATGATCTAATCAAATCATAATTTAAGCTCTGTTACTCAAGAACTTACCTCGGATGTTGTCGAACGATTTCGATGGCTATTTGACCACTTTTTCCTTCCCTTTATCGGATTTAGATCCCCTTTGCTCTTGAGCTTAATTAAACAAATAAATTGATTTAATCATTTGAGCATCGAAAAGAGGAACACTAGGCACTTAGCCCATATTTATACATTAGACATTAAAGTCACATACATGTGAAATCATGCATCAACTCAACATATTAACCCACACTCCCTTTTAGCCGATTGTCCTAACCAAGATATAGGCATCAATATGTTTGCCTCTAACCGAATGCATGCAACACAAATCTTCTTATGTGGCCGAGTATGCATGTATATGTTGAGGCCAATTATATGCTTAATACTTCCCACAAGTATGGTTACTTGTATTAGTTATATACCGTTTCGTTTCAAATTCAAAACTCGGCTAATACGCATTTATACACTAGTAATCAAATACTAACATTTTGCATTTTATCTTACTACCATTTCACTTCTACTTTCTACCATGGCCGAATGCATCAAGACACCATTTACCCTTGCAAGGCATAAATTTCATCATCAAAACTAACAAGCTTATAATCCCATGACCGAAACTTCTAACAACACCAATTAAAATACTTCATGGGTTTGAGGTAAAACCAAGAAAGAAACTCATGAATATCGAGATATAAGCACTAACATTGTTCATCTAGATTTAGCATGACACAACATCCATCACCCTTATATTTACCATAGCCGAAAACCTTACTCATTCCAAAAATTCAAATCTCAACTTGGTCACAAAAATAACTTGGTATCTCACCAACACAACATCAACACCAAGCAAGAATGATGTATCCATGGCCGAGTGTCATTTCCATCACATAGCAAGATTTAGACCATGGGCTAGGTAGAACTCAAGCTAACAACTAAAACATGCATGCATCTCATGGAACATCATCAAACATACCTTAGCCTAGTTACATGCATGGCCGAACCTCTTCAACCTTTCTTCTTCCTTCCTCCTTAAAATTTTCGGCCAAGGATGAACCAAAGGATGAACACTTTTTTTTTGTTTTTCTTTCTAGTTTCGGCAAAATGGGGGAACAACCACACACTTTTTTTTTGTTTTCATCATATTCCCTTTCATTATTTTATTCCCATGCTCCTTATTTTATCATACTTCCCATGAAACACTAACTTAACATGTTTATGACATGTTCTTGCCCATCACACTTGGTCTACCATACTTGTCATGGCCGGCCACTACTAATTGGGGGGAATTGACATGCAAGTCCCCCCTTTTTATTTCATGCACTAATAGATCCTTATGCTTTGACCTACCACATTTCAAAATTTTCTCACATAAGTCCTATTTACTAAAATTCACCTACAATTAAACAAAATTCAAATATGAAATTTTCACACATGCATATATACATATAATAAGCATCAAATATGACAGCTAATTATTTTTATGACTTGGTTTAGCGGTCCCGAAACCACTTCCCGACTAGGGTCAATTTTGGGCTGTCACACCCACTATAATACTTTCACAAATACTAAATTTTCTAATTGAAAATTCAATGCTTTTACGCATCAAGCCCACATATATTTCTATCAATCTGAAACTACTTTTAGACGGTCACTAATTACTTTCATTTCCCCTCAGTCTCTCTAATCACATCGACCCCGGAATTCTTTTTATCAAAATTCAATTCAATACAACGAAGCTCAGTAATTGTATCCATACCATGCTCATACAATGCTATCTTAATACTCATTTCGTAACTAAAATTTTACCTTGTGAATCTAAATCTCTCCCTCAAATTAGCCAACCGTTGAAGAATGTAATGCGATGCTAAATTGAAATTGTCGATCTAAAGCTCATTGGAATTTTCTATTAAATCACAATATAGAATTCAAGTTTCTATTCGAAATAATAGAGTCTGGCACATTGTGTGATCTGAAAATTTCTGATATGTATAACTCAGCTAATCTACCAAGAGAGAAATTCGTACACATAGAGATAAAATATGCAGACTGTCTATTTCATTTCTACTCAGATATCAATACATGCTGTGACAGTTCCGAAAACACTCGATAATTAGTTTTAGCCACCAGACATTTGGATACAAAGTTAGAAATATCACTTTTCATATTTATTCACCAATACAACTGTCTTAGATTATTGTACATCTTAGTACTCCCCGAACGGACAGATAATTACTACTGTGCTAGATGTCACAATTGTTGTAAAATCTTTGGATTTCTCAGTACACGAACTCTATCTCGACACAACGAACGATTATCAGTTCCAATATGAAATTCTAAATTAGAAATCAATTTACGTTGTACCCCTTTTTAACTTGTAATTCACTGACACACCTCTTAGCCTCACAAATTTGCTGATTAAACATCAGTTTAGTTTCTAGCTCAGACAATAACTACTCATCATTTGATAAGATTAATCGTATGATTATCGGTCGTAAAACACATAAAGATTCTCGCTCAGAACCCCAATGACTATAATCGTTTGCCTAGATTGATAATCAATCACTGACTCATAATCTTTCAACAGTTCAAACCATCTTTAATTATTGTGTCAAATAACTCTTTTCTTGATGCAGGCTAAACCAGAGCTGACGCTTCAATTAACAATGTCTTCAACTGTTTACGACTTTATTATTAAATATCACATCATTCAGACTTCCCAATCGCGATCTACAAGAACATTTCTCAATAAAATTGTTCTAATGGATATAATTATGTATCATGTCTTCTAGAATATGAATCCTGCATTTAGAATATTCATGTGAACATTTAAAGTTTATTTCCACCCTGTGGATAGATTCAGATACAAGTAACTCGATTAATCCTTCAAGCAATTAATCCAATCAAACTAGACAACTGAATCGATCTCAACTGTCAAGTAATAACTTTTTAATTATTAATCAACGAAGCTTTGAACCATACTGAAGCCAAAACCATTAGATAGATTAAAATCAGAGTGCCGTAATAAGGTCGACATTTCAACCGTATAGATATATAATGTCCCAGTTATCAATAATGCATTTTGAACACAAGAGAAATTGAAATATAATTACATTTATTCAATAGATGTTTTTCATAGATAACCATATAGAATCATAAGAAAGCAGAGATACTAGAATCTTAAATATATCACTATACTGATCTTTTTAAGAAAGTACCCATATTAGATAACAGATATCTCAGTGATTTTTTCGAGGAAATTCAGAAGTAAAGCATCACTCATATACACCGGAATCAACAGTAACAGAAACAATATAATGTTCATGTATACTAAGCAGATCAACAACTAGTAGGAATAGAATACCAGCATCACACAGATCCTATCGTCGATATTTTCTTTCAATAAAATGAATTAGAATACCTGAGAAAGATATAATAATACCGATTGTAACCCGAATAGCCCAACAATGCTTTCATATATCAATATATATAGATAACATTCTCATATGATAATAATTTCATCTGAAAATATACAACTTCATATACCTCTGAGGATAATTGAACACATAGAGTACCTAGAATAGTTCTCGTAAACCATTCGACTATAATCGCTGTGCTCAAATATCTTTATAATTCAAATATGATTCCACTGTCTATCTCTGACATCACTAATTTCTCATTATCCCAACACTAACAGAGGCCAATTCGGAAGAACTTCCAGTTAATATATTCTTTAGATATCATATATGAATATTTGGTTTCATCTAATTTAACTGTTCTTTTAACAGTGACTTTGCATATTACAAATGGCCTTCAACACGATCCAATATCTTTTCTGTTACTGTCTTCACTTGCGGACTCATTCTCTTATCTAATCACAGTACTAATCCTTCAATCACGAAACTCTGTAATTCCACATTTGTAAGCTTATTTAAGCCATATAATACGGATTTCATTATAATACTTTACCAATGAGGGGGGTGAGGGTCATAAAGCCTCAAATTTACCTCTCACATATAAATGCACATCACACATACTATTATGAATGGCGAATTCATTACTAATTCCACATTCTCAAAATACCTAACCATCTTTTACTTATGATTACTTTCGTACTTAACACATAATTCATACGCTAAATTAAATCATTAATTCACAATCAAAATATTCACACAAAAATCACATATCAAACATCACAACTCACATACTCATATAATGATAACATTTATCAATAGCAGAATATCATGCATTCTAATTTATACCTTTATGAGTTTCAACTCATCACCAACACATTTTCACTCAAGCGTTTAAGTATAACATTCTGTACTATCGGAATTAGCTCGGTTGGAAAACATATCTGTCTTACAAAACGATTTCGTTAGAGCCGGGAGATGTCACACTATCATGAGTAGTAATATGACATGTATAGCTAGACTCACATACACTAGATTAGTTCGAGAATCAACTAAATCATAGCTCTGATAACACTAAATGTAACACCCTTAACCCGTAACCGTCATCAGATTAGAGTTACGAGGCATTACCAGATAGACAGTACATTTCAGACCAATTCAGAATCACAGATATCACATAATATTAATACCTAGGCAATCATCAACAATTCATCTCTTATGAAAGTCTACGAGACTTAAAACATACTTTTAAGGACAGACGATACTAAACCGAACACATTCAAAAATTTTAGAACTCAGAAAATTTTTCAATTCTGTTGAGGTCACACGCTCGTGTGACCAGGCTGTGTGCCTCACACGGGCACCAGACACACCCATGTGATCCAACTGTGCTAAAACAGAGTATACATATTGACTTTCACCCACGGTCAACAGACACGCCCATGTGCTATGGCAGTGTGATACTTAGCTAGCTACTGACTTCAGCCCACGGCCATATGACACGCCCATGTGTCTTAACCGTGTGGTCTTAGGAGATTACTGCTTTGCATACACGACCATAAGGCACGCCCGTGTGCCCTGGCCGTGTGGCACAATGCAAGCATGGTTTAAGCCAAAATTCTCACCTCTTTTTGGGTCATTCCTACAAGTAATATAAAACAACATTTATACTAGAATTTTCAACCAATTCCATCCTCAAAACATGCTTTACTATAACTAAATCATCATCATTCAATAACTTATTCAAATCCATACCAAAACTAAACACAAATATATCATTTGCTAGCCAAATCTCATGGCATAACATATATACATATCAAAACTTAAATACATAAACAAGCCTATACATGCCATATACCAATCCCCAAAGTGTAAAAATATCGAAAATCAATAATAGGATAGTGTGATGTGATCTCCGTTGACTTCAAACCTGAGCAAACTTCTAAAACACTACAAAACATAGAAAAATTAACACAAAGTAAGCTTTACAGCTTAGTAAGTTCGTAATTCAAAGAAATAAAGCTTATAACTTCAACTTATAAGAATAAACCATTTAAGTCAATCCAATATGTCTTGGCCTTAGCCTAAAACAACATTAGCTTTTAAATTTTTATCATCACATGAACTAGAAGATTATCATAAAGCATTATGACCTAAGTTTACATTACTTATGTGTATTCACATATCAAGCACATAGCTAAATATCTTTAAATCATCCAAAAAATCATTCTTTTCCTTGCTTTCAATAGCAATTCAAATCTAAGAATTTGCCAATCTTTACCCTTTTCTCATAACCATTAAGCCACAATTTAAATGAGTAAAAATGGAGCATATCTCAACTCATTTTGACCCAAAAGCCTAACATGTAATCATCAACCAAATTTATTATTCAATCACTATTCATTCCACAATGATCATGAACTCACCATTTCAATAGATTCAATACTCAATTGAATTTCCGTACATACCTGTACCATATTGTACCAATTTGCTTAGATACCTATATCATCTAGTACCAATCTCATACTCAATCACATCTTTCATTACCCGTTGAATATTCAATGTATCGCACACTAGATGCCATACCCGATACCTTGCACACTAAGTGTCGTTTTGGATGTTTCGCACACTAAGTACCATCCTCGTTAATTCGCACACTAAGTGCCATTCTGGATGTATCGCACACTAAGTGCCATCCCCGATACTTCGCACGTTAAGTGCCACATATAATATCCGATGTATTACTTAACATAGTAATAGTCATGAATATATCATTTGTACAATTTCAACGCATTAAATATTCAAATATAATAATACTTAATGCATATGAACTTACCTCAATCGTCAAAACGTTGAAATGGGTCGACTTGTCTGAAACTTTGTTTTTCCCTCGATATAGACTCGTACGAGGCTTAACTTGATCTAATCAATCAAATTCAGCTATTTCAGTTCATATTCTATTCATTTTAACTCAATTTCATATTTTGAAAAAATTACTATTTTACCCCTGAAATTTTAAACTTTTACAATTTAGTCCTTATCGCAAAAAATCACAATTTCATGAAATTAAACACAAACCCAAGGTAGCTGAATTTTCCATATATTATTATCAGCCCATATTTTCAATTTATTACACATAGTAACCACTAAATTTCGACATTTCACAATTTAATCTAAAATTGACATTTTTACCAAAATTCACTTTACAACACTTGTACATTTAATAACAATGATTTATGTTCCAGCATCAACTAACAAAATACTCATGCATTCAACAATGACAACATTCATGTACTTCAACAGTTTTGAAATTAGAGATACGGGCTAGCTAGAACACAAAGCAATGATCCCAAAAACGTAAAAATTATTAAAAACGGGAATCAAAAACCATACCATACAATCCAATTTCCATGGCCGAATGTAAAAGCTTCCATGGCTGCCGTTCTTTCTCAATTTTCGGTTGCCAAAATGATAGTGGAAGATGATACATAATTTGTTTTATTCATTTTAACATTAATTTCTAATTTACTATTTTAACCTTTTAATTTAAAACAAATTTCAACAATACCAACTCCAATAAATGTCCACTATCACTTAATGGTATAATTACAACATAAGTGCCTCCACTTTAATAAATCATAGCTCTTAGACACCTTAACTAATAGCATACAAGTTTTACACTTTACGCGATTTAGTCCTTTTTGCTTAATTAACTATCAAAATGATAAAATTTTTCAACGAAACTTTAATACCATCTTATTGCCAATCCGTAAATATTTATAAAAATATTTACCACTCGGTTTATAGAAATGAGGTCCCCCATATCTCATTTTCTAAACCCACTTAACCTTAGGGTCATACCACTTGAACTTAATAAATCATTTATAAAACAAAAATCACAATATCAAAAACATTTTTAAAACCACAATTAACTCGTAAATATTAAATATAATATTTACAAACCTACTCGTCGGATTTAGTGGCCCCAAAATAATTGTTTCGATTAACCTTAAAAACGGGTTGTTACACATTATCTTGCCATTTGGGTTAACGAATGCACCGGTCATATTTATGGACCTAGTGACTAGGATATTTCGACCATACTTGGACAAGTTTGTTATTGTGTTCATTGAAAACATTTTGATCTATTTCAAGGATGAGACAGAAACATCTGAGAACTTGTTACAGACCTTACGGGAAAAGCAATTGTATGCAAAGTTTAGCAATAGTGAATTTTGGCTGCAAGAAGTAGGGTTTTGGGGTCATATTATTTCGGGTGATGGCATCCGAGTTGGTCCAAGTAAGATCTCTGCCATCGTTGAATGGAAACCGCCTAAAAATGTAACCAAGGTTAAAAGCTTTTTGGGCTTAGTCGGTTACTACCAAAGATTTATGAAAGGATTCTTCATGATAGCGACTCCAATGACGAGGTTTCTACAGAAAGACGTTAAGTTCAAATGGTCAGAAAATTATCAACAGATTTTCAAGAAGTTAAAGACATTACTAACGGAAGCTCCGATTCTAGTATTAGCCGAGTCAAGAAAAGAGTTTGTGGTCCACAGTGATGTGTCCTTAAATGAACTAGGTTATCTGCTTATGCAAGATGGCAAAGTGATAGCCTATGCTTCACGACAGTTGAAGCCACACGAGAGGAATTATCTGATGCACGACTTAGAGCTTGCTGCCATTGTTTTTGCCTTGAAAAATTGGAGGCATTGTTTATATGGTGAGACTTGTCGTATATTCACAGACCACAAGAGTTTGAAGTATTTGATGACTCAAAAAGAATTGAATCTGAGACAGCAGAGATGGTTAGAATTAATTAAATATTACGAGCTGATCATCGATTATCACTCGGGAAAGGCGAATGTGGTCATCGACGCGTTAAGCAGAAAATATTTGTTTGCATTGAGGGCCATGAATGCTCGATTGGTTTTGTTCGATGATGGTTCGATCTTCGAAGAGTTAAGGGCTAGACCGACATTTCTTCAGGAAATTTATGATGCTCAGACTAATGATAGTGTCCTGCAAGCTAAAAGAGCTCAATGTGAGTCAGACAATGAATCAGATTTTCAGATCAGTTCTGATGAATGTTTGATGTTCAGAGACAGAGTTTGTGTATCGAGAAACGATGAAATTATTCGAAAAATTTTGCAAGAGGCACATAATAGCCGTTTGTCTATTCATCTGGGAAGTACCAAAATGTACAATGATTTAAAGAAAATGTACCGGTGGAATAGCATGAAGAGAGACATCTCTAAATTTGTATCTAAATGCTTGACATGTCACAAAGTCAAAGCTGAACATCAAGTACCTTCTGGTTTACTACAACCTGTGATGGTCCCCGAATGGAAGTGGGACAGAATCACTATGGACTTCGTGACAGGATTACCATTGACCCCAAAAAAGAAAGATGCTATATGGGTTGTGGTTGATAAGTTGACAAAGTCGGCTCATTTTATTCCGGTAAGGACAAATAATTCATTTGACAAATTGGCCGACTTGTATATATCTGAGATTGTGAGATTACATGGGGTACTGCTATCGATTATTTTAGATAGAGACCCGAGATTCACTTCGAGATTCTGGAAGAAGTTACAAGAAGCCTTGGGTACTAGGTTGAGTTTTAGTATAGCTTTTCACCCACAGACTGATGGTCAGTCTGAACGGATGATTCAAATTCTGTAGGATATGTTGCGATGTTGCATCCTTGAACTTCAGGGCAGCTGGGAAAAATACCTGCCATTGGTAGAGTTCGCCTACAATAACAGTTTTCAAACGAGTTTGAAGATGGCACCTTACGAGGTCTTGTATGGTAGGAAGTGCCAAACTCCATTGTATTGGACGAAACTCAAGGAGAATCAGATTCACAGAGTTGATCTGAACAAGGAAACTGAAGAAAAGGTTAAAGTGAGACGTGGCTGTTTAAAAGCAGCATCGTATAAGCAAAAGTCATATGCTGATCTAAAAAGAAAAAAATTTGAATTTCAAGTGGGAGATAGAGTATTCCTAAAAGTATCTCCATGGATAGAGTATTCTTAAAAGTATCTCCATGGAAAAAAGTATTGAGATTTGGTCAGAAAAGCAAATTGAGTCTACGATTTCTCGGACCATACGAGATCACTGAAAGAGTTGGACCATTAGCCTATCGCTTGGCATTGCCACCAGAACTGGAAAAGATTCATGATGTGTTCCATGTATCTATGTTAAGGTGATATCGATCAGATCACTCTCATGTGATTTCACCAATGGAGATTGAAATTAGACCGGACATGACCTATGGTGAAAAACCGGTAAAGATTCTGGCTCGTGAAATTAAACAGCTGAGAAATAAATATGTGGCGTTGGTAAAAGTCTTATGGCATCGACATGGTGTGGAAGACGCTACATGGGAGCCAGAAGAAACCATAAGAAGCCAATAACTAAACTTGTTTACTGGTAAGACTTTCGAAGACGAAAGTCCCTAAGGGGGAGAAATGTAACATCCCAAAATAGGGCCTAGTCAGAACAGTGGTTTCGGGACCACAAATTCAATGTTGAAATATTTTTTTATGATTATTATGAGGTCTAGAATATGAAAATATGCATGTGCTAAAGTTTCATGAAGAAATTCTATGAGTAAGGTGTCCAATTAGAAAATAAGGACCAAATTGAATAAATTGAAAAACTTGGATTATAGAAGTAATTTGCATGAAATTGCTTTAGATTATTAATTAGAAGGTCTTAAACAGAAATCTGCCCAATTTCTAAGTTTTTGGACTAAAATGGGCATGTATGGATAAAATTTTAAAGAAAGGGCTTAATGACATTTTGGTCTTTTGGCTAATTAATGAAATAAAATGCGAAAATGAAAGAAAAAATCAGTCATTCTTCTTCCTCATATAGCTAGGGTTTTCAACATTTTCAAGCTCAATAGTAACTGCTCCCAAGTCCCGTTTTTAATGTTCTTCGTATTTTTAAAATCCTGGTAGCTTACTCTCTCTATTTCTACCCATATTTTGAGTTAGGGTTCATGTTTGCAAAGTGACCCATGTGTGACATGTTTATTATTTGATGTTTTATGGAGGAATATGAAAGTTGGATGTGTGTTAAACATCTTTTTCTAGGTAATTTTCATGAAAAACCCCTAAAAGGACCTTTTTGCAAAAGCTGTAAATTATGTGGTAGAAATGTGAAATAATGGAAAATGTGGGCTGCTATAAGACGGAAAATATTCAGCTAGGCTTGGCTAATGTAGAAAATTCATGCACTTCATCATACGAGTCTAGGGACTAAATCGAAAATAATGTGAAAGGTTAGGGGCAAGACGACCATTTTGTTCGGAGGTGAAATTTAGACTTGAAAGAATAATGTGAGGTATTAATGATTCTTTTTTATTTTTATAGACGCCGAGGAACAAATTCCTGAGGTCGATTGAGGAAAACGAAAAGTTTCGGAATAACCGAAATGCGAAACCGAAACGACTACCAGGTAAGTTCGATTAACTTTAAGTAAAAGATTAATATGTCTAATTGCATGTTTTATGAATGTATGATAATTGGTTATAGTAATGGCATGAAAATCCATGAAATGTGTTAATAATAATGATATGATAATAAATGTCCTGGTTGAAGTCAAAAGGGAAATTCGATGGATAAACCATGGCTTACATGACTTGAGATCATGCATGTGTTGCAGAAAAAGATTTAGCCTGAACGGGTAATCCGTTGATCTCAAATATAGAAAGGATCTAGCCCAGACGGGTATTCCTTAAGTGATCGAGCCTCCCGAAGAATATGTGTGCATTGTGGATTTAGCCCAGACAGGTAATCCGATTAGGGTTTGAATTTAGCCTGGACTGGTAATTCATATCCGAACTTATTAAGGGTGTTTGTCACTACAAGGGATTTAGCCTGGACTGGTAATCCTGACATCACCCTATGAGTTTACATAGCGGGGGACTTTAGCTTGGACTGGTAATCCCGCTGTAAGATGTGAGGTTCGCAGGAGTGCGTACTTAAGATGATTGCTCTTATGACTTGACGGTAAATGGATAATCCATCAAGATTTCTAAGAAACTCAACGAGATTAACATGAGATATGAAAATGAAAATGTTGAATGATGAGCTCATCTAAGACAAATTACATGTTGTATTGTTATGGAACTAACTTGTCGATTGAGTGCATGTGATAGGGAAACTATTTCATGCTTGTTGGTTTTATTGCCTAATATGGATGCATGTTAATTAATAGGTAAGTTTACTTTCCAGTTATTCGGGCTTACTAAGCATGTAAATTCTTACCCTTCTCTTTTCCCTATCTTACAGAGCTCGTGACTCACAAAGATTGAGAGACGGTTGGAGAATCAACACACTATCATCTTGTCTAGCTTTGGTATTTAGATACTTTTATTTTGTTCAATGGCATGTATAGGGCTTTTGTTATTTTGTTATATGTGTCATTTGATTAACCAATATGAAGGCTTATAAAACTATACATAATCACTTGTATATGGCCAGGGGAATTGGCTCATTTTGGTCTAGGTTATAACCTACCAAATTGTACATGTCATGTTTCAATGTTCTTGTGATGATTAAATATGGTGTGTTACAATTAGTCATATATAATATGACCAAATCACATGAGGTGGTTAGGCCACAATTTGGCAATGAGTTAAGATAATGAGCCAAGCTTAATTGAGTTGCAAGTCGTTGAAATCCTTAATATAAAGGGGATAACCTAGCATGTATAAAAACCAATGAGATGAGATTTACATGCAATGAGGTATATTAAGGTCATTTAAGAGTATAATTAGACCATGTTAATTGTTATTGAAAACTATAAGTGGATATGAATATTGGAGGGTGACCAAAGGCTTGGTAAATAGCCTAACAAGGTCCACACAAGTAGACACACGAGCGTGTGTCTAGGCCGTGTGTGACACACGGACCGCCCCATGGGCGTGTGATATGGTCGTGTGTCCCCTGCACCTAAAAATTCTAAGTCAAAATGCATGGTAGAAAACAAACAGGTAGAGACATGACCGTGTGTCTCAACCATGTGGAAGGCACGGCCTAGCACATGGGCATGTGTCTTTGCCGTGTGCCCCTAAATGCATGCTGACGTCATAAACAGAATGCTCGAGTTTTTTGACACAGGCGACCACACAGGTGTGTCTAAGCCATGTGAAGGACACAGGCCAGGGACACAGGCGTGTGCTTGGCCGTGTGATAGCCCTTGTAGGTTCGAAATAGGAAATTAATTCAATTAATTCCACAGGGTAGAGGATACGGGCGTGTCCCAAAGCACACGGGCGTGTGCATTGCCTCCACACGGGGTTGTGAGGCTTCACCTAGCAAATTCTCCAGGAACTTTCTCAAGTTCTCAGTTTGATTCCGGACAGTTCTCAATGTATGTTTAGTGTCTTGTAGGCCTATAATAAGGATACTAAGATGTTGTCTGATTGGTTCTAAATTTGGAATGAAATTTTATGACCCATATTTTTAGAAAATGTCCGAGTACATGCCTGGTAACGCCTCGTACCTGGTCCCGATCTCGGGTATGGGTAAGGGGTGTTACATTAATTCATGCCTATGAGAATGATTTTGTGATGACCTTGTAATTATAGGTCTATATTTATGATGTATAAATATGTATTTTTACCAATGTGGTGAAAATGAATTAATAAGGTGTGATAAACTTAGTAACATTAATTTACACTAAAACAGTTTTGGATAGCAGCAGCAGTCTGACTATGAAAATCCACCATAAATTATGGAAATTGAGTTAGAGGCTGAATAAAATATGAAATTAAAGCTTAATAAGTCTACTTTCACATAGAGGAAACTGCGCATGCAAGAGAGTTTCATATTATGAGATATTTGAAATTTTTTGAGACAGTGTCAGAATGATTTCGAAATCCCCTATTCCGATTTGTTAAAATCATTAAAAATTATAAAAAAATAGTTATGGATTATAATTTATATACTTATATTTTCAAAAGAAATAAACTAAAACATTATCTGAATCCCTTATGGGGAGATAATTAATTTTTAGTGAAAAGGTTGGAACTGTCGGACAGCGAAACAGGGGTGGCTTTAAAGAATAAGCTGTACTTATTGGCTAGATAAAAAATTCTGAAAATTTTATGGTAAGAAGATATGTGAGTCTAGTTTCAGGAAAAATTAGTTGAACTTAATTTTGAGTTTCGTAGCTCCAGATATGAATAATTTAATGACTGTGACTCGAGAAAATAGCTTGACCTGAATATAAATAAAAGTACAAATATAGTTGTATTACCTTGAAAAGCAAGTTGATAAATTGCTTATTATTTTCATACGGTCTTACTAAGCTATAAAGCTTACTCCCTTCCTTTCCTTTTCTTTAGTGTTTTCAGGTTAGTTCAGGATTGGAGATCATCGGAGGCAGCATCACACTATTAAGCCATCACCTTTGAAATATTGATATTTGTTAAGCATGTTTAAGTGAGTGGCATGTATAGGGACTAGGCTTTTATGATATGTGTTATTATGATTAGTCTAATGTATTGGTCTATTTTGAGTTATTGGTATATGACCAAGAGGTGTGTCTCATATTAACTATGGTTTGTGAACCTATCTATCTATGCTATATTCTAATGCTTGTGATGAGATGATGTGATTATGCTTGTTGGCCTTATATGGTTGGTATTCATGTTATGAATGTGTCTAATATGAGATGCTAAACTATTAAAATTGTGTCATGATATGTGTCCTCGGTGTGTATAAAGATGTGAAAGATTAAGGGTAACATGAAGGCTTGGAAAATAGCCTAAGCGTTGGCCACACGGGCTGAGACACGACCGTGTGTCTCAACAGTGTGGGGGACACGGCCTTAGCACGCGGGCGTGTGGCTTGATCGTGTGGTTCAAATTATTCACTGACGTCATAGTCAGAGAGTTACATGGCTTGAAGACATAGGCGTGTCGAAGGCACACGGGCGTGTCCCTGTGTCCACACAGGCATGTGACCTTGTGTCATGGAAAAACTTTCTAAGGTTCTCGGTTTAGTCCCTAACTACTTTCAATGCATGTTTAGGGCTTTGTAGGCCCATGTATGAGACATAATGCAAGTACATGAAAATTTTTTATACGAAAGAAATTTTGTAGCCGGTTTTTGCATGTTTGTGAACGATTAAGTCTGGTAATGCCTCGTACCCTGTTCCGGCATCGGGCACGGGTAAGGGGTGTTACAATAAAACTCTAGAGTATAATTAAATTCTAATGGGTTAAATTTAAAATCGGTACCCAAACTTGTCCACTTCTCCCAGATTGGTACTTATGGTTTTTTTTGTCCCAGATTGGTACCCAAACTTTTTTTTTCCATCCACTAGTTTGGTACCTAAGCCTAACGACGTTAAATTTTGTTGGCGTTGCAGTGCTAACCACTCGCACACTACCACGTGTCACTCACTTTGACCTAAAAAGCTTTTCCCCTTAAATTATTTTCCATTTTATTTTATATTTTTAAAAATCCTTTCATTGTTTTTTATTTTTTCTTTCCTTTGAAATTTCCTTTCTCCATTCTTCTTCTACTTGCTGAAACTTATTTTCTTTTTTCGTTTTTTCCTTTCACCATCTCTACCTGACCTCTTTATTTTTTCTCTTCTATCTATATCATTTTTTCTTTTTCCTTTTCCCTTCAACCCCCCAAAATTTTCCTTACTTTCTTACCATCTAATAACCACTAAAATCCTTATTTTCATTTACTATTTTGAAATGGGTCTAGATCAATTTTCTTAGACATGGTAAAAATCTCAAAAAAATATGTCAAGTATGCCAAGATTCAGATTAAGACAATTGTTGTGGACTTCACTGGCGATCTTGATGAAGGCATGAAGAAGATAAAAGAACCTATTGAAGGACTGGATGTGGGAGTTTTGATTAACAATGTTGGGATTTCAACAAAAGAACTTAAAAACAAAATCCCGTCAAGAATTTCAACATACCCATGAGTTCTCAATAGTGTACTCTGTTGGGCAATGGCACAAATCGAAAGTAGAGACAAGAGACTCGCTCTTCTGATCCTCACCCTTACTTTAACCCATCAGGCGCAAAATTAACCTCATCAACGTGCTCTATCATTTCCCTATATTCTTGAGCCTCCATTAGACTCGAAGTCAGTAAAGTCGCATAGAAGAATACACTACCTCATTCTTGCTCTGGTTTTGCTTTTGTTTCTTGGATCTTCGAATTTGAAACTTCTTTAGGTTGGGTTAACGGACGCTTTTATTTGGTTCTTAGATTTCACTGGCCATTGTTGTTGTTGGTGCTATTGTTGTTATCTTCATTGTTGAATAGTATCAACTATTTAGCGACTGCTGCCAT
This sequence comes from Gossypium hirsutum, assembly GCF_007990345.1. Classification (NCBI taxonomy): domain Eukaryota; kingdom Viridiplantae; phylum Streptophyta; class Magnoliopsida; order Malvales; family Malvaceae; genus Gossypium; species Gossypium hirsutum. The sequence continues at coordinate 15,605,508 of NC_053435.1, read as the reverse complement.
GTCTGATTCATTGCAACTCAACTGAAGAGTACTTAGATTTCGACATTGGGCCATAAACGAAATCAATAGTTTAATGGTTTCCTTTCTTCCTTCAATCTTCTTATTGTTGATTATCAGTTTGGTTTCGTTAATTGTTTTGAAGGATGTATATATTGTATAATATTAAAAGATGTATGAAATGAAAAAGGACAAGTGTAATGCTGTATCTAATAAAGATGCATGAACATTAGGAAAATTTTGGGTGGGAAGGGGTTCACAGATGAAGAAGTGTAGAAGAAAAGAAAAAGAAAAAGAAAAAGAATAAAAGAAAAGAAAAATGAAAAGAATGAGGGAAAGCAAAAATAAAATAAAAGCAAAAACAAAAAAAGAGGTATAAAAGTATGCCACGTGTGGTGTATATTTGGCCAATGTTGGCACGTCAGCAAAAAATTAACATCGTTAGTCTCAAGTACCAATATAGTTAATGGAAAAAAAGTTCGGGTACAAATCTGAGACAACAAAAACCATAAGTGCCAATCTGAGAGAAGTGGACAAATTCAGTTACCAATTTATATTTAACCCAATTCTAATAAATCTAAACAAGAAGTAGTTGTAAACTATACTTCCTTGTTTGATTAAGAAATATAAAACTCCTAAACAACTTAAAATACTTAAACAATATCCAAATTTTGAAATAAATAAATAATAAAATAATAAAACCTAATAAATAAACTATTGGACTCATATATAATAAAAATTACATCTAAAAATTACATCATAATAATCCCGTCCAAAAATTTTGCTCATGTTCACTAAAACGATCATAACTTGAGCTCCTTAACTCAAAATTGAGTGATTCAAAGTACTTTGAAGCTAAGAGGTAGATATTCGAATTCCATAAAGAAAGTCTGGATACAATCCAAAAAGTCTTCATAAGTCGAATAATTTCCCAAACTTGAAAATTGATAGCTTCAGTAAATGGAAATTAATAAATTTCACTCCATTCGTACATACAAGATCTAGACTTAATGATAAACACAAAATCACACTTACTATCTTCACAAATGGTGTTACTTAGAGTTTTGCTTTTTCATATCATCATCGTCAATGATAGCAATAGAAGAAGACCCCTCAATAAGCACTATGTCATACGTATGTTCTTTTTCACAGCTTTCATCACTGGATGGATAGTGAATCGGACATTGGAATTGAAGTGATCTTTTGCATCACATCTAGAACATTTGATAAGAGGTGAGAGATAAATCCCACCTTGAACATTTCATAAGAGGTAAGAGATAAATCCTTCTCTCATTTGCTTGTTAGCATTTAGAGTCTTGGTGATCCCTCGCATCACACCACATGCGCTTGCTAGCTTGTTCTCTTTGTTCTGTCATAAATCAGTTAAGCTCACAAAATATGTTGTGTTTTGTACCAATTTCCGTGCTACATTGGAAACAACATTTCCGTGCAAGTTTTTTAAAAATATGACATCTATGCTTTGTTCAAGGCTTATCATTGTTAATTTCCTTTCAAGCCAAAGTTTGGCTGAAATTTTGTTGAATCACCTCATGATGAAGGACTTGAGCTTGCAATGTGTCGAACTTATTTTTCAAATGCTATTGCACCTTTGAATTCTTTCTGAAGTTCGTCGAACATTGCTGTAAGTTGGTCCATAGTAACCATGGATGGATCATGCTCCTCATCCTTACTACGTGTATGTACCATTATTAGAGGTTGAAATAAAAAACACTAAAAAATTTTGATCAAAGAAAATTAAACCTCACAGTTATACTCTCGTCTTTAAAGCACATTGGCTCTCAATAGAGCACGAGAGACAAAACCCCCACTGGGGACAATACTTTCAGTTGTTGGGGGATCAATTAATTACCCAAGCGATAACACTTCGAACATTTCTTCTAAAGGTGTTAACTCCCTTAACAATTTTAAATCTTTAATTATAAAATATTTATATTTATTGTGTAATTTATATAAAAATATATATAATCTTAAAAAAATAACATGTTTGATTTAATATTTTTTCTTAAAGTAAAAATAATAATAAAAGTTTACATGATTTAATGGGATAAGAAGTGCTCGATTATTCTTTAAAAAGAGGCCTTAAATTATTTTATAATATAAATTTAAAAATAAGATCTATTAATTTAATATATATTATTCTAATTTCTCATTTCTATCAATATTTTTGAAGTTAAAGATTATTAAATTTAGTTATTTCATGAGTAACATATATAATTGAAAAAATTTTATGACCTTAACAAAGCCACACGTGACATGATTTTACATAAGGGTCATAGATAAGGGCAGGGGTAAAGAATTTACATTCTTCTAGAAATTGATATAAATATGAGTGGATACCAAATTTTGCATTTTCATATCGAGAAATTATAAATAAAAGTAAAAATTGAAGCACATCAAAATATCACAATGGAAAAAAAAATGGAACATGCAATGGAATTTTATTTTATTAAATTTAGAACCATTTTGATTAATTAAAAACAATAAATCCTTAATAACTTAGTGCTCCAATGAGTTTCTATTCAAATTTATCTGTTGAAGAAATTGATTCGCAATCATTTTTAAAATGCCTACAAGGATATGCATTATTTTAATAAAATGTTCATATTTTGGACAATAGAACTTAAAATAAGATGAACCAAAAATGCTTTAGAAAGATAACTCGAGGTCTATCACCAATTAATGTTTTACTTTTTTTGAAATAGAAGAATGATGCTCTCGAAGCCATAGTAACAACTTTGAAGGAACAAGTTGTGAAGCTTAAGGAGGAGCTCACTATCTGTAAAGTTTTTCTGGGTAATAAGATGCTGGCTTCAGCTCCTAAGTAACGTAGAATGGATGTTCCCAAATCGAAAAATTTTTAGTGGATGAAGTCTTCAAGGGATATAGACAACTTTCTCTTGGGGGATGGAACAATACTTCCGTGCAATGGGCATTGTGGATGATTGCACTAAGGTAGATATTGTTGTTATTTATTTTACTAATGTCGCTTTCTTGTGGTGGCGTCGTAGGTCCACAAATGAGAAATGATGTGGGACACAATTTAAATTTGGGAGGAGTTTAAAAAGTTATTTTACCCGTAGTATGCCGAGAAGGAGGCTCGAGTGAAGTTGCTCCGGCTTACACAATAAGGCAGTATTTTGGAGTATGTTAAAGATTTCAGTGAATTGATGCTTCAAATATTTGACTTGATTGAGAAAAGAAACATTCTACTAGTTTAAAGATAGGTTGAAGCTGTGGGAGAAACATGAGTTGCACTGAAAAAGCATCACTGAACTTGCTGTAGCCATGGCCAAGGCGATATCCTTTGTCGAGCTTGGTCTGAGGAAAGACAAGTTCGAGTATTCCAAGTCTAAATAGATGGGTAATGGTGGGGGAGACCATGAGGAAGGGGGACAAGTTAAAAATGACAACGGTGGCAATAGTAAGAATTATGGTAATGGGAAACCACATAAATGGAAATGGAAACCCAACAACAAACTGAAAGGGCAAGCGAAATGCTTTCTTCGTGACAAATCACATATAGTGAGGGCTGTCCAAAGAAAGTTATGTTTTCTACCATCAAAAGAGATGATAAGCTAAACAAAGCAATGATGAGATTTGATTCGATCGTGTATTCTATCGAAGCCAATAGGGTTAAGGAAAGTGAAAAGAAGCCAGTGGAGTGCTTCTTATGTTGTGGTCCGCATAGAATGCGAGATTGTCCACATCAATCTAAGATGTCCGCAAGTCAATAAATAAGATGAAGTGGAGCTTATTGAGGATAATGTATTAAAACTTGCATCAATGATACTCAATTGTGCAAAAGAGAAGAGGGATCACAAGCAAAATAGGCTGATGTATCTGGATATCAACATCATAGGTAAAAAAAAAAAGAGTGCTATTATTGATACGGGGGCATCAAACTTGTTCATATCAAAGAAAGTCGTGGGTAAACTTGCTCTCTCAGTTAGCAAATTGACCAAAAATATCAAGATGATAAATTCCAATGAGGTCCCAACTGTAGGAGTAACACAATGAGTTGAGCTAAAGATTAGTCTGTGAAAAGTTAAAGCATACTTAAAGGTTTTTCACTTGGATGATTACAACTTTATTCTTGGCTTGAATTTTCTTGATAAGATTAATGCTCTGTTGGTTTCTTTTGCTAATTGTATAGGTATCTTGGATACTCGACAACAATAATATGTTGTGCCGGTAAGTCGAGACATGAGGGGTGGAACCAAGGTATTGCAAGCAATCTAGTTAGTTAAGGATGTTCATTGTGGGAAGCACATCGACTTGGTAAATTAGAATGCTATAAAGGCCCTTTTGGAAATGCTAGAGGTATAGAAAATTGATATGAAACCTGTTGAGTTATCAGTGGGGCTACCACTTATAAGAGAGATGGGTCATGCATCGGACTTTGAGGGAAAAGTGGTGATGTAAATTGGGCAGCTAGATAGAGTAAATGCTATGAATGAGGTACATCTCATACAATTTTTTTAGTGCTTTACGTTATGACTTATCATTGGATTGACAAAGACATAGGGGACCTTTCAGAGTTCTGAAACGAGTAGGCCAAGGGGCTTACAAACCAGAGTTGACGGTAACACTCAAGGTTAACCTAGTGCTCAATGTGGGTGAGCCAAAGCCTGTTTGTGTGGATCAAAGTGATCCCCACTCAGGCAATCACAATAGGGGAAAGTAAAAGCAGTGGCTTCTTACGGTCGAGATGTACAAAAGAGAGAAACTGTTCAAATTGGACGATGATGGAGACATAAACCGAGGCAAATGTTCCGAAGGGTGGAACTACCTGACATAGAGTCTAGTTGGGAACTGGCCAAGGCATCTAGGTAGTTTTGAGATAAGTTAAACTAGTGTCATTTTGAGGATGTGATGAAGATGTCGCAAGAATGGATAGGGGAGAATGTCGCGAGCCACGGATCAAAGCCCATTATGAATATGCATGGACCGTCCCATTGAGGTCAACTGATCAAATAGGATTCATTTAATCCACTTGAATTGACCTGATTCATGAAACATATGGAGAAACTCATCCACTTGAATCCTTTGTGGCTTAGTGAAACATTCCAGTAAAACTAGAGTTACCAGCGTAATTATTGGAAATCCTATGGGATAAAGATGTATAGAGTTTAAACCCTTTAGGAATCTATCTTATAGATTGGCACTAATCTCAATCATTGATGTAATTCGACTTATATCGCTGGCTCTAGGGGAGCTCAACTATAAATAAAGGTCTTCCCCCTCATTTGTAATCACCCAATTGTAATCCTTCAAAGTAATAGAGATACTTTGAGAGCATTTACTCAAACACTTGGCATGCATTTACTTTCTTGTGGCTTTTCTATTCATTAATTGCTCTTTTGTTTTTCAAATTTGCTTCCTCTTTGCTTCGGTGCATTAGAGAATTTCTGTGAGAATTTTTATTTTTTGAGAGTAAGGTTGACTTAGGCAGATTTGAACCCAAGGGATCGCCTAATGTCGCGCGACTTTCCAGACTATGGTTCTAACCCTGTGACATTTGCTCTAGCTTAAGTAACAAGCCCATATGCTTGTTCTATCTAATTATCCTATTGGGTTAATGTGACCTATTCATGTGATTTTGTAGTTAAAATTAATTTTCTAATTAAATAAATTACATAATTACTATTTTAATTTCCATGAATGTTACGATGATTTCATCGTGTTAAAATACATGTGTAATTTTGGTTTATTCTATTCAATGTCAAGTAATAGCCAACATCATCTTTTAATTTAGTTGCATATTGTATTGATTATTTAAACTAAAATAAGTATTAGTTTAATTAAATAAATATCCAAAGTGACAAGATTAAACTAATGATTAAATTAAGAAAATAAATTTACTCCACGAAGTAAATTAAGTGATTTATTTTTCTATGTGCAATTGTTTATGATTTAATACAAGTGTTTGTGCTACACTCAATCCATCAAGAGTTATATTGAACTAGTGAAGTACTAAATAGACACACATATATATAAATTAGGCTACAATAATCTATATAATTGATTTCCAACTTTACATGTACTAATTACATAGTTATTAGCCTTTTTGTTCTACCAGTGAATTATGATTTCATATCTATAAGTAAAGTCATACTATGCATAAGTTTTATAACCAACGTATCGGCGTACTTGTTTACTACTTTAAGGATGATTTGGTTTATAGTACATCAAAATATATAAGTTATACATGTTTGAACATATACTTTCTTATAATTAAAGTTAAATAAGCAATGAATATTACAAATAAATCGATCTACAAACATATCATTCAACTTGGGTCTTCAATGCATTGCCAATTCAAGTTAATACATCTGTTTCTTTATTTGGGAGTCACTCTCACTCTATTGAGACTTTGATACTTTAGACAACAAAATAGTTCTTACATGAGTTGCTCCTTATAATCCCATGATCTATTGACATGTTTAGATTATACAAAAATCCTTACTCATAGTTTAGAATATATGCATGACATGTTTAGATTCCACTTTCTCATAGTTCAACATAGATAATTAGTGACCATGTTTGATTTACATACAAAATATTAAGGAGATGCTAGCATCAATATAACTAAATGTCATGCATATATTCTCATTAAATAAGTTTTTAAGACACTGTTTCATTTATCCTATTTACAACATAATATTCAATTTTTTTTAAAATAAAATACTATTATTTATATAAATTATGAGAAATAATAAAATAAAGATATAGCATATAGTACAAACAATAAATAAGATGATACAAACCGATGCATGAAAGACATGTTTGTAAAATAATCCTCCCAAGAAAGAAAGCTAAATTGGCAGTGTTTGAAAATAAGCTACTATAAAAAAAATCTGTTAGCATTGAATGGAAAATAAATGACGACTTAAGAAATAAAAAATTTACTATGCCATGGTAAATCCACTGATTTAGAAATGAATTTGCCCTGATCGGTGTAATCGTGTAGTGGACCGTCCCCCAAGGTTAACACGATGCTTCAATATTTGTACACATGAATAAGGAAGATGGAACTCAATTGGTGTTGCTCTTCTTAGGGAAATTACAGTAAGATCAATTTCTAGGAAAGTTTAGAAGGATCACAGTCGATCCCACTTAAAACCCAAACTCTTAGACAAAATTTTTTTCTCTGAAGTGATTTAGGGTAAAATAAATAGAATTTATAAGAAAAGCGGAAAAGGAAGAAAGAAAAACAAAGTGCTTTTAGAGTGTGTTGTTTTCTTTTTTGTATGAAAAATGAGGAAATCAACCTTCTATTTATACTAGAAGTGGAAGGGCAAAACGATAAATAAGTAGGGAAAATAGTAAAAAATGGAAGACTATTTTGAAACTGTCGCACTATTTTCGTGCCTAATAGCCAAAAATATTTTTGTTCTTGAATTTTCGTAAATAAAATTGGAAAAAATAAAATTGTTTAAAGATATTATTTTTTAGAAAAAATGATCTAAAAAGATATACACGTGGTACGTGTCAAGGACAGGTGTTAACATTAACACGAACACGAATGGGCGGACAATAGTAGTGCGCGCGTGATAGGTCTATAGCCCAATTACTCAATAAGAGCAAGAAGTAAAGCCATATAAAAACTCTCTAGATAGCTTGTAGTTAACCAATGTGGGATATACCCACTAACAACAACACTTTGCATTACCAACAATCCCACACTAATAAAAAGTAATTTGGAGATTTTGTAAACGCAAGAAAAAATAGATTTTTTTTCAGTTAAAACATAAGAAGAGCAACAGTGGAATTAGTTTCTTAAGCACTAGTATCTTGTGGATTTGAACTAGTACATAGTGAAATAAGTGATTATTCTCTTTAGTAAGTGAACGAATCTTAAACTTGTTAAGATAGGAGTTAACTTATGACACAACCAATCTCAGATCCAATTGATGTTCTGCGATAGCTCAACAAGTTTTAGCTAATGTACCTCGGGATACTGGTAAGAGCTTTAGAAAAACTGCCCAAAATGTTTTTCATAGAAGGTGGTTAGTCCTTCACACTTACGTAGATGATTTCATCAAGTTTATCTCAATATAAACCACCCGAATCAGGGCTATAAAATCATTAAGAGCTTTTATTAAGCTCATCCTCTCAAATTTAAGTTCAGTGAATTCATCAAGTCCATCTCAATAGGACCACCTAAATTTTGGGTTATGAATTCATTAGAAGTAAAAAACACATCCTTATGTGTGTACATCATTCGCCCTAGGGATAGGTAAAATGTACATTCTGAGTCTTTCCATGGTTTCATTTGACCACATTGAACTTAGAAACGAAGTTGGATATCCACCATGAATTCCTCAACCACTAGGCTTAAGACCCCAACCCCCTCGATGAATTAAGAACCGTTTTCCTACTTAACCCTTTGGTTAGAGGATCAGCTAGGTTCCTTTCAGACCTCACATATTCCACTAGGAGTACTTCATTCTTTATTAAATGTCTCATAGGTTCATGTCTTATTCAAATATGTCTCTTCTTACCATTGTAAGCTTGTCTCTTAGCAACAAAAATGATGGCTTGCGAGTCACATAAGAAAGATATGAGAGGTATTGGTTTTTCCAATAAAGGAATCTTTGCAAGTAGATTCCTAAGCAATGTTCGATCGAGCATAGTTCATCAAAAACATAAGACTTCCAATGATCTTAGAATACTCTGATTGAGAAACACTATTTTCTCTATCTTTTAATAGTTGTATGCTAGAATCATAAAGAGTTCTCATAGGGATTACATCAAAACTATTAAACATTTGTAACGTTTTCTCTATATAGTGAGATTGGTTTAATGAAAATCCCTTTTCTAATTTTGTAACCTTAACTCCTAAGATTGCATATACCTTTCCCAAATTAGTCATTTCAAATCCGGTAGATAAGAAATTCTTGGTTTTATTAATGACTTCTATATTGGAATTGAAAATTAACATGTCATCTATATACAGACTTATGATGAAACAATTAGAACCAAATATTTTAGAACACACACATGTATCTACACCATTAACTATAAAACTAAAACTGAGAATACTCTTATGAAATTTCTCATATCATTGTTTTGGAGCTCGCCTGAGACTGTACAGGGACTTTTTTAGTCTGCAAACTTTATATTTTATACCAGGTGCCACAAATCTTGGAGGTTGCTCCATATAGATCTCATCAATCAGATCACCATTCAAGAAAGATGTCTTTACGTACATCTGATGTACCAACAAATTATGAATGGAAGCTAAAGTAAATAAAACATGAATGGTAAAGCAACTAAAACACAACTGGTAGATATTTTAGTCACAGGAGAGTATGCATCTAAATTATCTACTCCAAATTTCTAAGTAAACCCTTTAACCACTAGTCTTGCCTTATACTTTTGTATTGGCCCATCTGGTCTAAGTTTATTTCTAAAGACCCATTTATTACTAATAGGAGTAAAACATTTAGGCAAGTGTACTATTCCCAAGTGTGATTAGACATAATAGATTCACGCTCATTATTAATAACATCTCTCAAAAAACTAGCATTTATTGAATTTATGGCCTCATAATAGCTTTTCAGATCCTCATCTATAAAAAATGCATCAGCAATAGAATCATTTATTAAGTCTAAATCATTAGTTTTAGTTATATAAGAAGTAAGAAAATCAGGTCCGAAACTAGTCGCAATCCTTTATCTTTTACTTCTCCTAGGTTCTACATCATCATTAAGAATATCCCTATTATGTGTCCTAGAAGAATAAACATGTTCATCTAATTATTTATCAAGATTTATGTTAGATTTCTTGAGAGGGAAAATATTTTCAAAGAAAACAACATCTCTAGATTCACATATGGAAGAATCATGCAAAGACATAAATCTATATATAGCACTGTTCAGAGCATAATCAACAAAAACATCAACAATTTTAGATCCAATAGTGTTCTGTTTAAAATCAGGTAAGCTTACTTTTTTTAGGCACCCCCATACTTTCAAGTATTTTATATTCGGGGCATAGTCTTTCCATAATTCATATGGGGTAAAATCTATTTTTTTATGAGGCACTCTACTAAGGATGCGATTCGTAGAAAGTACGGTCTCCCCCCACATGTGACAAGATAAACCAGAACTAAGTAGTAAAGCATTCATCATTTCTTTTAGAGTTCTATTTTTCCTTTCAACTATGTTATTTTTTTTGTGGAAAATAGGGAGTGAAAAATTCATGTATAATTTTATCTTTCTCACAAACCTCTTTAAGAAAGTTAGTGTCATACTCGCCCCCTCTATTGGATCTAATACGTTTTATTTTTCTATCAAGTTGGTTTTCTACTTTTACTTTATAAAGGATAAAGGTTTGTTCAGCTTCATGTTTTGTTCTAAAAAGATAAACTTTTGTATACCTAGAGTAGCCATCTACAAAGGTAATATAGTAGCATTTCCTATTTTTCTTTTTATGTTTCTAAAGTTTGCTAGATCAGTATTGTAACACCCAAACCTGGCCTAGACGTTACGGCCGAATCTGGCAGTCACATTGCAGTGATTTTCAGAAATAGGACTTGTCGTTAAGGATCTGAACTTAAGTTAAAACCCTTTTAGTTTTTAATGCTTGAGAAAATTTGACAAGTTAAGTTGTTACTAATTGAAATCAATTTGTCAAAACAATTACCATATTTATCACCGTTGATTCCTTAAATTGAATAAAATCGTGAAAGCTTTTGAAATCCTTGAAGTTTAAAATGCGGGTTTCCCTTGAAAACAATTATTATTTTGAAAACTCATATTTTCCTAATCTAGTAGTTTAAGGTAAGAAATCAAAGCCCAAATAAAAGTTAAAACCACAAATGGCCTTATTACATAATCAAAAACCCAAATATGAAATTTAAATAAATAAAGTCAAAGGTAGAACATCAGCAATCGTGTGGCCACCTTCGAGTCCCTTGTAGCACCAAACTGTCTAAGGCTGAGGATTACCTGTACAGTTAAAAGAAAGGGTGAGTTTACGAAAACTCAGTGTGTAATCCCCTATCAGTCAAACAGTAAACAATGCATGCAGTAACAGTTTGGGTCTGAGCCCTATCCAATATCAGTACAGTCTAGGCCTTAGCCCTATACAGTAATAGAACAGTCTGGGCTCTAGCCCTATACAGTAACAGTGTAGGCCTAAGCCCAATATAGTATTAGTACAGTGTAATGCAATTATGCATCCCACCCAAATCCAGCCAGAACTCCACATGTACCAACCAACACACCATGTGGGGATCTAAATCAACCTACCCACCCAGCACACCAATATCACAGCAAAGCTGCCAGTAATAATAATGCAGCATAGCTGCCAGAAACAGTAAATGTGGCAAGCCACCAGTATCAGTAATTGTGGCACAGCCACCAATAACAGTTAATGTGACATAGTCACCAATAACAGTTAATGTGACATAGTCACCAGTACAGTAATGTGACATAGTCACCAATACAGTACTTCCTCCATATCAAAATCTCAACCCCATGCAGTATGTCATGTCATAAACATTACGTGTATGCAAAGTCATACTCCGTACAATCATATATGTAAATCATAAGCACATCAATCATACAAAACATAAGGGTATAATTGTTATTTTACCATACAAGGGTATTACGATCATTTTACCCTACAAGGGTATTACTATTATTTTACCCCACAGGGGCATTATGGCCATTTTACCCTACAGGGGTATTACAGTCATTTTACCCTACAGAGATATTACGGTCATTTTACCCTACAGGGGCATTATGGTCATCTTACCCTACAGTGGTATTACGGTCATTTTACCCTACAGGGGTATTACAGTCATATTATAAATTTAGGGTATTTTGGTAATTTCACAAATTAGGGGTATTTTGGTAACTTCACAAATCAGGAATATTTCGGTAATTTTACAAATCAAGGTCTTAACGGCCCAACTGAAGGTCCATCGTGCCTTGAGCGACTTAAGTAATCTAAACAGATATAATGGTGCATATGAGCCTAAGGCCCATACTCGACCTAGGTGGACCTACACGCTCCTATGGCCCGTTTCGCCCAAATTTAGATACGACTATGTGAACACCATAGCCCGGTTCATTAATAGTCACTTATCGTAAATTTTATCCGTATGGGCCCACAAGCCTATTGGGCCCACACGGCCCATTTCAGCCCATCGAGGCCCAAAAAAACATAGGTCATGTGCATGACATGACAAGTCTAACTACTTCCCACTTAACAGCGAAATTTACCCACGCTGGCCTACGGGCCCGTTGGGCCCATTTGGCCCATTTAACCCAGAACTATTCACGGATGTACGAACAACGTAGCCCAGTCCAAAACATACCACATAACAAACATTTTATTCGTGTGGGCCCATAAGCCCATTGGGACCATAAGGCCCAGTACAGCCGAATGTGGCCCAGAATAGCCTATGTCGTGTACGCGACATGACAAGCCCAACCATATTCCATTTAGCAGCTGATTTGACACAAGCCAGCCCATTGGCCCATTGGGCCTATTCGGTCCATTTTGTGGCTCCAGTGGCCCACACGGCCTAAGCCCACGAATTCGCTCATGGTGGCCTTTCTCGTCGCACGCCCACGTTCCGTGAGCTCAGTTCACCACACGCGCGATCGTACGCTCGTGTGGCACCATACGCTATATCCTCAGCTTTTCGGCATTTTTCTGATCTACAGTCATAGCAGACTAAAGAGCACACATTTTCAGCTTTTCAGCCGATTAGCGAACATGGTATACGGTTACACACCTTTGTTAACAAAGAGAACGGCTAATCCTTGAGCACCAAACCTACATCAATTCCAACGCACAATCAACCATATACCGATAGGAATACAACCAACCTTATTAACCCTTACTCAAATGAATGACTTGAGCAAGATAAAGGGAATACATACCGAACTGCAAGGTTGATTAGGGAGAAGGGACAATCGTCCTAACCCACTAGCAAAGCTAGCACCACTCGTCCCTAGCCATTGAACGACAATAAAGAACAAGGTTAAACATAGGATTAACAACAAGGAGGAGAAGATTTACAAAGAATCAATACTCACCACTTTATCACAGAATATTCGCACAAGTCAAAAACTGAAGTAGAGAGGGAGAGTGCTGATATTCGACCAAAGTAACCCCACTTGAGAACACCAGAGAAAAATAGAAACCGGTCTACAAAGAAGAAACCGATTGAAAGAATTAGGAGGAAGAGTATTCGGCCAAGAAAACTGAGAAGTAATAGAGGTGAGAAGAAAGCAGTGGTTCGACCAACCAAATGAAAAGAGATTAAGGGGAAGAAGCAAAGTTCGATTTCGGCACAAAAATCAAGTGTCTAATCGGCCAAGGAAGTAGCAATACGAGATAGGGAAGGAAAAATAAAGAAAACGAGCAGAAGGAGGAGGCAATAGAAGAATTCGGCACCAAAAAGCACAAAAACCAAATACCAAAAGAAAGACACACAAAACCGAAACTTGAGGAACGACACTCAGCAGAAATTCTGAGTACCTCCTATGCGAATTCGAAAAATACCACACCAACTCAAACTCTATTTTTTCCTCCTAAAAATCCTCCTTTATCTCCTCCATGATTCACTCCTTAACCAGTATAAACTTCCCTCAGCATAGTTTCAATCAAACTCCACCTGTCTCACCACAAAGAAATAAAATGAAATATCCCTTTGCATTACATGGGATTCAAATCCAAGCTCTCACAATAACCATGTCACGCCACCACCACTAGGCCACAAGCTCACTTGTGTCACCTTCTTCCTACAATTTTTTATAAAACCTACAAGCCAAAGTTTGAGTTCACGTAAATAAATAAAACGAAAATTTTGCCTGTGCAAAGACTTGAACCTCAGACCCTATGTACACTCCACACGCCATTTACCAATAGACCACTAGGCTTTTTGTGTCATGGTCTACCCAAATTTAACTATAAGCCTATTGGCCCAAAACTAAGGATTTACTAATAGAACAATTTTTTTTCTAAAGCCTAGGTTTGAACTCAAGATTTCAACAACACTTCTCAGGGCCATTAACCACTAAAGCAGACATTTAATTGTGTTATTTCCTTACACAATTAAATACTTATATATAACCTTCTGATGGACCCATACTCAAGGCCCAATACTTCTAGGCCCAAATACGAGGCATTACAATTCACCCCTCCTTACAGAAATTTCGTCCTCAAAATTTTCCAACTAGCAGGGTAACCACGTAACAACTACATCACTACGCTCTCGCTATGAACTCTGATCCCAATAACGCCAACACACTTTAACTTGAACTTGGAACTTCTTACACACACCCAAAACATCTACCCACTAGAGCAAATAGACATCACACGCATACAATCTCTATGTCCAAATCATCACACTCAAACAAAACATACTTGACTTAAAAGTGATTTAGCAGTCCCGAGCCCGATGTTCTTTAGACCCGCATCTGAGACATGCTCCTGACTTCCTCCAGAATTCGCTCAGATGACGCCTTCTGTAATGCTCGCAAGTTGGAAAGTTCAGACGTGTTTTAACATGCTTCACAGAATGAGGCTTCAGCCTCAGAGAACTACGATCTCTCTTCTTTTTACAGTCCACACACCTAGCCCGGAGTGTTTCACCAATCTCCCTAACTTCCTCCAACACTTCCCTTACTAACCGGGTAAACGCCTCAGTTCCAAGCTCCAGGTTATCGCTACCCGAAGTTGGCGGACTTACCCTGACTTCCGTCTCCTGCACCATTTCATGTTCTGGTGAAGCTGGTGCCTCCCTAGCAGACATGTGTCCCGATGTTGAAGACCCAGCCCTAGCACTACCTCAGCCTCCACCGTGGCCTTGTGTACCCCTTCCACGAGTACCTCTAGTGCTTATTTCAATAACAAATTATCTGTTTAGAAGTCTTATGAATCAGTTCATAATTCCAGTAATTATTAACGAATATTTTATGATTAAGAAATAGTTAAATTTTTATTTTCGAAGAGCAAAGTCTCACTACAGTTTTCAGTCTCCTATAGTCCCAGTTTTCCTACAATCTCAGTTAACTTAGACTCTAGGGTTTCCAATATAGTACCACTACCTATAGCATAACATTTCAGTCTATAATAGTAAACAGTGTTAGAGAACTTACAGATTTGACGCCGGAGACTCGGTGTGCCACACTGGTAAAACTTCCAAAAATACTTCAACAACAATTTCCAAAAAAATTCCTAATATTTTTCAAAACCCATTCCACAGTCGAGTTTTGTAACCTGGCTCTGATACCACTAAATGAAACACCCCAAACCTAGCCTGGACGTTACGACCGAATCTGGTGTGTCACATTGAAGTGTTTTTCAGAAATAGGACTTATCGTTAAGAATTTGCACTTAAGTTAAAACCCTTTTAGTTTTTAATGCTTAAGAAACTTTGAAAAGTTAAGTTGTTACTAATTGAAATCAATTTGTCAAAATAATTGCCATATTTATCACCGTTGATTCCTTAAACTGAATAAAATCGGAGAAGCTTTTGAAATCCTTGAAGTTTAAAATGCAGGTTTCCCTTGAAAAAAATTATTATTTTGAAAACTCATCTTTTCCTAGTTTAGCAGTTTAAGGTAAGAAATCAAAGCCCGAATAAAAGTTAAAACCATAAATGGCCTTATTACATAACCAAAAAACCAATATAAAATTTAAATAAATAAAGTCAAAGGTAGAACATCAGTAATCGTGTGGCCACCTCCGAGTCCCTTACAGCACCAAACCGTCTAAGGCTGAGGATTACCTGTACAGTTAAAAGCAATGGTGAGTTTACAAAAACTCGGTGTGTAATCCCCTATCAGTCAAACAGTAAACAATGCATGCAGTAACAATCTGGGCTTGAGCCCTATCCAGTATCAGTACATTTTGGCCTTAGCCCTATACAGTAACAGAACAGTCTGAGCTTTAGCCCTATACAGTAACAGTATGGGCCTAAGCCCAATACAGTATCAGTACAGTGTAATACAATTATGCATCCCACCCAAATCCAGCCAGTACACTACCCGTACCAACCAACACGCCATATGGGGATATAAATCGACCCACCCACCCAGCACACCAATATCGCAGCAAAGCTGCCAGTAATAATAATGCAGCATAGCTGCTAAAAATAGTAAATGTGGCAAGCCACCAGTATCAGTAATTGTGGCATAGCCACCAGTATCAGTAATTGTGACATAGCCACCGTAACAGTGAATGTGACATAGTCACCAGTACAGTACTTCCTCTATATCAAAATCCAAACCCCATGCAGTATGTCATGTCATAAACATTATGTGTATCCAAAGTCATACTCAGTACAATCATATGTGTAAAACATAAGCACATCAATCATACAAAACATAAGGGCATAATTATCATTTTACCATACAGATGTATCACTGTCATTTTACCCTACAGGGACATTACAGTCATTTTACCCTACAGGGGTATTACGATTATTTTACAAACCGAAGGTATTTTGGTAATTTCACAAATCAAGAGTATTTTAGTAACTTCACAAATCAGGGGTATTTCGATAATTTTACAAATTGGGGTCTTAATGACCCAACCGCAGGTCCATCGTCGCCTCGAGCCACTTAAGTAATCTAAACAGATATAACGGTGCAAATAGGCCTAAGGCCCATACTCGGCCCAGGTGGACCCATATATTTGTGTGGCCCGTTTAGCCCAAATTTAGATACGGCTATGTGTACACCATAGCTCGGTTCATTAATAGTAACTTATCACAAATTTTATTTGTGTGGTCCACGAGTCTATTAGGCCCACACGGCCCATTTCAGCCAATCGATGCCCAAAATAACCTAGGTCATGTACACGACATGACTAGTCTATTTACTTCCTACTTAATAGCGAAATCTACCCACGCGAGCCCACGAGCCGCCATTTAACCCAAAACTATTCACAGCTATACGAACAACGTAGCCCAGTCCAAAACTTATCACATAACATACATTTTATCCGTGTGGGCCCACAAGTCCATTGGGCCCACACGACTCAGTCTGGCCCAAGATGGCCCAAAACGGCCTACGCCATGTACGCGACATAACAAGCCCAACCATATTCCACCTAGCAGCTGATTTGACACAAGCGGGCCTACTGGGCCATTGGGCCTATTTGGCCCATTTCGTGGCTCCAGTGGCCCACTACGGCCTTAGCCCACGAATTCGCTCATGGTGGCCTTCTTCGTCGCACGTCTACGTTTCGTGAGCTCAGTTCACAACACACGCGATCACACGCTCGTGTGGCACTATACGCCATATTCCCGGCTTTTCGACATTTTGTCGATCTATAGTCATAGCAGAGTAAACAACACACATTTTTGGCTTTTCAGCCAACTATCGTACGGTTACACACCTTTGTTAACAAAGAGAGTGGCTAATCCTTGAGCACCAAACCTACATCAATTCCAACGCACAATCAATCGTATGCCGATAAGAATACAACTAACCTTATTAACCCTTACTCAAATGAATGACTTGAGCAAGATAAAGGGAATACTTACCAAACCACAAGGTTAATTAGGGAGAAGTGACAATCATCCTAACCCAGTAGAACAAATGAGCAAAGCTAGCACCACTCGTCCCTAGCCATTGAACGGCAATAAAGAATAAGGTTAAACATAAGATTACCAACAGGGAGGTAAATATTTACAAAGAATCAATACTCACCACTTGATCACAGAATATTCGTACAAGTCGAAAATCGATGTAGAGAGGGAGAGTGTTGATATTCGACCAAAGAAACACCACTTGAGAATACCACAGAAAAACAACAACCGGTCTACAAAGAAGAAATCGATTGAAAGAATTGAGAGGAAGAGTATTCGTCCAAGAAAATTGAGAAGTAGCAGAGGTGAGAAGAGAGCAGTGGTTCGACCAACCAAACGAAAAGAGATTAAGGGGAAGAAGCAAAGTTCGATTTCGGCACAAAAATTAAGTATCTAATCGACCAAGGAAGTAGCGATTCGAGATAGGGAAGGAAAAACAAAGAAAACGAGCAAAAGGAGGAGGCAATAGAAGAATTCGGCACCAAAAAGCACAAAAACCAAATGCCAAAAGAAAGACACACAAAATCAAAACTTGAGGAACAACACTCAGCCGAAATTCTGAGTACCTCCTATGCAAATTCGGCACAATACCACACCAACTAAAACTCCACTTTTTCCTCCTAAAAAACCTCCTTTATCTCTTCCATGATCCACTCCTTGACCAGTTTAAACTTCCCGCAACAGAGTTTCAATCAAACTCCACCTCTCTCACCACAAAGAAATAAAATGAAATATCCCTTTGCATTCCATGGGATTTGAAGCCAAGCTCTCACAATAGCTATGTCATGCCACTACCACTAGGCCACAAGCTCACTTGTGTCACCTTCCTCCTACAATTTTTTATAAAGCCTACAAGCCAAAGTCTGAGTTCACTTAAATAAATAAAACGAAAATTTTGCCTACACAAAGACTTGAACCTCAAACCCCATGTACACTCCACACGCTATTTACCAATAGACCACTATGCTTTTTGTGTTATGGTCTACCCAAATTTAACTATAAGCCTATTGGCCCAAAGCTAGGTATTTACTAGTAAAATAAAATTTTTGCTAAAGCCTAGGTTTGAACCCAAGATTTCACGAACACTTCTCAGGGCCATTAACCACTAAAGTAGACATTTAATAGTGTCATTTCCTTGCACAATTAAATACTTATATAAAACCTCCTTACGGACCCATACTCAAGGCCCAATACTTCTAGGCCCAAATTCGGGGCATTACAAGTATGAACTAATTCTAAAATTTAGATTTTTCTATCAAATATAGTTTTTAATAAAGGTCTAGCATGTTTGGCTTCAACACATATTTCACATTTATTAAAGCTACTATTATCTAGATTAGGAAGTAGATTCATTTTTAGGAGTCTTTTCATAGAATGAATATTCACATGTCCTAACCTAGCATACCACATGTCGAACTATTCAACAATATAAGCAAAAGTGATGGCTTTATTATTATTATACATAGTCCTAATGACAAATATACCTCCACTCAAATAACATTTCCCTACATAATCTCCATTTTAGGAAAGTATAAGTTTATTGGATTCAAAGGCTAGTTTAATGACTGCCTTATTCAATAGTCCACCACTAATCAAATTTTTACGTAAGGCAGGTACATAAAGGATATTACTCAATGCCAATATTTTACCAAAAGTGAGTTTGAGTAAAATGTTTCCTTTACCACGTACTTTGGAAGTGTTTGAGTTACCCATGTAGACTTTCTCACCTTCAATTACCTTTTCAAATTCGGTGAACATTTCTTCGTTGGCACAGAAATGTTTAGAGGCACCTGTGTTTACAATCCACTCGGTATTATTTTTTACTAGGTTTACTTCGATAACCACAGACGATTATAACATCATTTAGATTTTCAACTATATGCACTCGTGGTTTGTTTTCATTCTGGAGGTCAGAACGTTGGTAGCATTGGCATGCTTTGTGTCCATTGTTACCATACACGTAGCACTTCACATGGTTGTTGGGTTTCTTATTCTTCCCTGGTTTCTTGAAATTGATAGCCTTTTTATTATGGAGTTTTACTGCCTTCTTTGAACTCTCAACATCTTTATTTCTGCTAAATTTGGAACTAAAACCAAATTCAATGAAGTTAGCTTTTAAAGGAAATTAAGTTGAGGTAACTAGAGTATTATCTTTAACGCGATTGGCTTCTTCAATCTTCATATTGTTGATCATTTTTTCCAGAGGAATGTCTCGTTTTTTGTGTTTTAGGAGATTATGGTAGTCAGACTAGGATTTCTGTAGCTTTTTAATCAAGACATTTACTTGGAGGATCTCACACATCTCCATCCCTTCTGTTAGAATATCAGAAATCGACTTCTCATAGATATGAACTTGATCTATAATTAGCTTATCACCGGCCATCTAAAACTTGAGCCACTCACCAATAACATATTTCTTGACTCTAACATCATCGACTCCATATTTCTTCACCAATGTATCCCAAATGGATATAGCTGATTTATTTTTGACAAACAAGTCGAAGAGGTTGTTAGCCATATGGCTTAACATGTGACCTCTTACCATTTTGTTGTCCTTTTTAAATTTAGTTTTTTTAGCAACGACATCTGGATCTTCAGGAACAGCGGTAGAATCTTCAAGTTTCTTAGTTGCAGGTGGATTGAAAAGGATGTAGTCAACTTCAAGTTCTTCAAAGAAAATGTCCATCCTTTGATACCAGTGACGATAGTTAGTCTCGTCAAGAGGTTTGAGCTTGGGTAGACCAGGGATGTATTTGTTGGTCGTGGTAGACATGTTTAAGTAGTAGTAATTCGTTTCTAAATTGTTAAAAAATAAGCTATTGCAAAACAAATCTATTAGCACTAATTGGAAAATAAATGACAAATTAAGAAATTAGAAATTTACTATGCCATAATAAATCCACTGCCTTGGAAACAAATTTGCACTGATTGGTGTAATTGTGTAGTGGGTGTCAACCCCAAAGTTAACATAGTGCTTCGATATTCGTACACCTGAATAAAGAAGGTGGAACTCGATTGGTGTTGCTCTTCTTAGGGAAATCACAGTGGGATCAATTCCCAGGAAAGTTTAGAAGGGTTACGGTCAATCCCTCTTAAAACACAAACTCCTAGACAATTTTTTCTAAAGTGATTTAGGGGAAAACCGACAAAGTTTATAAGAAAATTGAAAAGAAAGGAAGAAGAGAAAAGTGCTTTCAGAGAATTTTTTTTTTGTATGAAAAATAAGAAAATCAACCCTCTATTTATACTAGAAACGGAATGGAAAAACGATAACTAGACAAGAGCAAAAGAGTAAAAAACGCAGGGACAGTTTTGAAACTGTCCCACTATTTCCACACCCAATAGCCAAAAATATCTCAGTTCCTGATTTTTTGTAACAGTAAAACTGGAAAAAATAAAACAGTTTAAAGATATTATTTTCTGGAAAAAAATAATAACACTTAGGCTCCGTTTGTTTGTCAGTAAAATATTTTCCGAAAAATGATTTCTGAGAAATGATTTACTTTTCTGGAAATGATTTACTTTTCTGGTATTTGGATGAATCTGTGTAAAATATTTTCTGTTGTTTGGCAATTTCCTAAAAATATTTTCCAGAAAAGTTATTTTTACATATATTAATAAATTTATATATATTAATAAATTTATATTTTAAATTATTTTTACATATATTGCAATAATTTATTTATAAATAAATAAATCAAATTAAATATATAATAATACTCAATTATTAAGCTAAAATATTAACCGTCATAAATTGAAAACAACTACTTTAAGAAGAAAAAGAGAAACCCCTGTAACATAGGTTTTCCTTGTATAAATAATGGAAGTTTATTAGCTTAATATTGATGACCACAAAAACTTTATTGTTCATCAATTTAATTTAACAGAGAAATTATTTTTTCTCAAACAAATGTATAATTTGAAGACATTGAAACTAGGAGCTCAAGTCAAAGCTCAAAGCCTTGTATGAATATACAACCAGTGACAAAGAACCAATTAATATCCTAAGAAAGTTGTTCTATATTGGTACAGGCTTCAACTTAATGCCATGTTTATCTGTCATGTATCATGCTGCTTGCTTTGGATTAGTTAAACTAATCAATCCTTTCTAGATTAAACATTACCATATCTTCAAGCCCTAACCGGAAATCACTTTGAGGAAGACATTGGAGACTCTTAATTGCAATATCAGCTTTCTCTTTTACCAACTCTTGTGCCTTGGACATATCCCATATCCCATATGTATGATCCTCCAGCCTGTGTATCCATTGTGTTGGTGAATTTGAAGATGCCTTGGACATATCCCATATGTGAACAAGATTATCATTACCTCCACTGGCCAGTTGTTGTCCAGAAGCTGACCATTTCAGCCCACAAACTTCTTATTAATGTCCTCTGTAGGTTTTAACAACATGGGATCTAATTCCTTACATCATTGTTAACTATCATACCATCCATTCCTCCAGTTGTAAGAATGTGACTGTTCCATACCATTGAACCCACTCTTGGTCGGTGACAACCTCTCAGAGTGCGCAACTACAAGCATTAGAAAATAAAGGATTGTGACGGAATAAATGACAGAACTGGGAAATAAAAAGAAACTGTTAATATTTAGAGATTATACAAACCTGCCTATTTGAAGCAGAATACCGTAACTGTACTTTAGAATTGTTCAAGCCAATGGCAATATGCCGACCATCAGGAGCCCAACTCACACTTGTTACCGGGCCATTGTCATCATCAATGGTAGCAAGTTCTAAAGTAGAACTATTTGAAGCATCCCACAAATAAACAGTGTTTCCAAGTGCTATTGCAAGAACATTGCTGCTGCCCCAGTCCAATAAATTCAAGTAAAGTCATCGATAAGGTCAAGAGCATCCAATGTTCTCTCAGAGCTCTGAAGAACCAAATGATAATCACAATGCATTAGCGCCTGTGGAACCAAAACCTAATGTCCAAAGTCCAAACTAGTTAAATTGCATATGTTTAAATTGCATATGTAGCATGTTCTGCTTACCTGGGGAATGTGTCTTCAGGGCTTCGAAGGTTTCTCTGGGTGAGCAGAATAAGTTGTGTGGTCAGAAGGAAAGAGTTCAACAAGTGTTGGTGGCTTGTTCTTGAAAGCCAAGATTCGAGTCTTATTCATGTTCAAGGCCTCAGCTAGTTGCATCCTATAGGCATCCCTGGCTGGTGAGAAAACTGTCTGGTTCTCTTTGATCTTCCTCCCTTCAGTCAGCATGTAATGAGCATAATCATAGTCCGTTGCTGAACAATTTGGTATGAATCTATTGAGTTGCCAGTACAAAGAAAACACCCAATTTGAATGTCATTACAAAGTGTAATTTATCAAGATATAATTTTAAGCAAATCAGTTTCCTAAAATAAAATTTTAAGACCAAGGTTTTATTACTATTTACGTATATTCCATTGTGAAATTGGAAAACCATATAAATAAAGGACAAGAAAGCACTCATGTGAATGTCATCACAAAATCTAATTTATCATGCTGTAAAATTGAAGTCTTATTTAAACAAATCTGTTTCCTAGAATCAAAATGTAAGACCCAAGGTTTCATTACTATTTACTTATATTCCTTTGTGTGATTGGAAAACCATATAAATCAAGGACAAGAAAGCATTCAAATTACATGTCATCACAAAGTCTAATTTATTAAGTTGTAAATTGAAGTCTTAATTTAAACAAACGTGTTTCCTAAAATCATTCAAGACCAAGATTTACTCGTGTCCCTTTGTGAAATTGAAAACTCATATAAATCAAGGGCAAGAAAACCCTGTTTTGCAATAATTAAATAAAAAAGTATTAAGTTGGGATACTTACATTTTCTTTAGAATTTATTCTCTGGAGAATCTATTCCTGAAGTGGGCATCTGGATCGTCCTCTCAATTTTGAAAAAGGATTCAAAGATCCTGCATCCATATTGTCAAACAAATATAATAAAAAATAACAAAAATTAAACAAACAAACAAACAAAAGAAAAAGACCCTTCAAGAAATGAGTAAGCAAAGCCCAAAAGAATTATTTGTATATACGAACCCTGAACCTGCAAAATTCAAATCAAAATTTTTTATGAAAAAAAAAAGAAAGAATGATAGCAGAACTAAAATCAAATGAAAGAAAACTAGAGAAATGCAGGAGTAAAGAAGCTATGGCTATAGATGTTCGAGAGAGAGATTGATCGAAGATAATTGGATGAATCGACGATCATATACAACATTGACGATTAAGAGAACAAAAGCAGATGTATTCGTCTTTGGAGTTTAGAGAAAACTTAGGAAGATGCAAAATTAAGCAAAAATTCCAAAAAAAAATATGCAATCATAATTACTACAACTTAAGCCAATTCAAGGAGTTGAGGATTATGGAAGACAAGCCATTGGGATCTTGGAGTTGAGGACTATGGAAGACAAGCCGTTGTTAAAGGTCCTCCTGGATGAGCCAATCTACAATCATAATTACTACAACTTAAAAAAGCATAAAAAAGGAAAAAGAAGAAATTCTTCAATAGAAAAATTTACAGAATGGATGAAGAAGGGAACTGGATGAAGAACAGAAGGAGGAGAAAGAATATGGTGAGAGTGGAGGAAGATTTTCCGAAAAATGTCTTACCGATTAAAAATCTGTAAGACATTTTCCCTAAAAAACTCATATCATTTACTGTGTTTTGGAAAATCAAGAAAATATTTTCTAGAAAATTAGACGTGCATAATAGGCCTGTGGCCCAATTACACAATAAGAGTAAGAAGTAAAACTATATAAAAACTCTCTAAATAACTTGTACTCAACCAATGTGGGATATACCCACTAACAACAACACTTTATATTATCAACAATTACATTAATAGAAACCATTATATTAAAAGAATTCAAAAACAAACTAGACTAGAAGTATATCACCCTAATCAAATGCTAAATTAATAAAATAAGATATCCCTACAGCAAAACAAAAGCATCACTTTTTTTTTTAAATATATCACTTATCAATTTCCTTATATTTCGTTAATTTTTTTATAAAAAAATATGAATTAATATCCGTACATGACACGGATATCAAACTAGTTGAATATATATATATAAAGATTAATGTTAACATATGATGAGAACTATTCAAAAAATAATAACACCTAAGTTAATTATTTTATAAATTTATGGTAATATAAATGAATATTATTATCACTAAACATAAAATGAAATAAAGAAACAATGATATTTTAGTGTTAAGAAAATTTTAACAGAAAAATAATTATTGCATTTTCTAAGCTCTCTTTTCCCTTTTGTTTGAAAGTGGTCTCTTGTTTTTGAGTTTCCTTGCTCATTTTCCTTTTTTTTTCCTTGATTTAACTGGAGTTCTTGTTTTC
Organism: Gossypium hirsutum; assembly: GCF_007990345.1. NCBI lineage: Eukaryota > Viridiplantae > Streptophyta > Magnoliopsida > Malvales > Malvaceae > Gossypium > Gossypium hirsutum. The sequence goes on along the minus strand of NC_053435.1, from coordinate 15,580,551 downwards.
CTTGTTAGGGTTTTGCTCCTTCATCAAGTTTCCTTCTAACGATTTCAACCCTTGGTTATTGATCACATGAAGCTAGGAGGGGTTATTGAGGAGGTGACTTTGTGGGTGTTGTGCATGGTTCCGATTCAGGGCTCCTTCTATAATAATATTTTATTGTAACAAGTTGTTGAAACACCTTTTTTTTTTATTTTATATATCGTTTCAGTAATAATTATAAAATGTGAAGTACATTTTTTACTAAATTATTTCTCTATACAATCTCATTTTAAATATTAGTAAAATTAATTTTATTTCTATGTGAAATAATAATAAATTTTAATAAAAATATCATTTCTTTATATGAAAATATATTAATTATATTTTATTTAATGAAATAATTTTAAATAATTGAATTACATTTGCACACTATAATCTCAGGAATTAATATTAATATATTATTTTTATTTAAAAATTTTAAAAAATTAAAATATAATATGAATCTCAAATGATGTTATACATGTTTTAGATGATTTTCTAACTGCATAACTATCGCCTCTCCCTGACATCCAAAGTTTGACACATAAATATGATTGTTATAAAAAAAATTTTAATTATAAACTGTTATAAAGAGAGATATCTGTAATTGTGATCTAATCAAACTCTGCTTTTGAATGGTGCTCATAAATGTTTCGTGTTGTTTTATTTCTTTTATCTTCTTATGGCTTCTTTTGATGATTTTAGATAGTTGTTTCCTCTTTTTTTTTTTTTTTGGGGATGTACTTCTGTGAACCTTGTACTCTTCAATGAACTCAGAGTTCCCATTGGCAAAAAGAAGTCAATTGAAAATAGTTCTGATTTTTTTTAAAATTTTTTAATATGCAATAAACAAGAAAACAATGTAATTGCTTTTTTGTACCCTGTACGGGTTATTCAGTCAACCTGAATTCGACTGAATTTGAAATAATTTTACAATTTAGACTAAATGTGACTAAAATTATTATTTAAATTTAATTGTACAAGTAGTTTTTAACATTTTAAATAGTACAAACAAACTTTAACTAGGCAAGTCTTTTTTCCTTTTTTTTTTTTAAATATTCAAGCAATGTACATCTTCTGTTGATAGATATTTGAGTTTAAAATAGAAAAGCTTAACAAAAGGTGTAGAGAAAATAACAGCAGAGAAATCACAGCTCTAACAATCACAATATTACTAACCTGAAGTATCTGAGAAAAGCGTATAAAAATTGCAAAAATAATCAGTACTCAAAAGCTGTAAGCATGTGCTTCTAGTAAAACACCTTGTTACATTTAACTATTTCCTATTTATGCTGCACAGAAAACTAAATATTCAAATACAACACCTCTAAACTTCTGATTATTTGGGTCAATATGGAAATGAAACTCTTCACTCAAGCATTAACAAAGACAGCAAACAATTCAATGACCAATTTACCAGCATTTGAATGTAATAACTACCTACTTCGCCAACCAGAAGCAGATTTCGGGATGAGTGAGATGGCATTCGAGGCAGCTTCTAACCTACACCATGATTATGGTTCATCTGTTAATACGAATTAAAAACAATGCAAAAGTGGAAAACCTCACATCATCTACATGCATTTTTACACAAGAAAGGAGGAAAGGAGAGAGAAAGCACTTAGATATCTCTTCAACTGCCTTCATAATTTCTGATGAACTTGTTTCCACCACTTGACCACCAAAAACCATCTCATCCAGGATAGTGTGTATCTGCAAAAGAGTTATTCAAGATTTGAATAAAATGAAGATAACCAAGTCAATCTTGGTGAGGAACAAAAAATGACCGAGCAAAAGCTAGATAGATTTAAAACAGAATATTGTTGTAAGACAGCATTCTAGCGACTTTAAACCATTTTTCAGCGCACAGGTAAAATATTAAAATTTGGTCATATGAAGTGATTATTGAGCTTATTCTAAAACATTGTCCATATGGGCTATCAAGTTAATACTATGGAACTCAGGCGAAGTTAACTTCTAAAGTTGCAAAAATCAATGTCAAGGAACCCCCCCCCCCCGCGGCAAATAAAAAAAAAGGATTTACCTATCATAAACTAATATTTGGAACCTGAACCATACCCCATAAATGTTTTCTGAGAACACCATTTCCTATATGATTACCCATTCCATCCTCTAGCACTTGAAAGAAGAAAACTAAATAGATGCAGATATTAGTGATGAGACAACCTTGCTGTAATTGAACACGATGTCAAGCTCGCAAACATTCTGGAAGCATTTGTCCAACGTTTCCACAAAAACTGAAGGCAGCACATCTAAAGTAAGTAAAATGATCTAATATTTGAAAGAAAAATCAGCAATTATTATGATACCCAGCTGTCTAGTTTTTAAAGGAAAAGCATGACAAACCTGATAAATTATTGTCATCAGAGAACATGCAATTTTAGGGCTAAGCATCCATTAAATCTTGTAGCTTAATAACAATAATCACAAACATCATTCATGCAAAAAAGATGGTTATATACAGGTAGCATCTAGAAAGCATACTGATGCTATCGAGCTTTCCACTTAAAAGAAACCTGAGGTAAACTTAACTAAGTTGGGACTTGGGAGGCAAAACAACAGTGATCACTGATTCCAGCACACCTGAAAATCAATTTTATTTTCCAGTTTTCGCTAAATGCTCAAAAAGTAAAATCTATTTCATAAAAGGTGTATCCGAAATGAACTCAACCATAAATAATCACAAAGACCATAAAAGCGGATCTAGTCAGCTTTGCAGAAAAGGTTTTCTTATCCATAATACAAGATTTAAGTATTCAGAAATCTCCAAATATTGAGTAAATAGAAATCCTGGTTTGAAAGGTAAGCCCTAAAAGAAAAAAAATGGAAAGATACCTTGTATCAAGTCAAGCACGGCTAGCTCGTTTTCAGAACTATCAAATACAAAGACAAAGTAAAGTGTAGCAAAATGCTTGTATACAAGACGACTATCCTGCAAGTGAGAATTATGTAACAATTAATAAAGTTCTAAAGCAGAGTCGTAATAAAGCTCTGGAAGTTATTAACAAGGCTCAAATAAAAGTTCAAATCACGAGAACATAAGTGAAAATCAATTGGAAACAACTCTTACAAGAACGAGAGAAAGTTAGGAAAATAAAAGAAATTACCAGACCAAAAATTGATTCCGCATCTATGAAATTGCTTACGTTCTCAGCTCTACTGCATAAGACTGTTAAAAAAAATCAAAATCAAAACTGAAGGGAAAACAAAAGAAAACGACATAAAAAAAGATATCTATAAGTAGGAATTCAAGCATGATCGATTAGATGGAATACCAAACAAGATCACAAAAAAAAATGAAAACGAGTTTCAAGCGATCCAGAGAGGGCAATTCAAACCAATCGCAAGCTAAACTAAGAACAAATCGAGAGAAAGGAACCTGAAAAGACGCCGCGAATAAGCTCCTGCTGCTTCTCCACTGACTGATTTCAACCAAATCCGGGGCCACGTCGATTATTGAGAAGGAATTTGAATCGGTATGCAAGATTGCGGACTTCGAAAATGAAAAGTGGAGAGAAACTTACCAGATACTCATAAAATTTTGCCAGTCGTGACTTGCCTTGAGTGTTCATCACCATGACAGCTTTTATCATCTTCGCTCCTTTCGCTCACTCTAACCAAACAGTAATCTGGATTCGTTAAATATGTTCGCATCTGAGTATATAATGTAAACGGAAGGGAAAAGGTAGTCACTCAATTATGGGTAGATTTTAGTTTTGATTATTTAATTAAAAATAATTATAATTTGGTGACTGACATTTTTGAATTTATTTTCTTATCCCGTCCGTAATTAGAGGCGACCCCATTTTAATTAATATGATGATATTTTATTCCCTAAATTTTATATTTTCTAAAAAATAAGGAAAATTGTTTTTCACTATAAGAAAATGAAAATGAAAATGAAAAAGAATTTTTAAGATTTGATTTTTTGAAAAATAATTTAAATTAATTTAAATTTTTAATTGGACTTTTTTATTTAAAAATATTAAAAAATTAAAAAATTTGAAAATGGTATACCAACTTAGTTATTTACAAAAATGGTATATCAATGGTGGTAGAGAGTGTTGCATAGGCGGCACCACCCTTATTTTCTGACGCACATCGTTTTTAACTAAAAAAATAATTTTTTAATGGTGCAACCTTGTTGATACGCGACACCAAAGTATTTTTTCCCATATAATTCCAATACAAGGTTTAAATACGAGTTTAGGACAGGTTTGGGTGGTGGTGCCTATGGGAAAAGCTGCACCAAGGGTGGTGCCCATGTTATAAGTGGCACCAGTGGTGCCAATTTTGTAGGCGGCACTACTGGTGCCAATCTTGTAGGCGACATCAGTTCCCGGCCATTATTTAAGCAGTGTTTGGGAAAAAAAATTTGAGAATTCAAATACAGTAAAAAAAACTCTGTAGAAGAAGAGTAAATAGACAAAGAAGAATTCACAAGGTTAGTATATATGAAATTCATTTTTTACATTACACTAATTATTTTGCTTGAAATTGTATTGAGAATTTTTATTTCTTTTTTAACAAATCTAATATTGAATATGGATAATCAATTTTTCGTATGTGTTTATTTCAATGGAGTAATTTGACAACAATAGTTGGATGTATAATTGAATGTTGCCAACAAATAGCAATGAGATTTAATAGAAATGTCTAGGTTGATGATATGAAGGAAATGATTAGTGCAAAAATTGTTAGACGACGTGGGAGAAGGATCTCGAAACTTTTCTACAAGTTTTCAGTTTCGATAGATTTCATCAAATTCACCGAGATAGAACTTGTAGACGATGAACACGTGGAGACAATGGTCACTTTTTTGTGGGAATCAGAGACACCAAAATGCACCAATTCAGTTATTTGTTGAGTTAGTTGATGTGGAGTCAGCTGAAGATCTCACTCCATTACGTGAAGAACATGGAGTTCAAGATCCGTGTATAGTGGTTCTGATATCATACGTTGATAGTCAATCAATTGTACGCGGGTTTGGCGTCGATCTTAATGCTGCACCTGAGACTGATGCGGATGTTGATGATGGATATGATAGTAGTGATCCTTTTGATCACAAGGTCGATTGTGATGGTGATCCTAATATAGACGAGGTCTCGGATGATATCGACGATGAAGGCACGAATGATGATAGAAATGTTAACGCGTCTTCAGTCTGGAACCTGATTCGACGCATTGTGATACACAATGATTTTGGGGCACACAGGCTGCTAATAAACCCCGATGCGGCGCATGTAGCCAAGTTCCCGGAGTATCCTGATATACTACCTGTTCAGCGGTTGGCCATAGATTCTGAACATGAGGAGTTGTTCGTGGGCCAAACATTCGAAATCAAGCAAGATTGCGTGTAACGCCCCTTACCCGAGACCGTTGCCGGAGTCGAGCACAAGGCACTACTAAACTTATTTGAGCACTTAACCAAATTTAGATAATTTATATCATACTTTTCAGACAAGCTGTCCAACTGCGTCATAGTTGCTAAATAATTCATATCTCGAGTTATAAAACTCGAAACCCAAATCCGTAAATTTTCCCCGAATTTATACTCATATATCTACTTACCAATTTTTTTTTACAATTTTTGGTTGGTCCAATTAGTACAGTTTATTAGTTAAATCCTCCCCTATTTCAGGGTTTGGCTACTTTGACCCCTGTGCACTACGAACCAAATTTCTCTCTGTAAAAAATTCAAGTAACCATGCCGTTTGTTTCTCTTAAAAATAGACCAAATGAAGAATCCATACATATACAGTATGACTCATAATTATTTTGGTGAAATTTTTAATGATTTTCTAAAATCAGAATAGGGGAACTCGAAGTCATTCAGACTGTCTCACCACAATTTAAATATCTCATAACATAAAATCCAATTGCATGCACCGTTTCCTCTATATGAAACTAGACTCATTAGCTTTAATCTCATTTTTTTTCCAGCCCTTAACTCAATTTCCACAATTTATGGTGAATTTTCAAATTCAAACTACTGCTACTTACCAAAAACTGTTTTAGTACAAATATTGTTAACTAGTTCATAACATCTTTACTTCAATTCATTCAAACTCTATACATGCCATATAAATCTTTAAACATAAAACAAAAACTACCAGAATTGATCTGAATAGTGTGCCCTGTTGTGTTGATCCAATCTACCCACTTCACTTCAAGTCAATCTACATAAAAATATTAAACACACACAAGTAAGCTTATTGAAGCTTAGTAAGCTCATAGGCATATAAACACAAATCATATCAAATATCGTACACAATCTTATATCTATTAGTTTAACTATTTCACCCTCCAAATCACAATTCATTAATAACTCATTGGAATAATTTCCATACGGCTACTCACAATTTAACTCCCTTAGGCCCATTTCTCATTTACTTCATTGTCAATTTAAGGAACAATAAGGGAATTGAGTGCTTCATTATCACATTGCCATAGTAAACTATGGACTTTTACATTGTTACGCATCACACACCGAAGCCATAGCCTTGCCATGGTCTTACACGGTTCACATATCATACCGAAGCCATATCCCAGACATGGTCTTATACGGAATCACATTATCACATTATACCGATGCCATAGCCCAGCTATGGTCTTATACGGAGTCACATTATCACATTGCACCGATGCCATAGCCCAGCTATGGTCTTAAACGGGCACACTTATCACATATTTTTCGTCAATTCATCAGGGTCACAGAATAGAAGTACTCAAATCCATTGTTCCTACTAATTTGTACTTTTAGTTACACATTATTCATTAGTTAATGCAAATTGATAGTATTCATCAACAATAAAATACTTTAACAATCATAAGATTTTCATATCAAAACATTGAACTTTGTCATATGAACTTACTTGGACTAATTTGCAAAAGTCGTAGAAATTCAGGGACTATTCTTGAATTTTCTCCTTTCCACGATTCAGTTCGTTTTCTTGATCTATAATTATAAAATCATTCCTTCATTAGCATACATTTCAATTCTATTTCACTTCACAATTTATGCTGTTCAAATTTCGAAATTGCACTTTTACCCCAAAATTTACAGTTTTCACAATTTAGTCCCTGCTCAATTCACCCATCAATTGAACTAATTTTTCTCAATTAACACTTTATTTTATCATTATAAACTATTTCAAAACCTTTTATATTCTTAATTTCAACAGAAACCTTCAATTCACAACTTTTTCACAATTAGGTCCTAAATATCATTTCCTATCAAAATCACTTAATAAAACCACCTTAATATGAAATTAGAACTTAAATTTCATAATAATTCATCATAAAATTCCCTTATCCATCCAAGGTAACTTCCAATTTCACCCATAAAATCAAAAACTAATGAATTCTACAAGTGGACCTAATTGTAGAAGTCATAAAAACATAAAAATTATCAAGAAAAGTAAGAATTAAACTCACATGATGTAAAAATATGAAAAACCAGCTTTCTCCAGACCTTCTATGGCGTTTTGGCTGAGAAAATATGAAGAAATGTCTAGATTTTTCAATTACATCATTATTTAACTATTAACTTTTATGCTATTTCCAATTTTGCCCCTTGTTCACATTGTTTTCTTGCTTATTTCATACCCAAACCGTCCAGCCATTAACCTTTGGTCTAATTGCTCTTTAAATCCATCTTTTTAAATACTTAAGCTATTTACTCACAATTTAACAAATTTTGCGCTATTTTCAATTTAGTCCTTTTTAATTAATTAGCCATCCAAACGTTAAAATTTTCTAACGAAACTTTAATACTAACTCAATGACACTCCATAAATATTTATAAAATATTTATAGCTCAATTTTCAACTTTGAGGTCTCGATACCTCATTTTTGACCCGTTTGACCTAATAAATTCTTTTAATTCACTAATTTCACCATTTCACAATTCTTCTAAATTCTTACTTGACTCATAAATATTAAATTACTATCTTGTTTAATCTTATTTTTCGAATTTAGTGATCTCAAATCACCATTTCCGACACCACTGAAAATTAGGCCGTTACAACTCTCCCCCCTTTAAAAATTTCGTCCTCGAAATTTGTTACCTGAAAACAGATTTGGATACTGTGATCTCATTGACTCCTCTGTTTCCCAGGTTGCCTCCTCCAATCCATGTCGATGCCATAACACTTTTACTAACGGTACTCGTTTATTCCGTAGTTCTTTAACTTCTCGAGCTAATATTTTCACTGGTTCCTCCGAATAAGTCATATCTGATTGTAGCTCTATCTTTGTATGAGGAATCACATGTGAAGGGTCTGATCTATATCGTCTCAACATAGATACATGAAATACATTATGGATCTTCTCAAGTTCTGGAGGCAAGGCCAATCTATAAGCTACCAGACCGATCCTCTCAATGATTTCGTATGGTCCGATAAATCGTGGACTAAGCTTTCCTTTTCTACCAAACCGTAAAACTTTTTTCCACGGAGAAACTTTCAAGAACACACGATCACCCACATTGAACTCTATATCTCTTCTTTTCAAATCTGCATACGACTTTTGACGATCGAAAGCAGCTTTTAAACTTTCCCGAATAATCTGAACTTTCTCTTCAGTTTCCCGAATTAAATCCACTCCGACTAATTTCGATTCACTTAATTCTGACCAATACAACGGGGTTCTGCACTTCCTTCCATACAGAGATTCAAACGGTGCTATTTTGATACTAGCTTGATAACTGTTATTATAAGCAAATTCAGCTAAAGGTAAGTACATTTCCCAGCTGCCACTGAACTCGAGTATACAACACCTTAACATATCTTCCAAAATCTGAATCACTCGCTCTGATTGTCCATCTGTCTGAGGGTGAAAAGCTGTACTAAATTTTAACTTAGTACCTAAAGCTTCCTGTAGTTTATTCCAAAATCTCGAAGTAAACCTCGGATCTCGATCAGAAATAATTGATGTCGGCACCCCATGTAATCTCACAATTTCTGACACATATAATTCCGCTAACTTGTCAAGTGAAAAATCTGTTCTGACCGGAATAAAATGCGCCGATTTAGTGAATCTGTCTACTATCACCCAAATCGAATCTTTTTTCTTCGGAGTCACTGGCAATCCAGATACAAAATCCATCGTCACATGTTCCCACTTCCATTTTGGAATCATTACGGGTTGTAACAAACCTGTAGGCACTTGATGTTCAGCTTTTACCTGTTGATAGATTAAACATTTTGCCACAAATTCACAAATTTCCCGTTTCATACCAGGCCACCAATACATTTTTTTCAAATCACAATACATCTTCGTACTACCCGGATGAATCGAGTACATACTACTATGAGCCTCTGATAGATATCCTTCTTCAATTCTAGATTATTCGGGACACAAATTCTATTACGATGGTATAACATACCACTATTATCAATAGAGTAATCTAAGTTTAATATCCCGAACCAAAGAATTCACAAGGTTAGTATATATGAAATTCATTTTTTACATTACACTAATTATTTTGCTTGAAATTGTATTGAGAATTTTTATTTCTTTTTTAACAAATCTAATATTGAATATGGATAATCAATTTTTCGTATGTGTTTATTTCAATGGAGTAATTTGACAACAATAGTTGGATGTATAATTGAATGTTGCCAACAAATAGCAATGAGATTTAATAGAAATGTCTAGGTTGATGATATGAAGGAAATGATTAGTGCAAAAATTGTTAGACGACGTGGGAGAAGGATCTCGAAACTTTTCTACAAGTTTTCAGTTTCGATAGATTTCATCAAATTCACCGAGATAGAACTTGTAGACGATGAACACGTGGAGACAATGGTCACTTTTTTGTGGGAATCAGAGACACCAAAATGCACCAATTCAGTTATTTGTTGAGTTAGTTGATGTGGAGTCAGCTGAAGATCTCACTCCATTACGTGAAGAACATGGAGTTCAAGATCCGTGTATAGTGGTTCTGATATCATACGTTGATAGTCAATCAATTGTACGCGGGTTTGGCGTCGATCTTAATGCTGCACCTGAGACTGATGCGGATGTTGATGATGGATATGATAGTAGTGATCCTTTTGATCACAAGGTCGATTGTGATGGTGATCCTAATATAGACGAGGTCTCGGATGATATCGACGATGAAGGCACGAATGATGATAGAAATGTTAACGCGTCTTCAGTCTGGAACCTGATTCGACGCATTGTGATACACAATGATTTTGGGGCACACAGGCTGCTAATAAACCCCGATGCGGCGCATGTAGCCAAGTTCCCGGAGTATCCTGATATACTACCTGTTCAGCGGTTGGCCATAGATTCTGAACATGAGGAGTTGTTCGTGGGCCAAACATTCGAAATCAAGCAAGATTGCGTGTAACGCCCCTTACCCGAGACCGTTGCCGGAGTCGAGCACAAGGCACTACTAAACTTATTTGAGCACTTAACCAAATTTAGATAATTTATATCATACTTTTCAGACAAGCTGTCCAACTGCGTCATAGTTGCTAAATAATTCATATCTCGAGTTATAAAACTCGAAACCCAAATCCGTAAATTTTCCCCGAATTTATACTCATATATCTACTTACCAATTTTTTTTTACAATTTTTGGTTGGTCCAATTAGTACAGTTTATTAGTTAAATCCTCCCCTATTTCAGGGTTTGGCTACTTTGACCCCTGTGCACTACGAACCAAATTTCTCTCTGTAAAAAATTCAAGTAACCATGCCGTTTGTTTCTCTTAAAAATAGACCAAATGAAGAATCCATACATATACAGTATGACTCATAATTATTTTGGTGAAATTTTTAATGATTTTCTAAAATCAGAATAGGGGAACTCGAAGTCATTCAGACTGTCTCACCACAATTTAAATATCTCATAACATAAAATCCAATTGCATGCACCGTTTCCTCTATATGAAACTAGACTCATTAGCTTTAATCTCATTTTTTTTCCAGCCCTTAACTCAATTTCCACAATTTATGGTGAATTTTCAAATTCAAACTACTGCTACTTACCAAAAACTGTTTTAGTACAAATATTGTTAACTAGTTCATAACATCTTTACTTCAATTCATTCAAACTCTATACATGCCATATAAATCTTTAAACATAAAACAAAAACTACCAGAATTGATCTGAATAGTGTGCCCTGTTGTGTTGATCCAATCTACCCACTTCACTTCAAGTCAATCTACATAAAAATATTAAACACACACAAGTAAGCTTATTGAAGCTTAGTAAGCTCATAGGCATATAAACACAAATCATATCAAATATCGTACACAATCTTATATCTATTAGTTTAACTATTTCACCCTCCAAATCACAATTCATTAATAACTCATTGGAATAATTTCCATACGGCTACTCACAATTTAACTCCCTTAGGCCCATTTCTCATTTACTTCATTGTCAATTTAAGGAACAATAAGGGAATTGAGTGCTTCATTATCACATTGCCATAGTAAACTATGGACTTTTACATTGTTACGCATCACACACCGAAGCCATAGCCTTGCCATGGTCTTACACGGTTCACATATCATACCGAAGCCATATCCCAGACATGGTCTTATACGGAATCACATTATCACATTATACCGATGCCATAGCCCAGCTATGGTCTTATACGGAGTCACATTATCACATTGCACCGATGCCATAGCCCAGCTATGGTCTTAAACGGGCACACTTATCACATATTTTTCGTCAATTCATCAGGGTCACAGAATAGAAGTACTCAAATCCATTGTTCCTACTAATTTGTACTTTTAGTTACACATTATTCATTAGTTAATGCAAATTGATAGTATTCATCAACAATAAAATACTTTAACAATCATAAGATTTTCATATCAAAACATTGAACTTTGTCATATGAACTTACTTGGACTAATTTGCAAAAGTCGTAGAAATTCAGGGACTATTCTTGAATTTTCTCCTTTCCACGATTCAGTTCGTTTTCTTGATCTATAATTATAAAATCATTCCTTCATTAGCATACATTTCAATTCTATTTCACTTCACAATTTATGCTGTTCAAATTTCGAAATTGCACTTTTACCCCAAAATTTACAGTTTTCACAATTTAGTCCCTGCTCAATTCACCCATCAATTGAACTAATTTTTCTCAATTAACACTTTATTTTATCATTATAAACTATTTCAAAACCTTTTATATTCTTAATTTCAACAGAAACCTTCAATTCACAACTTTTTCACAATTAGGTCCTAAATATCATTTCCTATCAAAATCACTTAATAAAACCACCTTAATATGAAATTAGAACTTAAATTTCATAATAATTCATCATAAAATTCCCTTATCCATCCAAGGTAACTTCCAATTTCACCCATAAAATCAAAAACTAATGAATTCTACAAGTGGACCTAATTGTAGAAGTCATAAAAACATAAAAATTATCAAGAAAAGTAAGAATTAAACTCACATGATGTAAAAATATGAAAAACCAGCTTTCTCCAGACCTTCTATGGCGTTTTGGCTGAGAAAATATGAAGAAATGTCTAGATTTTTCAATTACATCATTATTTAACTATTAACTTTTATGCTATTTCCAATTTTGCCCCTTGTTCACATTGTTTTCTTGCTTATTTCATACCCAAACCGTCCAGCCATTAACCTTTGGGTCTAATTGCTCTTTAAATCCATCTTTTTAAATACTTAAGCTATTTACTCACAATTTAACAAATTTTGCGCTATTTTCAATTTAGTCCTTTTTAATTAATTAGCCATCCAAACGTTAAAATTTTCTAACGAAACTTTAATACTAACTCAATGACACTCCATAAATATTTATAAAAATATTTATAGCTCAATTTTCAACTTTGAGGTCTCGATACCTCATTTTTGACCCGTTTGACCTAATAAATTCTTTTAATTCACTAATTTCACCATTTCACAAATTCTTCTAAATTCTTACTTGACTCATAAATATTAAATTACTATCTTGTTTAATCTTATTTTTCGAATTTAGTGATCTCAAATCACCATTTCCGACACCACTGAAAATTAGGCCGTTACAACTCTCCCCCCTTTAAAAATTTCGTCCTCGAAATTTGTTACCTGAAAACAGATTTGGATACTGTGATCTCATTGACTCCTCTGTTTCCCAGGTTGCCTCCTCCAATCCATGTCGATGCCATAACACTTTTACTAACGGTACTCGTTTATTCCGTAGTTCTTTAACTTCTCGAGCTAATATTTTCACTGGTTCCTCCGAATAAGTCATATCTGATTGTAGCTCTATCTTTGTATGAGGAATCACATGTGAAGGGTCTGATCTATATCGTCTCAACATAGATACATGAAATACATTATGGATCTTCTCAAGTTCTGGAGGCAAGGCCAATCTATAAGCTACCAGACCGATCCTCTCAATGATTTCGTATGGTCCGATAAATCGTGGACTAAGCTTTCCTTTTCTACCAAACCGTAAAACTTTTTCCACGGAGAAACTTTCAAGAACACACGATCACCCACATTGAACTCTATATCTCTTCTTTTCAAATCTGCATACGACTTTTGACGATCGAAAGCAGCTTTTAAACTTTCCCGAATAATCTGAACTTTCTCTTCAGTTTCCCGAATTAAATCCACTCCGACTAATTTCGATTCACTTAATTCTGACCAATACAACGGGGTTCTGCACTTCCTTCCATACAGAGATTCAAACGGTGCTATTTTGATACTAGCTTGATAACTGTTATTATAAGCAAATTCAGCTAAAGGTAAGTACATTTCCCAGCTGCCACTGAACTCGAGTATACAACACCTTAACATATCTTCCAAAATCTGAATCACTCGCTCTGATTGTCCATCTGTCTGAGGGTGAAAAGCTGTACTAAATTTTAACTTAGTACCTAAAGCTTCCTGTAGTTTATTCCAAAATCTCGAAGTAAACCTCGGATCTCGATCAGAAATAATTGATGTCGGCACCCCATGTAATCTCACAATTTCTGACACATATAATTCCGCTAACTTGTCAAGTGAAAAATCTGTTCTGACCGGAATAAAATGCGCCGATTTAGTGAATCTGTCTACTATCACCCAAATCGAATCTTTTTTCTTCGGAGTCACTGGCAATCCAGATACAAAATCCATCGTCACATGTTCCCACTTCCATTTTGGAATCATTACGGGTTGTAACAAACCTGTAGGCACTTGATGTTCAGCTTTTACCTGTTGATAGATTAAACATTTTGCCACAAATTCACAAATTTCCCGTTTCATACCAGGCCACCAATACATTTTTTTCAAATCACAATACATCTTCGTACTACCCGGATGAATCGAGTACATACTACTATGAGCCTCTGATAAGATATCCTTCTTCAATTCTAGATTATTCGGGACACAAATTCTATTACGATGGTATAACATACCACTATTATCAATAGAGTAATCTAAGTTTAAATTATCCCGAACCATTTGTCGTTTCAACACCAACTTCGGATCTTCATCTTGCAATTCCCGAATTCGTTGAAAGAATACTGGTTTTATCTTTAATTCAGTTAATATAGAACCATTTTCATTAACAGACAAATGAGCATTTAATGCCCGAAGAGCAAATAATGATGATTTCCGACTAAGTGCATCTGCCACTACATTTGCCTTACCCGGATGATAATCAATGATAAGATCGTAATCTTTCAACAGCTCTAACCATCGCCTCTGTCTCAAATTCAGCTCTTTCTGCGACATTAAATATTTCAAACTTTTATGGTCTGTATACACATAACATTTCTCTCCATATAGGTAGTGTCTCCAAATTTTTAAAGCAAATACTATGGCAGCTAATTCAAGATCATGTGTAGGGTAGTTCCTCTCATGTGGTTTCAACTGTCGAGAAGCATATGCTACAACTTTTCCTGACTGCATCAATACACAACCTAAACCATTCAGAGACGCATCACTATATACTACATATGGCACACCTGATTCAGGCTGAGTTAACACCGGAGCCTCTGTCAACATTTTCTTTAATTGATCAAAACTTTGTTGGCACTCATCAGACCATACAAACTCAACATTCTTCTGTAATAATTTAGTTATCGGTGAAGCAATCAGTGAAAAATCTTTCACAAATCGACGATAGTAACCAGCTAATCCAAGGAAACGTAGCACTTCCATAACATTCTTTGAGTTTTCCAATTAATCACCGCTGACACCTTACTCGGATCTACCCGTATACCATCAACTGACACAATGTGACCCAAGAATCCCACTTCATGAAGCCAAAATTCACATTTACTAAATTTTGCATATAACTGTTTTTCCCTTAATATCTGTAGTACAATTCTCAAGTGCTGAGCATGCTCGGATTCTGTCTTTGAATAGATCAGTATATCGTCAATAAACACAACCACAAATCTATCCAGGTAAGACTGGAAAATTCGATTCATTAAATCCATAAAACAGCAGGAGCATTTGTCAAACCGAATGGCATAACTAAGAACTCATAATGACCATACCGAGTTCTAAAAGCTGTTTTCGGTACATCACATTCCTTTACCTTTAATGATAATACCCAGATCTGAGATCTATTTTTGAAAACACTGTAGCATCCTTAAGCTGATCGAATAAATCATCAATACGAGGCAAAGGATATTTATTTTTAATTGTTACCTTATTCAGCTGCCTGTAATCTATGCACAGCCTCAATGAACCATCCTTCTTTTTCACAAATAAGACAGGTGCACCCCATGGTGACATACTCGGTCTGATAAACCCTTTGTCTAACAATTCTTGCAACTGCGCTTTTAACTCTCTTAATTCTGCTAGGAGCCATTCTATACGGTGTCACTGATATGGGAGCTGTTCCTGAAGCACATCTATCACGAACTCAACTTCTCTATCGGGTGGTAAACCTGGTAATTCTTCAGGAAATACATCCATGAATTCATTTACAACAGATAGTTGCTCTAACTTTGATTTAGAACTTCGAGTATCAAGAATATAGGCTAAATAAGCCTCATTTCCTTTATGCAACAATTTCTGAGCAGACATAAAGGAAATCATTCTAACCATGTCATCTAAATTCCCAGACTCAACCAAAACAATATCTCTTGTTTGACATTTCAAGCTAATTCGTTTTTCTAGACAATTCACTACCGCGTCATGTTTCATTAACCAGTCCATGCCCAAGATAATATCAAATTCACGAAAGGGTAGCAGCATCAAATCAGCGGGGAAATCACAGCCCTTAACTTTCAGTGGACAGTTATGACATATTAAATTAACTACCACACTTTGACCTAACGGATTTGTAACTTGTACATCATAATCAGTAGGCTCAACAAATAAGTTCTTTTCAGATGCTAACATAGTGCAAATATATGAATGAGTAGACCCAGGGTCTATTAAAGCATACACAGGAACATCATAAAGATAGAAAGTACCAGCAATTACATCTGGAGCTGTTGCTTCTTCTCTCGCTCGAATGGCATAAGTACGAGTAGGAGCCCTAACTTCTGATCGACTAGCAGTATCTTTCATACCCGAACGAGTAGCCCCTGTAGCACTGCTCTGACCAGAGCGTCTTCCTTTTTGAGGAAAAATTTTCTGTTTCTCCCTCTGTTCCACTTCTTCTACTTGTAATTGGGGACAATCACGAATAAAGTGATCAGTGGCCCCACATTTATAACAAGCCCCTAACTTACTTCTACATTCACCGGGGTGACTTCTTCCACAATGTTGACACTTAGGCCTTTGGGTATTTTGTACACTACCCACACTAACAGCAGGTCTGTCAGATGCTTTGTAATCAGATTGTCTTGGCCTACTTTTTCCTGATCTTTCCGGCACTGAAGTGGCTCGACTGAATTCCTCTTTAGATTTCTTCACTGGTAAAGCCGAAAATGACTTAGATGCACTTCTTTTGAAAGATTCTTTACTTCTTCTATCTCGTTGCATCTTTTTATTATATACTTCTTCAAGCTTCTGAGCACGATCTGATAGAACAATAAATTCTCGTATCTCAATGCCCCCTATCATCATTTTAATCTCATTATTAAGCCCTTCTTCAAATCTGATACACATTTCTTCTTCTGTGGGTATTATATCTCGAGCATATTTGCTCAGATAAACAAATTCTCTTTCATATTCAGCCACTGACTTGTTTCCCTGTCGCAAGTCGAGAAATTCTCTTTTCTTCTTATCCAGATATCTTCTACCGACATATTTCTTCTTAAATTCATTTTGAAAAAATTCCCAAGTGATCTTCTCAGCCGGTACAACAGCTTCTATTGTTTCCCACCAGTTATAAGCTTCTTCTTTCAATAATGACACGGCACATATTAAGTAATCATCTGGTGAGCACGCCATTTGCTTAAAAACCCTCATTATACTTTGTAACCAATATTCAGCTTTAACAGGGTCATCATCTGTTCTTCCCCGAAATTCTTCAGCCCCATGTTTTCTGAGCTTTTCAAATGGAGAACGTTTGCCAGATTCAGTTGTCGGAGGAGGTGGAGGAGCAACCGGGGGTACTACAGATGTTGAGATAGGGGGAGGAGGTTGTGTAGTCTGATTTCTTTCTCGCACATTCTCATTATACCACTGATTCATGAATCCATAAATCATATTTTTGATTTCTTGTTCTCGAATCAATGAAATCGGAGCTTCACTACTTGTTCCTTGTTCAGAGGTTTGTACTCTGCTATTAACTTCTTCTTGCTCAGTTTGTTCTGGTCTATCTGACATCTTTTCAAATTGAAGATAATCTATAATAAAAATAAGGATTAGATCGGATCATACACAGCACACTATCACAGATTTATATGGCATGTAATTCTAGACACTTTTCACATCATACATATTCCAAGAATCGGCTAAACCGAAGCTCTGATAACAATAAATGTAACGGCCCTTACCCGAGACCGTTGCCGGAGTCGAGCACAAGGCACTACTAAACTTATTTGAGCACTTAACCAAATTTAGATAATTTATATCATACTTTTCAGACAAGCTGTCCAACTGCGTCATAGTTGCTAAATAATTCATATCTCGAGTTATAAAACTCGAAACCCAAATCCGTAAATTTTCTCCGAATTTATACTCATATGTCTACTTACCATTTTTTTTACAATTTTTGGTTGGTCCAATTAGTACATTTTATTAGTTAAATCCTCCCCTATTTCAAGATTTGGCTACTTTGACCCCTGTGCACTACGAACCAAATTTCTCTCTGTAAAAAATTTAAATAACCATGCCGTTTGTGTATCTTAAAAATAGACCCAATGAGGAATCTATACATATACAGTATGACTCATAATTATTTTTTTGAAATTTTTAATGATTTTCTAAAATCAGAACAGGGGAACTCGAAGTCATTCAGACTTAGTCTCACCAAAATTTAAATATCTCATAACATAAAATCCAATTGCATGCACCGTTTCCTCTATATGAAACTAGACTCATTAGGCTTTAATCTCATTTTTTTTCCAGCCCTTAACTCAATTTCCACAATTTATGGTGAATTTTCAAATTCAAACTACTGCTACTTACCAAAAACTGTTTTAGTACAAATATTGTTAACTAGTTCATAACATCTTTACTTCAATTCATTCAAACTCTATACATGCCATATAAATCTTTAAACATAAAACAAAAACTACCAGAATTGATTTGAATAGTGTGCCCTATTGTGTTGATCCGATCTACCCACTTCACTTCAAGTCAATCTACATAAAAATATTAAACACACACAAGTAAGCTTATTGAAGCTTAGTAAGCTCATAGGCATATAAACACTAATCATATCAAATATCGTACACAATCTTATATCTATTAGTTTAACTATTTCATCCTCCAAATCACAATTTCATTAATAACTCATTGGAATAATTTCCATATGGCTACTCACAATTTAACTCCTTTAGGCCCATTTCTCATTTACTTCATTGTCAATTTAAGGAACAATAAGGGAATTGAGTGCTTCATTATCACATTGCCATAGTAAACTATGGACTTTCACATTGTTACGCATCACACACCGAAGCCATAGCCTTGCCATGGTCTTACACGTTCACATATCATACCGAAGCCATATCCCAGACATGGTCTTATACGGAATCACATTATCACATTATACCGATGCCATAGCCCAGCTATGGTCTTATACGGAGTCACATTATCACATTGCACCGATGCCATAGCCCAGCTATGGTCTTAAACGGGCACACTTATCACATATTTTTCGTCAATTCATCAGGGTCACAGAATAGAAGCACTCAAATCCATTGTTCCTACTAATTTGTACTTTTAGTTACACATTATTCATTAGTTAATGCAAATTGATAGTATTCATCAACAATAAAATACTTTAACAATCATAAGATTTTCATATCAAAACATTGAACTTTTCCATATGAACTTACCTGGACTAATTTGCAAAAGTCGTAGAAATTCAGGGACTATTCTTGAATTTTCTCCTTTCCATGATTCAGTTCGTTTTCTTGATCTATAATTATAAAATCATTCCTTCATTAGCATCCATTTCAATTCTATTTCACTTCACAATTTATGCTGTTCAAATTTCGAAATTGCACTTTTACCCCAAAATTTACAGTTTTCACAATTTAGTCCCTGCTCAATTCACCCATCAATTGAACTAATTTTTCTCAATTAACACTTTATTTTATCATTATAAACTATTTCAAAACCTTTTATATTCTTAATTTCAACAGAAACCTTCAATTCACAACTTTTTCACAATTAGGTCCTAAATATCATTTCCTATCAAAATCACTTAATAAAACCACCTTAATATGAAATTAGAACTTAAATTTCATGATAATTCATCATAAAATTCCCTTATCCATCCAAGGTAACTTCCAATTTCACCCATAAAATCAAAAACTAATGAATTCTACAAGTGGACCTAATTGTAAAAGTCATAAAAACATAAAAATTATCAAGAAAAGTAAGAATTAAACTCACATGATGTAAAAATATGAAAAACCAGCTTTCTCCAGACCTTCTATGGCGTTTTGGCTGAGAAAATATGAAGAAATGTCTGGATTTTTCAATTACATCATTATTTAACTATTAACTTTTATGCTATTTCCAATTTTGCCCCTTGTTCACATTATTTTCTTGCTTATTTCATACCCAAACCGTCCAGCCATTAACCTTTGGGTCTAATTTCTCTTTAAATCCATCTTTTTAAATACTTAAGCTATTTACTCACAATTTAACAAATTTTGTGCTATTTTCAATTTAGTCCTTTTTAATTAATTAGCCATCCAAACGTTAAAATTTTCTAACGAAACTTTAATACTAACTCAATGACACTCCATAAATATTTATAAAAATATTTATAGCTCAATTTTCAACTTTGAGGTCTCGATACCTCATTTTTAACCCGTTTGACCTAATAAATTCTTTTAATTCACTAATTTCACCATTTCACAAATTCTTCTAAATTCTTACTTGACTCATAAATATTAAATTACTATCTTGTTCAATCTTATTTTTCGAATTTAGTGATCTCAAATCACCATTTCCGACACCACTGAAAATTAGGCCGTTACATTGCGTATTTGTCATTAAGCGGTATAGCA
Organism: Gossypium hirsutum; assembly: GCF_007990345.1. Classification (NCBI taxonomy): domain Eukaryota; kingdom Viridiplantae; phylum Streptophyta; class Magnoliopsida; order Malvales; family Malvaceae; genus Gossypium; species Gossypium hirsutum. Next base: position 15,559,944 of record NC_053435.1, on the reverse strand, counting down.
TGAATTTGTCGATGTACTACAAAGTCATCGTGTCTAAACTGGCATTGTATATTAGGGAGTGTTGGAGGTCGACGGAAGTCTGCAATTGACGGGTATGAGCTACTCGAGACTAGGATTGGACCCGACATGAGAATGTCTCTTCAGACACTGGGCTATCTTTATATTAAATTATTTTCTTTATAATTTTTCACTGGTGTAACACCTCTAATCCGTCTTCATCGTCAGAGTAGGGTTACGGAGTATTACAATACAGCTCAAAACATTTAGTATGAAAGAGCATCAAAATTTCTAATTAATTATCAACATTTGTATTATCATGTAATTTAAAGTGAAACATATACTCATGGGCCTAAAATTGGGTTTACGAGGCTTAAAAATCTTTTAGAAACAATCGGAGACCAATTAGAAACAAATCAGAAGATTTAGGAAAAATATGAAAATTTTCAAAATAGGGGTCACACAGCCATGTGTCCAGGCCGTGTGACAGAGCCCAGACCGTCTGGTTCAAGACACAGCCGTGTGACTACTTCATACACCCTTGTACGCTGACCATGTAACTAACTGTGCCCGTGTAATAAGAGGTCAAAGGACCATATGGCTAGACCGTGTAACCCAATGTGACCGTGTAACTTAGGGTCACACAATCGTGTCGCCAAGCCATGTAACTAATTGTGCCTGTGTGGGCCAACCTTACTGAAAAATAAAGCACATGGCTGTGTGAGTAGGCTGTGTATGACACACAAATATGTGACAGGTCGAGTGCATCCAAATTTGGCCCAAAACTTGTCGTTTCCACTCCCAAATGCTTAAGTAACCAAGCACACCAAAAGTACATGCATACAAGCCTTCAAAACACTCAAAGCATACCAAACAATCAACCTAGATGTCAAACCAATGTGTTATCATTGACACCACAATTCAAATACCTAACAATCTACATCTTAGCTAAATACTTGAGCTATAAGAACATCTTCTAAACAACTTGCATTCATTCACAAAACACCACACATCACTTCATGCTAAAATTACCATATATCCTTCACATTCAAGTCCTTTCACATGTACTATAACTTAGCACTCATGCATGCATACATTACATAATAAGTTTACACAACAACATTATATGCACATAATTTTTATAATACGAGTATTTACAAACTATTACAAAACATATTCAAATTCTCCTAGTACATGCCATACAAGCCAAAGTTTGTATTCAAAATCTACCAAATGGTCCTCGGATAGTGTGATTTCTCCAAGTTGATCTGATCACCCAATTTTCCACCAAAAGCTATCTACAAGAAAACAAGATAAATAACACGAGTAAGTTTCTATAAAGCTTAGTAAGTTTAACGATTAAAACGATAAAGTTTACCGAATTAAATATATCAATTTTAATAACAAGTTTCATAATCAAAGCTTCCTATCAATCATAGTCACAACAGGTGAGTCGATACTCAATCATGAATGCAAATCAAGCTTTCCACATTTCAGTAACATTCGATTATCACTAACATTGCCTGATGAACGATATGTGAATATAAGTACACGGTTAACCATCCAAAACACGCCAAGCGCTCATACGAACCAATCAAACTGTTAATACGCCTCGACACAAAGTGCCTAGCCCTTAGGCTAACATCCGCCCCAAGTAACATGCTAGAAAACATTATAATATAACACGATAGTCCGCAAAAAATGCAGGACTTTGGTATATTCAGTGAACAGGAGTAGATCAAGAATCAACGTCTCATCTCAAGTTAAACTTGTACAGCGTGCAACATAACCTATTGGCATGCCAATCGTTCTCTATCCTACGTTCATCCGGCACAAAAAAACACATTTCTAATGAATTTTGCATATAATTCATAACTTCAATGTTCATCAACTCAACATCCAATGCTTAATTGAACATTCAATATCAAGTTATAATTCAAAAAATTTCAAGATAAACAAATTAAACCTAACGAACTTATTAAGCTAAACTGCAGCAATGACAAAAGTTTAGGGACTATTCAACAACTTTCTCTTTTCCTCGATTTTTAACTCGTTCTTGATCTTGAATAATAATTCTATTCAGTTAACCAATACCAACAGAAAAATTAACTCATTTATGCTATTAATTTCTTTTATACATTTTTACAAAATTACCCCTAACATTTTCCCTTTTATGCAATTTAGTCTTTAAGTCCAAAACTCGTAATTTAACCAATTTCCACTAAACCCCATCTTAGCCGAACTGTTTAAGACTTCACTACAGTCCATATTTAATGTTAATTCATAGCAAGTACAAGTAAATTTAGTATTTTCACATTTTAGTCCTTAAACATTAAAATTATCAAAAATTACTTTACAAGACAATCCTATTTATAAACCAAGCTTAATAATCTATCATAAAACTTCAAGAACAACCCAAACTTATCAATGGCATAACCCATAATATTTAACATTTTTACAAATTAGTCATCGGGTTAGCTAGATCAAGCTAATACGAGCTTAGAAACATAAAAATTACTAAAAACGAACAAGATTTACCTATCATTCATGAAGCCCTAAGCTTGACAGAAAGTGTTCTCTCTCTTACTATGGTGGTTTTGGCTAAAGATGGAAGAATGAAGATGGTGATAGCCATTTTGGCTTTTGTTTTACTTAAATTTTGTTTAATTTCTAGATAACCATTATAACCTTAAAAATTAAATAAAATTTCATGCTATTTGCCACTCAAACCGTCCACTAATTATTCAAATAGTATAATTATCATTTAAATCTCTTATATTGTCTTCCTGTAACCATTTGATAGATTTAACTAATAGAGATTAACTTTTATAATTTTTACGATTTAGTCATTTTTACTTAATTGACTATCCAAACGATAAAATTTCCTAATTATATTTTAATACAGCACTAATGACCTCATAAATATTAAATAATTAATATTTATGGACTGACACGCCAGAGTTGTGGCTTCAAAACTACTGTTTCCGACACCACTAGAAAAACAGACTGTTACAACTAGTATTGGACTATAAATTTATTATTTGGACTTTGGCTTGGCAGTTTTTGTTTTGGGGATTATTTTTACGCATGCATAACTCATTCTACTAGTTCAGACTTAGTAACCAGTAATTGCATATTAATCTGCCTAAGTAAAATCTGACATATTTATCGATTTTCGTTGTATCAAATAAACGGATTTTTCTAAAATTTAAGTGTCAACACAAAACGTTTTCTAAAATATCACTATCAATAATTAAATGGTTTCTAAGTACAGACGGCTTAATAAATAAACGTTTCAAATCTAACTTGAAGTAACATCAACCATGATTTTTTAATGATTAGACGATTTAGGGTTTAAAAAGATTTGTTGGGTTATTTAGCCATTTCGGTGGTTAGTGTAGCCTTCTCAATCTGGCCATAATGTCTAGGTCGGGTTAAGGAGGTTATAGTCAATGACATAGAAAAAATTGTTGAAATGTCATTAAATAATTAGAAAGGGACCATGGATGATGTGGTAGGAATGATCCATAAAATAATTTCTCCCAACAACCAGGTAATGGCCTCTCTAGTAGCGTATTCACACACTCACCCCTCCGGGATGACTTGACAACGTAATTCGCCACCCTATTCTTTCCTCGATCAACATGACAAACCCTAATAGTCCATTCCCAGTCCAACAGGCCTCTCTGTACACAACCAAACTGGATTTATATTATCACCTTCCATAATCAAATGTCGAAACCCTCTTTCCCAACCCAAAACAATAATAATTTGATCTATCTTATATTAAATTTTTTATTGAATTAGTGTGACGAATTAATTAAATACTAATTTAATTGAAAAATATATCCATTCTTTTTTAAAATAATAAATATAAATATGAGTATTTCTTTTGTCTTTTTATATTTTATATTTATAAACATCAATTTACACTCAAAACAAATTTAGAAGAATAAAAACGCATGGTGAAATTTAAACCTTAAAACCATAACCTTTAAAGGTTTCATTTTTACCATATAAACTTAAGTCATATTTGGTTTTCAAATAATTTTGTAATAAATATATGTTATACATTGTTGAAAAATATAAAACTAGCATTTTGGTGATTGGATTGATTTGAAATTTCTAAGAAAATCTCTTAGATCATGATTTTATTGGATGAGCTTCCAAGAGTCCATATTTACATTATGTATTTTTATAACGTACTATTCTTATGGTATTATTGTTTTAGTGAGATTGATTTAGATCTTCATTTGTGAGCAAGTCTCAAAATTAAAGTTTACATATTTGAGAGACTTGTCTAGGCGAATGTACAGAGAGTTGGGCACTTAATCTGTTCTTATGATAATGTTATTGTAAGATTGCTATTTTGATAGTAAAACCTTGTATTGTGGTTTTACTTGTTGAATTCACAAACGGTGAATCTAGTTGTAAGAGTATTATGTATTCAAAAGAGAGATTTTTATACTTATTTTAGGAACATTTACTTTACAAAATTTTACATTCTTAATAATAATGTAAAGATTCTAAAAGGAAATTACTATATTGGATTTCAAACATTAAGGCATGTTGTATAGTGTTGAAATTTTGTAACATAAGAGATAATCTCAATACCATATTTTCTTTAAATAATTTTATATTTTGATGAGAATCTAGAATTTTGGATAACTTTATTATTTGCTATTATTATAGATGCTTCACTAGAATGAGCTTGGAAATCACCAACTAAGGTTTCTCACCAGCACATAATTGGTGGACATGTGAAATGCGTCCGACCTAAATTATAGGTTAAATGCTGAAATAAAGATGTAATCAATGAAAACAGTGGAATAAAAACCTAATATTTTTTTAATATGCTTAAATAAAGGAGTATCTAAGCCTTGAAGCGTGGGAGATGGGAGTGTTTAATAGTGAAATACAATTGTTGAATTTGATGATGTGGTTTTTATATTTCTAATGGAACTGAAATGAATTGATTAAAAATAACTTAAAAATCTTAACCTCAAAGAAAAGTAAATTAAATTTGTTCCTGTGAAAGATGGAAACACATCCCTTACCGGCTTTCCAACCTCTCAACTTTGGCTACTATCATATATAATATAGAAACCAAATTAGCAATGTTAATTACTTATTTATAAAAACTAATAAATATAAATATGTATATTTATAGAAGCTAACAACTTTTGAGTAATGTGACCAACTTTTAGCATTTTGAATAAATGTATTTTCATTTTTTTTCATATATTCAAATAAAATAATTTAAAAATATTATTTGAAAATCAAACATTCATATAAAAAAAATTTTACCACTCCACTCATAATAATAAATTTAATCATATAGTTCTATAAATATATTTTTCTTTACTAAATTATAAAAAAGAATACCAATTTTAATAACATATTCATAATTAAAAAATGGATTGAAAGTAAATAAAAGATTAAAAGGACTACAAATAGTAGTAGGTTGTTTCCCATTGTGGAACGAAAGCTTTCTCCTCACTGCCAAAGGTGACATCTGTATCACCCACATTTGGTTAATCATATCCTTTTACAGCATCCCATCGTCTCTTGCAACTGCCATATTGAAGAGATGAATTTTTTAGCACCCAAAGGAAAAAGCAGGTTTTGAATTCATTTTTATCATTTAAATCAAAATTATAAAAGATATCAAATCCTTTTGGATAAGATTTAAACCACAGATCTTTTAACATCTCCCCCGATACACGTGAGGCAGGAGATCTGGGTGGATTTGAACCACCGACCTCTCAATCCTCTTATAGGATTGAGCGCTCTGCCATTTTGAGCTTACAGATCTTTCAAATCACAGATTAAGGTGCCTGTCTTCTTTAACACACACTTAACCTGTTTTCATAAAATCCTCGTCCCCATGTCCGGATTTTCTTTTTATTTTTCCTGTACAGTGTTCAATTCGTGAAGTTCAAATACACCTTCAAAAACCGTACAAAAACATCCATTTTGATAAATAATCGTGGTATATGTAAATTGGAAACTACCCCCATTATTTACACCCTCAAATCGCCTGTGAAACTTGCTTGTAACTTTTTGGGGAAAAAACACTTGCTAATCGGCTCAAGTAACGAAAAGTTTTTGACATTAGAAGTCGCATATGCACATATGCTTTCTAGATGCCGTAAAAAAATATTTATCCGCTAATACTCTATTTATTTTTGTTTCTTGCGTTTTCAATTTATAAAATTCTCATTTAAAAAAATGAATGAAAATTTAAAAACTAGGAAATATTCTAAATCTGAAACTAAAAAAATGAATTTATATCGTATACATTATCAAAACCGTAAAATGTTAAAATTTTTAAATAACAGGTTTGGCTATAAAATGAATTTTTCAAAATAAAAAATTTCTGAGCTTTAATCCACCTTTCAACCTGCAATCTAAATTTTAGTTATCAAGAGCCAAATTCCTGTTTCAGCCTTTATTCCACCCTTCAACCTGCAATCTAGATTTTAGAAATCTTACACAGTTGAAGAAACAGGACACCATAGTAATAAACAGAGTAATTTACTGATAAATTAAACAGCTCACAGTTATCATACCTGCTATAGTAACATTATCAAAACTGCAAAAGATATTGACATAAGTGCGCAACATTAACATAAAAAGGGGACACCAAAATTTACGTGGAAAACCCCTTGAAGGGAAAAAACCACGGGACCTTAGTCCACTTTAAAAATCTTCACTATGTAATGGAACTGGTTTACACGGCCAATCTACATGTACCTCTTATGGTATTTGTTCAAGAGCTCTTCAATACTAATCTCACTATAGCACTGCATCATATAAAAAACCAAGAGACGTTCAAATAACGACTTCAATGCTTCAACAATTCGATTCTGATTGAAATATCTCCAGAGAATTGACCTGCAACGCCATGTATTGCTATATTCACTGCCTCCAAATCTCAGTTCCGACTCCCGAGGGCTTCATACACCTTCCAACATAGATCAAGAATGTCGACCGAACTAGAGACGAACACTTCAACGCACATATCTTGATTTCCAGAGTTAATCAAAGAGAATAGATATGGTATAAACCAAAAAATACCTCCAACATCTTTAACCTCACTGCTGTGACATCTTCACTCGACCCACAGATAGTACTCACAACCTTCAAGCCAATTAAAACACAAGCCCGTGCAAGGGCCTAAACAACTACCAAATGCAATATACAAGCAAAGTACATATGCTGCATCAACCTACATATGACATTCTCCTAAGTATTACAGTTCCATAAAAGTAATAGCAAAATTAACGCATTTCGCCTCAAATAAAGTAACATGATAATGTAAATAATAAACGAAAAGGAAGCATAGGCAATTCAAGAGCATTCAAACTTTTGCAAGGATAAAAGACTAAAGACTAAAATGCAATTCAATAAACCGTGTGGATGAAATTTGGTATTATAATGTCAAGTTAGGATGCAAATCGACTCTTAAAAGTTCATATTAAATTCGAATAAAATTTTATCAGTAAATTAAATTTTCTTAGAATACCTTTATCTATATATTAATAATATCTTATAATATTTTTTTTTAAAATTCTTTAATAATATCCAATGAATATTTATTAAAACTAACATTAATTAAAATCTGCCATGAGAATCTGATTAATACAGGATTAACTTTTAATTGTCATGTATATAACAGCTAAATCAAACGATGATTGCTCTAATAATCTAATATTCCATGGGTTAAAAATTAATGGATCATATTGCAAATTTCACAGTTATGCAACTTTTTAACTTCATTTTAGAGACAGTTTACCCAATATAATTATCAAATTTAACACGATGAAGATGCAAGTAAAACTGACTACTTCCTACAATTATTTTAATTAGCCCCGATGTTATTAAAATTATTCTGCTTTAAATTGGATTTTTAAGTTATATCCTCTAATAAAAAAAATTAATTTCAAAAAAATCATTTTAGGCTAATTACTAATATGTTAAAAATTTAATTACTAAATCAAATAATTCAACTTTAAATTAAATCAAACTTATTTCAAAGATTAGATAACTGGTATCAATTTAATAAACAATTATCAATGAATTAACTTTAAAATCAATCATGCTCTTTTTCAAGAAACGAGCAAGGAATAAATCAATAGTTACAGAAATTCGAATAAAATTACATCTTCTTTCAAAAATGTATTAAATCTAAGATCAATTATTAATATAAAAGATTAAACCCTTAAAAATATGTTAAAATCTAATTATTACGACTTATTGACTTTTGTCAAGTTAACTAATTGCATGATAATAAAATTTATAATTAGATTTTAAAGTAGAATTAGATAAGGCGGATTGGGTGTTAAAAATATGGAAAAATAATACCTTGGCCTTGAGAATCGCTAGTGATATAGCTTGGAGTTCATGAGCTTATTCCGACGTTGGTGATGATGTTGGATCATACATCCATCCCGTATGATGCAAAATAATGGAAAGAGAGCAAGGGAAATAGAAGAAAAAAGAAGAGAAGACACGATACTAGACACCACAGCAGAAGGGAGAACCCGGGCAAACCCCCGTGCGATCTCCCCTCAAAAAACACCACAAAAAAAGTTCTATTTTTATTAAGTTTGGTGACCTGCCATGCAAGCGCACCTGTCATGGCAAAGGTCTCGGACGACAAAGATAGATCAGGACACGGTCCCCTTCAAAAAAATATTATCAGTAGGACTTTTTGCCCGGACATCTTACACATCCTTTCATAAGCAAACCAGCCGATTCAATCTCACGTCGCCGTCTCACACAATCAGATGCCTTGTTTATTTTCAACTTACATCTGAAGAGCGTATAAATCTCAGCCCCTGGTGAGACCATCCCTGCAAAATTTACAAGAACACACACAAACATGTATAAGACAAGCCTATGACTTGATAATATTCAGGTAAAAAAAAGAAACTGACACAACATACTTAAAAAGCAGCAAGAACTTGAATCCTGCCAATCTTTGCTTCCTTGCCCAGCAAAGGCCTTTAAAACCATAGATCCAACGACGCTACTCCTTTCACAGTACAACATCAGAAATCAAAGAGGATATGTTGAACCGATGCGAGCAGATCTGAGGACAGAATCCTCGGAAGGAAAGACATCGGAGTATAAATCTCATCCGCAAACAGAAACCGTAAGGCTTAGGAAGAAGGAAAAACCAAGCGATATTAATAGTTGGAATGAAAACAGACCTTATCTCAAACCCTAATTTATATAGGTGGTTTCAGAACAACGAACGGCCAAGATACAAGGAAGATAGGAAGGATAAATGGGTGAGATGGATCCACGTGTAATAAGACGGCCTCTTTTGTTTGTTTTTAGAAAAACTATTTGCGGAAGGGAGAAAAATTACGTAGAAGCGACGAATAGTAGGGCACCACGTCCATGTGAAACATATGATATGAGTTGCATACAGGTCAATGTTGCGAAATTGCGTTATAGGTACGCAAGTTCTGTTGGATTTAGATTTTTCTTTCTCTTTTTTTTATCTTTTCAATAAATGAAATTTAATAATAATGAAGGAATGGTATTCTATAGACTCTAGAGTCCGCTTTTGGCAAGAAAAAGAAAAAGAAAAAGAAAAAGAGTCTAGAGCCCTCTCGAATATGATTAATAGCAGCTTTGCCCTACTCATTTTAAATATATATTTTTTAAATATTCTCAAGATCCGATGATAATTTTTTTAATAAAATATCTATAATTATTAATAATTTTTCTTTAATTCATAAATAGAATAATAATATTTTTTAATACATTCGAATTTATGTTTTTTTATATTAACAACTTTAAAAAATAACATTGTTAAGAGGAGATAGTCACAAACCTTAAATATAAAAAAATTATTTATTATTAAATTTAAATATAATTAAAATAGATTTTTATTAAAATAATATAAAAATATAAAATTAATTTTTTAAAATATTATAAATTATAAATTATTTATCAAAATAATACAAGAACTATAGTCATTTTTAGGTGTCACACGTACCATGAGCGAGACTACTTAAAATACGAATTAATATTTCATCAAATAATTATTGAAATAATAAATAAAAATAAACAAAGAAAATGGTTGGCGTCGCACACACTTTAGGCGACACACTGCAAACTTTGTAATTCACGTTGGTGGGATAAATAAAATATTAAAATAATATAAAAATAGAATTAATTTTCAAAATGATATAAATTATAAATTATTTATCAAAATAATATGAAAGTTACAGTAATTTAGATATGTACGTAGCGGCACTACTCAAAATACGAATTAATTATTATTAAATAATTATATAAGTTTCATATTATTTGAGTAAATAATTTATAACTTATATTATTTTAGAAATTAATTTTATTGTTACACTTACCTTATCAAAACAAATTTTTTGAAGGATTTATCAGAGGAATTTATTTAATCTTACTTTGATGTTAACAAAAGATTTTATTACAATTCCCTCAAGTTAGTCTTTTTTTTAGAAAAGGAAAAAGAAAAGATGAATTGCATCAAATGCATAAAAGTACCATTGACTTTATCTTTTTATAAAAATTCTAAGATTTCCTTAGGTGCCTCCTCAAATACTTGTAAGGTTGATTTCCAATTCAAGCTAAGTTTAACAAGTCAATCCGCCACCAAGTTCTACTTTCTCGGTATGTGATTAATCCTCCACTGCCCTTCAAACTTCATGATACGTTGAGTCCTTCTAAGTACAATAATCCCTAGATCCTCCAATCTCAAATCGGTCAAAGCTTAGACTACTTCAAGGTTATCAGGCTGAATTATGGCCCTTTTGTATCCTTTATTAAGTAAAATAAGGATCCTATCTAGGATACCCCAAACTTCGGCCTCAAATGGGGAACAGACACCTAAGTAGCGACTGAATCTAGGGGTGTGCAAAATTTGAGTAAAACCGAAAAAATTCTGTTAACCGACCAAATTTTGTTAATCGGTCGGTTAACCGAATTAATTCGGTCGAGGGTCGGTTAATGATTTTTTGAGTTTTCGGTTAATGGTTAATTCGGTTCGAAACCGATCGATTAACCGAATTTTTTTAGTTTAACCAAAAAAATTAATAAATAAAATTATAATATATAAATAGCCCACTATTCACTCAAACCCAATCCAACATAAACCCAAATGCCCAATCTAATATATATTAACTCAAGTACCCAACTCAACTCAATTACCCAACCCAATCATAAAAATTACAAATAATTTAATAAATAAAAATAAAAATCTAAAACTAAAACTAAAACTAAAAATAAAAATAAAAATAAAAAAACATATAATTTTATACAAATAATTCGGTTAATTCGGTTAATTTGGGTAATTCGGGTAATTCGATTAATTCGGTTAATTCAGTTAATTTTATACTTATTTTAACCAAAAATTAAAAAAATATAATTTTCAGTTAATTCGGTTAATTGACCGAATTAACCAAAAAATTTTCGGTTCGGTTAATTTTTTTGAAAAAATTTCGGTTCGGTTAACGGTTAAAAATTTTGAAAGGTCGGTTAATTCGGTTAATGTTATTTTGGGTCGGTTAACCGATTGAACACCCCTAACTGAATCCCATAATCCAATTTCCATCCTTGTCTCGTACCACACCTCTTGTTGCAACATAACTAGTTTCTTTGACCACAACACCATCAGTGGATAAAAGTATCCGTGTATCATAAAAAATATTAATAGGGTCCAAGTTGGGAATATTGTTTTTGTATCCACTAGAGTATGATTCAAATTGGCAAGCCCGGTTAATAGAGACTTTCACCACTTTAGTTATCGGCCAAGAAATATTTTGAAAGATGAAGAGATTCATATTCTTTCAGATACACCAAACAATTAATCTAAAGAGGAACGACCAAGTGGCTCCATTATCTTGCAATCTCACATGGCAACAAAGGGTAGATGAAAGCCAAACCTAAAATGAGAAAAAAAAAACCTTTGCTTTAGATGATTTAGAAGGACATGCATCCACACATCCTTCGCTACTGGATAATCTCGAAGAACATGGACCGTATCCTTAAACTGTAACACTCCCTGACTCTAAACTAATGCCGGAACAGGGTTACGAGGCATTACCAGACAATCGGACAATTTACGATTAATATTCAAATAATTATCAAACATATTATAATATAATCATAAATTCATATAAAACTTTTGCTAATTGACTCTTTTTAAAAAAAAAACTCAATATAACCCCTTTATAAATATCTAACCTTCCCTGCAATTTCAAACCGAGACCAATCCAAAACCAATATTTCAACCAATGCAATTTCATGTTTAATCGTATTAAAATCATACCTATAACAATAATTTGATAATTCACTCTATGAACATTTATGTTACCATTAAAAATTAAATTAGAATTTCATTCATCCATTCTAAATTTAGCACCAATTATACCATGCATATCATGTAATTTTTCATACCATTTCATTAGTTTAAACACCAAAATACCAAATACCATTCTTTACAACAAAAATTATATAGAATTTTAAAGTAACCAAATTAACACCTATGTACATGCCACTTTTTCCAAAAGAAGAATACATCACCGAGTTTTGCACTGGAGTCGGGATCGCCTGGATACTGAACCGAGACTCTGAATACCTATTAACATGCGCACGGAAACAACCGTACGTTGAGTATTTTATACTCAGTGGTATTACTATAATTCAAATTATAATATAATAACCAAGTCAATTAAATCATTTAACTTTAAAATTTACCAGACTAATTCATATATAACTTCCATTTCTCCATACTTACAATTCAATTTGGTTTTTCATTTTTTAACACTATATACTATCACGTTGAGCCATTATTTATCTCATGAACATTTAGTTCATGCTTTTTATTCACATTTTCATATTCTATTCACATTTTCAAATCATATTCCACAGATTCATTTCGTTCGATTTAACTTTTCATTTAATTACCCCTATTAATAGACTCGGACTTTGGCGGATACACGGATCCAACCAAACACACCAAATTGGCACCCAGTGCCTCATCGGATAGTTTGAAGCAATATTTGACACCCAGTGTCTCATCGGCCTAGCCGAAGTAAAGTTGGTACCCAGTACCTTATCGAATCTATTCGAAGTAAAATAGTGACACCCAGTGTTTCATCGATTCAAGGTTGAAGAATCTCTAAACTCTTCCAATCCTATGGCATGCCAACTATATCCGACTTAGCCCGACTAGTTAATAGGGATTTTCAATTCACAATTCATATCACTTTCAATTTCAATTTCACTTTCACTTTCAGTTTTGATGACAAATCATTCAAATTCATTTCAAAAATACTATTAATTCAATATCAACTTTCATTCATCTCAATATTAACACTTACCTCATATTCACTTATTAAATACAAATATCAAAATAAACATTAAATAATGAATAACTTGAATTATAGTAATACAAACCCGGATTTCGCGATTACTCCTCGATAACTTTCTCCTTTCCTTTTTGTGCCAATGCTTAGGGTTATTTGCTAGCTATGAAAATAATAATAATTTACACTATTAATTACAGCACTAATTAATAATAATAATTAAATTTCTATCCAATTTATACCCTAATTTCAATTAAATCATAATTAACTCATTTACTTTTCTAACTCAATTCATACTTTATTTCTATTCAATTTCCTTCCATATTCTACTTAACCATCTAATGTTCATAATAAAACCCTAATTTAAAACTTCTTTCAATTTAAACCCTACAACACAAAACTTATAGCCTAATTTATAATTTAATCCTTTAATCAATTCTAACTTAAAAATTCATTAAATTAAATCCCTAATTCATTATTTTATTCAACATGAACTATGTTCAAACCTAAAAACTTCCAAAACTTCAACTTAATTTCAGCAAAACTTTATTCTAAGCTTTCTAAAACATCAAAATTAAGAGAAAAATACTTAATTGACTTACCAATTAAAGCTTAAAGCTTTCAATCCATAGTTTTTGCTTTTTCTTTCTTTTCTTCTTTCTTTCCTTCCACTGTTCGAATGCTTTCTGTTTCTTTTTAGCTTTGTTTACTTGATAATATTATTAATTTAATTAATAATTATAATAAATATATTTTAATAACAAATATTTACATTACAATTGTCACCATTTAATTTGTTAATAATAAAAATCTTATAATATAATTATTTAATTAATAATTATCTTTTAACTTAATAATATTAAATAATAAATATCTATTTACTAATTAAATAAAAATATTACAAATGTATATACTTAAATTAATACACTTGTATTTTATCTTTACCATACACTTGGTAAAATCATAATTTATTATTAACCAAAAATAAATAAATCTTATACTAATTATTTAAATATTAAATATCTTTTAATTTAATAATAATAGATAATAAATAATAAATATCTTATGCTTAATTAATAGGCAAATTAAATCTATAAACTACAATTGTATACATATTTTAATTACACATGTATTATTTTATCACCATCCATTTGTCAAAATCATACCTTATTGATCATATAAAAATCTTATAATATAATTATTTTAAATTAATTTAATACAATTTATAACTAAAATAATATATTTATAATTTATAACTTAACAAAGTTCTTACATTTTTGTTTTAATGTTTGCCTGCTCATATACCAAATGTGGCTTAATTGCCCATTTGGTCTTGTATGATTTCTTTTAATTTATAATTCAACTTTTACACCTTATTCTATTTAGTCCTTTTTCCTAATTATTCTTAATTAGAGTAAATTCACCTAATTAAATCCTAATTAAGCACTCAACTAAACTCATAATTACTTTTAAGAATTATTTATGACTCAGTTTATTAAGACGGAAGCCCTATAACTCACTTTTCCGGTGCCCGTAAATTTTGGGTCATTACATAAACTCATGTCCACATAAAATGTAAAAGTTGCTTTGACTAATCCCTCGCCTTGTACGCTTCTTATTAGTAAGAAGTCTTTGCTTAAAATCAAGCCAAAGAAAAAATCTCACTCTATGTGGACACTGATATTTCCAAATAGTCTCCCAATACTCCTTTCGAGAACTCCAAGTGTCTTCTTTTAAAGTCCAGAAAGCACTAAGAACTGAAAAGGCGCCTGAAGTCGATTGAGCCCATATCACCTTGTCTGATCCTGAATCCGAATGAGGAGGACGAATATTGATAATTCTATTAATCACATCTTCAGGCAGCCAGACGCAAAACAAATCCAAGTTCCAGCTTCCATCGAAGTTGACCAACTCCCTAATAAAACAATCCAAATCAAGGTTAGTAGAAGATGAAATTTTTTAGAGTAAAGGGCCCATACCTAAGATCTAAGAATCTTCCCAATAATAGGCACTTGCACCATCTCCAATAGCCCAAGCTAAGTTTTCATGGAGTAACGACCATATCTTGGAAAGAAACTGCCATAATGGTGAGCACTGACTCCTATTAATAGCCTCTAGGATCTACTCTTTCCACCCATACCTAGATCGAAGGATGCAAACCCATAAAGCATTACTATTAGAGACCAAATTGAATCTAATCTTCATGAGAAAAGACATGTTTTGATCACTAAAGTGTCGAAACTCAACCCCACCTCAAGACCGTGGCTGGCATATAAAGTCCCAACCCACTAACGACATTTTTTGGTGACATGTTGTTAGTCTACTAGAGTTTAAATTACTTAATGTTGAATTCAACTTTTATTATTTTTTTAAAGAAAATTGTTGACTTTTATTATTTATTATACCAACCTCAGAAAATATAGTTTATGAATAAAATTATAGGCCTCAAGCCCAAGTAAATCAGCAAACCCGAAGTTTAAACTTTGCAAGATAGTCATTTGACATGTAGGGCGAAACAAAAACTAAAAATTGAAAAATTTTCATTTAGATATTTTAAAATTTTAAAAAATTTAAAATAATAGAAGTAAAATTGTATTTTAACTCTCTTTAAAAATATAAAAAATTAATTTAATCTTTTAAAAATGGTAAATATATAGAGTATTAAAATAACAAAATTATATTTTTACTATCGTAACAATTATAATTTAATTTCTGACCTTCTAACCAAATTTTTTAATTTCACCCTAGACAAAAGTTCTAAAAGCAGTTTTCTATAAGGAGGAAACTAGCTCCAACCAATCGCATAAAAAGACACGGCTTTCACCTTCTACACCCACTCATACAATCAGCACATTGAGGGATGACCACTAAAATTGTTAGTATTTTGCTAAAAAAAAATTCCTATGCTTCCATCAATACCTCTTTTGCTGACTTGAGTATTAAAGAGCACTCGAGAGCATAAACTTAAGCCCCCTCATAGTTCTTCCTTTATCTCGCAAGCTTAAAGCCTTTAGTAGCCCTAAATTAACTATCAACCCATCATTTGCTTAAAAGAAGTAAATATTCGGCGATGTATGTGAAAACCGAATAGAAAGCCAGGATACACTTTTGAAGCAAACCCTACCGATACTCAAAACTAACCCTATTAACAACTAAAACAACCTTTCGGGGCACTAAAACCAACCCTTTTAACACCACCAGAAACACTTATAATAATACTAAAAACTTCACATTTGGTGTCACCACAACTAATGTCTTCAAAGCCAACCATAATGCTCATGGGTTGCGGGAATTGCAACATGCTTCGGATGTTGGTTTTAACATTCCCAACTTATCCAGGTCCATCAATCTTACTTCACTTAAACCCTTAATTTCAATGTCTACTTCCACCGGAGTTAGCCAATTTGCCACTCTTACGTATTCTTACAAACCCAAACTCCATATCCTTTCACGCCTCATATGTAGCACCTACGATCTTGTTGTTCACCGCACCACCTATTTCAATCAATATCATCAATACCGTTGAACCTCCTACTCTACAAACTTTTTTGGCAAACGTAAGCAACTCCAAAAGTGCAATGCTATGGAAGGTGCAAGCAGCTCCAAAACTTGTTTGGCCTCACTGAAATTAATGTCATTTTGTGATGTTGTGGCAATTCATTAGCAGCTCCAAAAGTCAAAAACTTTGTAAAAGGGCTTTGTCACAATGCTATGGCTAATAAAGAAAACTTATCAAAAAAGTCAAGATTTATGGAACATTTGAGTCCAAGGGGATGTGAGGAAAACGAATCCTTGGAACATGTTTTGTTTTCTTTTTCTCGTTTGCCAGAGCAATGTGTGCTACCTTGAGCCCCAACAACCCCCCCACATAAGGAAGGTTTCACGAAAATGAGTGGTGTGTGCTTTTTTGAATTTTGGCTTGTTTAGTACTAAAGGGCTCGTTGCTATATATGTTGGCACACTTAGAAAGCACAAAATGAATTTATGTTTAATGGACTAGAAGGTGACCCGGCTCAGACATGGCTTGATGCTTCTTATTTTTAACAATGTTCAAAATAGACTATATCTGGTTTCTTAAGTGCCATGTCTGCTTCATGTGATTCCACATAATGGCAATGACCACCAATTAGGTTTATAAAGATGAACTATGGTGCATCTCTAGATTTTCAAACTCTCTAGCTTTATAAAGAATGCACATCTAGAATTTGTTTCTATTGTTTTTAGTAAAGAGCTGGTAAGTTCTTTTAATGGATTTCAAAGTTAGACTAATGTCACTCATGTTTTGCAACTTTTTAAGTATTGAATTAAATTTAAAAAAATCTTTAGGTACCTAAATTATAAAATAAGTATATTACCCTGTAATATTAGGTTATATCTATTCTCTTTAGCAATATAGAATTACGCATATTACAATTTTTCTTTTTAAATTATACTTTTTCTATACCAACATCTATTGCAAATTAGTTTCAGAAGTCGAATTTATTATGCATATTATTGGGGTAGGCAAAATTTGATTCGATTTAAAAAAATAAGATAAAAAATTAAATTTTAAATTATTCAAATTGAATTAATCAAATCAACCTAAATTTTTTTTCGAATTTCGAGTTCAAATCAAGTTAAATTTTTAAATTTAAATAATTCAAATAAATCAAAATATCAAACCCTTTTACTTTCCTTCCCCCAATTCCCCCCTTAAAAAAAACCCTTTTCCTTTCCCCCAAAAAAATTACTCCCCCCCAAAAAAAAACCCCTCTAAAATTTTTTCCTTTTAGTTTCTCCTCAAAACTTTTACTTCTCTCAAAACCCTCAAAACTTTTTTTTAACTCTCCTCAAAACTTTTACTTCTCCCAAACCCCCCCTCAAATTTTCATTTTGTTTTCCCCCAAAACTTTTACTTTTCCTAAACCCCAAAAACTTTTTTTTCGAATTTATATCTACTATTTATATTATTGAATTAAAATTCACATTTTGTACTATTTATATTATTAAATTGTTTTATTATTTTGAATCTTTATCAATTTCTGTTAAAATTGAATTATTGATAATGCCATACAATATTCATGTTAAAATTTTTTGTTGGTATCAATTTTACATTTTATCTTTAAAATAACTTTTATTAAAAAAAATCACATTTTTATATTTAATATATTTTTTTAATTTCAAAATAAAATGCGACAAGAATCAGTAGATAAATGAGGGGATGAAAGTTAATAATAAATTTGATTACAGTGATGGTAGTGACTGTAAGAACCTAAAGTCATTTTTTTTAAAATTTAACTCCAACAAATATATTTGCTTTGATTTGATTCGAATTCCATATCACTCGACTCGACTCTAGAAAATTTCAAATGGAGTTAGGATGATAAAATAAGATTCATTAACTCAATTAACTTGAAATATTTTCATTCAATTCGATTGAATGCTCACCCCTACATATCACAGTCAACAACAAAACCATAAATTTATGGGCACTAAACTCTTTTATATTTTGAAAAAAAAAACATTCATTTTGTAACAACCCGCAATGCTTGCTAATAGAGAATATTATGAAGGCATGAATCTCAAGTCTTTGTTCTTTTTTTTCCAGATGAATAGGCCAAAGTCCAAATAGATACAAAACAAAGCTTAAGGCTTAACCCACAAATTTAATTTTTTTCTCGAAATTGATCTAAAAAAATGATTAACTATGAAAATGATCCAAGTGTAAGAATTTTGCACGAGAATGACCCTTTTTTTTATAGTGCACATTAGTGTCGCATACCCATTGGCGGCACCACCCTTTATAGTGACCCAATGATTGGTCATTTAAAAAAAAAATTGGTGTCTCCATTTTTGTTGGCGGCACCAGTATGTATTTTTCTACATACCTGTTAAAAATATGTGTATTATGAGGGAAAAAGAAAAAAAATAATATTTTAATGAGTGTCGCCATTCTTTTTGGCAACACCCATGTTAGTAAATTTGAATTTTTTTTTGTCGCCAGGCTGTGTGGCGGCACTAATGTCAATTTTTTTTTGATGCCGCCAAACTATTTGGTAGCACCAGTTTATTTTTTTTTAAATTTGAATTTTATTTTGGTGCTGCTAGGCTATGTGGCAGCACCACCCCCTATATATTTGGATTTTGTTAAAGTTTGCTTACTTTAATTGTTTAAGAGAGAAAGACAAAAATTGTGTTTAGTAGAAAAAAAAACAAATTGTATTGAAGATGAATAACTAAATATTTTTTATATACATTCAGTTCAACGGGGTAATTCTACCATCAAATGAAGTTGGTTGTGTATTGGAAGGTCGCCACAAAGTAAGGATGAGATTCAATAAGACTATAAATTTGGAATAACGGAAATGAAAGATCACTGCAAAAATAGCTCTTTGTTGTAGGAAGACGATGTTAAAATTATTCTACAAATTTTTAGTTTCCTCAGATTCGTTGAAATTTACAGAGATGGAACTTGTATATGATGATGACCTGGCCACTATGCTCGCAATCTATTGGTTGATTGGGAACGCCAACCCCCAACCAGTTGAGTTGTTCCCTCAATTAGCCGATTTAGAGCCCGTTCAAAATGTCACTCGAATAAGTCAACATCACGGGTTTGATTTTGATCTTCATGTCGAATGGGTAGATTAATTAGGCTATAGAGGGACATCGCAATGGCCCGAAAATCCAAACTATGATGGGACTTTGTATAACAACCCTATCTTAAGTCCTCGTCTAAAGATACATTCAAAGGTGATGAGCATCAGTACAAATGGTGAAGAAGGGCCCGATAATGATAATCATTCTCATCACGATGGTGAATATTTTAGTGACACTACTTTTGGTGAGGTCTCGAATAATATTGACAATGAAAGAACGGGGAGGGTGAAGTTATACACCATCCTTCGGTGGGGGACCCGAGTCATGACATTGTTATACGAAATGTGTTGGAAAAAAACTGGTTTGAAAATGGTTTTCTTGCACAATGAAAAATTAAGATTTTGAAAATCGACCCGACTTGTGATATTTATCGCAATAAACCTTTACCAAATTCATACCTGTATTTCTAGAGAAGCGGATCCTTAATATTTTCTGGCTTTCAACCAAACGATCTTCTCCTCTATTATCGTACCACAAATTTCTTTGAGTGTGAGCTTAAACCAATTGAATCAAAACACAGAACTAGAAAAAGGTTATCTTTTTAGGGTGAAAACATAAATTATCTCTTCTTTAATAAAAATAGGTAAAATTGTTATTCTGAAAAATATGTTTATAAGTTGAGAATAAATTCTCTCTATTTTTCAACAAAATAATAATCTTTCAAAAGTTGTCTAAATAGCTCTATCTGTGTCATCTATTTATAGGAAAAGAATGTTGAACCCTTGTAGAGTTGTAGAAGTTTATTTCCACTAGAAAAATAATATCCTAGTGGCGTAGTTTAACAAAATGTCTTCCTTCAACTGTGAGCTTGAAAAGGAAAAAGGGAAACGAGGTAAGTTCAAAAGAACTTAGTGAGTTCTGGAAGAAGTCTTATAAATAACCTCTAATACTTCAAATAAATCATATCAAGGAGTCAAACACAATCACCCAATTCGCCAGATGGTGAGTACCATAGACAGTCTATACGCCGATTTACTATTCTTTTAGTGAATACACTACACCCATATGACCATACAGATAAATCTTCTTCATGCCAACCACATACCCGAATCCTTAGTTAGATTCATATAATATAGTCCATTCATATTCCTTTGTTTGTATCATTTGACGTGATTTGCCAATCTGGTTTGCAATATACATTTTCCTTGCCAAAGGTTACATAGATATTTTCATGTATCGTGATCTAACAGTTTAATGTATATTCCATCAAAGGCATCACCATGAATATTTTTCATTTACATCATTTCCATGATTCAGTCCATATCATTCTTGTTAGAATCAAAAGGTAGTGGCTTAGGCATGAAGAATTGTTCTCACACTTTAACACAGATATTACAAACCCGGACTAGCAACTCTGAACAACCACTTTTCACATCTGCACACTTCACCTTTACAGAGCATAAGTACTTACCTTACACAAAATATAAAACATGAATACTACACACATGGAAGTATGAAGGAACTCACTAGAAATACATCAAAGTCTATATAGTAGGACCTTAGCCTTTATCGCTTGGATTGTCTACAGTGTTTTCAACTAAAATATAAATAATTAAATGTATCAGATCATTACATCATTGAAACCAAACATGTATGTAAGGAACATTAACACCTAACTCAGAATTAAGAAGCTTCTTTCTTTATATACTAATTTGATACTTATGTATGCAGAGTTAAAAATACATAAATAATTATAAAAATAACCTAGGCTTATCAATGTTTAGCAGAGAGCTAAAATAAATGTATAAGTTGGCTGAATACAATGAACCCAACTTCAGAAAGGTTTTTAGACTTAAGCTTTTCATGGAATGTTGAGAAAATCAATAAGAAAATGAATGCAAAGAAAACGCAAAGTTTACCAGTGAAGACACTAATATCCTTATATACCTAAGCTCAGAGACAAGGTTTAGTGGAAACACTTTTGATTTTCGTGATTAAGTGCACTTATCATCATTTAAGTCTTATCAACTATTGTATCTTAGTTCTATTCTAACCAGTTTTCACTTGGCTAACTAAATAGTCTTATTAAAATAATAAAAAAATTGTTAACTACAGACTTAACGAACTCATCTAAACTTCTGGGATGACTTATACTCAACAGAGCAAATCCACCAACCTACAAATCTTGCCAAAACACGTATTTGCCAAAACACACCAATTGGCACATACACAAAATACTATACTTAAACAAAATTAACACTTTACTTTCTCAAAGCTACGCTTAATACCATAACACAATAAATAGTAATTAGATACAGAGACTTCGTTGGGTGGGCTGTTACAGATTGTATTATATGCTTTGTGACTGTATGCAGCTAATATTAGTATTGAATCGTTGAAAGGAAAATAAAAAGTGAAATTTAACGAAGAGTGACTCAGAAACTCTGGTTTGTACTTTTATGATTTGAGATTGTTTTAATAGTTTACAAATACATGTTAACTGCACAAGGAAATGTCAAGGTGAGTTTATTATGATAACATAAATTATTGTGATGAATTTGATTTGGAAATTTAAAATAGAGTACTAAAACAAATAGAATAAAAAATGACATGAAATACTTGAAATATGATATGTGGTATGGAACTTGAGTAGAAATATGTTATGTAACATTATATGTATATGAATTGGTAATGAAATGGGATTGTGATTCTGAATATAATTGGAAATTGGCATATGAATTGAATTGCAGATGAAATTGAACATGGGTACCCTATTAACTAGTCGAGTTGAATCGGATATAATTGGCTTGCCAAAGGATTAGATTGTGTACGAGCTTATACGCTTATACGCCAGGATACACCTCGTGTGCCAAGATGCACTTCATGCGTTAGTATGCGCTTTGTGCGGTAGTGATACACTTCGAGTGCCTGTATGAACTTTACATCCTAGTTTCCTTTACTTTGATTCATCCAATGATGCAATTAGGTGCTAGTTTGGTGTGTTGGTTAGGCGATCCATGTATCTGTCTGAGTTTGAGTTAGGGTAATGATATGGGTATGGTATTATATGATGCTATTGAATCAAATATGTATATATGTGAAAAGAGACAGAGAAAACAAATAGTCAATTGTGCAAATCAGTTGAAAACAAGCCTTGAGGGCCGAAATGAATATGAATAAATCAATAGACTCTAGAAAGAGATTCAAATGATAAGCTAAATAGATTTTTTCTATGAAATGAACTTGATATTGAATGTCATAATGTTAAAATTATGAATGTTTAAATTGTGAATTGGTATTGATAGCTAAAGGCCTTAAGATATGTTTTTGGTATAAGTAATTGGATTTGATCATTCTATTGCCATGATAGTTAAATTAATTTGCCCTTGATATTTGCATGCCTTCATATGGAATTATTTATGTACTTGTGTTGCAATATGGAATATGTATTAGTAGGTATTGAAATTATAAGCATCATGACATAATACTATTGTTACCATATGTTATATTATCCTGAATCATGAAAGAACCATTGAGCCCTATCACTCAATGTATGGTTTGTTTATCTCGTGCATAGGTACAAATAGTCTCGAAAAGAAGTGAATTCAGCATCTGAACTATAGATATTAACTCAATATAGTTTGTATAATTCTCTTCATTTTGATTAAAAGGGTATGTACCTAGGCTTTACTTGTTCAATTTTGCAAATTGTCATTTTGATTAATGGTATTGTAAATGAATGAAATTGTTAATAGTTATGCATGTGGATGATGTTGATGTTTTGGAAATTGTTGTTAAATAGGTTGTACATATGTTGAGTAAGCATTTGAGGACTTGAAGCCAAACATGGTTATCTTAGGCTAGTTGGAAATGTATGGAATTTGGGGACTTAGTGGTTTTGCCAAAATCACGACTTCACACTTTGAATGTCACAATGTCAGCCTTCCTCATCGCGATGTCTCCTATTTGAGGTCGCGACATCAACTCTATTTTACTTTTTGAAACTTTACAATTTGGTCCTTAGGTTGGGAGGTTTGGCTACTACCTCCAAAGTCATGACTGTAACAGCCCGATTTTGGGCCTAGTCAGAATAGTAGTTTTGGGACCACTAATCCAAGGACAAAAAAATTATTTTTAATATTATTTTATGTGTTGTGGCATGATTATATGAGAGTATGAAAATTTTGGTGAATTAATTTTAGCGATTTCATGCTTAATTGTGAAAAATGACTAAATTGAATAAAGTGCAAAAGTCCTATTTTGATAGCTAAGGGTGTCAAATAGCTAGAGAACCTAAATTGGGGGTCTTTAAAGGGAAATTAGACCCTTAAAAGACAAGCTAGCTAGCCATAGAGACATGAGGAGTAAAAAAGTCAAAAGATGACTAGGGTTGGTAATTGATGACACTAGCAAATTAAATATTAAAATAAAATCAAAGGGGTCATCTTTCTTCTCTATTTTTCCATAAAAAATAGCAGCCATTAGAGGGGTTTTTTAATCTTGAAATTTCAGCCACTTAGTCTCTCTACAAGTACGTGATCTTGATGGTTTTTCTTGATGATTTTTGTACTTTTAGAACCCTTGTAGCATGAGCTTTCAAATAAGGGGACTATTTTGCAAAATGGTTGAAAGTCTAAGGTCTACCATGAGAGTGTTCATGTTTTTTTCTGAAATTTTATGGAAGAAAAGAATCATGGTTGTGAAATAAACAACTTTTGTAAAGTAGTTTTCATGGAAACTCTAACTAAGGACCATTTTGCATAAGTTGTAAAATGGGTGATAAATGTGTGAAATAATGAGAATAGTGGGCTCATTCTAGTATAAAAAGTATTCATCTAGGCTTGGTTAGTAAGAAAATGTGATAAAAATCAATTTTCAAACCCAGGGGTAAAATGGTTATTTTGTGAAAGTTTAGGGGAAAAATTGTTATTTTTCCTAATTATGAATTTTTGAGTGTCTAGATTAATATGCTGATGAAATGAATGAATTTCTATCATTTTAGATCAAGAATTACAATATCTGGGCTAGACTGGGGAAAAGTAAAATAAGTGGACAAAGCCAAACTAGTCGCCACATTTTGAGTACCGAGGTAAGTTGTATGTAAATAATACAACTACATTGTTATTATATGTGTTTGAATTGATATAGCATAAATTTATTGTTTGTGGAAATGATTATGTATGATGAATATTGAGATAGTAGAACTCTCGTTTGAACCTTAGGAAATAAATCGGATATTCACGCCATGACATTCGGGTTATTTGTGTGCCAGTGTAAGATATGTCTGGAACATGCATCGGCCGCATTATGACAGCCAGTGTAAGACCATGTCTGGGACATGGCATTGGCATTGAGATGAGAACCAGTGTAAGACATGTCTGGGACATGTATCGACCTCAAAATGTAAACCAGTGTAAGACATGTTTGGGACATGGAATCGGCATGTATAGAGATGCCAGTGTAAGACCATGTCTAGGACATGACATTGGCACAGATACGTGAGAGTTAGTTTAAGACCATGTCTAGGACATGGCATCTGCATTATACCCTATGTTTGAGGCTTAGTGAATATCTGATAGCATTCCAAATGGTTCAACGGTGAGAGTTACAGTTTAAGTTAAACGAGAAAAGTATAACCATGTTGTGAGTGGTACGTGTACCTAATTGAAATGTATGATATGTGAGCTCAATATATGCTATGTGAATTGAATTGGATAGTGATGAGTAAGTTATGCTTATGCCTACTTTTGTATTATGAGCATGATGATGAATGGTAAAGTTGTTGTTATATCTATTTGCATGCGACTTACTAAGCTTTCCTTTTCATTTTCTTATAGTGTCGCCAAAGTAGCTCGAGGATCATTGCCTATGTCGAAGAAGCCAGTCACACTATCATCCGAAGTACTTGGTATAGTTAGATTTTTTATTTTGATTATGGCATGTATAGGACCCTGACTTTTGAGTTTTGTGTCATTGTTAATTGGCCAAATGTGTTGGCTTACTTTAACATTTGATTCATTTTGTATAAGGCCATGGAAAATGGCTAATATTGAAAGTTTATGTATATGAATGCAAGATAGTCTTTCATGAATGTGAAATTGTTGGCATGGTTGAATATAAGAAATGTATATAGGCCTTAGCTATGGTTGTTTGGTTGAGAAATCTTATTAAGTTGGACTTTGATATGTTGGTTGATGTTTGATTGTGTTTCAGGTGGCAAAGGCTTGGTAGATAGCCTTATATTATCTACACGGGTAGACACACGGGCGTGTGTCTAGGCCGTGTGTGACACATGGTTGGCCCCATGGGCATGTTGTTCAGCCGTGTGTCCCCTGCACGTAATAATTTGCAAGTTAGTATGCATGGTAGTAAAAACACGAGCAGAGACACAACCGTGTGTCTCAGCCGTGTGGAGGACATGGTCTCTGGCCACGGGCGTATGCCTTTGCCATGTGCCCTAAATTGGATGTTGACGTCAGAAACAGAATGTCAAGGTTTTTAGACACGGGCTAGGACACTGTCGTGTCAAGGCCGTGTGGCGGACACGGGCCATATACAAGGGCGTGTGTCAGGCCGTGTAAAAACCCCTGTAGATTCGAATTTAGAATTTAATTCACACGGGCATGGGACACGGGCGTGTCCATAGATGTTTAGGTCGTGTGTGTCACACGGGCCATCAACACGGCCGTGTTATAATGACCACACGGGCGTGTTGCCCTTTCATACGGGCGTGTGCCCTGTTTCAAGAGTTGTTTTTCTAAAATTAGTTAAAGGACCTGGGTTGGTCCCGAATGGTTTCCAATGGATGTTTGGGGCCTCGTAGGCCCATATTAAGGAGTTTAAACAAAGTTCGAAAAAGTTTTAAGTTTGATCGAGTCTTAATGACATCGATATGATTGTATGCATGTGATTAAGTGTGGTAACGCCTTGTATCCAGTCCCGGCATAGGGCTCGGGTGTGGGGTGTTACAGTGACATCCACCTGAGATGTTTTAAAAACTTTGCAATTTTGTCCTTGTTTGATCCCAAGGTGGTATTGAGCTTTCGTGAGCTTGTATTTTACCCAAAAATGATTATTTATCGTATTTTATGCATGCAATGCTCGTATTTGGAAATTTAATGATGGAATTAAAACACAATCAATTATAGTTTCTCTAAAAACAAACATAACATCTTATAGCTCAGACCCGATGACCAAGTTAAGTAAGAGGTTTTACATGATTAAACTTTACAAACAAGTGCTTTACTTCTTTTCTTAATTCTTTTTTATAGCACTCTATTTATGAATTTAGAATTTCATTTAGCTTTATGATATGAAATTGAATACTTTTAATACCAACCCTCGGTCACTCAATTAAATCACAACTTTAAACAACTTTTAAGCTTTAATCATAACTATTTTTGACAGAGCTTAGTTAGGATGCTATTGATCTTTTTACATGAAAATCGATATTTTTTTTTGTACCTACCTATGGTTACTCAATTAATCATATCACTAAGTTCTTACTCGTAAAATCAGCCAATGGAGTAATCTAGTGCTTATCATGATTATCATACTTGACCACCTCTTGTGACATATTTCACCTTTCTAAACGTCTGCCTGTTTTGAGCTATCATATTATTGAAGTACTTATAGGCTTTTGATAGGTGTTTATTAGATATACTCGTTAGTCATTTTCACATTGGGTTGATGCTTAGTTTTAAGTGAAATTACTAAATTTTGTGTTATTTTTAAAATTTCAAAATTTGGTTAGATAGTTGTTTATTTGCTTATTTAGTATATTTTAGCATCATTTAAGTTTAATTAGTGTATGTTGAAAGTGTCAGGATTTGTATTTTTAGTGAAGTGATTTCATCATAATTACTTATAATTTTTTAAAATTGATTAAATAAACAAAATGACCCTATGTTATTTAATTAATCTATTTTAAAGTTTGAAAGAAAATAAAAATCGAAGAATAAGTAATGGAATGATCATACCTTAATCAATCTTGTAACTTTGGTACTTATTGGCCATAGTGGAGCTGTCCAGGGCTGCCCGGGTTTGTAAGAAAATTATTCTTTGCTCATTTGGCTGAGTTGTTGATGCTTTGTAGGAGCTTCATTTGTTAACAAGAGAGACCCTAGGAAGGCGCCACCTGTTATGTTTTGTGTAAGCACTTGGGCTCCTCAGGTTGAGACCCTATGTGAGGCTTTGAGCCTTTTCCTAATTTATGGATCAAATTGTGAGTTTGTTTGGTTATATTGTATTCGGGCTTGAGCCCATTTTCCTATCTTATTATAACACATAAAAAATTGCTGGCATTGAGAGTTCTTCATATTGAAAAACCCAGTTAGTTTAATGGCAGCTGGTGAAGTGAATAGTTTAGTTCCAGAACTCTAAGATTCGAGACGTGCCCAGGATGGCTAAATCTGCATTCCATGGTCTTACCTTCTGTAGTACTATTAATAATATTATACAAATCTCAACAATAATGTGATTCCCTACATAAATGATTTCAAACTATCAATTATTTTAGATCAATCATTATAATATCTAAGTTTATAATTAAATTTGTGTTACGAATTAAATGGTCATTAATTCAATTGAAAAAAATATCTAAGTTTATAATTAAATTCGTGTTACGAATTAAATAGTCATTAATTCAATTGAAAAAAATTTAAAAATAAAGATTTTAAAACTAATCAAATTTATTATAAGATAAATTATGTCTTTCTACATCTATATGTATAACTAGTTTAAACTACAACTTTAAGAAGATATTTAAAGTTAAAATTAATTATAAATGGTTAAGTTGGAAGATTTAAAATTTTTGCATGTGGGTTCAATCATTTATGTTATGTTGGTTTTTATAGAATTTTTTTTATTCACCCAAAATGTGGGTAGTTGAAAAATAATATATATATATATATATGATTTTGTGTGTGCGAGAGTTACAAAGGTTATGAGGGGCATCCTTATTGATGCTATTGAATCTTCCCTTGTTTGGTTGTGTTGTTTGTTAGATTGCGCTGTGGTGGTTATTGTATAAATGCCCATGTCTACGCACTACTAAACTTTGTAGTATAAGGTTTGTTTTATTGCTTCATTAATCTTGAATCCGGTTGATGGAAAATGTTATGAAGCTTCATTTGGGAGCAGGGATTTGGGGCTTTACAATCAGATTTTGTACTAGTCAGAAAAAAAATGGTTAACCATCGCTCATTTCTTGCTTAGATAATATTCAAATCTCATTCTCTACTTCCTTGAATGAGATAAGGCTATGAAGGTATTTCATTGTCTATCATCTCATTTATCTTTTTCAGTTTTCCTCATACAACCAACCACAAACATTTGGAAGCTTTTGTTATTCCCAGCCCAAAATTCCTTTTTCTTTTCCATCCACTTAATGCCACTAAAATAAAAAAATCAAGGTCCCACCGAGATTTGAACTCGGGTTACTGGATTCAGAGTCCAATGTCCTAACCACTAGACCATGGGACCGTTTCTGTTCAGAAATCCAAAAATAAAATACTAATACTATTTAACATCTGAAAATCTACCACGCTTCTAAGGAAACTTACCCCCATAGTCAAAAGACGTTGGATTTTTCAGTTTAACCTATTTAATAAATAAAATTATTGGAAGATATAAATATTTTTATAATCATATTTGTTATTTTTAATTTTTTTGTCGTTCATATTTTATTAATTCGTAACATTAACTAAGTTAACGACTTTATAAATAGTATGATTACATATATACTAAATTGTCGCACTTACAATATGAGTGAAAGATGTTATAACAACAAGATGACTTTAGTTGAAATAGTAATCTTAAAAGGTTAAAAGTCATAATAATATTTTGAGTTCAAATTTCATTATTTAGATTGTATATGAAAAGACAAAATTCTCTCAAAATATTATCTATTGCTTATTGAAAAAAAGAGAGGTAAATTTATTATTGAGTTGGTGTTAACCTCAACTGTTTCCCAACTCAATAAAATAACTTTTTTTTACTATGAGTAGAACACTTAAATATAATGATAGATAAATAGATATTAGAGGTACTTGAATTTGATTTTAATATTTAAATTGGTGATAATAACTTAAAGAAACAAGTGATTAAAGCTCTATATTGACACCTAAAGGTTTGGGTCCTAACTACTACTTCACCTCGTTTGTATAGCTTGATAATAATAAAAATTTTAAAATTGGTAGCTAGTTTTTTTTTATAAAACGATTTTAGATTTTTTTATTTCAAAAATGTGTAAATAGAGACAATTCTTATACTTTAAATAATTTTCATATAATTTATCGTATGTGGAAATAAAAAATATAAATCAATTTAAAATAGAGCAACAACCCACTTGTCAAATTTCATTATCTCCATTTTCTTAGCTTCTTTGGCAAAATTCAACGGTCAGTAATTAATTCTTATTCAACAAAAATTTATATAGTATGTTTAAATTTAATTCGAATTGATTTAAATTTTTTATTATTATTTAAAAATATTTGTGGATATTTATAACTAAATTTAAATAAAATCATATTATAATTTAAGTTATAAAAAATCAAATTACAAACATAAACACATATAAGTATTTGGGGATGGTTATGACAAATAAATTATAAAGTTATATTATGGACTCAAAAAAAAAAATCCTAGCCAGGAGTGCTTTGCTTAGTATCCTAGCGAAAACAGTTTCTGCTGCGGCTTGGGATGAAGGAGAGTGATGGCGATAACGGTTTTGAGGGAGATGAGATCTCCCTTTTGGCAGAAGAACTCATTCAATTATCAGTCAAAAGTTCGATGGTGGAACCAAACGATAAGCCAACTCTAATTTGTACTATATGGACAAAGAAATCCTATAATTCGGATAGCTTCAGGGCACATATGAAGAGTATATGGAAGACAAGGAAAAAATTTGAGATTCAATTGGAAAGGTAAAATCTCTTCTTGATCGCGTTAAAATTGAAGAAGACTTAGAGACAATTATGGAAGGTTAGCCATGGTTATTTCGGAAAAACTTAATTATCCTTGATCGTTTGACAAAACTGATGGAAAGAAGTCAAAACAGGCTTAATTCATCCCCGTTTTGGATTAAGATAGGGCTATGCTTACTAGAATTTGATAAAAAAGATTTATTGCATGATATTGGAGTTACTTTTAGAGATGTACTCAGATCTGAAATTAATGGTGAGTTTTGTCGTCTTAGAATTAAATGATGTGCAGAAACCCCTTCGTAGGGGTATTTTTGTCTCAATAGATAATCAAAGGAAATCTTGGATCTCTTTTAAGTACGAGAAATTACCAACATTCTGTTTCGGTTGTAGAAGGATGGGGCATGGTCTCCAAGAATGTATTGAGATAAAACCTACAGAAAAAAACAAAATTTGAGATAATCCACCTTTTTCTTTAGCGTTAAAAGCAGAATTAAATTTATTTAGAAGGGAGAGTTTAAAGTTTAATGCCCTCTCAAAGAAGATGCAGCCCCAAGGTTTTTATATAGGAATTCTGATGAAGAATCAGAAGATGCATCCACAAAAAGAAGAGGATAACGCCATGATTCAAGGAATACAAGATAATTCTCAATTAATAGCAACAGAGGAAGTGACGAAGATCCAAAAGGAAGGGTGGTCGTTGAAGAAAAAGTGAATCGGAGGAACACTACAAGTAAAGATATTTTGAAACCAGTCAGGAAAAGCAGTTGGAAAAGAATTGATTCAGCGA
The DNA here is from genome assembly GCF_007990345.1 of Gossypium hirsutum. NCBI lineage: Eukaryota > Viridiplantae > Streptophyta > Magnoliopsida > Malvales > Malvaceae > Gossypium > Gossypium hirsutum. Next base: position 15,528,292 of record NC_053435.1, on the reverse strand, counting down.
AAGTGATGAGTTATTATAGTGAAGAAAGTAAACTGAGAAAGAGAAAATCGACAGAGTTTGAAGTTGAAGATTGTTGTATAGAAGAAAGATGCAACAAAAAGAATGAAACATGATGGACAAGATTTAAAAAGTGAAGATGGCTCAATTTTGTCAGTAGAAAGTTTGGAACAAATTTATTTTCCTAACCAAAATAGATTAGCAGTTGTCAAAAAGCAAGCCGACCGGGCGCAATGAAAACTATATGTTGAAATGTCTGTGGATTGGGGAGCCCACGAGCAGTACAGAGGCTTCGATTTTTGCTGAAGCAAAATAACCCTCAAATGGTCTTCTTTATGGAGACTAAAATAGATGAAAAGTGTATGGAAAAAATTAGGACGATATGGGGTTTTACGAATGGGATTGATGTAGGAGCAGAAGGTTCTCGAGGTGGGATTTGTTTGGCATGGAAAGAAGAAATCCAGGTTAGTCTAAAAACTTTCTCAAAAATCCATATTGATAATGAAGAATGGAGATTTACAGGGTTTTATGGTTTACCTTATATAAGCAATAAAAGTGCCTCGTGGAATTTACTAAGGATTTTGGGTCAAGAACAAGACCATACTTGGCTGGTAAGTGGTGATTTTAATGAAATAATATATTCTTTTAAAAAAATAGAGGCCAACCGAGGGAGAAGAAAAGAATGGAAGCCTCCTGTGAGATTTTAGAGGAATGTCAATTAATAGACATGGGTCATACGAGGGTTTGGTTTACATGGGAGAGAGGGAATCTATCGGAAACAAATATTAGAAAAAGATTGGATAGGGGCGTTGCGAATGAAAAATGGATCCATCTCTTTCCAAAGGGCAATATTCATTACTTAATGCACTCGTCTTCAGATCATTGCCCCCTTTTTATCAGCACAAATAATGAAAAAAGTTATAAAAGGATTCCAAGATTCAAGTTTGAAGCTTGGTGGACCATGGAGGAACCGATTGAACAAAAAATTAAGAAATCATGGGAGTCATCAAATGGGATCTTTGAAAAACTTGAAAGGCTGCAAATCAATTTGATAAGTGATACGTGATATTCGCGACAGGTTTTAAAAATTTATAATTAATCGTTTTTGAAACTAACTATTATCACAATGAAGGCAAGTGTACCTATCGAATAGTAGTATAGCTTTAGCAAGACCAAATTGTCGAACCCAAAGGAACCAAGAGTACTACTAATTACTTTCTTTTTATTATCTAGCCTAAAAATTAAGGGATTTATTTATCTAAACTAATTAACTAAACTAAGGGTGCACAGAGAGAAAATTAGGGAAAAGCTTTTTGGAAAACTCGATTGATTAAGACAATACCCAAGGAAAAATCCACCTAGACTTCACTTGTTATTTGACTCTGAATCAAACGATTTATTGATTTGACTTGATCCGTAGAAATCCCTAAGTTATATTATTATCTCTCTCGAGACTAATAACGTCTAGCCCTAGGTTGATTAATTGAAATCTCTTTCTATTTAACACCCTAGTGTTGCATTAACTCGATCTACGGACTCTCTTATTAGGTTTCACCCTAATCTGGCAAAATCTTGTCACCCTATTTTTAGGCATGCAATCAACTCCGCTTAATTACGACAAAATTACTTTTAGACAGGGACTTTTGCTCATCTAAATAAGCGCATTAACTTGAATCAATATCCTGGAATATTAAAACAAGAATTAATAACACATAAGTAAGAACAAGTCAAATATTTACCATACAATTCAAATAATAATAAGATCCGTCTTAGGTTTCATTCCCCATAGGTATTTAGGGGGTTTAGTTCATAATTATGAAATAAAACATCTCAAAAGAATAAAGATAACAAAACATAAAGAAAACCTAAAACTCCTGAAGGAAATTGAAGGGAGATCTTCAGTCTTGACGATGAATTCGATTTTTGAGATGGATTGATTGGCTTTCCTTGAGTAATTCCTAACCTCCTACTCCGTGTGTCCTCCTAAGTGCCTCCTCAGGTGTTTAAATAGGCTTTAGAATGTCTAAGAGCCCTCAAAAGTGGCCTTTTCCGAATAGGATTATACTTGGGCTCAACAGGGACACGTCCGTGTGTGATTGTTTCAGACCGTGGTCAAGGCTGTTAAATAGGCACGGGTGAGTGATCTGCCCGTGTGAGTCGTGCTTTGATTCTACCAAATGGACACGGCCGTGTGGCCTACCCATGTGAGGAAGTCCAGGTTGTGTTGATTTCCCATGTTGGCCCGTTTTCTCCTTTTTGGCCCGTTTCTCGCTATTTTTACTCTCCTATGCTCACCTAAGTATAAAACATGAAATTAAAGAATTAGGAGCATCGAATTCACCAAATCTAAGGAGAAATCATCTATAAATGTGCTAAGCATGGGACAAAAATATGTATATATTATAGTTTATCAAATGCCCCTACACTTAAGCGTTTGCTTGTCCTCAAGAAAAATCCTCAATTTACAATCAAAATAAATTCTTCTCAACTTATAATCCCTATCAATATTATCTCAAAATAATCCATAAGTAATCATACATTGAGAATTCAACTAAAAGAATAGCAAAGTTTCAAACATTCCAAGTTGAGCATTTTATCCCGAAAACATAGGTGTCCCCCTTCATCTAAGTAATTACCTTTGATCAAAATATCACAGAGTTTAACATCCTCACTAAAGATTCACTCAAATCACTCGAGGTGTTTCAGGACAACAAATAAAGCACTCAACAGTCAATATGAAAAGTTTTTACCATAGGCTTGCATGAAAATCAAATCTCCACCATTATAAATTGAGATGAAACATCAATCAAAAGGTCTTTAGAGGGTTGTAACGTGGCTTTGGTTAGGGGGTGTGGTCACAAGCTAAAAGAAAAAAGTTAGAATCAAGATTGAATTGAAAAATTCCTAACTAGAAAAATAACTTATCATCAATTGAATACAAATGAGCTTCTTCTCAGAATATGAAATTAATCACTTAAGCTAAAAAAAATGACAAATTACTACTAATAAATATGTATGTATTGTATTTTTTTTAAGAACAAGTCAAATAACATAGACTATCTATCAAAAATAAAACATAGCTAAGCAATTTATTCAAATCGAATCTCGACAAAAATATGGATCAAATTGATTTAGGGGATTTCAACAATAATGGGTTAAGGGTTAATGTTGAGGGTAAATCAATGAATGGGTTGTTAGGCTCAAGGGGGTTCACTAGGGGTTAATTGTGAAGGTAGGCTTTTATAGAGTAAGTGGGTTAAACCTAAGTGCCTTTATCATCTCGACATATCAAATCAAATGGTGTAGTCTTGACATGCATAATCAAGCAAATTCTAGAATAACAATTCAATATTGACGCACTCAAAGCAACAATAAAAGTGAGCATGAAAGAAATAATAGATGCTCTTAAAGGTTCAAGATCTCACAAAAATTATGGCTTTTTGATGTTAAACATGTGAATTTCAACTCAAGATAATACCTAAACTTGGGGAAACAACCTAATGTTTTTTTAATTCTAAAAAATCAACTTATCATGCTTGATTCTCTAATTCCTTAAAGTTTAAATAGTCAATGCATAAATGCCTATGTTTTAATTCAATACATATTAATAGAAAATCATAAATCAATTAAAATTCATTCTAATAATGATATGAGAAGATCAAATGAGAATAAGACAAAATTCAGGGATTTTTCTGATAATGATATAAAAGACCATCACACTTAAGAAGTACATTGCCCTCAATGTACAAAGTTAGATTTACGATGATATAGATATAAGATCATAAGATAGGGAGAGAAGTGAAACTTCCTGAATGATGAATGGGCTCTTTGAATTGGAGTTATAGAGAATAATCGGCCAAGGCCCTGATAAGAGTGGTGGAGGATACTCCGGTGGTGGTAGAGGTTCATTAGTCCAAAAGTCCTGCGCCAAAAGAATATTATATCTGGTAGTAGCTATGGTCGTGGTCGAGTAGGACATGGCAGTCGTGGAGAACCTTTGCCAGTGGAGTTTTGAGTTCCTAGGTGATGATGAGCTTTGGAGCTCTTTATAACTGTGATAACATCAAGAATTTTTTAGGAAATATAAAGAAGCATAATTACTTGTAATGGAATAGCCGAAACTATAAATTGTTTAATAAAAATTATAAAACCTAAAAATGAAATAATATTAAAGGAAATTAAAATAAAAAGTATTTAAAGAAGATAAATAAAGATAAAAGTAAAAATAATAAATAATAAATAAAAAGTTCTTAAACATCGTCATCGCCGGATGGTTCACGAGGTGGTGGAGGCGATGAGATGTAAAGGTGTAGACAAATCTGATGTAGAGTAGCATCAATGTGATCAAAACGCTGAAAACACTACTGCTCAAATCAAGTAAGGTGCTCAGAGTATAAAGCCACCGCATGAATTGGACGATGGGTGGGTGGTAGCTAAGACGGTGGGTCCTCATGTCATGGAGGGACATCATCAGTAATGTCCTCTGGGTCTTCCTCCTCGGTGGACTGGACGAGGCGGTATTGAGGAGGGTAGGTTCCACGTTGTTTCTCGATCATCCTCATATGTAGCATACTCGTGATGCCTTGTGGGGACATCTGGTCGATGAGGGTGAGGGAGGATGATTGTGCTGCTGTGTTGAGGAGCCAGAAGTACCGTACCAATTAAGTCACATAGGGGCCAATAGAGATGACTCTCTTCCCATGCCGCTCCGTCTGATGGCGGATGGCGAGGGCAATGAAATAGGCAAGGTCGAAGACGTGCCTGTTCTCCATACTCTATAAATAGTAGGCGTCGTGAGTGTTGACAACGTCAGTGCTCTCTCACTGTCCTGTCAGAGTGTGGACCAAGATGGTGTGTAAATACCTCAAGGATGGGTCGAGAGCAGATGCCTTAGAGCTGATAGGGTCGTAGGTGGCCGAGGCAGGGACTAAGGCTTGCCAGAATTTCGAAGGAGAGTAGTGGATGTGGCGAATGGAGGGTGTTGAGTTTGTTTTCGTCCATGAATTCCTCCGTATATAGCCCCAGTGCAATTCCAAACTCAGGTACGCTCAACTGGCGAACCAAGCCACCGAGGCTAAACTGGACCGTTCCTTGATCATCAACTCTGTCATAACGGTTTGGAAGTGAAATGCCAAACAAAGTTCTAATGTAAGCTTAAGGTACGTGGGCTCGATGATCCCAAAGAAGAGCTCCCATGGATCAGTCGATAAAAGGGCTCTGACTGCATCAGCTAGTTGGATTTGTTCAAGTGCGGCCTAGCCAATGCAGCGGCCCGTACCTAGGGGTCGGGCCCAAAGTATCTGAAATAGTTCTTCCTGGGTATGGGAAACTGAAGGAAAGGGTGGTGAATTTCAGCAGTAGGACCCAAGGATGACGTTGCTCTTTTCCTCTTCTTTGAAGCGGGGACGACGGTGTTCTTGCCACGTGAGGTTGACATGGTATACCTGCAATGAAAAGTCAAAGTTAAAACAATACTCCCCAAGAATAGTATGGAGAGGTATGCAAGTATGTTAAAATTAAAGAAAAATACTTCATGGGCATCACAGTAAAAGGTAAGATGTACCGAAAAGTAACTAAATCCTAATGGAAGTCATTATTAACAATAGGAACATGAGAATAGTGCTAAATGGAATATCTAGTGAATGAATGCATGTGAGTTTGATAATATGGAATACGGTGTGGGTAAACACGAAATCCATGGAAACAAGAGAAATGAATGAATGTAGCATAATGTATTGACTAAAATGGCAAATTTCTAACAAAGTGCATAAGTATTACTATCATTATAACCATGAATATTTACTCAAAATAGTCAAATGAAACAATAAAAGAAATCATGAAATAAGTAAAAGATTTGAAGAGAATAGAGAGAAAAGAGTAAACAAACGCAAGAGGGAAGAGCTTGAGTCGTCAAGGGTGGTGTTGTGGTAGGCGTACGGGCGTGGTGAGGAGGGCGTGGGCAAGAGTTGCGACGGCTAGGGTTAGGGATTTTGGGGAAGGAGGTGATGAATAGTGAGGTGTTTATATAGATTTTATGGCACACAACCGTGGGGCACGCCCGTGTGCCCTTATTTCAGCCTGTGTTTATCGTGATTTTCAAATTTGGGCGCCTCTGAAATTCATCCCACGCTCGTGTTCTTTGGGTGTGTCGATGCACACGGCCGTGTTCTACTTCGTTTGCTTCTTCCACACTCGTTGTATAGGTGGACGCCCGTGTTGTTTTATCAATCTTGAGCACGGGTGGTGGGCACGGGCGTGTCGTACGCCTGTGCTAAATTCTCAGTTTCAACCATGGTTTCTAGACACCGGCGTGTCGTACACCCGTGTTGTTTTAACAAGCTGGGCGACGGCTACGTCGCATGGCCATAACAACTTATCGCATCCCGTGTTGGGGAAAAATTTTGCCCTATTTTCACGCGGCTGTATCGCACGATCGTGTCTCCACCCGTGGTGTGAGCACGACCTAAAGCACGCCCGTGTACCTGGCCGTGTGGATTAGAACACGTGTGTTTCAATGACTCAGTTAGTGATTAGATGTTAAAAACTAAAACTTTAAAGAAATCAATACTGTTAGTGCTCGGGTTGCCTCCCGAGAAGTGCTTATGTATAGTCTAAGCTCGACTTACCTCGATTTTGCATAGTCATGGTGGTTCGAGGAGTTTACACTCCTCATCCCGGCTATCAAATTTATCAAAATAAGGTTTTAGATGAGTATTATTTACCTTGAACGTATCAAATTTGGGATAAATCACATTGATTGTGCCGTATGGGAAAATGTTAAGTATCGTAAGAGAGATTTCTCCATTAGGTTCAGAGGTGGCAATCCGAGGGTCTACTGTATCTAGTAGTACTTTGTCTCCAACTTTGAGTTGATTTGGTGAGATATTGGGCTCGTCATGGCGTGGTTTTGGTTTATCATGTGTCCTCGGTTTATGTGTCTGCCATTCATCTAGTTCCTTAACTCGTAGCCTTTGTTCTTCATAGATAGGTCCCTTGTCGTTACTTGAACAAGGTTCATGTGTGCTCTTCGAACGTGTTTCCTGTAAAGAAGGTTGCACCACATGGTCAGTATTAGTAGTACGATTTATACAATCACCCTCGATATTTGATGTGTTACTTGAATTATGAGCTTGAAGGGTGATTGTTTCTTCACCCACACGAAGTGTGAGTTCACCTGTACTAACATCAATTATAGTTCTAGTAGTTGCTAAAAAGGGCCTCCCTAAAATTAAAAGCACGTTACTATCCTCCTCTATGTCTAGAACAACGAAATCAACTGGGAATATAAATTTGTCAATTTTAACGAGTACATCTTCAATAATCCCCATAGGAAATCTGATTGTTTTATCTTCTAATTGAATGCTCATCCTAGTTTGTTTGGGTTTTCCAAGACCTAGTTGCTTAAACATTTTGTAAGACATGACATTGATACTAGCCCCTAAATCAGCCAATGCATTATTAACATCTAAGCTACCAATTAAATAAGGAATCGTAAAACTCCCTGGATCTTTTAATTTGTTGGCCAGCTTATTCTACAGAATGGCTGAGCAAACTACATTCATCTCTATATACGACGCCTCGTCTAACTTCTGCTTATTTGCTAAAAGCTCCTTTAAAAATTTGACTACGTTTGGCATCTGTGAAAGAGCCTTAATAAACAATAAGTTAATATGTAATTTCTTTAAAAGTTTAAGGAATTTACCGAATTGTTCGTCTGAGTGGTCTTTCCTTGTCGCATTGGGGTATGGTACATGTGGTTTGTACTCTTTACTTACCTGTTTTTGGTTATTGTGGTCTACCTCACCTTTGCTTTTACTTACCACGATTCCTTACCTCGGGTCTGGTTCAGGTTCCACTAACCCTTCCTTGTCTTGAATGGTAATTGCGTTGAGTTGTTCCCTTGGGTTAGATTCAGTGTTATTCAGTAGACTACCTTGTGGTCGTTTAGATATTAATTTAGCGAGCTGTCCTATCTAAGTTCCGAGCCCTTAGATCAATGCTTGTTGATTTTTGAGTGCTGTCTCGGTATTCTAAAAATGAGTTTCTAACACCAAGATGAATTTTGTTAGCATCTCGTCAAGGTTTAGATTTTTCTCTTGTTGGTAGGGTGATTGTTAGAAGGCTGGAGGTGGTGGTCTCTAATTCCCTTGGCCTCCCCAAGAGAAATTTGGGTGGTTCCTCCAAGCTGCATTGTAAGTATTACTATAATGATTATTTTGAGATGGAGGATTATTACCCATGTAATTTAACTACTCGTTCTCCATGTTGTGGCCATAGGGTGGGTATTCTAAATTGCTAGATCCACCTCCACTTGCTTCGCACTGCATTACTGGGTGAACCTGTGAAGAACCAAGAAAACCGTCAATTTTTCTATTTAAAAGTTCTACCTGATTAGAGAGCATGGTGACCGAATCGATGTTAAAAATATTGGCTGTTTTCATTGGCTTTGTCCTCATGACTTGCCACTGAAAATTATTCAGTGACATCTCTTCTATAAATTTATAAGTATCCTCAAGTGTCTTATTATTGATAGTTCCACCAGCAGCTGCGTCAATCATCTGTCTAGTTGAAGGATTCAGGCCATTGTGAAACGTTTGAACCTGTATCTAGAGTGGTAACCCATGGTGAGGGCACCTTCTCAACAGATTCTTGTATCTCTCTCATGCATCGTAGAGTGTTTCTAAATCCATCTACACAAAAGAAGTGATATCATTACGTAATTTAGCCGTTTTAGCCGGCGAAAAATATTTTAATAAAAACTTTTCAGTCATTTGTTCCCAAGTAGTGATTGACCCTCGTGGTAACGAGTTCAACCACTGTTTAGCTTTGTTCCTTAATGAAAAAGGGAATAACCGAAGGCGAATGACATCATCAGAAATGCCATTAATTTTAAAAGAAAATTTTCCAAGTGAACGTTGGGATCCTCGTCCTGCAAACCATCAAACTGAAGAAATTGCTGTATCATTTGAATTGTGTTAGGTTTCAGTTCAAAATTATTTGCAGCGACAGCTGGCCTAACTATGCTTGATTCAGTTCCTGTTAAAGAAGGTTTAGCATAATCATACATAGTACGTGGAGCAGGATTCTAATTTGCAGCAATCCCAGGAGGTAGCGGATTTTCCTGGTTTTCAGCCATCTTCTCGATTGTGGTGTGAATATCGTCATCTTGCTCTTCCTCTGTGTATCTTAAGCTTCACCTTATTTCTCTTCGGTTTCTACGAACTATGTGATCTATCTCACTATCGAAAAGTAATGGTCCTAACGGGTTTCTTCTGCTCATAAACTAGAAAAACCTGTCAGAGGAAAATAAAAGAAAAGTTAGAAAAGTGAAATTAAACTAAAAATAAATTACAATAAAAGTAAAAATGGCTAAAGTAATAAAAATCGAATGTTCCTAATATCTTAGCTCCCCGGCAACGGTGCCAAAAACTTGATACATGATATTCGCGACAGGTTTTAAAAATTTATAATTAATCATTCTTGAAATTAACTATTATCATGATGAAGGCAAGTGTACCTATCGAACAGTAGTATAGCTTTAGCAAGACCGAATTGTTAAACCCAAAGGGACCAAGAGTACTAGTAATTACTTTCTTTTTATTATCTACCTAAAAATTAAGGGATTTATTTATCTAAACTAATTAACTAAACTAAGGGTGCACAGAGAGAAAATTAGGGAAAAGCTTTTTGGAAAACTCGATTGATTAAGACAATACCCAAGGAAAAATCCACCTAAACTTCACTTGTTATTTGACTCTGAATCAAACGATTTATTGATTTGACTTGATCTGTAGAAATCCCTAAGTTATATTATTATCTCTCTCGAGACTAATAACGTCTAACCCTAGGTTGATTAATTGAAATCTCTTTCTATTTAACACCCTAGTGTTGCATTAACTCGATCTACAGACTCTCTTATTAGGTTTCACCCTAATCTGGCAAAATCTTGTCACCCTATTTTTAGGCATGTAATCAACTCCGCTTAATTACGACAAAATTACTTTTAGACAGGGACTTTTGCTCATCTAAATAAGCGCATTAACTTGAATCAATATCCTGGAATATTAAAACAAGAATTAATAACACATAAGTAAGAACAAGTCAAATATTTACCATACAATTCAAATAATAATAAGATCCGTCTTAGGTTTCATTCCCCATAGGTATTTAGGGGGTTTAGTTCATAATTATGAAATAAAACATCTCAAAAGAATAAAGATAACAAAACATAAAGAAAACCCAAAACTCCTGAAGGAAATTGAAGGGAGATCTTCAGTCTTGACGATGAATCTGGCTTTTGAGATGGATTAATCGGCTTTCCTTGAGTAATTCCTTGCCTCCTACTCCGTGTGTCTGCCTAAGTGCCTCCTCAGGTGTTTAAATATACTTTAGAATGTCTAAGAGCCCTCAAAAGTGGCCTTTTCTGAATAGGACTATACTTGGGCTCGATAGGGACACGCCTGTGTGCGATTGCTTCAGACCGTGGTCAAGGCTGCTAAATAGGCATGGTGTGTGATCTACCCGTGTGAGTCGTGCTTCGATTCTGCGAAATGGACATGGCCGTGTGGCCTACCCATGTGAGGAAGTCCAGGCCGTGTTGATTTCCCATGTTGGCCCATTTTCTTCGTTTTTGGCCCGTTTCTCGCTCTTTTTACTCTCTTATGCTCACTTAAGTATAAAACATGAAATTAAAGGATTAGGAGCATCGAATTCACCAAATATAAAGAGAAATCATCCATAAATGTTCTAAGCATGGGATTAAAATATGTATAAATTACAGTTTATCAATAAGATGGGCAAAATCAATAAAGCAAGGCCGAGACGGTTTGAAGAGTAAGCTCACAAAAGAACTAGATAATCTAATGTTCACAAAGGAACTAGAAAATCTAATGGAAAGGGAGAGGGATGATGGGACAATGGCAAAGCTAATTGATACTAGAATTCGACTCAATATGGAGATTGATAAAGATGAAATGTTTTGGGAACAAAGGGCATGGGCTAACTGGATTCAGTTAGGGGATAATAATTTAGCCTTTTTTCATAAATATGCCTTAAGTCGCAGATGAATTAACACAATTAATAGGCTAGAAATAGACGAAGGAAGGGAAATTTCTGATGAATCAACAATTCATGAGGCCGCTACAAATTACTTCCATAATTTATTTTCGTCTAATGGAGTAGGGAATTTATCCTATCTTTTAACAGGAATTGACACTAATATTTCCTCTGATATAACATAGCTTTGTTGGCAACATATACGACAGAAGAGGTCTATTCAACATTGAAAGGAATGGGGTTCACTAAAGCACCAAGTTATGATGGTTTTCCGGCATTATTCTTTTAGAAGTTCTGGCACATTATGGGTAAAAATGTTGAAACTATTTGTTTGGGAATTTTGAATGACGGTAAGGATTTCGACTCTTTAAACCTTACGGATGTCGTGCTTATTACAAAAATCCCAAACCCCACAAGCCTTGTCAATTTTAAACCTATTAGTTTATGCACAGTTATATACAAAATTGTGGCCAAACAATTACAAATCGTCTTCAAGAATTTATTGGAAATTGTATTAACAGTGCTCAAAGTGATTTCGTTCCAAGAAGGTTAATCTCTGACAAGGTGCTGATAGCCTATGAAATTTTACATACGTTACGCCAAAAACGTACGAGGAAAAAAAGATTCATGGCAGTGAAATTAGACATGAGCAAAGCTTATGATAGAGTTGAATGTGCTTTTTTAAAGGAAGTTATGCTTCGGATGGGATTTGTAGAGAAATGGGTGGCATTGGTTATAAGATGTATCTCTACAGTCTCTTATTAGTGACCATTAATGGGAATAGAGGCAATGTTTTCAAACCTACTAGAGGGCTTTGTCAAGGTGACCCACTTAGTCATTTTCTTTTTTTGATATGTAGCGAGGGACTTTCATCTCTGATTAGGCTGGCTATAAGAGAGGGTTCGTTAAAATGAGTAAAGGCTAGTAGAAGGGATGCGGCGATATCACACCTACTGTTTGTAGATGATTGTATTCTGTTTGGTAAAGCTACAAATAGATGAGCAATGATTTTAAAAGATATTTTGAAGGAATACGAACGATGTTCCGGCCAATGTGTGAACTTTAATAAATCGACGATTTTCTTTAGTTCTAATACAACAGAGGGGGACAAAGAAGATATCTCGTATGTAATGGATGTGAGATGCTCAACAAATTTGGAAAAATATTTAGGACTTCCTAATGTGGTAGGAAGACGAAAGAATGAATCTTTTTAGAATCTCAAGGATAGGGTTAAGCAGAGAATTGGAAAATGTAGCACAAGGCTTCTATCACAAGGGGGAAAAGAGGTTTTTATAAAATCTGTGCTTCAAGCAATGCCAACTTATGTTATGATATGCTTTCTTCTACCAAAATCGCTATGTGGGGAATTAGAAAATATTTTCGCTAAATTCTGGTGACAAAAAGGACAGGGAAAGAAAGAGATTCATTGGTGCTAATGGAAATTTATGTGTCGCCCAAAAGAAGAGGGGGAATGGGCTTTAGAAACATGTCTTAGTTCAACATTTCCCTATTAGCTAAGTAAGGGTTGATGATTATTAATACTCAGAATTCTCTTGTTACGCAAGTATTTAAAGCCAAATATTTTCTGAATGATCACTTTTTAAATTCCCGTTTGAGAAATTCAATCTGGGCGGCTAAAGGTATTTTAGCAAAAAAACTATGCTGGAGGGTTGGTACAGGTATTCTCTATTAATGATGATGCTTGTATTCCAGACACAGTAAATTTTAGATTATCTTCTGTGGTTAATTCTATGCATGATTTTAAAGTTAATGAGTTGATTGATAGCAATGAAAGAACTTGGACATGAAACCTGATTAATAACACCTTTTCAGAAGAAGACACTTGAAAGATCCTCCGAATCCCCTTGGCATGAGCACCCCTGTAACACCCCTAACCCGTAACCATAGCTGGTATAGGTTAAGAGGCATTAACGAACTTGTAACTTAATTCAGAACAATCATATATCCAATAACATCTTGTTTCAGTCAATATTATTCATTCACATTCAATTTGTACTTCAATCAAGCATACAAAGATTTAATCATGCATTCGGGACTAAATCGGTAACCTTTTAAAATTATGGAAACTTAGAAAAAATTCAACATTTCAAATATCACACACCCTTGTAAACAGGCCGTGCGCCTCACATGGCTAGTAGACACGCCCGTGTCTTAAACCATGTGAAAACAGGGTATACATACTGACTTGGTTCACACGGTCAACCACACGCCCGTGTGTCTAACCTGTGTGCCCTTCGAAATGGCCACATACATCCGTTAATCAGGCTGTACCAAAACTGTACGATATATTGACTTATGTAACACGGCGAAGTCACACGCCTGTGTCCTAGGCCGTGTGCCATTTAGGGGGTATACTGACTTGTATCACATGGCCAGTGACACTCCCGTGTGCGAGGCCGTGTGGAGTATACTGAGTTTAATTTCATTTTCACATCAGGGGACACACAGCTATGCAACATGACCGTGTATTACACACGACTGAGATACACACCCGTGTCCCTTCCCGTGTAAATAAAAATAGGCTATTTGCAAAGCCATTTTGCCACCCTATAAACACAAGCATTTACAATCATAATTGACCACATTTTTACAGCTCAATAGGCAGCCAAAATAATCATTTCATTACACATCATAAGCCATATCAAAATCTACCAATTTTATATCCAGATACCTATTCAACAACATGCATAATCCATTCATTTAACATCAACACATCAAGACTTCACTTGCATAATTTCATTCCATCATTCCTTTCTTAAAAAAAAAACATAATTGAACACTTCTTTTTACATTTGAAGTTTTGGGTTTTTAAATGTAATAAGGCCGCTTAATTATTTTTGATGGTTTTAATATGTATTACTAAGATAGGTATTACTTATTTTAACTGTTGAAATTTGATAGCTTTAGGGCACGTTTTCAAAAAAAAAACAACAATTGATTTCAAAATAACACGACAACAAGCAAAGCTTCCGTAATGAAAGTATTTTCCAAAATTAATCACTTTTCCTAAAAATGACATAATCAAATCGGTTTCCTAGAAATATCCATGACGTTAAGGTGTGGCAATGGCGGTATGCATGTCTAGGATTGGATCCGAAGGGAGCTTGGTACTTAAGCAGTCCGATGGACTCACCACCTCTTTTCCGGTTTCCTACCTGGCGCACAGCTTCCATTCACTTTAACCTATAATGAAATCATCTTTTAAAACACTCAGTAAGTTTTCTTTCTGGATCGAAAATGTTTTGAATGCTTCGATGTGGCATGTCGGATCCGGTCATAACGTCTGGACCGGGTAAGGGGTGTTACAATAACCTTTAAAAATTAATTCATACTCAACCCGATATAAAATCGAGAAGAACAAAACAAACCAAGAAAAAAATGAGGAAAGAAATGTTAGAAAAATCCTGGTTTGAAAGCAGTTTTCTTGCACAACGAAAAATTGAAAATTTGAAAATCAACCTTATTTGTGATATTTATAACAATAAACTTTAACCAAATTCTTACTTGTGTTTTCAGCTTAGCATACGTTCATTGTTCCTAGCTTTCAACCAAACGATCTTCTCCTCTATTCTAGTACCATAAACTACTTCAAGTGTGGGCTTGAACCAATTGAACCGAAACGTAAAATCAGAAAAAAAATTTCCTTTTAAGGTGAAAATGAAAATTCTCTCTTCTTAATAGAAACCGATGGAATTATTATTCAGGAAAAAATATATGTAATAGTTGAGAATAAATTTTCTGTATTTTTTGGTAGAATAACAATATCTCAAAGTTGTCTCAATAGATTTATCAGTGATATCTATTTATAGGAAGAGAAAGTAGAACCCGTGTTGAGTCGTAATGGTTTATTTCAAATAGAAAAATATCCTACTTAGAATAGGACTAGGGTGGAAGGCACACCCTAGTTTTCCTACTAAGGTTTTCGCCCCTTTCATGTCCATAAAGGGTTTTTGTGCCTCTCTCACATCGGATCCAATTACGAGTACTTCCTAGGCCTTTTTGACCCAGTACTCTGTAATGTGATCTATCTCTATTCAGTTTTTATATCCCAAAATTAAACTTTAATATTTATATATAGAACAATTTTCTTATTCCTATTTTACCCCTGACAAAATTTCAACGATTAAGGGTAAAATTTTAACGATTGCCCCTGGTAAAATTTTGAGAAAATATATTCATTGTTCATAACTCAACATGCCCACTATGACTAAATGATTTATTTTCATTTTCGGCCTTGAACATAGGCTAAAAACATAAACTCCTTCTTCCGATATTTTTTAAGTAATCCATATAGGATTGCAAATAAATCATTTTTATTTCCATTTCCATTTTTGGATCTACATTCATTTCCAAATGATTCAACTACTTTATTTTGAACAAAACCATAATCATTTCTGAATATTTCTCATTTCTCTTTTCCTATTCATTTCATTCATTTCTATTGAAACACATAATTCATTTCTGGTTTCAATGAGCTAGCGAAGGGACCGTTTGAGCATATGTAGTTGAGGCTAAAATAATTTATGATTAAGTTCTGGCTTTTCGCCTATTAATTATAAACTCATTTAGTCATGAAGTTATTCCATTATAGTATTGTGACTGAGCTCTCCCCAACGACATACCATTACGAAAGAAATTACTTAGTGATCATCTAATTATCTTGTCATAAATGTGTTACCTTCATAAGATATCATTGATCTCTTTGGGATAATATTCGTTCTTCTAATATGATCTTATTTTATCTATTGGTAACCATTACATCTTCCTTCATGAAAAGTCAATCACTATCAAATAGTGGTCAAGTCATCCATCACAAAGATAGAGGACTCGTTGCTATGTTTACTTTTCATCAACCATGTAATGCCAATGAGAGGATATCATTTATCCATGTTTTAGGCTATGAATTCCACTATTGTGAATGACGCTACATACTATAGAAGTTGTACACTCATATCATTTATACATTAAGTATACATACCCATATCAGCTTTCTAGTTGCTTAAACAAAGTGCTGGTCACGCTTGCCAGCATATAGCAATGAGCTCTTCCCAACATTTTCTAGCAACATCATGCATTCGAAATTTAAACTAAAATGACACTAAAGAATACAAGTAATCTAAGCAGAAAATTTTAAAGCACAAAAACATAGGCGTCTCCCCTATCTCAATAATTACCTGAAATTCAACTCAACAAGAATGAACACCCTCACTAAAGTTCACTCAAAACACGCAAAGTGTTTAAGGCTCAATTAATGTGTGTAATGACCCAATAGCCAAGGGTGTTGGAAAGTGTATTCGTGGGACTCCGTTCTTGTAAATCAGACTTGTAAATATTTACGAAGTTAGTTGTGTAGTTAATTAGATTTCGATTAAGTGAATTTGCATGAATTAAGAGTTATTATAGTATAAGGACTAAATCACGCATAGGGTAAAAGTTGAATTATAAATTAAAAATTAATTAAAGAGACTAAAGAAGGAATTATGCCTTTATTTCATTAAGTGGACGTCATTAATGGTTCATATTGTTTATTTTTATATATTATGTCTATTATATATATAATATACATATAATTATATTAAGTTCATTTTAATATATAATATGATAAATAAAAATTAAAGTATAATAAAATGAAATAATAAGAGAAAGTGGATGCATGCAATTAAAAAGAAAGAAAGAAAAACAAAGAGAGAAGAGGGAGAAGAGGTTGGGGCAACCTAAGGGCTTTAAGGTTCAAAATTAAAATTGGTTAGTCAATTTAGTTCATTTTCCTGTAATTTTTATATTTTTGGAATCCCAATGTTTAGTACTACCCAACCCATGTTGAAATTTTAGCATTGATTAAGATTTTAAATGCTGTTAAAGTAGAATAGTTTTAGTATTAGACATTAAATTGATATATTTTTAAGTTAGAAATGGAAAATGATTAAATTGTAGAAAAAATTATAAATTTTAAGTAATAGGGACTAAATTGTGAAAATTTTAAAATTTAAGGGTTTAATTTAAAATAGGGAGTTAAATTTAGTTTAAAGTGAAATTAGTATGGAAAATATAGAGTTAATTGTGAAGAATAAAAATTAGTCTCGGTTTCAGGACTAAATTGAAATTTAAGCAAATATTGAGTAAAAAATGAAATATTCAATGTGAAATTGAATTGTGTTGTATTGATATATTTTAATTGTTTTAATTTTGTAGCTAATGGCGTACCGAAATTCTCAATTAAAAAGGGGAAGGATAAAATCAACGTCGAATAGCTCGGAATTCACGGTTTATTTTTCTATAAATTTGAACCTAGTTTTTAATTGTTGTATTCCGGTTTAATGCATATAGTAAGTGGTTAAGGTGAGTATTTGGCACATTGATAGTGAATTGAAATTATAGTTGATTGAAATGGATTGAATTGGTACATACATTATGAATGTATAGATTATTTAATATATGTGTAAATGTAATAATGTGCAAATATGATAATTGGATATTGGTTGTATCTGAAAAGTGAAATGAAACCCTATTAACTGTATCGGGCTGAGTCAGATATAGATGGCATGCCATAGGAAAGGAAGAGTTTAGGGATTTCTTCGACTTCGAGTCGATGAGGCACTGGTGCCAATTTGCTTCGGTTTATTCGATGAGACGCTAGGTGTCAATTTATATAGCGATGGGCGCAGGTATTACTTCAGATTTATCCGATGAGGCACTGGGTGCCAAACTAGTATGTTGGTTGTATCCGTTTATTTGTCCGAGTCCAAGTCATGTTAATAGGGGTAATTAAATAAAAAAGTTCTATATCGATATTGAAATGGCAAAATATATGAATTGGAAATGGAAAAGTGGATTGATATATGAAAGATGAAAATGTTGTGATCATAAATGAGATACATGAGTAATGTACTCATGGCTTGAATATAGTTGGTATATGCCATTGTTAAAATGAATTGTTGAATGATATATGAAAAGTTATTTTTATAGCAAGTGATATTAATTGAGTTATATGTTAAACCAACTAATGGAAGAATATTTGTGAAGTTGAGCAAATCATGAAATAATGTGGTATTATGCATGAAATTGAGATGGTGATAAATTACAATTGCTTGTTAGATAGTAATGTGATTATACAATTTAAATTGAGCATTCATGTATCTTTATGTCTTTAAAAGTTCAGATTATAGAAATATCACTGGGTTTTGTTTAGTGTACGATTTTGTTTTCCATGCGCAGGTTAGATACTTTTCTTTTAATCTCCGGCTTAGCATCCAACAATGATCCCGATCTCAAAATGTGGTGATGTTTACCTTTTGTGATGGCATGTACCTAGGATGTCTTAAATTGATAGTTATTTTGTGAATGGTTTGTTATAGAGTTATAAGTATAATGTTGGTTTGGTATATATAAACATATGTTTGTATTTGAAGCCATAATTTGGCATGTTGTTTTGAACCAAGGCTTGTTAGGTGTATGTGAATTTATTATTGATGTTTAGGTGGTTATACATTAGGCTAAATTGAGTGATTTTGGTATGTTTTAAACTTTGATTTGAATGATGTATTGTTGAAAGGTTTTACTAATATAACTTGTGGTACCAATGATGGTACATTGGTTAGGCACCTAGGATGATTGTTTCGGCATGTTTTGAGTATGTTTGATCGTGTTTTGACTAGGTTAAACGAACGGTTTTTGAGTTGCTTAATACCCAAACAAGTAGGAAATGGTAAACTTGTTATTTAAGGTACAATTTAGGTCCACACGGGCGTGTGACTTGGCTATGTGAGACACACGGCTAGACACACGAGCATGTGAGGCCATTTCGAGAGTTACACGGCCTAGCACATGGGCTTGTGGCTTGGCCGTGTGATCCAAGTCAAAGAGTTACATGGGCACGGAAACAGGCTGGGACACGACCGTGTGTATCAGCCGTGTGACACCTGCAGTTGAATTTTTCTAACTTTTTCCTTAAATTTTACGGACACGGGCTGGGACACGGCTATGTGTATCAGCCGTGTGACCCCTGCAGTTGAATTTTTCTAACTTTTTCCTTAAAATTTCAAATGTTCCTGATTTAGTCCCAAATCATTTCTAAACTGATTCTAAGGCCCCAAAGGCTTGAATAAGGGACGATATGCATGCTTAATGATGAATTATGTTGTGATTATTGAAATGTTTTGAAATGAATAATTTAGGTAACGTTTATTCGCTAATGCTCTGAAACCCTATTCCTGCGACGAATACGGGTTAGGGGTGTTACAATGTGCACTCAACAGTCGAAGAAAAAATGTTATTACCATAGGCTTGCTTGAAAATAAAATCTCCACCCCTATATAACGAGATGACACACCAATTAAGAGGTCTTTATAAGGTTGTAATGAGGCTTAGGTTAAGGGTACGGAAAAAATTAGAAGAGTTGGTTATAATCGAGAATCGAGTTGATAAGTTACCAAACTAAAAAAATCAGTTGTGGAATTAAAAAGAATTTTTGACAATAAGAAATAAAGAGAGGAAATGAGCTTTTACACAAAATATGAGATTAACGATTCAAACTCAATCAATTTTCTTTTTCTTTTTCTTTTTCATTTTCCTTTTTTTTAAGAACAAATAGAAAATTCAACAATGCAAATGATGAAACATAGTTAGGTAACTAACCAAATTGAATCTCGACAAAAAGGGAGTAGAAAAACTAATACAACATTAGTGTGATTTACGGGTTAACATGAATGGTTATTAAGAAAAAAAAATGTGTTAGGATCAACGGGGTTTACTAGGGGTTAATACAACAAGTAAGCTGTGTAAAAGTTAAGTGGGTTAAACCCTAAATGTCTCTATCATCTCAGTATATCAAATCAACAATGTGGTCTCAACATGTATAACCGAAGTAAATTTTAGAATAACAAATCAAATTGACATACTCACAACCAAAAATAAAATTAACATGAAATAGTAAATGCTCTATAGGATCAAGAGCTCACAAAAAATTATGGTTTTGATGTTAAACTTGTAAAATTAAAATTTCAATATAACACTTCAGTTTAGGGAGACAATCTAAAATAACAATTTCTAAAAAATGACTTATCATGCTTGACTCTCTCGTGTTTAAAATATAAATCACACAAAGCACAAAAAATCTACAAATTAAACCCAAATAGAATCAATAAAAACTCCAAATTTGGAAAAATTAACTCTAATGGTATGTGTGACAAAATTACTTAAACACCAAAAACAATTCAAGGACTATATCGCGTAAATATATAAAACCCTCCTCACACATAAGATGTACATTTCCCTTAATGTACAAATAAATATAAACACATTAAGTGAAATATCATAAGGGATGGAGAGAATCGAAACTGTCTTGAATTTGGATGATTTTTTTGAAATGGAGAAATCCAGAATTGTAGGCGAGCCTAAAAGTATATGGTTCCAAGCACACTAATAAGAAGATAGACAAACAATAAAATAAGATAAAGAGATAAAAAAAATTGAGAAATAGTCGATAAAACAATAACAATAAAGTGCATAATAAAATAAAATAAAAACATATAAGTCTGAAAAATAAAATAAATAAAAATAAAGATAGTTCGGGGGACTTTTGGGTGTGTAACGACAATGAAGAGAAAGCAACTGTTAGGGTTTAGGTTCGGTGAAATAGGGCAGGAAGGAAACAAAAGAAAAAAAAATAGTTTTAGAAGAGGGTACACGACCATGTGCTAGACCATGTATGCTACACGGTTGTGTGGCCAGGCCGTGTATCTTTCTGAGCCTGTGTGGCCTATTTGGAACTTTAAAAAATTACTCCAGTGTTCACACAGCTTGGGACACGCATGTGTTTCTAGGTCGTGTATACCACATGGTCATGTCTCTAGGCCATGTAGATTCACTAAGATCGTGTGGAGGTATTGTGCACTTCTCCCATGGCCGCGTATAAGTGTGTGTGGCTCACCTGGTCGTGTCACTAGGCCATGTGAATCTACTCAAACTGTGTATGTCACAAAAAAAGATTTACCAATTCGCTCTAGTATTCACACGGTCCATGACACAGCCCATGTGTCTAGGCCATGTGTTCTACCTCAGCTCGTATGGACCACTTTTTTTAAAAAAAATTTCAAGTAATAAAATTTAAATGTACTAAGAATGCAACATAATTAAAGGAAAATAAAATAATAATAAATAAAAAACTCGGGTTGCCTCCCGAGAAGCGCTTATTTAAATCTAAACTCGACTTCACTTTTTAAGCTTTCGATTAAGTCAGATTTTGAAATTAGAGCTGCTCTCTCTCGTTATCAATATCATCGCCAAAATAAAGTTTGAGACAATGACTGTTTACCTTAAATGTGTCATAATTAGGGTGTATTACCTCAATGGTTTTGTATGAGAATACGTTTTGTACCACTAATGGATTCAACCATCTTGACTTAAGCTCTTCATGAAACATCAGTAGATCTAAATTGTTTAGCAGCACTTTGTCTCTATCTTTGAATTGGTTTGTCCTCTTTGAATGAACACCATGGCATCATTTTGTTACTTCTTTGAATGTTCTCGATTTCTCATAAGCTTTTGGTCGCCATTCATCTAATTCATCAAGTTGAACCATTCATTCTCCACTCATCCTTTGATTTTTATCACCTTGAAAAACATATAGTTTTAACATGTATTCGTGAATGATTTCCTGCAAAGAGTGTTGAGCTGCATGATTACTAATTTCAAAAAAATAACTAGTGTCATCTCACTCACTAAAAACTTTCACAACGTACGTGCATAAAGAGTAGCCTCTTTATCACCTACCCACAGCACAAGTTCATTATTACCCACATCAATATTAGTTCTAGCAGTGGTTAAAAAGGGTTGACTTAAAATCATAGGTACCTCAACATCCTCATCCATGTCCAATATAACGAAATCAACAGGGAATATGAATTTATCAACTTTAACAAGTACATCCTCAATAATACCCCTAGAATATTTAGTTGATCTATCAACTAATTGAATACTCATCCTAGTGGGTTTTTGTTAGCTCGATAGAACAAACCGAAAATTCCAAGAGGGGGGAATTGGCCTTTTAAGTAATGGTTGAAGTAAAGCTCAATTATAATAAAATATACTTGAGAAAAAGAATAGAAATAAAACTCACAAGTGTATGTAAGAAGAATATGAAAGTATTAAGCTTTAAGGTTGTTTGATTGATAATTTTTTCTTGAAAGTTCTTTCTTGTTATTGTAGGTCTTTTGAGGATGGTATTTATATCCCCTAATAGATTTCCAATCGTTATGGTTGTTGGTGTAATGAATATGGTCTTTGGGGATGTAAAACTAGAGCATTTAATTCACCTACAACTGTGAGTATCAATACCAAATAAAATGGTATCGATTTTTTTTGTAATAAATGCTAATTCAGTGACTGTTGGGATTTATTAATTGATACCAAAAATATTTTATCGGTACTTTTAGAAAAAGATATTATAACACCCCCACCCATATTCGTCGCCGGAATAGGGTACGAGGCTTTACCGGAGTTTATTGAATTAATTTTTCTGTTATTACGAGTTAAATACTATTCATTTATCGAAACATGTTATGACATCCCTTAGATGGGCCTTTGAAACCCAAAACATACATCGGGACCAAATCGAGATTAAATCAAAACCATAGGAAATTTTTTCGCAAAACCCCAAATTTTTTGACTCAATATAACCCCTTTATAGATATCTAACCTTCCCTGCAATTTTAAACCTAGACCAATTCAAATCAACCAATCCAATTCAACATATTTTCAAGATAGATTAATGCATATCCATAAGATAACTTCATCACATACCAAAACCAGGATTTGTTAGCCATACCAATGGCTAACTTTACATTCATTTCACATTAACATTTAATTTATTAACTTATACATGCCATTGATTTCCAAAATAAAGTTTCTTGATATACCAAAATGTTGAGGTTGATAGTGTGATGTGTCTCCGACTGAATCTGACCTCCGAGCTCTTAATACTACAAAATAGGGAAAAAAGAAACAGGGTAAGCATGTTGTGCTTAGTAAGCTCATGTAACAAGAATTATACTTACCTAATATTTTCAATACAATACAATAAATATTCATACATCCATTCAATTTACCATTTACTTATCGCACACAAACTCAACCAAAACATTAATCAAATAGCATCATATGAGTTCAATACAAAGATTAATGATTGATGAGCTCATCAATTCCATGTTTTCTATTACCCTTATTATTTCCCATATTTATCCCATTGAATTTCTCGAAATTTTGATTGATTTTCAGAGGTACACTTTTAGTGTACAATTCTGGGTCCGTCAATTCATATTCATGTGCGTATATTTCCATTTTAGAGAGCACACTCCCGCGAACCTCATTCTTACAGCGGGATTACCAGTCCAGGCTAAATCCCCTGTAATATAAACTCATAGAGTATTGTCGGGATTACCGGTCCAGGCTAAATCCCCTGCAATGACAATTACTCTAATAAGCTTGGATTTGAATTACCAGTCCAGGCTAAATTCAGACCCTAATTCGAGGATTACCCATCTGGGCTAAATCCATTTTACTCAAATTCTTCGGGAGGGCTATATCAGGATAGGATCACATATTCGGGCTAGATCTATTTTACCGTCAATTCCTTTTCAGAGATCCATCAAAGTTTCCTTCCATTCAACCGAGATTTCTTCCCCTTTTTATTAAATATATCAATGTTTCATCAATTTTCATACAATGAACATTCAAATCATATTCATATTAATAACATACATTTCAAGCATTTAAGAATATAATTCAAGTTACACGACCTTACCTCGAACTTGTTCGTATACAAAAATCTACTAATCCCGAACTTTTTCCTTTCCTCGATCTAGCTTTGTATTTGAATTTTCTGGATCTAAATAAATAAATTTAACTATCAAATTAATACATTTCATGTTCATATGTAATATTCTCTATAATTCCACTATTATTTATAGTTCATTCAAAACTGTTTACTTGAGTCATAGTCACTAAATTATTTATATATCAAGCTATAGAATTTCAAATTAAAAACTGCTTAATGTTTCTGAAACTAGAATCAAACACCTTTCTACCATAATATTTTCAGAATTTTAGGTTCAGCCAATAAGTACGGTAAACTCTTCAAATTTACCCCTGTTCTACTGTCTGACAGCTTCGACCTTTCTTTGCTAAAAATTAATTATATCTTAGTAAAAAATTTGGATGATGTTTTTGTTTGTTTCTATTGAAAATAGACTCATTAATAATTTAAAAATATAAATTTTAACCCTTAATTATTTTTCTCCATTTTTTGATAATTTTCCAAAGACAGAATAGGGGAACCCGAATTCATTCTAACCTTGTCTCACAAAATTTATTATATCTCATGATTTAAAATTCCATTGGCTACATCATTTCTTCTATGAGAAACTAGACTCAATAAGATTTAATTCTATATTTTTTCATCCTCTAATTCGATTTTCAAAATTTATGGTGATTTTTCAAAATTAGCCTACTGCTGTTGTCCAAAATTGTTTTAGTGCAAGATGTTTATTACCATTTTCCCCTAAGCTTTTAATAAATGATAATTTCTTCCCTACTCAATTAACCTCTCAATTGAGCTTATTTTTCTCAATTAACACTGTATTTTACCACTTTAAACTACTTTATAACCTTTGGGAATCAGAATTCCAGCACTAGACTTTAATTCCAAACTTTTTCATAATTAGGTCCTAAAAATCAATTTCTATTGAAATTACCTAATAAAATCATCTTATAAAAAAATTAAAGCTTCAATTTCATGCTATTTCATCATAAACTTACATCACTCAACCATGGTGACTTTTAATTTCATCCATGAAATCAAAAACTAATGAATTTAATAGTAGGACCTAGTTGTAAAAGTCTTAAAAACACAAAAATTACAAGAAAAAAACAAGGATTAACTCATTTGGTGAAAAAATTATGAAATACCAGCTTAAATAACCCCTCCTATGGTGTTTTTACTAATGAGAATGAAGAGAAATCACAAGAAATCTAGATATTTCCATATTAGTCCTAATTTTATTTAGTTAATTATGCAATATTCTAATTTTGCCCTTAAATCATCCATTTTCTTGCTAATTACATGCCCTTGTCGTCCAGCCCAAATAAATTTTGGTTCTAATTTCCTTTTTAAATCATTTATCATTAGAAACTTAAGCTATTTAATCATCCCAGCCACTTTTACACCTTTGCCAATTTAGTCCTTTTGATTTAATTGACTACCCAAACATTAAAATTTCCTAATGAAATTTTAATATCACATTACTAACATTTCATAAATATTTATAAAAATATTTTTAGCTTGATTTTATGAGATCGAGGTCTCGATACTTTGTTTTTACCCAATTTCTTCAATAATTTTTTTTCTAACTAACCACTGAATTGGAAAAAATTTTCTATCTATATTTTCAAACGATTTTCCTATCATATCAATCATGCAAAAATATTAAAATAAATTTCTCTTTAAATCGGATTTGTGGTTACGAAACCACTATTCCGATAACCTTGAATTTAGGCCATTATAGATATCAATATTGGATTGATACTATGTAGGGTTTGTAAGAAACAAATTGAGACCAAACTTGCATTTTTCTAAAGGTATCGATAGTTTCAAAATTATCAATACTTGGCCAAAGTGGTATTGATACTTTTTGGCTTGTTTGAAAATCATTTTTATGTGTTAAAATGATTTTAACTTGGTTGAAATCATTTTGACTTGATTAAAATAATTTTAACTTTATTTTAAAATTGTTTTAAAATTTTCTAAGAGTTTAATGTAAGTGTTCAAAATTTTATCTCTTAGACTTCAAATTTAAAAATTATTTTGTCAATTTTAACTTGCATTAAAAATACTTCAATTTGTTATATCAAAATCTTTTATCAAATAAAGCTTGGATTAACAGTTTTGGTTCCCCAAAACCAAGTTGTTTGAACATTTTATAAGGCATTATATTTATACTAGCACCCAAATTAGCTAACGCTTTTTCTACATTTAAGCTACCAATCAAATAAGGAATAGTAAAACTCCCTAGGTCTTTAAGCTTGGTGGGTAGTTTGTTTTGGAGAATGACCGAACACTCCACATTAAGCTCCACAATGGACAGTTCATCAAACTTCCATTTATTTGTTAACAACTCCTTTAAAAACTTTATATACTTGGGTATCTGTGAAAGAGCTTCAACAAAAGGTAATTTGATATGCAATTTTTCAAAAGTTTAGAAAATTACCATATTGTTCATTCATACAGTTTTTCTTCAACTTTATCGGATATGAAATTGGTATTTTGTATTCTCTGACCACCGGTTTATGCTCTTTCTTGCGTTCCTCAACCCCATCATTTTTCTCAATAGCTTTTAGGTTCAGCTTCTTTTCAAGCTCGACCAACACCTTTCCACTTCGTACAGTGATTGTGTGGATTTGCTATTTTAGGTTGGTTTTAGTGTTACTAGATAAACTATGTAACACCCCGCACCTGAGTCCTACGCCGAGAAGGGATACGAGGCGTTACCTCGTTTAAATACATATATTCCAACGTTTTCGAAATCATTAAGACTTGATCAAACTTAAAACATTTTCAAACTTTGTTTAAATTTCTTAACTAGGGCCTACAAGGCCTCAAGCATCCATTAGAAACCATTCGGGACTAGTTCGGGTCCTTATCCAACATAGAAAATTAACCACTGAAAAACAAGGCACACACCTGTGTGGAAGGGTAACACGCCCGTGTAGTCATTAAGACATGACTGTGCTAATGGCCCGTGTGACCCACAAGACCTAAGCAATTAGGGACACGCCCGTGTCGCATGACCGTGTGAATTAAATTCTATATTTGAACCTACAGGGGTTTTCACACAGCCTGACACACGCTCGTATCCTTGGCCCGTGTCTCTAACACTGCCATGACACGCCCGTGTCCTAGCCCGTGTCTAAAAACCTTGACATTCTGTTT
Organism: Gossypium hirsutum; assembly: GCF_007990345.1. NCBI lineage: Eukaryota > Viridiplantae > Streptophyta > Magnoliopsida > Malvales > Malvaceae > Gossypium > Gossypium hirsutum. The sequence goes on along the minus strand of NC_053435.1, from coordinate 15,501,237 downwards.
CTGACGTCAGCATCCAATTTAAGGCACATAGACAAAGCACACGCCCATGGCCAAAGGCCGTGTCCTCTACATGGTTGAGACATACGGCCGTGTGTCTGCTTGGGTGTTTGTTACCGTGCATACTGACTTGAAATTTTTACGTGCAGGGGACACACGGCTGGACAACATGCCCATAGGGCTGGACGTGTGTCACACATGGCCTAGACACACGCCCGTGTGTCCACCCGTGTGGACAATATAGGGCTATTTATCAAGCCCTTTGCCACCCTGAAACACAACATAACAACAACCATAGCTAAGGTTTATATACAATCCATATATTTCAAATACTAACAATTTCTCATTCATGAAAGACTACTTTACATTCAAATAATAACTTTCAATATTAGACATTTTTCATGGCCTTGTACTCAATGAATCAAATGTTAAAACAAGCCAACACTTTTGGCCCCAAAATAATATGACACTAAAACAAAATCAAAGAGTCCTATACATGCCATAATCAAAATAAAGAGATCTAACTATACCAAGTGCTTTGATTGATAGTGTGATCGATGCCTCCGACGACCGCTGATCTATGAGCTAATTAGGCGGCACTATAAGAAAATGGAAAGAAATAGGGTAAGCATAACTCTTAGTAAGTTGCATGCATATAATATAGCAATAACTTCATCATACATCATCATGCTCATTATACAAAAGTAGGCATAAGCACAACTTACTCATCACAACCCAATACAATTCACATAGTATATTTTAAGCTCTCATCTCATACATTTCAAATAGGTACCTGTATCACTTACAACATGGTTATCTTTTCTCGCTAAACTTAAACTGAATTTCTCACCGTCGAACCATTCGGAATGCTATCGGATATTCATTAAACCTCAAACATAAGGCATAATGTCGATGCCATGTCCCAAACATGGTCTTACACTGACTATCAAAATTGAGGTCGACGCCATGTCCCAGACATGGTCTTACACTGGCTCACCTATCAAGTTGATGCCATGTTCCAGACATGGTCTTACACTGACTATCGAAATCGAGGTCGACGCCATGTACCAGACATGGTCTTACACTAGCTCTCACATATCCTTGCCAATGCAATGTCACAGACATGGTCTTACACTGACACATCTCGTAGCCGATGCATGTGCCACACATGTCTTACACTGGCTTACATCTCGAGGCCAATGCATGTCCTAAACATGTCTTACACTAGCTCTCGTCTCAATGCCGATGCATGTCCCAGACATGTCTTACACTAGCTCTCGTCTCAATGCTGATGCCATGTCCCAGATAGGTCTTACACTAGCTCTCGTAATGTGGCCAATGCATGTCTTAGACATGTCTTACACTAGCATACAATTAACCCGAATGTCATGGCATGAATATCTGATTTATTCCCTAAGGTTCAAACGGGAGTTCTACTATCTTAATGTTCATCTTGCATAATTATTTCCACAAACAAGCAATTTATTCAAACACATATAATAACAACGTAGCTGTATTATTTACATACAACCTACCTTGGATTACAAATGTAGATGACTAGCTCGACTTAGTCCACTTGCTTCGCTTTTCCCTGGTCTAGGCCCGAATTTTGTAATTCTTGATCTATAATGATAAAAATTCATGAATTTAATCATTTGATTAATCTAAATACTCAACAATTTAAAATTAGGCAAAATGGTCATTTTGCCCCAAACTTTTGCAAAATAACCATTTTACCCCTAGGTTTGAAATTCGATTTTTATCACATTTTCTCACTAACCAAGCCTAGCTGATCACTTTTTATGCTAAAAGAAGCCCACAATTCTCAATATTTCACACGTTTATCACCTATTTTACAACTTATGCAAAATTGTCCTTTTAAGAGTTTTCATGAGAAATCTCTTCACAAAAGTTGTTTATTTCACGACCATGATTCATTTTCTTCCATAAAATTTTAGAAGACGACATGAACACTCTCATGGTAAAACCCTAGACTTTCAAATATTTTGCAACATAGTCCCCTCAATTGAAAGCTCATGCTACAAGGGTTCTAAAAGTGCAAAAATCATCAAGAAAAATCATCAAAATCACTTACTTGTAGAGAGAATAAATGGCTGAAATTTCAAGCTTCAAAAACCCTCTAATGGCTGATATTTTTGGTTAAGAAGAAAGGATGGAAGGAAAAGATGATGGCTAGGCTTTTTAGGGTATTATTTTATCACATATTATATCATCAAATATCTAACAAATGACCATTAAATTTTCTTTGTCTCATGGCCCGCCAAGCTTTAGTATAAGGGTCTATTTGCCCTTTAAAGACCCCCAATTTAAGTTTCATGGAAATTTAACACCCTTAGCTATCAAATTAAGACTTTTAAACTTTATGCGATTTAGTCCTTTTTCGCAATTAAGCTCACAAACGCTAAAATTACTTCACCAAATTTTTCATGCACTACTATAAACATGTTATAACTCTAAAATAATAATAAAATACTTTCTTTAATCGCAGATTAGTGGTCTCGAAGCCACTTTTCTGACTAGGCTCAAAATCGGGCTGTTACAATTCTCTCCCTCAGGGATTTTCGTCCCTGAAAATCTTACCAGTGAACAAGTTCGGGTATTGATCTCGCATAGTCTCTTCAGGTTCCCACGTCGATTCCTCGACTCCATGTCTATGCCACAAAACCATTACGAGTGCTACACTTTTATTCCTTAATTTCTTGACCTCTCGATCCAAAATCTTAATCGGTTCTTCACCATAGGTCATACCCGAGTTATTTCAATTTTTTCGGTGAAATCACGTGTGAAGGGTCAGATCGGTAGTGATGCAACATCAATACATAGAATACATCATGAATTTTCTCTAACTCACGAAGCAAGGCTAATCGGTATGCTACCAGCCCAATTCTCTCGATCACCTCATAAGGTCCAATAAACTGCGGACTTAGCTTGCCTTTTCTACTGAATCTAAGGACTTTCTTCCACGGGATACTTTCATAACACTCTATCCCCGATTTGAAACTCGATGTCCTTCCATTAAAAATTCGCGTAGGATTTCTGTCTATTCGACGTGGCCTTTATACAATCGCAAATCACTTTAACCTTTCCTTCAGTTTCTCTGACTAAGTTGACTCCATGAATCTGATTCTCTCTCAACTTGGTTCAGTATAAAGGTGTTCGACACCTACGCCCATACAAAGCCTCATTAGGTGCCATTTTCAAACTTGATTGATAACTGTTGTTGTAGGCGAATTCGACCAGTGGTAAATACCTTTCCCAACTGCCTTGAAACTCGAGAACACAACACCGTAATATGTCCTCTAAAATATGAATGACTCTTTTCGACCGACCATCGGTTTGCGGGTGAAATGCTGTACTAAAATTTAGTTTTGTTCTCAAAGCCTGTTGTAACTTCTTCCAAAACCTCGAGGTAAACCTCGGGTCTTTATCTGAAATAATCGACAAGGGCACTCCGTGAAGTCTTCGAAAATGTACAAGTCGGCTAGCTTATCAAGTGAGAAGTTTGTACGTATTGGGATAAAGTGAACCGATTTCGTCAGTCGATCAACCACAACCCACAAAACATCTTTTTTCCTCGGGGTTACCGGTAAACCCATCACGAAGTCCATAGTAATCCAATCCTACTTCCACTCGGGAACCATGATAGGATGAAGTAAATCCGAAGGTACTTGGTGTTCGGCTTTCACTTGTTGACAAATTAGACACCTAGAAAAAAAATTAGAAATGTCTTGTTTCATTCTCGACCACCAGTACATTTTCTTCAAGTCATTGTACATTTTCACACTACTCAGATGGATAGACAAACAACCACTATGTGCTTCTCATAAAATCTTCTGGATGTGATCATTATCCTTGGGTACACAAACTCTATATTGGAACATCAAGCATCCGTCGGTACTAATCCAAAAATCTGATTCAACAGCTGACTCACACTGAGTTCTTTTGGCTTGCAATTCATTATCGTTACTCTAGGCTTCTTAAATCTCTTGCAGGAACATCGGTCTAGCTCTCAACTCTGCCAGAATTGAACCATCATTAGTCACTAACAACTGAGTATTCATAGCCCTCAAGGCGAACAACGATTTCCTACTCAAAGCATCGGCGACCACGTTTGCCTTTCCTGGATGGTAGCCGATAACTGACTCATAATCCTTTATCAACTCTAGCCACCTTCATTGCTGTAGATTCAACTCCTTCTAAGTTATTAAATACTTGAGACTTTTATGGTCGGTGAACACTCGACATCTCTCACCATACAAATGGTGTCTCCAAATCTTTAATCCGAATACGATGGCAGCCAACTCTAAATTGTGCGTTGGGTAATTCTTCTCGTATGGTTTTAACTGTCTCGATGGATAGGTTATTACCTTGCCTTCTTGCATTAGTACGCACCCTAACCGAATCAAGGATACATCGCTGTACACCACAAACTCTTTTTCCGATTCCGGTTGTACTAAGACTAGGGGTTCGGTTAACAAAGCCTTTAGTTTCTCAAAATTCTGTTGGCACTTCTCTGTCCATTCAAACTTGACATATTTTTGTAACAATCTCGTCATCGGAGTAGCTATCATAAAGAATCCATTTACGAATCTTCTGTAATACCCAGCTAAACCCAAAAAGCTTCGAATCTCTGCCACATTCCTTGGCGGTTTCCACTCAACAATGGCCGAGATCTTGCTTGGGTCAACTCTGATTCCATCTCTCGACACGATGTGTCCTAGGAATCCAACTTCTTTAAGCCAAAATTCACTCTTAGTGAACTTGGCATATAATTGTTTATCTCTCAAGGTTTGTAAAACAGTTCTCAGATGCTCCATGTGCTCACTCTCATCACTTGAATAAATCAGTATGTCATCAATAAAGACCACTACAAACTTATCCAAATACGTTCAAAAAATACGGTTCATCAAATCCATAAACACCGCAGAAGCATTCGTTAAACCGAAAGGAATAACAAGAAACTCATAGTGCCCATACCTTGTCCTAAACTCGATTTTCGGTACATCTTGTTCCCTAATCCTTAGCTGATAATAGCCCGACCTTAAGTTGATCTTGGAAAACACAGTGGCTCCCCTCAACTGATCGAACAAATCATTTATCCTTGGTAAGGGATACTTGTTCTTCACAGTTACCTTGTTGAGCTGTCGATAGTCTATACACAATCTCATAGACTCGTTTTTATTTTTCACAAAAAGTACCAGAGCACCCCACGGTGAATAACTCGGTCTTGCAAAACCTTTACCCGTTAAATCTTGTAACTGAGCCTTCAATTTCTTTAACTCCGTTAGAGCCATTCTATACGGAGCAATCGAGATAGGTGTCGTACCAAGACCAACTCGATGCTAAACTCAACTTCTCTGGTTGGAGGTAATCTAGGTAACTCTTCCAGAAACACATCCAGATACTCACATACCAACGGTGTAATAGCCCGATTTTGGGCCTAGTCGGAACAGTGGTTTCAAAACCACAAATCCAAGGTCAATAAATTATTTTAATATTATTTTATGTGTTATAGCATGATTATGTGAGTGCATGAAAATTTTGCTGAATTAATTTTAGCGTTTGTGAGCTTAATTGCGAAAAAGGACTAAATTGCATAAAGGGTAAAAGTTTTGTTTTACTACCCAAATATGTTAAATAGCTAGGGAATCAAAATTGAAGGTCTTTAAAGTGAAAATAGGCCCTTTTGGAGTGTGATGGTCGGCCATAGGGACAAAAAAATTGAAAAGTCAAAGGTTGGTGGCATTAGGTGACTTTTTGGTAATAAAATAAAATGAGGAAAAAAGGTTGTCATCTTTTTTATTTATTCTTCTTCAACCACCAAAAATGGCAGCAAACATGGGGGTTTTGAAGCTCAAATTTTCAGCAACTTAAATTCTTTGTTTGTAAGTGAAGTTTGTGGTTGTTTTTGTTAATTTTTGTATTTTTGGAACCCTTGTAGCTTAATCTAGCTAAATGGGGGATTATTTTGCAAAATGGTTGAAAGTATAGGGTTTTTCCATGAGAGCATTTATATTTTTTGTTGAATTTTTATGGAATAAAATGAGTCTTGGTTGTGTAATAAATAACTTTTGTGAAAGGATTTTCATGAAAACACCTAAAATGATCATTTTGTGAAGTTTATAAAATAGGTTGTAAATGTGTGAAATAATTGGAATTGTGGGTTACTTTTAGTATAAAAAGAATTCGGCTAGTCTTGGTTAGTGAGAAAATTTGATGAAAATCGATTTAAGAGCCTAGGGGTAAAAACATAATTTTGTGAAAATCTAGGGGCAAAATGGTCATTTGGCCAAAGTATAAATTATGGAATGTATTGGTTAATATGATGATTAATGTAATGAGTTTTATTATTTTAGATCAAGAAAATCGAGATTCGGGCTTAAATCAGGAAAGTACGAGATTATGAACTAAAATGAAATAATTAGCCGTGCTTGGATTCGAGGTAAGTTCGTTTGATAATAATAATGCAATGTTAATATTATGTTTGAATTGTAATTCTTTACTATTATTACATAAATTGTATGATTGAATACATTGGAAAGTTGATGGAATGGTGTACATGATGTGGAAATATGACATGGAAGAATGTTAGATGAAATGCAAGAAAACGATGATATATGACAAGTGATATAGGAAATAGGTGATATATATATGTTTAAATGTTTTATTGTTATCATGCATCATAATCTTACTTGTTACCACGAAAGTATAAATAATGTGATATAAGAGTAACCTTCATTATGAACAAGTACGACGACATCAGGTTAGATATGAAATCCCGTTGAACCTCAGGAATAGTATTAGATGCAAAAGGTATATCATGAGGAACTATGTGGTTAGAACTCATGAGTTATGTCTAAGTTCATGAAATAAATTTTATATGTAATGTGGGTCCGAGTACTGACTTCGTGACCAAACCCATGAGTAACTCGTTGAGCGAGCATTTCATGTCAACGCTATATGGGTCTGGGTGCTGACTTTGTGTACAGACCCGTGAGTAGCTCAATAAGCAGGTGTTACATGATAGTGCTATGGGGTCCGGGTACTAACTGATGAATAGGCCCATGAGTAGCTCAAAATGCAAGCATTACATAGTATGAGGTAGCTCTGGCTTCTTACATGGCACTTAAGTGCAAACTTCTCATGTATCCAATAGTATTCTAAGTGTTCAACAGGTAATGCAATAGACATGATGAAAGTCCCAAAGAGGGCATGTTAAAGAGGTATGGTTATATGATATATTACGATGAGTACAGGTATGTACACTAAGCTTATGGCTATTGAGACTTTGAAATGTTGAGACATCGGTGAGCTAAGATGTATGAATTATGATTATAAATTTTGTTGCAATATCATGTTAACTTATATTGTGCATTTGAACATGGAATGCATGAAATGGTGAGTTCATGATTAGTCAAAAGTGAACTTATGATAGTTATCATTATATTGCACCAAAATAGTGTTAGATAGCAGCCGTTGTATGACTTTGAAAATCCACCAAAAATTGTGGAAATTGAGTTAGAGGCTGAATAAAATATGAAATTAAATTTTAATGAGTCTAGTTTCACATAGAAGAAACGAGGTAAGAAAAGAGTTTCATATTATGAAATATTTAAATTATTGTTAGACAGAGTTAGAATGATTTTGAAATACTCTATTCTGATTTGAGAAAATCATTGAAAATTGTACAAAAATATTTATGGGTTATAATTTATAGGCTTAGAATTCTTAATGAATCTATTTTTAAGAGAAATAGACGAGAACATCATCCGATTATGAGATAATTAATTTTTAGTGAAGAGGGGTCGGAACTGTCAGACAGCAAAAATGGGTAAATTTAAGGAATGAAATGTACTTATTGGCTAGACCAAAAATTTTGAAAATTTTATGGTAAGAAGATATGTGAGTCTAGTTTCAAGAAAAATTAACAGATCTTAGTTTGAGGTTCCGTAGCTCAAGATATAAATAATTTAGTAACTATGACTTGAGAAAATAGCTTCACTGGGACATAAGTAAAAATGCAAATAGGGTTGTATTATCTTGAGAAACAAGTTGATAAATTGCTTATTATTTTCATACGGTCTTACTAAGCTATAAAGCTTACCCCTCTCCTTTCCATTTCTTTTAGTATTGTCAGGTTAGCTCGGGGTTGGAGATCGACGGAGGCAGCATCACACTATCAAGTCATCGCTTTCGGGGTATTGATGAATCTTAAACATCTCCAAGTGAGTGGCATGTACAGGAACTTAGTTATTGATATGTGTTCTTATGATTTGGCCAAGATGTTGGCTTATATTAGTACATTGTATATAGCCATGAGATGTGGCTTATGATGGTCATGGCTTGTAAGGCTATTTATCCAAGCTAAGTATTAATGCCTTGTGATGTGGTCACGTGATTATATTTGTTTGATATGAATGGTTAGTATTACGGTATGTGTGTTTGATGAATGTCTTATGACCAAACGAAGTGGTTATAATCAGAGAATAAAAATGTGATATGGAAATAAGTCAATAATGCTTAAACATGAGATTGGTGTGGAATGACTTAGGCAAGCATGGTGTAAGTGTATAAGTGATAATCAAAATGACATGTTCAATTGATTGTGAATTGGTGTGTTTAGACTTGGTATAAAATGAGTAAGCAAAACACATGTATGGTGATATATGAATATTACAATTGAGTCTTAATGGAGGATGTTTAATTATTTACTTGAAGCTACATTATATGTGTCTATAATGTATTTAAGTATGTGAGGTATTAATGGTAACAAAAAGGCTTGGAAAATAGCCTAAATGCTAGCCACACGGGTAGAGACATGGCCATGTGTCTCAGCCGTGTGGAGACACGCCTGGCCTGGCAATGTGGTTCAATTCGTTTTGCTAACGTCATAAACAAAGAGTTACACGGCCTGAGGACACGGGCATGTTGAATACACACGGGCATCTCCCTGTGTCCACACAGGCGTGTGACCCTATTTTTTGAAATTTTTTCTAAATTTTCCCAAAGCTTTTCAAAATTCTCGGTTTAGTCCCAAACCGCCTTTAATGCATGTGATTGAATGTTTTTAATTTAAATGAAATTTTATGGCCCGATTTCACAAAATTATGTAAGTTTAAATCCGATAACGCCTCGAACCTTGTCCCAGCGTCAGATACGGGTAAAGGGTGTTACAACCGGCACTGTCTCGATTTTCACTTCCAACTCTTTGGTGTTCAACACAAATGCTAGGTAGGACTCATACCCTTTTTTTAAATATTTCTCGGTAGTCAAAGATGATATTACTATTGGTGAGTCATCTGATTCCTCTGGTTCAACCTGAAAAATATTCCTATCTTTACATTTCAACTCAATAGATTTCCCCCCACAGTCCACTACAACATTATGAGAAGTTAACCAATCCATTCTAAGGATTACATTGAATTCATCGAATAAAAACAACATGAGGTTAGATGGAAAACTATGACCCTTAATTGTCAAGGGATAATTTCTGCATATTTGGTCAATTATCACATGCTTGCCTAATGGATTTGACACCTTTACTACAAATTCTGTAAACTCAATTGGCATTTTCATACTGGGTACTAATTTCATACAAACATAAGAATGGGTAGACCCCGGATCAATTAAGGCAACAAAAGAAATATCGTGGATAGAAAAGGTACCCGTCATCACATCCGGAGACTCTGCCTCTTCAAGGGCACGTATGGCATAAGTCCTTGCAGGCGCACGGCCCTCAGACCTCATAGCTGAGTCTCTAGGGGCACCTCTATTGCTAGCCCCATTGCCCGGGTTCTTTTGTGGTCTGCCCCTCGAAGGAGCACTACTCGCCCTCACCTCTGGCTTTTTCTCTTTCCCATCCAACTTGGGATAGTTACGAATAAAATGATCCAATGACCCACATTTAAAACAGCCTCTCTCATTTCCTCGACACTCACCGAAGTTACACCTACCACACTGCGAACACTCCGGCCTATTTGGGCTAGCACTACCAACACTTGCGATGGAAGTGGTTTGAGCTTTAGATGCCGTGTACTACTTGTTCTTGTTTTTACTCGAGAATCCCCCTGAAACATTTGATCAGGTAATGAATTCCCTCGATCTCTTAGATGAGCTTTTATGTGACTTCCCCATCTATCTTTTCCTTGAGTCTCAGAACTCAATATCAGCTTTTCTCTTCTCTTTGGCCAAATCCTCGGCCTTACATCCTCTCTCCACGAGCACTATGAATACCCTCAATTCTAAGATGCCAACTAACAATCGGATGTCTTCATTCAATTTGTCCTCAAATCTCTTGCACATGATGGCTTTGGTAGACACGCACTCCCTAGCGTATTTGCTGAGCCTCACGAACTCACGCTCATACTCTGTTACGATCTTTCGGCCTTGCTTCAATTCTAGAAATTCCTTCCTCTTCTGATCTATAAACCTTTGACTGATATACTTCTTTCGAAACTCTTCCTGGAAGAATTCCCATGTTATCCTCTCTCTCAGTATAATGGACACAAGAGTATTCCACTATTGGTAGGCCGAGTCTCGTAAGAGTGACACTGCACACTTCACGTACTCCTCTGGCGTACAAGATAACTTATTAAATACCCTAATGGTATTTTTCAACCAGAACTCTGCTCTTTATGGGTCATCACTAAAATTAGCCTGAAATTTCTCGGCCCGTTGCTTCCGTATTTTATCCACTGGAGATTTCTCTCTTCTAACCATATCTACTCCTTGCGAAGCTGCAAGGGCATACTGAGGACTTGGAAGAGGTGAGGGAGGTGGAGTGTAATATCCTGATTTTGGGCCTAGTCGGAATAGTGGTTTCGTGACCACAAAATCTGAGATAGAAATAATTATTTTATGATTATTTTGAGTTCTATGATATGATTGCATGATTGTGTGAAAATTTCGTGAAGAAATTTTATACATAAAGTGCTTAAATTGAAATTAGGGACTAAATCGAATAATTTGTAAAACTTGCATTCTAGAATTTTCTAGTATGAAATTGTTTTGAAATATTAATTAGGAGGTCTTAAATAGAAATTTCACCAATTTCTAAGTCTATGGACAAAAATTGGACATGGATGGAATTTTTGGAAAGTTTAGTAGTAAGGGCATTTTGGTCATTTAGGGGTAAAATGAATTAAAATACAAAATTAAAAGTCAATTTTGCTCATCTTCAACCCCATGGCCGAATATAGCAAGGAGAAACCATGGCTAGGGTTTTTCAAGCTTCCAAGCTCGATTGTAAGTCCGTTCTAGCCTAGTTTAGGGGCATTTTGGTCATTTAGGGGTAAAATGAATTAAAATACAAAATTAAAAGCCAATTTTGCTCATCTTCAACCCCATGGCCGAATATAGCAAGGAGAAACCATGGCTAGGGTTTTTCAAGCTTCCAAGCTCGATTGTAAGTCCGTTCTAGCCTCATTTTTAATGATTTTTACGTTTTTGGAGTCCCAGTAGCTCGATTAAGCTTATGCTAGCAATAATTCAACCTAGGGTTCATATTTGTAAAAATACGCATAGGTGAAATTTGTGTATTTTGGTGTTTTATGATAGAATATGAGGTTTTAAATTATGTTAGACAACTTGTGCTACTCGGTTTTAAGCGAAAACTAGCAAAATGGCTTAATCGGTAAAAATACCTAATAGTCATAAGTACATGTTAGAGTGAGAATTTGATGTTGCCATAGAAGGTAAAAATGATCAGCATGTCATAAAACATAAGAAAATAGGCTGAAGTTTAATTTACGAGCTTTGGGGCAAAAGTGTAAATATGCAAAAGTTTAGGGGCAAAATTGTAATTTTTCCAAAATATGATTTTGGGTCAATTTGAATAATGTGAGTCCTAATTAGACTATATTTTAAATGATAGAGCAAGGAAAACTAAAATTCGGGCTAAAATGGGGAAAATACCAAGTTGTGGACGAAATGGTAAAAGTAGCCATTTTCGCATACGAGGTAAGTTCATGTGTAAATGTAGTAACATAATTGTCATTTTAAGCAATTTAATGTTGTTTTTATGATATGATGCTGATTATTATCATGAAATATTATGCTTTGTGGTTATTGTTGAATAATATGTAATTATGTGAATTACTTGATGAGTATGAACTATCACCGAAGTATCAATTTCGATATTCCGTAGAAGATGGCAAAGATGTGTGATCAAGGAAAACACCCGTTTGAACCTTAGGAATAGATTAGGATACAAGTGACATGTCACTAGGATGTTTGGGCATCCGAACTCGTTGAGTTGAGTCCGAGTTCACTTATGGATGCAAATGTCCGAACTCGTTGAGTTGAGTCCGAGTTCGAGAGATGTAACTAGGCATCCGAGCTCGTTGAGTTGAGTCTGAGTTCACTTATGGATGCGAACGCCCGAGCTCGTTGAGTTGAGTCCGAGTTCACTTATGGGCGGGTTACATGGTAGCTTGGCTACATATGTAGCACTTATGTGCAAACTTTCCATGTATCCGAATTATATTCCGATGTGTTCAACGGGTAAAATTCTACTCAAGCAGAGGAATACTCGAGATGAAAGGGACGTATTGGTAAGTTTTGTGAAATGGACACTTTAGACAGGTATGCTCTTAACCCTCGGGTTGGAAATAGATACAACAACGGTAAGATCATAAGATGATGAATGATATTTAGAAAATGTGATATGAATGTCTCGGTGATGATTATGCAAATGATGTTTTATGTTTGCTTATATAGTTATGTTACTTGCTATTTTCATGTGAACTTACTAAGCATTTATGCTTACTCCCTCCTTTTCATTCCTTGTAGTGTTGACAAGCCAGCTCGGAAATCAGAAACGGTCGGAGGCACGCTCACACTATCCGTATACCATCTTGGCATAATGGCTTGTATATTTTGAGTATGGCATGTAAAGCATTATAATCATTTTGTGTATATGGTCTTATGATATGGTTATTGAGTGGTATGGAAATGCTTGGTAATGATTAGCCATTGGAATGGCTAATCATGATCATATTTGGTGTTATGTATGCTAAATTGCTAGCTAATCCATGGAAACCATGAAATAGGTAAAATTACCATAAAATAGATTCAGATAGCAGCAGTGACTTGAGTTTTAAAAATCACTAAAAATAGTAAAGATACAATTAGATGATGAATAATATATGGAATTGAAGAATTATGAGTCTATTTTCATATGGATGGAACAAAATAGGTATATGAGTTATATTTTATGAGATGTTTAAATTTTTGTGAAATAGGGCCAGAGCAATTTCTGGATCCCCTGTTCTGACTTTGGAAATTCACTATAAATTGTTCAAAGATAATTAGAAGTCATGATTTATATGTACAGATTCCTTATTGAGTCTAGTTTTATTAGAAGCAAACGATATAGTCATTGAAACTCTGTACAGGGAGATGTTTGATTCGTAATACACAGAGGTCAGAGTAGTCAAACTCTAAAATAGGGGAGACTTTAACTAATAAAATGTACTAATTTGCTTGACCAAAAATTCTATAAAAAAATTAGTAAATAGATATATGAGTCTAGTTTCAGGTAAAATTTACGGAATCTGATTTCGAGCTTTGTAACTCGAGATATGAATTTTTAAGTGACTATGACATAGATTGTTACCTTGACTGAAAATTTTAAAAATAAATTGTTTGAGCTGTTTAAGTAATGAATTAAGTCTATTAACACCTCGTGTTCGACTCCGGCGACGGTCTCGGGTACGGGGCGTTACATGGAGTGTTTGGATTTGTACGAACAAACTCCGTATACCAAGTATCCATCATATGGAGGTAAGCTTCTCTAGCTCCTCCGCCCTGACTCATCGTCATTGGCTTATTATCTACTAGCGCGATCCTTTCAGTGGGAGCCGACATATTGCTCTTCACATCATCAGCTGTAACTATGTCAAGATCCATTTACTATATGAAAAAATACAATTTATCTCGTCAGGAGTCGTCACACTATCAATATACAGTTGTGGCATGTTAGCTAGACTCGTACTTACGCTAGGTTAGTCCTAGAATCAACTAAACCATGCTCTGATACCACTAAATGTAACACCCCACACTCGAGTCCTACGCCGAGACGAGATACAAGGCGTTACCTAGTTTAAATACATACGTTCCAACATTTTCGAAATCATTAAGACTTGATCAAACTTAAAAAATTTTCAAACTTTGTTTAAATTTCTTAACCAGGGCCTACGAGGTCTCAAGCATCCATTGGAAACTATTCGAGACCAGTTCGGGTCCTTATTCAACTTAGAAAATTAACCCTTAAAAAACAGGGCACACACCCGTGTGGAAGGGTAACACGCCCGTGTGGTCATTAAGACATGGTCGTGCTGATGGCCCGTGTGACTCTCACGGCCTAAGCAACTAGGGGCACGTCCGTGTCCCATGACCGTGTGAATTAAATTCTATATTCGAACCTATATGGGTTTTCACACGGCCTGACACACGCCCGTGTCTAAAAACCTTAACATTATGTTTCTGACGTCAGCATCTAATTTAAGGCACACGGGCGAAGCACACGCCCATGGCCTGAGGCCATGTCCTCCACATGGTTTTACCATGCATACTAACTTGAAATTTTTACTTGCAGGGGACACACGGCTGGACAACATGCTGATGGGGCTGGCCATGTGTCACACACAGCCAAGACACACCCCGTGTGTCTACCCGCGTGGACAATATAGGGCTATCTACCAAGCTCTTTGCCACCGTGAAACACAACGTAACAACAACCATAGCTAAGGTCTATATACAATTCATATATTTCGACCATACTAACAATTCCTCATTCATGAAAGACTACTTTACATTCAAATAATAACTTTCAATATTAGCCATTTTTCATGGCCTTGTACACAATGAGTCAAATGTTAAAGCAAGCTGATACTTTTGGCCCCAAAATAATGTGACACTAAAACAAAATCAAAGAGTCCTATACATGCCATAACCAAAATAAAGAGGTCTAACCATACCAAGTGCTTCGATTGATAGTGTGATCGCTGCCTCGACGACCGTTGATCCACGAGCTAATTAGGCGGCATTATAAGAAAATGGAAAGAAATAGGGTAACCATAACGCTTAATAAGTTGCATGCAAATAAATATAGCAATAACTTTATCATCCATCATCATGCTCATAGTACAAAAGTAGGCATAAGCACAACTTACTTGTCACAACCCAATACAATTCACATAGCATATTTTAAGCTCTCATCTTATACAATCCAAATAGGTACCTGTATCACTTACAACATGGTTATACTTTTCTCGCTAAACTTAAACTGAATTTCTTATAGTCAAACCATTTAAAATGCTATCGAATATTCATTAAACCTCAAACATAGGGTATAATGTCGATGCCATGTCCCAGACACGATCTTACGCTGGCTCAGCTATCAAGTCGATCCCATGTCCCAGACATGGTCTTACACTAGCTCTCAGATATCCGTGCTAATGCAATGTCACAGACATGGTCTTACACTGACACATCTCGTAGCCGATGCATGTCCCAGACATGTCTTACACTGGCTTACATCTCGAGGCCGATGCATGTCCCAGACATGTCTTACACTAGCTCTCATCTCAATGCTGATGTCATGTCCCAGACATGGTCTTACACTGGCTCTCGTAATATGGCCGATGCATGTCCCAGACATGTCTTACACTAGCACACAATTAACTCGAATGTCATGGCATTAATATCCAATTTATTCTCTAAAGTTCAAACGGGAGTTCTATTATCTCAATGTTCATCTTGCATAATTATTTCCACAAACAAGCAATTTATGCCATATCAATTCAAACACATATAATAACAACATAGTTGTATTCTTTACATACAACTTACCTCGGATTACAAAATGTAGATAACAGGCTCGGCTTAGTCCACTTGCTTCGCTTTTCCTCGATCTAGGCCCGAATTTTGTAATTCTTGATCTATAATGATAAAAATTCATGAATTTAATCATTTTATTAATCTAAATACTCAAAAAATTAAAATTAGGCAAAATGACCATTTTGCCTCTAAACTTTTATAAAATGACCATTTTACCCCTAGGTCCGAAATTCAATTTTTATCACATTTTCTCACTAACCAAGCCTAGCCGATCACGTTTTATACTAAAATCAACCCACAATTCTCATTATTTCACACATTTATCACCTATTTTATAACTTATGCAAAATAGTCCTTTTTAGGGTTTTCATGAGAAATCTCTTCACAAAAGCTGTTTATTTCACAATCATGATTCATTTTCTTTCATAAAATTTCAGAAAACAACATGAACACTCTCATGGTAAAACCCTAGACATTCAAATATTTTACAACATAGTCCCCTCATTTGAAAGCTCATGCTACAATGGTTCTAAAAGTGCAAAAATCATCAAGAAAAATCATCAAAATCACTTACTTGTAGAGAGAATAAATGGATGAAATTTAAAGCTTCAAAAACCCCTCTAATGGCTGATATTTTCGGTTAAGAAGAAAGGATGGAGGAAAAGGATGATGGCTAGGCTTTTTAGGGTATTATTTTATCATATATTATGTCATCAAATACCTAACATTTGACCATTAAATTTTATTTGTCTCATGGCCGGCCAAGCTATAGTATAAGTGTATATTTTCCCTTCAAATACCCCCAATTTAAGTTTCATGGCAATTTAACACCCTTATCTATCAAATTAAGACTTTTGAAATTTATGCGATTTAGTCCTTTTTAGCAATTAAGCTCACAAACGCTAAAATTACTTCACCAAATTTTTCATGCACTACTATAAACATGTTATAACTTTAAAATAATAATAAAATACTTTCTCCAACCTTGGATTAGTAGTCTCGAAGCCACTGTTCTGACTAGGCCAAAAATCGAGTTGTTACAAACTACCTTGTTGTCTCTCTAAAACTAATTCAGCAAGCTGACTAATTTGATTCTTGAGGCCCTGAATAAATGTATGTTGATTCCTCAAAGCTGTTTTAGTGTTCTGGAATCTAGTTTTTGACACTGAAATAAATTTAGTCAACATCTCTTTTAGATTTGACTTCTTTTCTTGTTGGTAAGGTTGCTAAAAACCAGGAAGGGGTTGTGACCTTTGGTTTTCGTGACCACCCCAAGAGAAATTCAGATGATTCCGCCATCCCAGATAATAACTTTTATTGTAGGGGTTATTTTAAGGTCTAGAATTATCACCTATAAAGTTGACTTGCTCATGCTCCATGTTAGACTTGAAGGGCAAACATTTTGGATTGATCATTCCCACTCCAGTCGTATCGCATTGCATTATTGGATTCACCTGTTTACTACAACTCAAGCATTACTCAGTGTTTTTACTTAACTTACCAACATAACAACTGCATCTATATTAAAAACACCGGTTGCCTTAGTAGACTTTGTTCTCATAACTTGCCACTGATAGTTATTTAGTGCCATCTTTTCAATAAATTCTTGGGCTGCCTCAGGTGTTTTATTATTCAATGTTCCACCAGCTTCTACATCAATTATCTATCTAATCGAGTGATTCAAACCATTGTAAAATGTTTGGACTTGAAATCACAAAGTAATCCATGATGAGGACACTTTCTCAAAAGATCTTTAAAACTCTCTCATGCATCGTATAATGTCTCAAACTCAAATTGAGCAAAAGAAAAGATGTCATTCCTCAACTTAGATATTTTGGCCAGTGAAAAATACTTTAACATAAATTTTTCAGTCATTTGAGCCCAAATGGTGATGGAACCCTGTGGAAATGGATTCAACCACTATTTTGCCTTGTTCCTAAAAGAGAATGGGAACAACTATAAGCGTATGACATCATCAATAACGTCATTGATCTTAAATGTGTCACAAATCTTTAGAAAGTTAGCTAAATTAGTATTTGGATCTTCATCTTGCAACCTATCAAACTGAAAATATTGTTGCACCATAATCTCAAAATTTTTTGTAACAATAATCGGTCTGACAATACTCAATTTAGCCCCAATCAGAGTTGGTTTAGCATAGTCATACATAGTCCAAGGAGTAGGACGTATAGGAAGTTGTTGATTACCAAGATTATTATCCATCTCCACAGTAATGTCCTTTTGCTCTTGATCGTCTATGAAAATCTGTTGACCTTGCCTTGCTTCTCTAACCTCTTTGTGATTTCTATGAGCAGTTTTTTTCGATCTCACTATTAAAAACTAATGGCTCCAACAGGTTGTTTCTAGTCATAAACGAAAAGAACCTATAAGAATCAAATAAAAGAAAAAATTAGAATGTAAAAATTAAATTAAAAATAAAAATATTAAAATAAAAATAAAAAAAGGGTAAATTAATAGAAATCAAGTTTTTCTAATATTTTAGTCCCCAACAACAGCACCAAAAACTTAGTGCATCGCTAAACTATCTAAAAATTTAATTAAGGCAAGTACACCTATCAATTAATAGTATAGCTATGGTGAGCAAAGATATCGTTCCCACGAAGACTAAAAATATTAGTAATTACTGTATTTCTATTATTTAATCGAACAATTCGAGTGATTGATTAAATCTAAATTTAACTAATTTAATTAACTAATGAACATGATAAATAAATAAAAAACACAAAAATAATCGATTAACAACTAAGAAGCAAAACAATACCCAGAAAAGAATTCACCTAAATTACATCAGTCACTATCAATCTAAATTACACAATTTTTTTACTTAGTATCTTGATCCGTAGAAATCCTTAAATTATGTAAATATCTCTTTCGAGTATAAGAGCAACTGACTCTAGGTTGATTAATTGAAATTTCTTTCTAATTAAAACCCTTATTATCGCCTTAAGTCGGGCTATGGATTCTCTTATTATATTTTACTCTAATCTGGTAGATTTATGTTGTCCTATTTTAGGATTGCATGCAACTTCACTCAATTACGCAAGATCTACTCTTAAATAGGGTCTATTCAACCACCAATTTAAGCAGATCGAACATGAATCAATAATTTAGATAAATCAAGAATTAAGCATATATAATTTAGAATAAGAAACTAAGAATTTATTGCGTAAAATAAAAATCAAATGATAGAATCCATCACCAGGTTCATTTCCCCTAGGTATTTAGAAAATTAATTCATACTTGAAAATAAAAACATCCAAGATATAGTATAATCGGAAGAAATAAAGAAAATCATAATAACCTCCTAAGAAATCAAATGGAAATTTTCAATCTTGACAGAAATTTGTTTCAAAGTCGACTTTAATGGTGTTTTTTGAGTTGTTTTCTTGAATATTCTATGATGGCTCACTCTCATCTTCTTATTTTTGTCATATATACATCTTAGAATACCCGAAAAACCTAAAAATTGTGATTTTGTCGTAATTCGGTATGCAATTCTGTGAAATCAACATGACCTATCACATGCCGGTATGGTCTGGTCATGTAGAATGATTCAGCTCGTGTAGCTCTTGCAACTTGCTTCGACGCTCCGATTTTTATTGGTTTTTTGGCTCATTTTACTCCAAAGTGCTCTATTAAGCATTAAAACATGAGTTTAAAAGATTAAGAGCACAAAATGCACAATTAACATCAGGTAATCACCCAAAAACGCATTAAGAATGAGGTTAAAACATGTTACTTTTAGCATTTATCAGTGCTTCTAGCTTAAGACGACCATTTTGATAACATGAATGTCAATAAATCAATTATCTTTTATATCTTGGGTAATATGAAAATATTAAAACTATACATACTTGTTGAGAGGGGATCAATTCCTCTGAGAAAAGACTTCGAAGTGTCATCCTCGAGAACGTCGACTCGATCTTTCAACAATGGAAGCTATTGTCCCTAATGGAAAGGTTTTACCCCCTCTACGGAGAGTTGTGTACGGTTCACAAAAGATCTCGATTGAATGTGTACGTACGACCACCCACTAAAAGATGATATGTGCGTCTCACCCTTGGTGGGATTCAAACCCCTGAACTATGGAATATAAGTCACCTGTTGGGGTATTTGGTACCTGGTAGTATTAGAAAGAACATATGTTTTCTCCCTACTTATTGGTTAATTTGTCCCCATTTAGTTATCTTTAGCACATATTTTAGCCTTTTTAGTTCAGTAAATTGCATTTTATAACTCAGTGGATCTTAGTCTATTTATCCTTAATTTTTTCATGTTTTGGTACCGATGTCATTGCATAAGTATTTCCAGATTGTGCCCAGAATTGTCATCGCACCTGACAGCTATCCGGATAAAAACAAAAATGTATGAGCTGTCCAGTCTGGTATAACCAACTTGTACGTACAGAGGCAACATGATTATGATGAAAGGACACCTGTGCTATTTGGAAGAATATAAATATTCACGTGAAAAGGAAAAAAATGGAGGCTTTTTGGGGGGTATTATCTTCTTCAACCTATCTGAAGCTTTTCGGCTATGGCAGCTTAAGTCTCCTACGGGTGAACTGATGTGAAAGGAATGCAAATTAGCTCCTGACGAGGACCCTTAAGTGCGACACAAGAGGGAATGGAGAGATTCAAGTCAAGATTGTGTAGGAATAGTATTCAAGTCAAGATTGTCTAGGAATAGTATTCTCCACTTGTTTCTTTTATATTTCTTTTCTAAATGATGGTGATTAATTTCTATTTCATGTTTGTACGAAAGTACACATGATTTCTGGGTTAAATGTTATTTTATTCAATCCTGCTTCTATACTGTTTAATCTTTGGGTCTGAATGTTTTTAGCATGTAAGTGTTATTACAGTCACTAACACTGGAAAGCGCAGAGACAATTCAAGCTAACAAGCATGACAACAGAAGTTGCTTGAAGATTAGAATAATCTAATCCACTTGTTTTTAATAGTGTTTCATTCTCATCATCGGAAGGTGTGGTTAATTTGCATGTTTAAGTCTTAGATTAAATATAGAAGTTAAGCTTGGTAAGATATTCATTGCAATTTAATGCACCAACAATCACCTATCCTTTTATACGTTGTGAGCACTTAGTATTCTATTGAATATTCATGTTAGGGATCCCAGTTTATCATTATCATATTTTATTTGACTATTTTCAAGTTATTGCTTCGACAACTACTTTCACAATTTATCTCGTTTCTATCTATTTATTGCACTGACATTGATAGACAAAAGACAATCATCCTCGTGGGATCAATATCTGACAGACTCATATATGTTTACTATACTTGCATCAACAGTATACGCTTACACAGTATTGCTGTGACGTTAAACAGCCGATCAGTTCAACTTGTACATCCACGTACAGTTGAGGCTCCCCCTCTGTGAACCATACACAACACTTTGTGAAGGGGAGGGGCAAAACCCTCTCGGAAGACAATACCTTCCGTTGTTGAGGGACTAGCTCAATGTCCTTAAGAATGACACTTTGAAAACTTCTTTTGCAAAAGTCAATCCCCCATTAACAATACTTTAGGTTGATTGCATATCACACGATGATCCTAACAAGTAAATTAGATTTATCCATATAATAATTTTATTATCATCAATAATATCTCATATTAATTTGCTGCACATATAATCTCTCAAAATCCCGTAAAAATACCAGTCAAATATAAATTGAAATGAGCAAAATAGTTGCAGAGTTAAGTAACAATTGAGTTTTGCAACAACTCGCAAGTATATGATGAGATCATTGTTAAGTAATAAAATTACAATAAAAGAGCTTGATTGAGAGAATTATTTTGAATATCAACTCTAAAAAGAGAATAATGAAATTGTTTAGACACTAATAATTAATTTATACTATTAAATATTAAAATCTATTTCTAAGTATGACATGATAAAAGAAACAAGTTTCTCGCTAAAATGATATTTTTATTAATCAGCAAAATATAGGTTACAAAAAATAAATCTAGGTAAATCCCGATTGAAGTAATGCTCTGTCAAAGCAACAATCATAATGACTAAACAAATATAATTTAATTAAAATAAAGAACGTGACATAATATACTTACTATTCTATTTCAACTAATAGTGAAATTTATAAGTTTTAATGCGAATGGATATTAAGGTATAGGTAATTGAGTTAATATATAGCTTATAGGTCTTTAGAAAATATCTAAGTTTGTGTATATCTCATAGGTAGACCTATTAGTTGGTAAATATTTTAGCTGGGTTGGTAATTTTTCAATCAAATTATTAGAGTCCGATCAACGTCTGGTCACAATCTCTTCTAATATTTTTCATATAAAATTATTTACTAGTTATAAATTGAATAGCTAATCCATCAACATTTAAACCAATCATTAGTCTATTTTAATTACCATCATCCATTAACTTACAATTCCCTAATCATTTTAAGGTTTTTTTTATGGAAATTCAAATAAACTTCAAACATTAATAAATACATAATTAAAACAGTAGATAGAGTAAAAATAAAAATAAAGAGAGATTAGAAATCTTGTTCCAATGAAGCAGAAGTTTCTTCAATACCAAATTTTAGAGTTGATTGAAGTCCCACAATGAATCAGTCATAGAATAAGAACAATGAAAAGATAAGTAAAAATGATTATGTCTACTATCCTAATGCTCCCTCCCTTTTTATTCTGATAAAACTATGTATATAAATGTGTTCTTAGGAACTTGTCTAGATGGGAAAAGAC
The DNA here is from genome assembly GCF_007990345.1 of Gossypium hirsutum. Taxonomy (NCBI): domain Eukaryota; kingdom Viridiplantae; phylum Streptophyta; class Magnoliopsida; order Malvales; family Malvaceae; genus Gossypium; species Gossypium hirsutum. The sequence continues at coordinate 15,478,618 of NC_053435.1, read as the reverse complement.
CAAAACATGTTTCAAGAAAATGAAGCATGACCGAAATCACAAAAGCTTGGGGCGCTGCAACGTTGCAAATCTCGTGGTCTTCCTCTGCTGCACATTTTCAACTTCTTTCGCTCAATCTTATTGCTTTTTCGCATCTACAGATACTCTTTCTAAACTCCATTAAACCAGTCATTACAAATAAAAACTAACTAAAAGTAGTAAAATAGCAATAAAAACATGAAAAATAGAAATGAAATTCATGGGATGAAAATGCAAAACTAACTAAAATGCTATGCAATCAGGTAAATTCACCTAAGAAACAAGTGAAATGCGAGACCTAAAATATAATCATGATGCGCACTCATTAGTTTCCACTTCCCTAAAAACAAAAACCATTTATCACCAGCACACTCAAAACTTACCCGGTGTAGCAATTAAAGCTTCACAGCAGCCTAAACCCTGCTCCACGCAACACATTAAGGCTCCAAAGTAGCCTCAAAACTTGTTTCATGTAGCACACTAAGGCTCTAAAGCAACCCCACAACCTACTCGGTGCAGCACATTAGGCTCTAAAATAGGTTCAAAACTTGCTCTGTGCAACTCATTAAATATCCAAAGCCCCACATGTTCCTTATGGCACATTAAAGATAAAAAATAATAATAATAAACCCTCAAAAACTACTTCATGTAGCACATTAAGGCTCCAAAGTAGCTTCGAAACCTAATCTATGCAGCATCTAAAGGTTCCACAACAACCCAAAACTTGCTCCGCGTATCACTTTAAGGCTCGAAAACTACCCTAAAACTACCCATTTTGTCAATCTAACTGATGATACCACGCTAAGCCATAAGGACACCCCTCTAGAGGTCGAAGCTAAAATGGCCAATATATTTTACTTTTTAGATTATCTCATCTCCAACGCTTCTAACCCATAATTCTAGGTCCTCGTTTGGCTACTTTATAACTAGCCTCCGAATCAAAGGGGAACGATTGTTATCCTTATTAACTAGTCACTACCAAACATTAGCTGGCTCAAGCCGAAAGAAAGTCGAAACCCACAAGGCCTTAAACATCCAACTCGTCTGACTGTCAACTAGGGAGACGGAACACCTGAAACAACAAATAGCTATAAAGACCTGACGATCTTGCCAAGAAGGACCCTAAGGCCAAGAAACTGACCACTAAGCAAATTGGGTAGGCTAGGGCACCGGTACGGTCAGACAAGCAACTGATGATGCGTGCTTTGGCCAACCATCTAGGCAGCTCGACTGCTTGGTATAGCTACCAAATACGACCCTCATCTTTATCGTATACACTTACAATTTCTTGCTCTTTAAGCCAGCTTGCTTTCCTACTCTCATTGGACCTTTTCCTAACTTAAGCATCGGGACACTTTAGGGAGCATAAACACCAATGCTTCTAAAACTTATGCTTGATCCGTCACCAAGACGACATCATCTATCGATTCATTTTTTTCTTACCAATTAATTTTTTTAAGATCTTTCCGTTTTGGAATAATTCTCCTAATATATTTCTTGGCAACGCATGTACAGATCTCCATTTGCATCTGACGACAATGTGGACTGCAGATGCTGACTGGTATTTTGCCATTTTATTAGCTTATAAAGCTACCAGACAACAACTCTTCTCAGTCCCCTCCACTCCCGTACCATTCACCTCTCTCAGTTTAATTATTACTCAAAACACTATATTATTGCACTTCCCTCTCAGTTTTACTGTTTGGCTAACTCGATCGTACACCCTTGCCTTTATCCTTTACCTATAAACTCACCATCCCATCTCTTTTTCAATTGCATTCATGCCTGTCTTCTCTTCAATCTTAAATCCCCTTTCGTTTTTCCTGTTTTCTCTCTTTTGGCAATTGTTGGTTGATATAATCAACATTTTGAACCAACCCCATTCGATCTTTTTGATATCCCATAGTGCTAAAACTGAGGTGATTAAAGAGTGACTTAAAATCATAGAGATCAAAATTTTTTTGAGAAATGATGCGCAAGTGCAGTAGTTCTCAGGGAGACATGGTATTGGGCCCTTGTTCATGTGGTCTGTTTCATGGCGAAAACAACTCATTCTCTATGCTATTTTCCATGCCAAACCACAAATCATTTGATGAAACAGACATGTACCGTTTCACGTCCTCTTCATCATCTTCTGTTGACTGCACTCTCTCGTTGGGAACTCCATCCACACGCCTTTGTGTAAACGACAGTGACAAGCGTTTGCGCCATGGCCGCAGCTCGGGTAATTCTTGCGTGTCTAACTTTTGCTTGGACTTGTTACAGAACAAGAACATGCCATATCCACTGCAAAGCGCAAAAGATAGCCGTGGAAGCAATGGAAATAGCAGTAGTAACAGCTCAGGGAAAGGCAATGATCCTCTCTTAGCTCGCCGATGTGCTAACTGTGACACCACTTCTACACCGCTTTGGAGGAATGGTCCAAGAGGCCCAAAGGTAATAGACATCACAAATTAACAATTCTATCTTTGTAAACAAGTATAGTTGGTTCTTTTTTCTTTTCTTTTGTTTTGTTTTTTTTTTTTTTGAAATTATTGTTTAGTTGCAGTCACTTTGCAATGCCTGTGGAATTCGATTCAGAAAAGAAGAAAGAAGAGCAACAAATGCAATCAAGTCATCAGGTGCAACAGGTTCAATGTTGGAGCAATTACAACATCTTGGCTATCATCACCACCAGAACAAGAACAATTCACGGGTTCATCACTCGCAAAGCCAGAAAATTCCATGTTTCTCACCTGTCAATGGATTCAGGTTCATTGAAGATACTGATCGAGATTCTGCTACTGGCATTCCCTTCCTTTCTTGGAGACTCAATGTCCATGACCTTACAAGATAAGAAGAAAATAGAAGGAAAAAAAAGGAAGAAGAAGAAGAAACAGAAAAGAAACCCCACCCCTCATTGACGGTCAAGATCATGCAGCAATGACTGAAACGTTTCACGATGACGATGCTGTGGATGCTTAAATGGTAGTAGGTCGTATCTTCATTTTTCTTTTGCAAGTGATTCACTTTCACTTTAGGAGATTTGAGAGAGTTCAATTAATTTCAGCACTGTTTTTTTCACTGATTTCCCTGATGTAATGTAATATAGAACTACGTGTTACCTTATATATGCCAAAAACAAACAAACAAACAAACTTAATGCACAAATTGCCCCTGAAGTATACAGATTTTCTCAAATTAGTACATAAAGAAATTTACACAACAGTTCAAGACTTAAAAGTTTATTTTCAGTTGGCATTAACTTTTTTGTTAATACAAAAAGATATAAATTTGAATGTGTTAAAATATATTTTTTTTATTTAAGAATTAGAGAAGAGTTACGAATAATTTTAGAAATCTTGATGATACACTAAAGCTTTCCATAAAAATTAAATTTTAAAAATAATAATAATAATTAAAAGTGAGGAGAGAGAAGTGGCAGGTTTTAATTGGTAGGATAGGAGGCTGTTGTTTTTTTAAGAGTGTTAATACTTTGAGAAAAACCATATAACAAAATAAACTTTATTAGTATATTTTAAGAGGCAATTTATGCACTAACCAAAAACAAAAGTGGTTTTCTTTTTCATGTTATATGAACTGAAGTTTAGTTAGATGCGACTCTCGAATCTTACGCAAATTCTTTGTATTTTTTCTATTTGGTCTAATTATACACAATCTTTGCACTCTTTATTTAATCTTCCTGCTTTTATTTTTAGAGCTTTACTTGTTTATTTAAAAATTAAATTTTAAAAGAATCTGCAGAGAATGGAGACAGAGATTTCTGGCAATGGTATTGAGAGTGAATCTCATTCTGGTGGTGATCGAAATACAAAAAAAGTAAGATTCAAGGAAGCGGTTGATGGAGAAATAAGCAACATGGCAGTTGATTCCGACCAACAGCCGATTTTGTCTTTTAAAGACAAACTTTTGGGGGGAGGTGTTGCCTTTCTTGATGGAAATCTTGAAGGAAACTTAGATAAGAATGAGAGTGATTTTGAGTTAATGGATGGGGATGTTAACAAGTCCATAGTTAATAGGATCCCTGCAATCGACTTCTCAGAGCGAATCAAAGACTTGCTATTTAAGTAGATGGAGTTGACGGTGATTCTCAAATTATTAGGGCGTAACATCGGATATAATGCGCTTCATAATCGTATCACTAATCTATGGAAACATGTGAAAACTTTTTATCTAATGGATATTACTAATGGGTATTTCTTGGTTAAGTTTCAGGACATTGTTGATTATAACAAGGTCTTAATACAGGGTCCATGGATCATTTTTGGTCAGTACCTTATGGTACAACCATAGACAAAGTCTTTTAACCCAGCACAACCATACCCCAGTGTGGTGATGGCTTGGATTCGTTTACCGGGGCTTCCGGGCTACTTATACAAAAAACACATCATTGAAGCTATTAGAGGGTTAATTGGAAAAGTGGTCAAGCTGGATGTACAAACGGATAACAGAACTAGAGGAAAGTTTGCTCGATTGGTTGTGCTTATCAATCTTGAAAAACATCTGATATCTCATGTTTTGGTTGATGGCGCTGTGCAAAAGGTTGAATACGAGCCCTCCCGACGGTGTGCTTTAGTTGCGGACAATATGGACATACAAAGGAGTTGTGTCCATCGGTGGGGGTGAATCTGAGCCCGGGGAGCCCTGTGGCTGCGACGACAGCATCTATTGGTGGTGATGACGGTGGAGGTGGTAAGGGAAGGAAAGTGATTATGGGCCATGGATGTTGGTGGAGAGAAAATCCCAGCATGGTCAACGGGGTTCTCGGTTTAACGAAGGAATAAATTTGGGAAAGGGAACGTTGGGTTCTAGATTTTTGCCTTTAAATGTGGAAGCTGATTTAGGTGGCGAAATTAGTGGAGCTGCTGGGGAAATTTTGGAGAAGGAAGGCACTGTTTGTGCTGCTGGTGAAAGGAGTAGTGGTGAAGATAGGGTTATTTCTAAAGGGGGTTCGGGTAGGGCTAGTTCTAAGAGTCTTTTGGGTCAGGTTGGAGAGGTGACCCATGGGAATAGAGTAGGCTTTATGCCTTCAGTTGGGTCTGCTTTGGGCTTCGTTTCCACCAGGCCAGGAAATGTTGTGACGGGCCAGAGTGAAGGGGGCCCTAATTCTAAGTCTTTGGGGAAAAGGCCTGTGGAGTCAGATATGTTTCCCCAAAAAGACAAGGACCTGATTAAAAATTTTCCCTTTTTTAATTTTAATTTCTTTCTTCTGCCTACAGGTACATCGCAAGTTTTAAAGGGGGATTCCAAGGGCAGTGGGCTGTCGATGGAGAAGCATGATGGGCCATGTGCGAAAGGGCCTGGACAGGCTGGTTTTTTAAGGACCGATGGAGCCCTTTCTAGTGGCCTGGATAAGGTCATTGATAGTGTAGATGAGCATTCGGCATCTACAAGGAGTGAGGGAAATAATTTAATCCTAAATAATCCTATGTTCGAAAGACATTGTGAATCTGCTGTCCAATTAGATGTGAATCTTCTGGATCCCAAAAACCATTCAACTGTTACCTTCAATGATAATAATGTGGCTAAACCGCTTAAAGGTATTAAAAAAAATATCTTAGCTACCACTAATAAATCTTTCTCTGTTTCCAGAGGGCGAGGTCCTGAGAACAAAGTTAGCAATAATCGTGGTGGCCCTCCTCTTAATCGCACTTTTAAAGAAAAGGGAGGGAAATTAAAAAAGGCTGGGATTTCTAAAATTCCTTTAACAAAAGCAATAAACTCCATGGCTAACATCATCAATTGGCAAGTTGGTCTTGGAGCAGATGCAAATAGTGGTAACATTGATGAACAGGTTGGTGACATTGGTCCTGCACCTGCATAATTTGGTGGTATTTTTAATTTTATTTTATTTAAAATTATTTTAATATAAATTTTACTATTTTTTGTTGGAACTGTCAAGGATGTGCTGGTTTGAAGTTCCCTCGTATTTTTTAGGAGTATAACAGAGAACATAAGCCTGATTTGGTTGATCTTTTAGAAACGAGGGTTAGTGGTGTTAAAGCTGACTCTGTTATTGCTAAACTCGTTTTTGAATATTCTTATCGTGTAGAGGCTGTGGGATTTTCTGGTAGTATTTGTTTAGGATGGAGAAATTCTATTTCGGTGGATATTTTGGGCAATCACTCCCAATTTATTTTACTCAAAATTTCTGTAATTTCTTTCCGTCAACCAATTTTAGTCACTATCGTATATGGCAGTCCTAATGGCCAGAAGCGAAAACAGTTATGGGATGCCCTTAAACATACTATACCGGTAGATGGGACTCCATGGTTAGCTATTGGTGATTTCAACGCTACTCTTGCTTCTAGTGAAAAAAGAGGTGGTCGTGCAATTGGAAAAAGGATGTGCTCTTTTTAGTAATTTTATGGATTCCATGGGCCTTATGATTTTTGGTTTAGTGGTCCAAACTTTACTTGGAATAAAGGAGGGGGTTTTGAGAGATTGGATAGAGCAATTTGTAATGATGCTTGGTGCCTTAAGTTTCCTTTGTCAAAAGTTCTTCATTTAGAAAAGCTTAAATTGGATCACAGACCCCTTAAATTATCTCTCTTTCTTGATGCTCTTTCTTCTTCAAAGAGACCGTTTCACTTTTTGGCAGGATGGATTGAGCATCCTGACTTTTCGAACTTTGTTAAAAATAGTTGAAAATTTATGGGTGATATGTCGACTACCCATGCTTCCTTTACTGATGATGTGAAACTCTGGAATAAAAAGGTTTATGGTCACATTACGCATCAAAAGAATCTCTTGAAGAAAAAGTTAGAGAATGTTCAAAAGGCGATTGATCGGAAAAGCTCGTCCTTCTTAAATCAGATTGAGTTAGAAATTCGAGAAGAGCTGGAGTCAGTGTTACATCATGAGGAGCTGTATGGAAGTAGAAGGCTGGGTGTGATTGGCTTGTATTTGGGGACCGGAATACAAAATTCTTTCATAGGCGGACTTTACAAAGACGGAAGCATAATCATATTGTTGCCCTTAAAAATCAAGCAGGAGATTGGGTTATGGATGAAGAGGACTTAAAGAATGAAGCAATCAATTTTTATAAGAACCTTTATGGTGAGCGCCCAATAAGAACAGGCAGGTTGGGGTGTAGTGCCTTCCCATCTCTCACTCAAAAGGAGGTCCGTTTCGTTAGTAGGACAGTTTCTAATGAGGAGATTAAGAAGGCCCTTTTTGATATGGCGCCTTTAAAAGCGCCAGGCAGTGATGGACTCCATACTATTTTCTATCAGAGTCAGTGGGAGTTCGTTGGTCCGTCCATTTGTGAGTGGGTTAAACGGGTATTATCTGGTAATATCATCGATTCGGATCTTAATAATTCACTTATTGTCCTTATTCCTAAAGTGCAGCATTCAGAATTCTTCTCGCAACTACGTCCTATCAATCTTTGCTCGGTGTTATATAAGCTTGTGATGAAGGTTATTGCTAATAGATTTAAAGTGGTCTTCCCAAAAATCATTGCACCTGAACAAGCTGGATTTGTCACAGGAAGGAACATAAATGACAATATCATAATCGCCCAAGAAGTCATACACTCTATGAAGAGTAAACAAAAGAATAGAAGGTGGATGGCCATTAAAATCGATCTTGAAAAGGCCTATGATCTGTTCATTAAGATTTCATAGACGTTTCTTTATAGGCTGCAGGTATTCCTAACTTCCTTCGTACTATCATTATGTCTGCTATTTCTGGTTCAACTATGCAGGTACTTTAGAATGGAGTGCCTTCCCATAAGTTTAAGCCGGCACGAAGTGTACGTCAAGGATGTCCACTTTCACCATACCTTTTTATTTTGTGTATGGAATGGTTAGGACATGGTATCCAATCGACTATGACTGAAGGTAGATGGACACCTATTCGGCTGTCTAGATCAGGTCCGTCTCTTTCTCATCTTTTTTTTGCAGATGACTTGATTCTTTTTGGTAAGACGGGAGAAGAATAAGTACGTGTTATCAAGGAAGTGTTAGATACTTTCTGTAGTGCTTCAGGACATATTGTTAATCTACAGAAGTCAAATATGGTTTTTTTAGGGGGTGAATGAAGGTATTCAAAGGCACATTAGTGGAATTTTTAGATTTCAGGTGGTGCAGAATCTTGGTTCGTATCTAGGAGTTCCCCTATTTTGAAATATCAGGGACCACAGAGGGTTAGAGTATTTATTTGGCTTGCTATTAACCATCGATTACTCACTAATATGGAAAGAGCAAGAAGAGGATTGAGTCCAGACACTTCTTGTGGGGCTTATGGTCAAAATTATGAGAGTCTCCTTCATGTTCTAAGGGATTGCACAACTGCAAGGGATATTTGGATGCAACTTTTTCCTCCAGGTAAACAGTCTGTCTTTTTTGCAAGATTTTTATATGAATGGATGGAGCTTAATTTTTGGAACAAGCAAAAAGTGAACCTAATGGGTGGAGTTAATTAGGCCTGTTTGTTCGGAATTATCATTTGGCGCATATGAAAAAATCGGAACCTACGCATATTTCAAGGGCTTTCATGGAGTACTGACGAAGTAATCAAAGCTTCCCTTTGTTGGGCTAAGCAGTATGTTTCGGCGTCTGGTTCACAGGGTATTAGAACTTCAAGATCGGAGTTCGTCCCTCCTTATTCGGATGGATGGGTTTATTTGAACACGGATGGTTCGGTTAAAAATGTTGATAGGTTTGCTGCAACTGGAGGATTATTGCGAGATCAAGACGGGAATTGGATTGTTGGATACACAAGGTATTTAGGTGACTGTGAGGTCATTGATTCAGAATTATAGGGCATCCTTGATGGGGTGTGAATTGTTCTTGATCGTGGCTTTCGGAATGCTAGTATTCGAACAGACAACCTTGAAGTTGTTAACCTCATTCATGAAGGTGTTCTCGGTGGTTCCAATTCTACCTTAGTTAGGAGAATTGTTTTGCTTTTGAAGTTTTTGAGTCATTGGAATCTTCAGCATATTCCCAGAGAATAGAATAATATTGCAGACAGAATTGTCAAGCTTCAAAGAGACAGGGAAACATGGGTATAATAGATTGATAAGAATTATGTAATGAGATTTCCTATTGTTTGATTATTAAGTTGTATTTTGCTTTTTACAAAAAAAAATAAATTTTAATCGATATTATTGTTAATGAGTTTTAATATATTTGAATAAGTAACATTTTAATGTTCTAAAATTACTGATATAGATAATTTAATGTATTTATATTTGATGTATTGACAATGTAAGTTTATATGATGTTATAGTAAATCACAAGATGCTTGAATCAATGTTGTTTAAATTGGACCGGATCAATTGGTTGAATTGATTAAATCAGGAGGGATGAATTAGATCAACTGACTCATGAACCATTGGGAACTAGTTGAACTACACTAAAAACCGATTGAACCGGTTTTTCTGTTTTTAAATAATCTTTATTTTTTAATTTTATGAATTTTAATAATTTATTTAATAAATCAAATGAATAGGTCAAACTAAAAATTAATGATATGAACGGTTCAACCATCAACTCAATTTTGAAAACTTTGATTTGAACTTTAGAAAGAATATTATTGGAAGGGGCAGTAATGAATTCCAAAATGATTAATTTTTAAATATCGACATAGAAAATATTTTAACTCTTAAAAGAAAGGTAAATCACAATATGCATGTATTGAAAATATGATAATTATATTTATTTTTTATATTTTTAAAGTATTTGTTAGTTTATTGATAATATGCTTTAATATAGTTCACTTATGAATATATACACTATTAATGCATCAAATATAAACTCATTATTAGTGTTATAGTTGGACTTTAAATTAGATAAATAAAAGAATTAAGTTCTAAAATTTAAAGTTTATTAAATCTTAATTTAATTGATATCAACATTATTATTAAAATAAAAAGAAGAAAAATTTGAGCTGAGTAAGTAAAGTGCATAAATTGAGTTTGCTTTTTCTTAACCAACTGTACGACTTAATTAATTAATATTATTTTATCACCACTTTTAAAGTATTAGTAAATACGAATGGGACCAATTACTAATGTGTTAACGATTTGTGATTGTTGTGAGTGAGGGAGGACTGTGTGCTTCTCAGACATACAGTAAACAATTTGTCGTATTAAGAATTTTGGCCATGTCCAAAACCACTCATTTTTCTGAATCTTGACCGTCAAAGTGGCGTCTAATGCACATCTTGGGACACTCCCAAAAATGGAATTGCTTGCTTTCCATTCACAACTTCAATTTTTTCTGCATAAATTTAAAATTTATACGTACACAGGTAGTGTTGTTTATAAATCGTCACTGCCCAGAAAGCTTGGTCAAAAGTGATTTTCATTACGATATGGGTTTAGGGGATATTAATTTTGTACAAGAAATTATAAAAATATTTTTATTTAAATTAAAATATAATATTTTATTTCTTTTGTTTTAAAAATAATAAATGAAAAACCCTTAACATTTATGGTAAATTGAATTAAACTTTATCATTCAATCAAAATTTTATTTTAAAATAATTTAAATGTTTTAATTTTATTATGTATATTTTATTACTTCCATCATTTGTGTCTATTATTATTTAAGCTCTAGACACTAACTTAATTTAAGAAATTACTAAAATATTATTTTATATTTAAAATAAATTATATTATTACTATTCTGCTTTTGTCTTTTTATATTTTTAATATAACCAATAAAAACCTTAAAGATTTAAATTCATATCACCAACATTCCCAAAATGTTATCTTTACCACTCCAATTGTACTTTTATTTTGTTATTCTTTTACATTTTAATATTATTACACAAATATTTTCACCTACATAGTTTGTATATCTATACTATTATTCAAGTGTGTGAATGAATTAAAAAAATTACTAAAATAGTCTAACAAATTTTAAATAAGTTGTGGGTATTTTTATCATTTTCTTATTTTTTTTAAAAACCAATAAAAAAAATTGCAAATGCTAATATTTGAACATATGTCGCTAACATTTACGATATAGTTGTTTTCTTTACCATTTCAACCAAAACTTTATTTTAATATTTTTATATATTTTAATTTTGAAAATTTATTTGGTACATTGCTAGTGGAGTTTTTATACTCCACAAGTAGGTTTAAGGGGTTAACAAATATCTTATAGAGGTATATTAAAATATTAAAAAGAGAGAGAGAAACATGTCAATTTTTTATGGATGCTTATTTCATCCACATTTTTTATATGTCTATACCATTATTTAAGTGTGCGACTCAGTTGATGTTATAAATCAATTTGACACCAATTCAATCAAGAAAATCATTGAAATAACCTTACATATTATAAATAAGTTATATTATTACAATAGTACTTTTATTTTTATTTTATATTATTATTAATTTCAAATCATATGTTTATTAAATGTTATTTTTAAAACTATACTTATATTTTAAATACGTGATTTTCACACACGTACACATATAATAGAAATACTAATATTAGTTATGTATGTTAAAATATAATAATTATATGTATTTATACTTAGATCCAGTAACCCAAAAACAACAAAACCTATTACCTAAAGGCCTAATCAAGCATACCCAACCAAAATAAAAAATTTTAAAAAATATAATAAAACATAAAACCTAAAAGTAATATGCTCCGTTTGGTTTCAGAAAACAAATGTCAATTTCATTTTCGTTTTCGTTTTCGTTTTCTTGAAAAATGAAAAAAACATGTTTAATTGAAAATTTTAAAATAACTTGTTCAAAAATAAAAATATATGAGAATTAAAAAACAATAAAAATAAGTTATTTTCATTATTTTTATTAAAATAGATTGCAAAATTGAAAAGGATGAAGCTAAGGGTTTTAACTTAAATGAATGGGCTCCAATCGAAACTTATATAAACACAAAAATATTTTTTTCAACAGTTTCTCAAGTATTAAATTTATTGCCCTAATCTAAATTTATATAAATGTAGAATATTTATGCTCTTTTTCTCATGTTTTTATTTTTAAAAAAAATGAACTAAGCTAGTTTTCTTTAATATTTTTCAATTTTGAAAATGGAAATATTTTAAAAATTAAAAATTAAAAGTTGTTCTATTGTTTTCAATAAAACTATTTTCAAAAATTTTTAAAAATTAAAAACAATAGTTTTTAACTTTGATGAACTGACATTGGTTCGAATTCAAACAAACACAAAAGTATTCATTTTTCAATAATTTTTAAATGTAAATTTTTTTGACACTAGTTCTAATTTTTTTTATCTTATTTCATATTATTCTATTATAAGAAAAAAAAAGTTACCAACTGCATTTTTATATTTTCATTATTGAAAACAAATTTTTATTTCTATTTATCAAATACATTTAATTTTTTTTTAAAATAAAAAATGAAGTTTTTAAATAAAAATAGAAAATATTTTTTTTGAATAAAAATCGAGTAGCCATTAATTAAAATTAAACAAAACAGAAATTGGGTTCTAAAATATGGGCCTATTGGGTATACCCCAACCTGTCCATTAAAGAAAAAATAAAAATAAAAATAAAAGAGAGACAAAAACTAGTGGAAAGCAGAATACTTAAAGCTACGAAAATAGGAAACCTAGGGTACTAATTACTAGTCGAATCAGATTGCAGCTGGACACCATTTACAAATTGTCCTTTCATTTCCAATACACCCATCTGCTGCATTTGATAGCTTTTCAGTTTCTTCCATAGTATGCTATCCATTCTTTTTCATCTTTCACAAAAAGCCATTCTCAATTTGGGAGCCTACTCTATCTTCCCTCCGAGCGCACATAAAGGCGGTGTAATACCTCTCCTTCCAGGTGTGTTTTTTCTCCCCTTCTTAGCGCTTCTTCTGCAATTTTGTGAGCCAAGACGTTCTCGGTTCTATTGATAAATTGGAATCTGATTTCTTGAAAAAACTCTTGACTTTTTTTGAATATCACTGATTATTGCTCCTATAACTGACTTATCTTGCATCGATGTTTGACATTTCTTTATGACGGTTCGTGAGTCCCCCTTTACCGTAACTGAGTGTATACCCATGGAAAGTCCAAGATTAATCGCATGAAGACCTGCATAAGCTTCTGTTGCAAAAGAAGTTGAAATATTTGAATTTAAGACCGTTTTCGTAGCAAGGATTACTCTCATATGATCTAGAACCACCAGGCCTGCCATCGATTTGAAATCCCTTCGATTAAAGGCAGCATCAAAGTGAATCGTCATCCCAAAACTCGTTTTGATTTGAATGGCCCTCGTAGCTGTATACAAGGTACACTTTTTTTCTGTTAGACCATCAATCTTGGCCACATACCTTTGAACTTTTGATGCTATCTCTCTTCCTGACACAAATTTTCTTTCATGCATGAGCTTGTTTCTTGACCCCTACAGGACCCATATGCCACAGCAAATCAATCGACCTTGTTTGGGAGTGCTCTTTTGGAAAATCCAAGTAAGCCATTCCCAGAACCTTTGAACCAAAAAGTTATTAACCCAAGGAAGATCTAACATTTGCCAAACTTCTATTGCTACAAAGACAATACAGAAAGACATGAGATATATCTTCCTCCCCAGATCTACATCGAGGACAAGCAGCAGTGTCGGCTATTTGTTTAGATCGCAAATTAACTAGAGTAGGCATATAGTTCTATGATGCTCTCCAAACTATAATAGTAATCTTTGAGGGGAGCTGTAAATTCCAGAGCTTTTTGTAGAAATTTTTTAAATCGGTTTGTAATAATCAGTCGTTAGGATTCGAGCTAGTGATTTGTAATAGTTTGTAAGCACTTCTGACCGAAAACTCACCAGAAAGCTCACCCTTCCACACCTGAAAATCAACTCCTAGGAGTTCCGCCAGAGGAATTTGCAAAATCTTTTGGGCAGTGTCTACCGGGAAGGTACTTAGCACTAATTCTTTCTTCCACATATTATTTGTTGCATCAATTAAATCTAAAACTAATTGGACTTCATTGTTGTTTCCGTGGCTCCTAACAATCGTATCAATTCCTGGTACCCACTGATCATTCCATACTGAGATTCCAGTTCCCCAACCAACTCTCCAACTCTCCAACTCAGCCCACTTCGTAACAATCCTTTTGTAGCCTAGACACTCTTCTAGGTAAGAGATGGTGAGTTTCCCAACTGTGCATTAAAAAAGTCTGAACTTGGATAATACTTAGCTTTAAGAACTTTTGCCGGTAAGGAATTTGGATAATTAATGAGTCGCCACCCTTGTTTAGCTAACATAGCGATATTAAACTGAATAATATTTTGAAATCCAATACCTCTATTTTCCTTCAAAGTACAAAGGTTCCTCCACGCACACCAGTGTATACCCCTTCTTCCATGGCCCTTCTGCTACCAAAACTTGGCAATAATATTCTCAATCTCACTGCACAATGTCTTAGGTAAAAGGAAACAGGCCTTTGAGTAAGTTGGGATGGCTAGGAGTATGGACTTAATAAATACTTCTTTCCCTCCTTGTGATAAATGTCTCGTACTTCATTGATCAATGCGTTGCTTAATTCGATCCTCTTTAAAATCTGAAACGACTCCCTTTTCTTTTTGCCTACCATGTTAGGTAATCCTAGGTAACACTTTGGGTCACTCGAGCTTCGTACTCCCAATATATTACCCACCACTCTTCTATCAACATCAGGTGTATTCTTGCTAAAAAGAACTACTGATTTGTCGTCAAAATTAGCGCATTGCCTTGAACACATTTTGTACTTTCTAAGGATTTCTTTTAAGATATTAGCTCTACTCGTTACTTCACTAAATAAAATGCAGTTATCAGCGAAGAGTAAGTGCGACACCTGCGGTCCACTCCTTAGCTTTTACACCTTTCAACAACCCTTCACGCATTGCATGATTTATTAGACAAGATAAGCCTTCCCCACATATAAGTAACATAAAAGGGCTGAGTGGATCCCTTTGGCGCAGCCCCTTCATCGGTTGAAAATTTTCCCCTTCAAATCCATTAACTATTACGGAACAGGTAACAGAATTTATGCACTTCATAATAGTCTCAATCCAGTAGGCAAAGCCCATACGAATCATTATTTCTTCAATAAATTTTCACTCAACTCGACCGTATGTTTTACTCATATCAAGTTTCACTGCCATAAAACCTTTTTACCCCACTCGCTTCTGTTTCAACGTGTGAAGAATTTCATAAGCAAGTAGAATATTATCTAAGATCAATCTCCCTGGTACAAAAGCACTTTGTGCCACATTAATACATTTCCCAATAACCCCTCTAAGCTTATTGGCAATAGCTTTCGCCATGATTTTATAAATCACATTACATAGGCTAATTGGTCTAAACTACATCATGTTTACGGGGTCAGCAACTTTTGGAATAAGCACAATGTGTATAGAATTTACCTGTTCGAAATCCTTATCCTCATTTAGAGTTCGTAAGTAGAATTTGGTGACATCCTCTCCCATAATATGCCAACACTTTTGATAAAATAATGTCGATAATCCATCTTCCCCTGGGGCTTTAATGGGTCCCATCTCAAACACTGCGGCTTTAATCTCGTCCTTTGTGTAGGATGTCGTTAGCAATTGATTATCCTCCTCAGATATACACCTGCCAACTTCTAGTAAAAATTGATTATGATTTCCCCTTCCTTTTGATGTAAATAACCTTTAAAAGTAAGCCCGTGCAATGCCTTCTATTTCTGGGATAATCTCTGTTTCCCTTCCCTACCAATCCTTTATTTTGTGAATCAAATTTCTTCTTCTCCGATGTGTGGCTTGACTATGAAAGAAAGCAGTATTCCTATCACCATACTTTAGCCAATTTATGCGTGCTCTCTGTTCCCAGTAACGTTCGTGATTGTTTATTTCAAGATTCAGTTGAACTCGTGTTGATCAACTCTGCTATATTAGAATCATCTCTCTCATCTGCTAAAAATTTTGTTAATCTGTCTGTAAGAATTGACTTATGCTGTTTTCGTTCAGCTTGGATTCGAATAGCCCATTTCGTCAAACCATGCTTAAGCAAGTCTAATTTCTACAACAAGTTACCCGAAGATGACCTCCAAAAACTTTTGACTTCTTCCTCGAACGACTCCTCCATTGTCCACCAAGCTTCAAACCTAAAAGCTTTCTTTTTTGACCCTTGTTCTACCTTGGTTGTATTTATCAATAGGGGGCAATAATTAGAGAATGAATGAGTGAGGTGTTTGATATTACCTCAGGAAACATGGCCATCCATTCCTCATTTGCAACGCCCTTATCAAGTCTTTCGCGTATATTTGTCTCCGGTAAATTACTCCTCTCCCAAGTAAACCATCTACCTGAAAATCCTACATCCATTAGGTTGCAATCACTTAAGACATTATAGAATAACTCTATTCTTCTTTCATCTCTCGGTAGCCTTCCTTTTTTTTCAAAACCTTACATTATTTCATTTAAGTCCCCGCAAACAAACCACGAAAATCTCTCCCCATTGAATAAATTTTTTAACGCATCCCAGAAATTATTTCGATCATGTACATATGGAGACCCATAAAATCCAGTAACCCTCCATTGACCTCTTACATCAGTCATCTATTACCACATCAATAAACCTTTTCGAGTATTGTCGAAGCGTAACACACACCTCCGCTTTCCATGCCAAACATAATCCACCTCTAATGCCATCTGAGTCAACTTTAATCCCATGAACATACCCACACCTATTATGAATCCTCTTCATTTGACTTTTACATATTTTTGTCTCCATGAAGAAGACCATTTGGGAATTTTGTAACTTTAGCATATACCGAAGTCTTCGAATTGTTCGTGGGTTCCCTAATCCACGAACATTCCAACTTAACAGTTTCGTTGCGCCCAGTCGGCTTGCTTCTTGGCAGCCGTCGATACAAATTGATTTCCTTCCAACAATCTCTTATTTCTACCCATCGGAGAGTTTTCCTCTCCCAATACCATTGCACCCTCCATCTCCTCTCTAGCCTGCTTCTTCCCTTCTTCGCCAATTAGAGCACCTTCTTTTAGGTCGTGCTCCATATCAGTTAAATCTGGAATTGACAATGAGTTACTCCTCATGTGATTTCCTAGTATTCTCTGACCTTCCAGGTTGAACCCCAAGACTTGGTCAAAAGATTGTCCGAAACCCGTTTTTGTATTTGTACCAGTCTGAAAAATACTCCATTTTCTAACTGTGTTTCCCCTGTTGTAATTCATTTTCCCATTCCCTTCGTCTCTCAACCACACATTGTTCATTGCTACAACCCTCCGTGATTGCGCTCGTATGGACAAATCCCAACCTATCTCAGCTACTTCCACCTCTAGATCATCTTTGCTTCACAAAATTAATCATTATGCCCTAGCCGATCGCAATAAAAGCAAAAAAAGGAGAGTCGCTCATACTTGAAATTTACATAGGTACAATTCTCGCTAAACAAAATTCGTTTCCTCCTTTTTAACGGGCGTCGCACATCAATCTGTATTCGTACTCGCAAATAATTTATACTTCCCTTTCCCAAATTTGATCCATCATACTCTATAAATTCTCCGATAAAATTTTCCAATTGGGCTGCCAAATTTTTCGAAAAAAGTCCAAAGGGGACGTCATGAATCTGAACCCAAAACGGTGCCATGACCAGTGGAATTTTTAGAGGATCTTCTCCCTATTGTAACTTATGTAAAACTAGCAAATGATTATTAAAAAGCCTATGGATATCCCTTCGACACTATCCAAATCCATGATATGATAAATTGAAACAAAAATCTCTTTTCACCCAAATCCTGAAATGAACACCCCTAACAGGATGCCAAAGATTTGTCATTATACTTTTCATTGCAGGAAAATGAATAACATTAGCAGTTAAAAAACATCCTACTAACCTGAGGATCTCATCTCCTCTTTCTATATTCGGTTCACTTTGGACCTGTAGGATGGCATCTTCTTCTTCGTTAAGTGATAGCCTTGCTAATTTGTTTTCCATTGATTACAGGTGTAAATCCTGATTGAAACAAAACACTATACAGAAAGAAACCCTATAATCTGGATTTAAGCCGTCGCCCCTCCACTCACAAACAAAAACAAAAACCCAAGAAAAGAAACGTGCCAGGGATGGCAGACTAGAAAAAATAGAAAATATTTTTAAAAACTAATGGAGTAGGCTTTGTTTTGGTATTTGAAAATATTTTCTATATTATTTTTTATTTTTATTTTCAAAAAGAAAAGTTTTTCTCTTTTTAAAAACATGTTTGGTAAATTTAGAAATCAAAATTTATTTTCAATAATAGAAGCATGAAACATGTTTGGTATCTATTTTTCTAAAACATGAATGTGAGAAATAAAATTAAAAAAATTACATTTATATAAATTTAAATGAGAGAATGAGATTTAATATATATAAAAAAACTATTTAGAAAAAAGAGGGAGAATATTTTTATATTTATATGGATTTGAACTAGAGCCAATTCATTTCAAGATGAAAACATTGTTTTTGTTATTTTCAGTTTTGCAAAACATTTTTAGGGAAAACAATAGAAACAATTGTTTTATAATTTTCACATATTTTAATTTTTATTTTTCAAAAATTTATTTTTAAAATTTTCAACTAAACACATGTTCTTGAATTTTTGCATTTTTTCAATAAAACGAAAATGAAAGTGGCATCCGTATCTTGAAACCAAATCAACCTTAGCTTCTTAGATTCTTCTTTTTCTTCAGTTGTTCACCACATTTCATTCTTCAAATGTCGCAATCATTAAATCCAAGTATCACACAATCGTTCATTTATAGTTTTAGCGTTTCGTATTCTAATACAAGCCTTCTTTTACCTTCAAGTCATTGATGTCACAAAAAATTGAATAAGGTAATTTTTGAAACCATGAATTCTTATATTGGCTTATTTTTTGCTTTATTAAATTATAATTTAAAATGAGAACTTGTTTATCTTCTTTTTCTTTAGTCGTTCACCACATTTCATTCTTCAGATGTCGCAATCGTTAAATCCTAGTATCCCATAGTCGTTCACCTATGTTTCTAACGTTTCTTATTCCAACATAAACCTTTATCGATGTTACAAAAATTTGAATAAGGTAATTTTTGAAACCATAAATTCTTATATTGACTTATGCTTTGCTTTATTGAATTATAATTCAAAATGCAAACTTGTTTATCTTTTGCTTATATATTTTCATTAGATTCCTTACCTTTTTAAAGATAAACAAACATTTATTTTCATTTTTTGAACCTAATACATGCAAGCCCTAGTATCTTATAAGGTGTGCTGTCACCTTTTATACTCCTACTTATAATAGTTGTTTTTTTATTAAAATATTATTATTTAATTATATCATATTTAAGCGGAAGTCTTGTACCGATTCTCTATAAATAGGAACTATGTATTGAACTATTTACACACATTATTTATGTCACCATTTTGTCAAAAATAGTGGTAATTTATTTTATAGAATAAAGTATCTTTTTTGGGAAAAATGCATAATTTTGATTATAGAGAGAATTAATTTTCTTACTGAAAGTTAATAAGAATTTTCATTCTTTGAGATTGGTTCATGATACTTTAAGCTCACATTCAAAGCAGTTCGTGGTTCGAGAATAGTAGAGAATATCGTTTGGTAAAAAGTCGGGATTGTAACACCCCTTAAACCTATCCCGTAGTCGGAACAGGATTACGAAGTATTACTGGTCACTACAGTTCGATTGCAATTAATAGAGAAAGAAATACAATTACGAATATTATCGGTCACTACATTTCGATTGCAATTAATAGAGAGAAATACAATTCAGTTCATAAAATATATCTTAATGTTTCTTTAATGGGCCCTCGAGACTTAAAATGTATGTTAAAACCAAACCGGGACTTAATCGGAAGCTTATAAAATTTTTTATAAAATTTTTAAATTTTCTTTTTATGAACAGTACCACACACCCGTGTGGAATATGTGACACGCCCGTGTGGCTTACACGGGACACGGCCTGGACACGCCCGTGTCCTCTACCCGTGGAGCTCTCTGACTTTTGCCTATGAAGAAATTAATTTCACACAGCCAAGACACACGCCCGTGTGTTCAGCCCGTGTGGTAATCTGTTTTGTAGCATTTTAGGTGTAGGGTACACACGGCCTAACAACATGTCCGTGTGCAAGCCGTGTGTCTCACACAGTCTGGTCACACGCCCGTGTGCCAGGCCGTGTGGACTCAATAATGAGCCTGCCACACTTTACTAGTCAACCCTGCAAATTTTAATCCATAACCAATACAAAACCAATTCAAACACATTTTAAATATTATTCAATACTTGACTTTAAACATTTATCATGTATCATTATCAATTATGAAATTATTTATTTCACTATTACAATCATAATCCAAAATAACACACTTAAGACATCCCAGGTACATGTAATTATCAATAATTAACATATTTTACCTTATTGAGTTCGGGATCGACCTAAGATGTTGATTCAACGATCTGACCTTAACCTAACCTGCGCACGGAAATAAATCGTACGCTGAGTATGAACTCAGTGGTATTTCTATAATCCAAACACTTAATAACATAACGTACACTTAAAATCATATAACGATCATAAATATTCAATCATTCATTTCATAGATAAATTCTTCTTAACTCAATTAATCTTTATCATCTATTAACTCGATTAACTTTTCAAATAAATTCTCAAATCATTTGAACATTAATATTTTTCATTCATATGTCTTTCTCATACTTTAGTTCACTATTCAGTATCTGTAAATAATATTTAACTATCACATTTTCTTCAATAATCCATTATATTTCACGCCCAATATCAGTCAATATTTTTCAGTATCAATCAACTTATCATTATCATTCAATAATAATTAATTATTCAATAGCAATCGGTTTTTTAGTAACGGTCAATTATTCAGTAACAGACAGTCTTTCAGTAATAGTCAGTTATTTAGTACATTTATTTACCCCTATTAACATGACTAGGACTCGGACGGATATACGGATCTAACCCACACACTGGGATAGCATACAGTATTTCATCAGCCAGAGTCGGAATACACTGTAACGGTAACAGTAACAGTAACAGTATCAGTACACAGCGTACCTCATGGGAACAAATTTAGAATAGTAACAGTAACAGTAAGGTACGGAGTACCTTTCCGGAACGAATCCGGAACAGTAACAGTAAGGCGACACTTATAGTGTCTCATCGACATAAAGTCGGAATATCCCTAAACACTTCTAATCCTATGGCATGCTAACTATATTCGACTTAGCCCGAATACTGTTAATAAGGTATTCAGTAAACTTTCAATTTTTTTAATTAATTTACATTTTAATTAATCACATAAATTCATAATTCAATACAATTCAATTCACTTTTCAGTAACAAATACTCCAAATTCGACATGAATCACATATTCATATTTATTTCATCACTTCCCAATCAATTTAATTTTCAATATAACATACATTCAATATTCAATTTCCACATCTATAATATATATATTTATGTATTTATACTTAAATAATAAGTAATATTTATTTATTCATATGTATATTATTAATACATTTGTATCCATTTATAACCATACATTTGTCATAACTTACTATATTCATCATATAATATTAATTTAATAATAAAAATCATAATAATAAATTAATCAATTAATAATAATTTAATATATTTTAACACATAAAAATCTCAGATTTTTATGCTTATGCCGCCTCACTTAGGACAAATGACATAATTTCCATTTTGGTCCTTTCCATTTTCTTTTAATCTATAATTAAACTTTCACACTTTATTCAATTTGGTCTTTTTACTTAATTACTCTTAATTAAGCTAAATTCACTTAATAAAACTCTAATTAACCACTCATTTTACTTCGTAAATATTTTTAATAAATATTTACGAATCTATTTTTTAGAAACGAGACCTGAAAATTCACTTTCCGATAATAGTAAAATTTGGGTCATTACAGGGATCAATTTAACTATCTTGTACAAAGCACATGTACAATTTTAGTTAATTTTTTTTCTATAAATATCACAATGACTCAATTTCACAAAAAAAAAAAAAAACTAAACTTTCGTTATGCCTAAAAACACTATTTTTTAAACTGATTATTCTAACACTATCAAGGTTGTAACAACCCATTTTTAAGTTGTATCAAAAACGGTGATTTTGGGGACTACAATTTTGATCAGTGAGTCGGTAAATATTAGTTATTTAGTATTTACAATTCCATTAGAGTGTCGCATTAAAGTTTGATTTTTGAATAGTTAATTAAATAAAAAAGACTAAATCGTAAAAATTTAACAAGTCGATCGCTATTAGTTAAAATGTGTTGAATGGCTAAAGAAGCATGATTGAATGACCTTATTAGTTAATTATACCTTAATTATTATGGTGGATTATGGGTTAGCATTTTTGTCATGTTATAAGTTTAATTAAGGGTAATTTAATAATTTAATAAAAAATATAACATAAACAAAAGATGATGGAATTGTCATCTTCTTCCTTTTCACTTAGCCAAAATTGGAACACCATTGAATTGTTAGGGAGACGCAACCACGCTTTAAATCTTCTTGATGGTTGGTGTTTTTAGCTCATTTTTATTGATTTTATATCTTGGAGATCGTTGTGGCTTAATCTAGCTAATCTAGGGATACTTTTGTAAAATTGTTAAAAGTTTAGGGACTTGCCATTAATTACTTTAAGTGTTTTTGAAGTTAGTTGATAGATTCATGAGTTTGATGATCATATAGGATTATTTTGTAAATAATTTTAGTTAGTTTTGAACTTAGTGGTCGAATTGTTATAATATTGAAATTAACAAAGAAATTTTATAAAATGCAAATGCTTAACGGCTATAGAAGGACCATAATAAATTCGGCATAGAGGGTTTTAGGCTAATTGTGAAAAATATATAAGTTTCGGCTTTAGAGACTAAATTATATAAAATGTAAAATTTTAGGATAAAATTATAAAATAATAATAAAAGGGTTTATATGCACAAGTTTAAATATTTAAGTTATTTTAATGGTTAGTTAAATTAAAATTTCATTCGGCCCCCTAAAAAATTATTCTGGCTTCGCCATTGTCATCGATGTTGTGTTTGCTGTAAATTCAGTTTAGGTAAGTTCATATGGTGAATAAATTAATTTAGTTTCTGTTTTTGTGAATTAATACATATCTATGTGTGTTTATGATTGGATTTATTTGCATAGTAAATATTTAGTTGTGGAATGAATCAAATTGTAATGATATTATAATTGCGGGTTATTATTGAAAATGAAAATTTATATAGTTGAATTCATGTGATGAACTAATGCATAAGTAATTAAATGATCTGGATATGAATTAAGGCTCATATGAACCTTGTGAATCCCTAAGATACAAATGACATGTCATTAGGGTTATTACCATTTCAGGTGCTAGTCTTGGATGTCCTACTAATGGCTAAGATCTTACATTTGTTGCGGATTCTTCATAGCTCATGTAAACAACATCGTTTAGCCTAACATCTGGACCCACAACTCATGTGATCATGCCCATTTCAAAGCTCTCAATTCATGTTTTTATATCCATTTAACACATATAAATTAATAGCAATTAACTTTTGCAACTTTTATGATTTAGTACTTTTACCTTAGTTAACTATCCAAACGTCAAAATTACCAAACCGACTTTAATATGACACTCTAATAATATTTTAAATATTAAATAAATAATATTAAGTAACTCACTTGTTGGAATTGTGGTTCCGAAACCACTATTTCTAACACCACTGAAAACAGGTTTGTAACAGCCCGTTTTAAGTGAAATCAGAAAAGTGGTTTCGGGACCAAAAATCCAAAGTAAAAATAATTATTTTATTATTATATGTGTCTGCAGCATGTTAATTGAGTCATATGAAAATTTCGTTAAGAAATTTAATCGTTTGCATGCTCAATTCGATAAAAAGGACTAAATCGCGTAAAGTAGAAAATTGGAGTTCTATAAGCTAAAGGGATTTAATAGCTATGAAATTAAATGATTGGAGGATTTATGGTAATTATCCCATTAATGAGTTAGTGGATGATAATGGCTTGGTATTTTGTGTAATTATTAAATGTTTTAAAGGTTAATTTTGGAAATTAACAAAAAAGGTTAATTAAAATAAAACAAAAAATTTCATCTTCTTCCATTATCTAATTTTCAACCAAAAATTTAAGGGAGGAAGCCATTTTTGAATTCTTCATTCGGCCATCTCCATTTCTTTATCTAGATATGAAATTTTGATCCGTTTTTAATGATTTCTATGTTTTTGGAGTCTTTATAACTTAATCTAGCTAGCTCAAGGACTACTTTGTGAAATTGTTAAAGTATTAGGGTTTCGCCATTATTGAATGTGTATGTCTTTTGAAGTTTAATGGTAGAAAATGAATGGTTGTTGTTAGATAAACAACATTTGTTAAGTGATTTTGAATGAAATTGCAAATTAGGGATTAAATTGAAAAATGTGATAAATTGTGTGGTAAAAGTGTGAATATGTGAGATATAGGGGCTTCTATAAGTATTTTTAATATTTGGCTAGGCTTGGGTAGGTATAAAATTGAATGAATTTCATTTTACGAGCTTAAAGACTAAATTGTAAAGAAGTTAAATGTTTAAGGGCAAAATAGTAATTTTATTATAACATGAAACCGAATTGAATGGAATGGAATAAGCCATAAATTGGTTAAATTTGATTATATCTAGAAACAAGAAAAGCTACGTTCGGAATTATATTGGGGGGAAACAAAATAGTGGATTGATCGCTCGATTTTCTCCGTATTAATTCGAGGTAAGTTCATATGTTTAATAAGCATTAAATTATATGTGTTTGAATGCTTAATTGTTATAATTGAGATGATATGATACCATGGAAATTCTCGATGAGTTATCGACAATGTATATATCCCGGTTGAACCTCAGGAATAGATAGGATACAAATGACATGTCATTAGGGGTTATCGTGTTTTGGGTGCTGGTCCTGTACGTTCTACCAGTGGCTAAGTTTTTTGGCATGTGTTGCGGTTACTCATCAGCTTGTGTGAGCAGCATTGTGTAGTTACATCTTGACCATCAGCTTGTGTGAGCAAACCCAGTGATAGCTCGAGAGTGAGCATTTATATGATATATGAGATTGAGATGGTTTCAACCATGTTTCGGCATTTAGTGTGCAAGATTCCCGAGTATTCGATAGTATTCCAAATGGTTCAACGAGTATATTGATGATATGAAAGAGTAAGAGATTGATATGTATCAGTACAGGTACATTCATGAATTGTATAAGCATTGAATCTATGAGATTTTTGAATTCATGACTAACCTATTAATTGGGCTTTTGAATTCAAATTGAGTTGCATTATGCTATGTTTATTTACTTTAAATTGTGAATGAATGGTAAGATGTACTCTTTAGCCATACGAGCTTACTAAGCTTAATAGCTTACTTTGTTTACTTTTCCATGTTTTATAGTGATTTCAAAGCTTGCTCAGATTGGAAGTTGTCGGAGATATCATCACACTATCCAGCAATTGTTTTGGTACTTTTGAACTTTGAGCAATGTGGTTATATAGCATGTATATGTCTTTTGGCTAATGTAGCCTTTATATCTTGATGAATTTTGGCCATTTGAATTGACTTGTAAGTAGTCATATGTTTTGATATGTAAATATGTATAAATGACCCTCTTATATGTGATTTATAATTGCTATGTGACTGCCTTGTTGTGAATTGGTAATTAGGTAGCAAATGGTTGGAATTGAAAATGTATTAGTATGCTAAGTATTAGGCAAGACAATGCATATATGAAATTGACCATTTAGGTGAATCCTTGAAAGTGATATTGGTAGGTTTTCAAATGACAGATTTTTTCATATGAACATTATGGTTATTGGTATTGGTATAGCAAGATTTGGACTTGGTTGAGATTGGTTTGAATGCCTATTGATGATATGGTCATAATACTTTTGGTATGTGTAGGTTGGTGCCACTTTGGGTGTATAAGGATTGAAAAATGACCTATTTTTTGTCCACATGGGCAGAGACACGGGCGTGTATCTCAGCCGTGTGTAACACACGGCCAGGTGACACGGCTGTGTGTCCCTTGGTACTTATTTAGAAATCAAGTCAATAGTTTCATATTGCCTAGCCCATGGGCGTATGGCCTGGCCGTGTGGCACAAGTCAGTATACCCTCTAGTTTTCACACGGCCTAGCACACGGCTTGGCACATGGGCGTGTGAGGTCATTTTGAAGGGTACATGGGCTAGTCACACGGGCGTGTGGTTGGCCGTGTGACCCAAGTCAGAGAGTTACACGAGCTGGGACATGTGCTGGGACATTGCTATATGATCTCATTTTGAATGTCCACACGGCCTGTGACACAAGCGTCTCTTGGCCGTGTGAGACACACGACCTGGCCACATAGGCATGTGTCCTCTACACTTTGAACATGTTCTATATTTTTCTAAAAATTTATTAAGTATTCGATTTAGTCCTGAATCATTTCTAATGCTTGTTTTAAGCCTCGAGGGCTTGTGTTAGGGACTATATGGCTGTATTTGAATGACATTTGTATGGATTTGAGAAATGAACGTGAAATGTGTGATTTTTTAAGAAATAAGTCCAGTTATGCTCCGTAACCCTATTCTGGCTACGGATACAGGTTAGGGGTGTTACAGGGTTGTTACAGATAGTATAGTATGGTGAGTGCAAGTCTTGCAAACTTGTACATAAGTAGAAAAATAAAATAAAAATTAAAAGAAAAGGTTTGAAAAAGACTAACATAGCTAAACGAGAAGTTTTCGAGAGAATAGAAAAGCGAAGTGAGAAGAAAAGAAAAGAATAAGAAAGAAAGAAAAGAAAAATCTCTCATTTTTACACAAATATTTCGCTAAAATGATTGTATTCATTTACATTGTATTATACTTTAGGAATCAGAGAAAAAAGTTAAGTGATAGAAGGGGATATAAGGTGTGAGCTAAAGGGTCTAATCGAGGAAGAATCTGAGTCAATATAATGTGCCAAACTATTTTCATGTTTAAATTATTTTATTATGTCTGTTTTTAATTCCAAACCAACCTAAGTCGCAGAACATTACAAGCTGAAAAAAACCTATGTGACCTAGGTGATACTATTCGTGGATGAAAATTAATTGAATTTTGACATTTCTAACTACTTGTATTGTTCGAGCATAAATGTAAATTTTATGTACCTATTTTGATGGAGTAATGTACTCAACATTCTTGAATTTTCTTATGTTGTAATTTTAAGAACTAATGTGTTTGATATTAAAGATCAATAGTCAATTGTATATCATGTTAGAGTTACTTATTTATTCACATTGTTTTATATATATAACTCCGAATTAATCTTTGTATATGGCATGCTCTATAACGCCCCAAAACCCGGCCTAAGAGTTTAGACTGAATTCCAGAAATCACATTTATCACCAAAGTGCTGGTAGATAAGTTTTTACAAAACAAGTTATCACAACGAACCAAAAACATTTAATTGTTTAGAATTCAGTTAGTAAAATTATAGTTAAGTTTAATAAATAACCAAAACAAAATGTATAATTGAAAAATTTCCAAACAGATCTTGTACCATAGCTTTTATAAAACCATACAGATCAAAACGATAAAACAAAAAGAAAACTGAAAAAATTACTGATAAATTATCTTCAACTTAGATTGTCCGAGACCTCCGCGTACTGAGTCAAACAGCAGAAAATGGAAGTGTACCTGCAAGGGGAAACACTAAAGGGGGTGAGCTACATGAGCTTAGTGTGAGTTCAAAACGATTAAAAACAGATTTCAGAAGAGAACACCAGATAGCAGTTCAAAACAAAACATACTGACAGATGTAAGCAGGAACAGATACCAGACAAGGAACCAACGCCCCAACATGCAATCAGAACAGAGCATACTAAGTACACATAGAACATTTAACACTATTGTTTAGGCAACAGAAAATAGTCAAATAATCTTACACCCAAATAGATGCACATGAATGCAGTCAAGTACCAAAACTCACCCATCCAGCCAGTACACCTCACGTCCCCCGATCACACCCCCAAAAGAGCTGTTAAAGCTCATCTAACCAATCACACCAACTAGGACCTCAAAAGGCCTATCCAATCGTACACTCCAAGAATGTGGACTAAGCCGCTCAGAATATAATACGCATTAGGGCTAGCGTATATGTAGTACAGTGCAATGCGGTAGTCTGCTATATAGTCACATTATAGTTTAATCTGCCAAAGCAGATAATGGTACGCAACAAGCTGACGTACATGCGATACAGTCGGTAAACAACTGTACGCAAAAATTGCAGTAGAACTGTTAGATCAATCAGAATCAGTCTTCTTTCTCTTCACAACCAACCCCAAAAATTTACTTTATGCAAGTGTACGTATGCATTCAATCCCACAGAAACAATAATCACGTCAACAAAAAATCAGACAAATTTAGATATGCACACACACCCAACAAACTAGGTTCAGAATTAGACATCACCCACAATAGTCACAATTAACCCATAAGCCGAAGCCTAGATTAGAATCCTATCGACCCTCACTAAAAACTAGCTAAGGGTTGGAACACATAGAATCTTAATCAAAACAAAACATACACTAATACCAAAATTAGTGATTTAGAACCACACAGCCGTGTGCTTAGGCCGTGTAGAAAAACTTAGGTCGTGTAGGGTCAAAACGCTCGTGTAGAGGAGGTACACGCCCGTGTAAACCAGGGACACGACCGTATGAATTGGCCGTGTAACTCACTGTCCAATAGAGCTAAAATAGAGTACAGGACAGACATGACCGTGTGAGGGTTTCACACGTCCGTGTGCCCACCAGACACATTGCCGTGTGTCCAAAACACACGCCTGTGTGGGATCACTAAATCCCCAAATTAGCCACACGATCGTGTGGTACCAAAACACTAAATCTTTAATTCCTAATCATACACACCCGTGTACCCAAGGGACACGGTCGTGTGAAAATCGACTAAAATCCCCAAATCGACCAAACGACCGTGTGGCGCCCAAATAGCCTGGAAACCCTAATTCCCAAAAACACACGACTTTATGAATTGGCACACGCCCGTGTGGCCAATCGTGTGGTCACAAAACCACCCTAAAACAGCTTGAAAATCAAGTTTTCCTATCCCTAAATCGACCCTAAATCGATGGGACTCAGAAACACATTAACCAGAGCAGATTTCCATGTCAGTCAACAGCACTTTCGAACTTCGAAAACCAACTTCCGAAAGACACCAAGATTGCCACATTCTATCAAAATCAAATTTACAATTCACAAATAAAATAAAAAAGTTTCAAAACTCACACCTGATTCGCGATCAAAGACGTCCGGACATTGACTTGACGATGAAGAAGCGACTCTCCAAAAACCACAAGTAACACCATTTTCAAAAAGAAAATGTAGAAGAACCAAAAAACCAAAAAGAAAAGCCAAGAGAAGAAGAAAAAATGTGAACTTCCTAAAAAATAAAAATCCAAAATAATAAAAATAAAACTAATAATTATATTTTAAAATTAAAACAAGTCTACTATAATCAATATAAAAATACATCACCCAAAACATACACAATGACTCAAACCCAGAACTCAGAGGTACACTAATACTCACTCAACCACCAGACTAACAGGCCCATTCTGTCACTTAAACACACAAACTATTCCAAGTGCGTGACCTACTCACTAACCCTTACTTAGAATCTCAAACTTCTAACCCCAAAAACCGGGGTGTTACATGCTCAAGCACTTGTAGCTATTTTATTTTCTTGTTCTGTGTGTTTTTATTTTGTTGCTTAAGGACAAGCAACGACTTAAGTAAGGGAAAGTTTGATCTATCACAATTTGTTGTGACGAATTAAGGTTTTTCCGGTATTTAATGAACTTGCTTTCTGGTATTTTTATATGTTTTTATTTCGTTTTTTATTTTTAGTATCTTAAGTTTAAATTATGCAAAATAAGCATGTTTATGCAATTTTGAGTTATGTCATGTCTTAATGGGTCACTATAGGCCTAAAGATGATTTAACGACTCTATTTAGTATGTAAGACACTTTTTTCGAGCTAAGAAGATGAGGGACGACTACAGCGTCGCGACATCGAGGAGTGGTGTCATAACACCGGATTTCAAAGCCAAAATATTCAGAAAAATGAAGGCAGTGTTGTGAAATCAGTTTTGTGGTGCCGCAACATTGAGCGACGATTAGGAAAATTAATTTTAGGTATTTTTTTCCACGAAGAATTGTAATAAAATTTTTGGGCTTGTAAACAACCTTAATTAAGTCAGAGCATAAACTCTATAAATAGGCATGTTTAGCCTCATTTTAGGAGGCTTAGCCAACTGAGCCATTTAGTTAGTTTTAGGGTTCTATTTAATTTTTATTTTATTTCAATTTAGTCCTTTAAATAATTTTTATTCTTGTTTAACTTGGACTCGATTTCAATTTAAGCTTTTAGTTTAATAGTTTTTCATTAATTCTTTTAGGATTCCAATTGCAATCGGAGTGATCCTCGCAATTCTTAAAGGAAATCCCGCTCCCGCGCACAATTCGATATCGAAATGGATTTATTTTTTTATTCCCTTCTTTTATTTAATTTATTTCTTTATATGTTAAATATGAATTTATGGATTATTGTATGTAGATCCATGAGTAGCTTGTTTCCTTAGGGAGATTAATAAATGAATGTATGACTAATTAACGAATAAATTAGGTTCAAATCCGAGTTAGTTGGCTTAAATTATGTGCAATTAAACCCTAAGAAGTAACGCCCTTAGGAAGTAATTAAGAATCAATGAGATCGAGAGATAAGTTTACAGAGAAAATTATAATTTGTCTTGGTCAAGAAAGTTAATTTAAGTTTAATTCAACCTCCTTTGGATACGATCTTCGGAATGTTTCCTGAAGTGGTTCGTTTTATCATTCTTTACTATATTACAATTTAACTCGTATACTTGCGAACACTATTGTTTAATCTTATATTTATTTACTGCAATATTTCCATTCCAGATGTTCGCACATAGACGAAAAATATGGGAAAAGTTAAAACAAGCCTTAAAAATATTTTAAAAGATTGGGGGTTCTAAAAACCTTTTAGAAAAAATTTAAAAAGATAAATCTCAAAATTATATATGAACTTTAATTTGATGTGATATATATTAACTTCAATTTAGTGCAATTGTATACATGAGAAACTAATTGTTAGTCGAATGTATATGTGAAACTTTGATTTTAATTTAATTTAAAGAATAAATACATCAATTTATTTTTATATTGAATAAATATAATTATTTATGTATATAATATATAAACATAAAATGATGTTATATCAATAATTGTATTAATAATTTACAAGAATTGGATCAAATCAAAATTTAATGTATAAAATTACATAAAATCAAAATTTATATATAAAATTGCATATTAAACCATAATTTATAGATAATTTTAAGATTTATCTCAATTTTAAAATCATTTAGAATCTTTATTATTAAGTTTGTAACACTTAGAAAGTTTGAATGTGATCAAAGTAATTTGTGCAAATCTAATTAAAGGAATTTAAAATTAATTTTATTACATCTAGAGGTGTTTGTAGCGTGGTTGAACTTAAGTATTGATATTAATACTTTTATACTTACCTAAATTTAACAATATTTGTAAATAGTTAACCCAAACTCATTTTAAAATAAATTTATTTATTAAAACAATAAATTTAATTATCTTAATATTTTTTTAATAATTTTAAATAATGTTATAAAAATTAAAAAATATTATAAATAATGTTATAATAATTTAATTTTTATGTGTTATAAATTAAATTAGAGAAAAGGAATGGACAGTTGTAATAAAACATTTGAAAGAAACTATTATGAATAAAATATTAATACTTTCAGATGTAAGATGTTTAGGTGTGTCTAAAGTCTCAAGTTTTAAGTTCTGGATATGTCTTTCACTAATTTTCATTTTATTTAATAATAAAATTAGATAAAATCTTCCACTATTTTATTTTATTTAATTACTAAAGTAAATGCATAAACTTATACATCAAATAAATTCTCTAAATTTGAAATTACTTAATTCTCATCAATATTATATTTAATTTTCTTTATTAAAGATAAATTACTACTATTAAAAAATTAGTTAAAAAACAATAGAAAAAATCAACTAAGTTTATTACAAAAAGAATATACAGAAATATTGCTAAATATTACTATTTAATGTTGCAACAGAAATTGCTATATGAAGTAACCCACTATGCAAACGTTCAGAAGTCTCAAACTAAAAGCAAATAACTCAACAATTTACAATTACATCAAATAGCTTAACTCATAAGCTAGTAAATAAGTTAAGATAACAAATAACTAGTTTAACTCAGACCTGTGCAATATTCGCTCTCATTCTAGCTCCAACATCACCCATTGCCTGGGAAGCCTTCTCTTTAGCAGCCTCATACTTAGCCATAGCATCCATACTCAAGATCTTATCAGCCGCTGCATATGTTTCTCCCAACTCATTCTTAGCTTCATCATAAGCATTTGAATCTTCTTCTCTTCCATGTGATTTTGATTCTGCTTCCTCACCTTCCATCACCCCTACAGCACCACCTAAAGCATGGGAAGCCTGCTCCATGGCAGCCTCAAACTTAGCCATAACATCCTTGCTCATGATCTTATCAGCAGATACATATGTTCCTCTTACCTTATTGATTGCTTCATTATAGGCATCGGAAACTTCATTTCTTCCGTGCGACGTTGATTCTGCAGCCTTATGTTTAATAGCTACATCATCACCTATAGCATTGGCAGGCTTCTTTTCCCAGGCCTTAAAGTTAGGTTTAAGTTCTTCGCTCATGATCTTATCACCAGATGCATATGTGGCATGCGAAACTTCATCTCCATGCGAGATTAATTCTGCAGCCTTATCTTTAATAATCCTAGCTACATTATTAGCTATAACATGGCACACCGTCTCTGTCAAAGCCTCAAACTTAGCTATAACATCTTCACTCGTGATCTTATCACCAGATACATATGTTTCCTCTACCTCATTATAGACATGGGAAACTTCATTTCTTCCACGCGAGATTGATTCTGCAGCCTTACCTTTAAGGATCCTAGCTACACCATCAGCTATAATATGGGAAGCCTTCTCTGTCAAAGCCTCAAACTTAGCCATAACATCTTCACCCATGATCTTATCACCAAACTTAGCCATAAAATCTTCACTCATGATCTTATCACCAGATGCATATGTATATCCTCCTATTTCATTATAGGCATGGGCTGCAGCCTTATCAATAATCCTAGCTACATCATCACTTACAAGATCGCAGGCCTTCGCTTCATCTTTTCCGTGCGATAGTACAACCTTAATCATGGTCCAAGCTACATAATCACTTATAACATGGTAAGCCTTCTCTTTCCAGGCCTCAAACTTAGCCATAGCATCTTCACTGAAGATCCTATCAGCAGATGATCCATGATTTACTGCTTCCTTAGTTTCTTGACTGCCTTTTTTATAGGCATCGATCGCTTTATCTCTAGCATTTTTATTGGTTTCTGCCAATGGTTCTTTGGCATTATCGATTGTATCTGCTGCTTTATCTGTTCCATGCTCCTTCGCATCTGCAATTTCATCTTTCGCATGATGGGCTTCATCTCTTCTATGCTGCATTGCATCTGCAGTTTCATCTTTCGTATGATGAGCTTCACCTCTTCCATGCTCCATCGCATCTGCAACTTTTTCTTCTGCATGATGAGCTTCATGCCGAGCTTCGTCGTTGGCATCGTCTCCTTTGTCTTCCCCATATGCCATTGTCTCTCGACCATTATCAACCTGATTCGAATCTACATCCATAGCCATATTAAGCATCTGGTTAGCTGCGTTTACTTCCTCTCTAGATATTTTGGCAGCATAGTTTGATGCTTCCGAAAAGACATAATAATAACATTAATAGGAAAGGCATAAGATGAATTACCAGAGGCAGACATTGAGGCACCATCTCCACCTTTATCCATCATATCTTTAGCCGCCTCTCTTGCATTCTCAAATTTCTGTCCCATGACCCTGGCAGAGTCATTACCATTATAAGAGACACAAGAAGTTAACCACACATGTCTGTCAACACAATTTATAAGCCAAACGGATCCATCTAACCGGCCTAATCAATCCTAATAATGGAACATTTTTTGTATCTAATTTATTCATAATATAGTCAACTGAATCATGCACTCTCCTTCATTGTTTAAGAATTTCACAACCAGATACATTGGAGAGAGATACATTTCTGGTATATAACCCGGAAAGTAGGTAAATTAAGAAAAAAGGGGGACCCTAATTACTATCAAGTAGATCATTGAACTACTAGCTTATCCATGAAAACAATTAAAAGAAAAAAAAAGAAAAAGGAAAGAGAGTCTCAAGTCTCAACCTAACCAACGACGCCCACGAAATTTTTCCAATTTTTAAAATGGCATTTCCAATTATATGTGAATCTTTATTTTAAAAAAGAAGGCATGCAGTATGATATACGTAATTGTTTGATCATTACACGAGGAAGTTGTCAAGTCCCGAATCAGGCAAGGAGTCCTTCACAGTTTCCTTTGTCATCTCTTGCCATCCCCAGGCCCAGCAAACCCCTACCATTGACAGCAATACCAATACCATTACCAGCATTCCCACCACTTTCTTCTTCTCCATCATCTTTGCCTCTACAAGCGTATTGGTTTTCTTTTCTTGAAAAAGAAAATATCTAAAAACGGTAACAAAAACAAGATTAAGAACCTTGAAGATCCTATATTAAAGTGTTGTTCTATTTCTCAAAATCTTTAAGGTTTTTATAGGAAAAGGAAGGAAGAAAAAAGCAGTGATGGTGAAACGTGGCTTTGCAATGGACAACGTGGCTGATAGTGGCTATTTTTGTAACAGGAAATGCTCCCATCTTGCCACTTGTTTTAGGGCAAGGGTACTGTTGTCGGCATCGGATTAGATCTTTGTTCGGTTATTCAGTTGCGTTGCGACATTGAAGAGGAATTTATGGAACAATCATCTGAATTCGCTCACGTTGTTTGAAGTTCCTATACTGTATGCGCGTCATTTTCTTTTATTATAAAGTGGCATTTTTTTATTAGATTAACCTATATATTCTTTTAAATGAAATATAATGTACATTTTATTTTTTTAATTTATTATAATTTTAGAATATTTGAGTATTTTAATATTTTATTTTTTTAAAGAAATTTGAGATAATTTATAATGTTGAGGTTAATTATTCTAAAAATTTATGACTAAAGTAATACAATATATAAAAATTGAGAGAGATTTATTATTATATCGATTTTTGGAATGCCATCTTATTATTCCATTAAATTACAATACTTAATCAAAAAAAAATCTTATTAGTTGGGTCACCATTTTGAATATTTTAATAATTGGGTTACATTGTAAATTACTGAAAAAAAAATTATATAAGACATATCGGGGTTTTAATTATTTAAGGTGAAATGATAAAATTGAGAATTTAAATTTTATATTCAAGTTTCAACATTTATTTATTTTTTAGATTTTTTAATTTATTTTTTTATAAATTTTATATAAAAATATATAAAACAATCATATAATAATTTTTTTTTGTGTGCAACTAAATTTTTTTTGGATAGAATGTAAGTTTAGCTTGATGAGATTAAATAACGATGATAATGAAATTAATTATTATAAAAATAAGATTAAAATTAATATGAGCCATATATTTGGATTTAAACAGAAAAAAACTAAAATAAAAAATAATAACTAAAAACATTGATTTACGTTGTACATCGAATATAATAAAATACCGATATATATATATATATATATATATGAATATATATATGTATATATATTAAACTGTAAAACATAAATTAAAAGTGTAATTGTGGAATAATTAAAAATTATTAAAATCATTTTTATAATCAAATTTAAAATATTTTAAAATAAATAATAAAATATATAAATTGTTTTATATTAAATGATAATTAAAAATATATTTACGATATATTAAATTATAAAAATAAATTTACATAATTATTATTTATGATATATCGAGATAAATCTTAAAATTATATATGAATTTTAATTTGATGTAATTGTACATGTAAAACTCTAATTGTGGTTCAAATGTATACTTAAAATTTTAATTTTGATTTAATCATACACATTTAAAGAAATAAATACATCAATTTATAATCATATTGGATAAATATAATTATTTTGTGTATATAATATATAACATAAAATGATGTTATATCAATAATTGTATTAAATATCAATAATTGTATTAATAATGTATAAAAATTAAATCAAATCAAAATTCATATATACAATTATACATTAAACTATAATTCATATATAGTTATAGAATTTATCCCTAACATGTATTTATATTATACAACATATTAGTTTTTATAACCCATAAGGGATAAAAAGGGAAACAACTTCTTTTTACTCCACGGTATTTATATTTCAGCGAGAAAGTAGACGCCAGTGCGTTGAAAATGTTTCCTATTCGTATCAACTAAAGTCACCATAATGGTGTGATTAAAATTAAAAAGAAAAAAAAAAGATAATCTCAGTTTGTGTTGTTTTTTCAACTATGTTATTTTTAAAATTTAAATTCAAGTTTTCTCTTTTTAAGCTTAAATATACATTATTAAACATTTATTGGTATATTTATTATTTATTTTAAAATTTAGTCTTTTAATAGTTTCTAAAATTAAATTGTTGTCGAGTTAATTCGTAACACCAACTTAACCAAACACTTAAATAGTAATATATATATTTTGGTAAAAAAAAAACACGCCTAGTAACTAGGAGTGAACAAAAACAGTGATCCCTTTTGGTAAGAAAATATGAGCATCCTCCTCTAATAGTCGTATAACATACTGAGGTAGGTCTGTGAAGAGAATTAATTGGTTAAGGTTCCCTATTGCTGCATTTGCCAAACAGTAAGCTACCTTGTCACTTCCTCGCAGGATATGCCTAAACTTCACTTTCCAAAGCTACCTTGTCACTTCCTCGCAGGATATGCCTAAACTTCACTTTCCAATCCTTATTGCACCATTCGTGGATTAAACGGACTTCTGTAATGTTACTAATTGATGCAAAACCATTACGGATAACATCTATAAACATTGCATCATCACAATTAATCTCAACCTGTTTGTATCCCTTCAACCAAGCCAGTTTCAACCCTTCAACAATCGCTCATGCTTCAATCTAGAAAACTTCTGCCACCCCTGTTACCATGGCAAAACCCGTCAACCACCTCCCGTTTTTAATATATTAAAACCTTTTGAGTACTGATAAAAAAACTAGTTACACCTTATCAGGGTAAGTCAGAATTTTTTTTATGGGTCGAAATTAAATTATATATTTTTACAATAGCAAAAATATAATTTCATTATTTTAATAGCTTATATAGTTGTAACTTTAAGTGACTAAATAATTTTTTTTTATTTTTTTTGTAAGCCAAAGCACAATCTTATTAATACTAAATTAAAATTTCATAAATTATAAAAAAACTAAAAATAATTCTATTTTAGGGTGGGCCTAGGGCTCCTGTCGACCCTTACTCTACCCTTGCCCTCGCCCTTCCCCTTACCTTTTTGATAATGTGCACTTACCTAAAGTTTGATGAAAAATACAATAGACACTAAGATTTAGTTATTAAATAAATTTTAAATAAAAGAATAACTTTACCAATTATCAATTTATTATTATTCTATTTATTTTGTCATCTTCAATAATTAATAAGGTTTTAAAATGAAAATGGTGATCGAACTAGTCAGGCCACTAGTTTATCAGTTGTTCTGGTTCGACCAATTCGATCAGTCCATCCAATTTGATAAAATAAATCATTAAAAAAACATAAAAATAATATATATTATAAAAAAAATAAAAAAATTCAGTTTAACTGGTATAACCACCCGGTTCAACCAGCCCTATCGATTCTTAGGTCAATTGATTTAATGCCTTTCTTTGGATCGATACCTCAATTGGTTCTCGGTCCAACCAACTGGTTTGACTCGATTCAAACAACCATGATAATTATATTAAATAAATTTAATTAAAATAATAAAAATCTAATTAGTTATAAAAATATTTTAATTATTATTAAATTAAATAA
Source organism: Gossypium hirsutum (assembly GCF_007990345.1). NCBI lineage: Eukaryota > Viridiplantae > Streptophyta > Magnoliopsida > Malvales > Malvaceae > Gossypium > Gossypium hirsutum. The sequence continues at coordinate 15,440,419 of NC_053435.1, read as the reverse complement.
GAATTAGAACTATATTCTAATAAAAACTTATGTTAAACATAATATCTAGTTTAAATTAAACTTGGTCTAATATAATAACAAAATCTAGTTTAAATTAAACTTGGTCTAATATAATAAAGGTCAATTGAGTTTCAGTTATCAAATAAAGAATGAGTTGAATATGTGTAGATACTCAAGTAAATAATTTCTTATGGATGCCAAACTAATTAAAAATTAAAGTTAACATACCAAAGTTAAATATTAGAGCTATGATCTGCCAAAGTTCTAAAATAACTTTTGAGATCTCATCATCTAAACTTATATGCTAATTAAAATATTAATACCATATGGCTAAAATTTCAACATATTAATGAATTCACATAGCTTTCGGCATCTAATGTATTTTTGATGACCTGATATGATAAATCCTGATAAATTAAGTTTTACATTTGATAAATTAATTTTAAATAATGTCATTTGAGCCTTTCATGTCAAATAAGTAAGAATAGATTGACATATTCCATATTTTTATTGATTCATTCATAAGTTTTTTTTTTTGAATTTGATATTTTGATTTGGTGTTTCTATTAAAGATTAATGTTGGAGTTTTTTCATTTTAAATTTTTATGAATTCAAATTTTAGGGATTTTTTATAATATATATTATTGAAAATACTTACTTACAACTCACCATTTACAACCAAAATTACAAATGGTAATTAGATTTAACAAAAAACTAATAGTAGAACAACTTTCAACAACTTACCAGTTAAATGCTAACTACCTAACCTGTGCACTAACTAGCTTTGTTTTATAACATTCTCTATGTTTCTTCTTCTTCTTCTTCTTCTATCATTCAACATACTTGTTATCATTCATCATAAGTTGTTCCTTCTTTCTATCAATCACTCATCTTTCTTTTCTCTTTTTTAAAATATATTTCTTGGAAGTTAGGTTGTTAGCCTACTTAGCTTTCCATTACAAGTGTATACAAGGGAAAAAAAAACATTTCGGAAGCTAAGCTGCTAGGGTACTAACATTCCACTAGTGTATTTGAAGCTTGTTAGATCTAATCAAGAAATGTTTCCATTTTGAAAAGTAGGTCTAAAAAACTTAGTTGTTAGGCCAGTAATCTCTAAACACAACAAATGGATGACCAACACATTTTAAAGTATGATAGAATACAAAGTTAAGATCAATGCTAGAGTCAATATTTGCACCAAATTTAGAACCATTCCAAAATTAGAACAATTCATATCTAAAGTAAAATGAGAACCATCATTTGTATAAGGAGGGTTGTCATGTCATGTTGAGAAACATTAACAAGTGAACATGATTGGTTCGTTGAATGTTGCCACCATGTGTAGAATTAATATTTGGTGTAGTAGCTAATAATGTTACCCTGAGTAAAAGTAACAACAACAACCAAATGCTAGACATGTGTAGAATTAGCGTTTGGTGAAGTAGTTGATGATGTTACCATGATGAATACAAGTAACAATTGTAACCAATAATGAACATAAACTAAAACTGATATGCACCCTTCAAATGGGAATGGTGTCGAGAATATTACAAACAAGAAAACTAAATTAAGCACTAAACCAATTTACAACTCATATCAATCCAATGCCTTCTCAAAAGATCAAATATATAATTAAACAAGCATTAATAAGAGAAAACAATAGTTTAAGAAGAGAAGACAACAATAAATGTTCAAATTTCATAGTGCTAAAAGCAAACTGAGACAGAGTGGCACTAGAAAAGAAGAGAAAATGCTCAAAACAACTAACTTGTGCATAGTAATAATAGATCACTATAACACCCCAAACCTGACTCAAAAGCTTGGTCAAATTCGGAGCGTCATAGTGGTTGCCAAAACAACTAACTAGATCAATGATTCACTCATTACAAATTAAAACATAAATTTTTTTAAAAGAAATTATGACACAAGTAATAAATCATCTAACAAAACTTGATAAAACAATCAATAAGTTCCAAAATAACAATCAAAGCACTTAAATCGATCAATTAACAAATCATAAGTACATGCCAAGGCTAAAAAAAAGTAAAGACGACCTTACAAACTAACATTTGCAAGGACTTTTTGGCAATACTACTCAATCATGAACAATTCGATCCGATTATTACCTACACAAAGAACTAAAAACCTGAGTACTAAGATTTTTGCACTCAGTGGTGATCTAATACATTTTAAACTACTAATGTGTATAGTTAAAATAAAATCATTCTAATAAGATATAAATATATATAAAATAATTTCTGGAGTGAAAGTCACATTCGATAGAAATTTTCAAAAATACAATACAATCATAAATTAGTCACAAAATAACATTTAAAATAACAATGAAATATTATCAAGACATTAAATAAATAATGATAGCATTTCGATTCAATGTTCAAGTTCATTTAACCATTTTGTGCAAGTAACATGAGAAAGAAAAACATTCGGACACATGAGTGTCCAACCAATCACCAAATGGTTAATGAAAAATGACATAAGCACCAACAATGTCTATACTTCTTTGCGCGATAAACACGACTTAATCAATGATCAATCAAATACCAAATGTGCAAAATGCAACAATGACAAAACTCCTGGATGCTTAAGATAATCTGCACAATGAATAATTAGTGTAACACCCCACACCCGTGCCTTACACCGAGACGGAATACAAGGCGTTACTAAACTTGAACACGTACATATCATATTTTCGAGTCACCAAGACTCGCTCAAATTTAAAACTTTTTCGAACTATGTTTAAAATTCCTTAACATGGACTTACGAGACCCCAAACATCCATTGGAAACCATTCGGGACCAACTCGGGTCCTTTAACCAACCATATAAGAATGATTTTTGAAACAGGCCACACGCCCGTGTGGAAGGGCAATATGCCCGTGTGGCCACTATGACATGGTCGTGTTGATGGCCCGTGTAGTTAACAGGGCCTAAGCATAAGGGGACATGCCTGTGTCCAAACCCGTGTGAATTAAATTCTAAATTTGAACCTACAGAGGTTTTCACACGGCCTGACATACGCACGTGTCTATGGCCCGTGTCCCTCACACGGCCATGACACGCCTATGTCTTAGCCCGTGTCTAAAAACCTTGACATTCTATTTCTGACGTCAGCAACCAAATAGAGGTATACGGCCAAGGCAGACGCCTGTAGCCAGAGGCCGTATCCTTCACACGGCTGAGTCACATGGTCGTGCCTCTGTCCATGTTTTTACTACCATGCATTTTGACTTGCAAATTTTACATGCAGGGGACATACAGTCGAACAACATGCTCATAGGGCTGACCTTGCGTCACACACGGCCCAAACACAAGCCCATGTGTCTACCCATGTGGATAATATAAGACTATCTACCAAACCTTTTGCCACCCTGAAACATAATATAATACCATCCATCACACTAAAGTCTATCATAACATGATTTCCCAATCAAGCAACCATAACTAAGACCTATATATATTTTACATATGTTTAAGCGACTAATTTATGTACTTTGCTATCCATACACTGAAATTCACAAGCTCAACCGTACCAACAATTTTCTCATTCATGAAAGATCTTCTTATATTCATATAACAACTTTCAATATTAGCCATTTTTCATGGCCTTATACAAAATGAGTCAAATGCTAAAACAAGCCAACACATTTGGCCCCAAAACAGTGTGACACTAAAACAAAACAAAAGTTCCTATACATGCCATAATCAAAATAAAAGAATTGACTATACCAAGTGCTTCAGATGATAGTGTGACTGGTTTCTCCGATGTAGGCGATAATCCTCGAGCTACTTTGGTGGCACTATAAGATGATGGAAGGAAAAATAGGGTAAGCATAAAGCTTAGTAAGTTGCATGAAAATAAACATCAACTAATTATCATACAACAATATGCTTATAACATTTCATAGTTTGTCCATGAATATAATAAATAGACATAAGTACAACTTACTCATCACCATCCAATACAAATCCTATGGCATATATTGAGCCCACATCTCATACATTTCAAGTAGGTAACTATACCACTCACCAAATAGTCATAAATTTTCTCATTTTGATACAAATCATAAATATTTTGTTGAATCATTTGGAATATTACCGGATACTCAATAACCCCGAACATGGTATAAGATGCCGACGTCATGTCCCAGACATAGTCTTACATGGGCTAGTACATTAAAGTCGATGACGTGTCCCAGACAGGTTTTACACTGACTTTTATATATTGAGGCCGATGCCATGTCCTAGACAGGTCTTACACTGGCTCTCATCTATCGGTGTCTATGCCATGTCCCAGACAGGTCTTAAACTTACAAACAACAAGCTGATGCCATGTCTTAGACAGGTCTTACACTAGCTTGTATATCTCGAGGCTGATGTATGTCCCAGACATGTCTTACACTAGCTCTCGTTTCAATGACGATGCATGTCCCAGACATGTCTTACACTGGCTTTCATAACATGGCCGATGCATGTCCCAGGCATGTCTTACACTAGCTTTCATAATGTGGCCAATGCATGTCCCAGACATGTCTTACACTGGCTTTCATAATGTGGCCGATGCATGTCCCAAACATGTCTTACACTGGCTCACATACCACCCAATGTCATGGTACGAATATCCAAGTCTATTCCAATGTTCAACTGGAAGTCTTTACTACATTAATTTCTCGACATGCATTCTCATAATCACAATCAAGCAGTTCATGCAATATGAATTCAATCATACATCATAGCAATATAGTTGCATTATTAACATACAACTTACCTTGGATTACAAAATGTAGGCGACTAGACGATTTAATCTACTTGCTTGGCCTTCCCCCGGTTTAGGTTCAGATTTTGTATTTCTTGATCTAAAATAATAAGAATTCACAATTTTAATCATTTTATCGATCTAGGTACTCAACAATTTATAATTGGGCAAAATGACCATTTTGCCCCTAAACTCAAAAATCGATTTTTATCACATTTTCTCATTAATCAAGCCTAGCCGAATACTTTTTATACTAGGAAAAGCCCAAAATTTTCACTATTTCACACATTTATTACCTATTTTACAACTTATGCAAAATGGTCCTTAGTTAGGGTTTCCATGAAAACTACTTCACAAAAGTTGTTTATTTCACAACCATGATTCATTTTCTTCCATAAAATTTCAGAAAACAACATGAACACTCTCATGGTAAAACCATAGATTTTTAACCATTTTGCAAAATAGTCCTCTCATTTGAAAACTCATGCTACAAGGGTTCTAAAAGTACAAAAATAATCAAGAAAGACCATCAAAATCACTTACTTGTGAGGGGTACAAGTTGCTGAAATTTTCCATCTTTCAAACCTCTATTTTGCTGGTGTTTTTTGGTGAAGAAGATGAAAAAGGGATGATACCATTTTTCTTTTCTTTTATTTTCTTTTTGGCCAAATAAGTCACCAAACTTCACCTAACATTTGACTATTTTAATTTCCTTGTCTCATTGCCGGCCAAGCACCATCCTAGGGTCTATTTTCACTTTAAATACCCCTAATTTCTAATTCATGGCCATTTAACACTATTTGCTAGCAAATCACAATTTTTTTCCTTTATGCGGTTTAGTCCTTTTTCGTAAGTAAGCTCACAAACGCTAAAATTACTTCACCAAATTTTTCATGCACTGACATAATCATGCTATAACACCAAAATAATAATTAAATAGTTTCTTGACCTCGAATTTGTGGTCTCAAAACCACTGTTCTGACTAAGCCCAAAATCAGGCTGTAACAATTATCAATGATGGGGATCTCTACACTTTACGGTATGTCGACTATATTTTAAGAATTTCCAACTAGTTTGACCGGGCATTTTGAACAAATTATAAAAGTAACAATTTAACAAAGAAAAACATCATTTAATCATTTTAAAAAGATAACATTAGAACAATTACTACACTAAATGACGTAGTGAGGTGAAAAAAAATAAGAAAAGAAGAAATTAGGGCTGAGCAATTTAGTAAGAAAGAAGATGAAACTTTAGAGAACTTAGGGTTATAGAAAACCCCTACGTTTCTTTATTAAATTCAAAGAAATAATAATAATAATAATAATAACAATAATAATAATAATAATCAAAGCCTAGTACTTTAAATTTTGTTAGAGAATATATATAAGAGATTTCCTTGGAAATAAAGTTTCTACTCTTCCTTGCAAATCAATTTAAATTAATAATTTTAAACTTAACCCCCCAAGTAATAATAATCCTAGTTGTAAAAAAACATATATAGTACCTTAAACTAAATAAAATAAACTAAAATAATATTAATATATTTTTAATTTTAAGCTTTCGCATAATTCTCCTTGGCTTGGAAAACTTGACTTTAATGAAAAGACATTTACAACTTCAGTATAAACCTCTAGATCAATCCTTTACAACTCTTCTTCCACAATACAAGTACTTTCACTAGCCGGTTTGCCTAACCATTTCACCAAAAGTCTCATATATTTGTTACCTTTATATACCTTACTTCTTTAACATCCGATACATCTTTGATAACCTCCAACTTAGCATTAGGAATTTGGTGCACTTGGTTTGAAATTTTAGAAGCATTTCCATCAAAACCCTCTAAGGAGTACAAATCAGAAACATTAAAAACTAGGTTGAGATGAAAATTTGTTGGCAGCTCAATCACATAAACATTAGAACTTATTTTATTCAACACCTTACATGTCCTTAACTTCTTTGACTTAAGCTTGTGTTAAGTACCCTTTGGAAACCTTTCTCGCCTCAAATGTATAAGAACCTAGTCTCCCTCTTCAAACTCCTTAACCTGACAATGTATATTAGCTTCATTAGTGTAACCTTTATTACTTGATTTCAAGGTAGCCATCACCTCTTGATGATACTTGTATTATTGTTTGCGAGATATTCAAATGGTATGCAAGGATACACAGTCGTCAACAAGTAACAAAGTTTTGAGTAAAGAGTATCATCTCCACAGGAAATGTATATGTAAGGCTATGTTTGTGAAATTATCAAATAGCAAGTTGGTGAAAGAAATAATTAAATGTGAATAAAGTATCTAATTAACCTAAATAAAATTACTAAGAGTGCAAGAAAAAATGAAAGTATTACTGTACAGGCCCAAATCTGCCCGGGCCCATACAGATACAAAACAAGAACCAAAAAACAAATTATAATAAAATTAAATCCAAATCAGCAGTCCAAGTCCATTACAAAACTACAGGGGCCCAATTACAAAAACATAACCCAAATCCTAACCCAAGGCCCAATACCTAGCTAAAACCCTAGACTCAGAGGCCCAAAATGCTAAACTTTCAGAAACCCTAGCTATAGCTTTCGCGCCGCAACTCACAGCTTCTAGTACCACCACCGTACGGCCTCCATATGCTCCGTACACACGCCATGCACACCACGTACTTGCAAACAGACAAGAGAACAACAGCAAATATGAAGGAAAATAAAATTTGTATTTTTATTTTCGAATTTCGACTATAAAGCCAAGAACTTTTTCATTGTAATTTTTTTTACGCATACTGAAATACAAAAAAACGCGACCAAAATTTAAAGGTGAATTCTAGTTCAAGTTTCTTGAAATTTTTGAATTTTCTTTCAGTTTTTTTCCTTTGGGACTTTCATTATTGCATTCAAAAACAGAAAAGAGAAAGTCTTACCTTGTGAATATGCCATGGGTTTCTTTTTGCTTCGTTGAAATCGAAGTCGAAAAGGGATCTCAAGGCTGAAAAGCCATCCTTCCAAAGCTTGAGTGCACTGGTTGCCGCTTATGGAGGTAAATCAGTGTTTGAAAGAAGGAATTTAGGGTTTTCCAAATGAGAAGGAAGGGGGCTAGGGTTGATTCGGCTGAGTTTGGCTTGGTTTTAGCTTTTATAAAGGAGCAAAAGCAGTGCCGTTTTAAGCCTGTTTCAATGGCTTCAAAACGATGCCGTATAGACCATGCCCGACCCGACCCGATCTGGTTACCCAGGAGGATCCGCGCGTTCTGCTTAAAGGGAACATTTGCGCAGTTGATCCCTCCCTTTCGAGTGGTTATTCAATTGGGCTTTGTTTGTTTTTCTTTGTTTTTTAATTAATCTCTGTAAGTCGCGCATATATTCAATTTGGTCCGCGCTCAAATGCAGTGTTTTGGGAGCTGGAACATTTCCAATTTTGATCCCTGGGCATTCGTAAGCATTGCGCTTTAGTCCTTTTTAAATTTCAATGGTTCATTTTATTTATGAAGTGTCCCTTTTAGTTTAATTTGATTTTAATTGAGTTTTTTTTTTAATTTTGTACCATTCATTTTTTTAAAACTCACTTAACATTCATATTTTTTTATTTTTTGTATATATTTTGAATTAGTTTAATAGTTTTACTTTATTTCAAATTGGTTTTTTTTTTACTTTCATTTGATTTTTTTTGTTTAATTGTTTAATCTTATACATATTGCTTATGATAAAACTAGTCTTGTTCAATATAAATTATTGATTTCATGTTGTTTTATGGCTATATTTTCTTTTAAATTTATTCATATATATACGTATTTCCTTTCAAACTTATTATATATATAGTTTATTCCATAAAAACATATTCTATCATTAAAAACTCTTTCGTATATTATCATTGTATATATTATTTACATTAAATTATGTTTTTTTTTTTGCATTTGTATGTATATTATCAACTTTAAATAGCCATGTCTTGTTTTCTTTTTAAATATTTTGTACATTATTTACTTCCAACATTTTCTTTCATAATATTTATTTTAATAATCATTTATATATTATGTTCTTATTTTTTTGTATGTAAACTATTTCAAACCCTAGCATGTGTTGTTCATTTGTAAACTTTCATATATTTAATAGTCTTTAAATTGTTTATATCACATTGATTCTTAGTTTTCATATTGTTTTGCATATTATGTGTCGTTTTTGGTTTCCATATTGTTTCACATATTATTGTTATATATTATTTATTAGTCGTCAGTATTATTATTTAAATTTTATTCATTCATGTTTGAAAACTTGTCACATTTTTATTCTAATCTGTTTTTAATTAGCTATATTTTAGTTTTCATTATCAATGCTAGTTTATTTTCAAAATAGGATTGTGGAATTATTGTTATTTGTATTTCAAATTCCATGTTCGTATTAATATCTTTTTCATTCATTTGAATAATGTTGTATTCACATATTATTGTTTCATGCTTGTAATTATGTTTTTATTTCTTGTTATTGCATCATGTTTCTAATTCTCATATTCACTCAATATCAAGTGTCTTTTATCCCTAAACAAACCAAACAAGTATATTTTGATTTGGTTTTTATAATTGTTTATTTGAAAATCCGCCAAAACAAATGTGATGTTTGATGTTTGGAAATTCGGGAAATTGTACCCTAACGTGCTGGATTTCGATCTTTCATTTGTCCAAAATAATCAAATCTCCCTTTAAAATTTCATCCGTGTTTTCTAAATTTTAAAACAAGGCAATATTCTATGTTTGGAAATCCAAGAAATCGTGCCCTAATGTGTTGGGTTTTGATTTTTCGTTGGATCAAATAATCAAATAGCCTTTTGTAATTTGCAAATGTATGAGCTTTTGGAAATTAAGACTTGCTCGTGGGTTCGAGGGTTTAAAAGATCATGTCCTAACGTGCTGGATATGATATTGTATTCCTTCAAAACAAGAGATTTTTAACGTCCAATTTGAGTTATTCAAATGTTTTAAAAGAAATCGTATTTCAAAATCTTTTTAAAATTTTAGACATAAGGACATTATTTAATCAATTTGGTACTAATTTTGGGCGTAACGAGGGTGTTAATCCTTCCTCATACGTAACTGACTCCCGAACCTATTTTCTCAAATTTCGTAGGCCAAAATTGGCATTTTAATAAAATAAAATGTTTTATTAGGTGATCTGATCACACCTAAACCAAAAGGATTGGTGGCGACTCCATACTTTGCTTTAAAGTCGATACCTTATTTTAAAGTCAATCCCCGTTTTTTTAAAAATAAAAAATATGGTTTCGACAATTAACACAGAATTCTAAGCAGCAAATCACAAGATTTAATTACTATGACATGAAAGAGCTAGAATAATTATTTTCCCTTAACATAAAAATTGTTGAAAACAATGCTAATGATGTTATGGAAAATCCGTGGCAATATTGGCTATTTACTAGCCTAGAATTTCTAAGTTATGAAGTCATACTTGTTAGCCTTTAAGTCTTTTTAATATATTTCTATGTTCAATTAACTTAAAAGTTTCATAAGCAAACGTCATGGTTATGCAAGGTAAGAATATTGCTAAATACTATTACTAAGTTAATTTCTAGGAAATCATACATGCACCATTCAAATAATGTGTCTTGTAACACCTTGAACTCGTTTCCATCGTTGGATTAAGGTTACGAAGTATTACGACACATATTGAAACATTTAACATCATTAAACTATTCAATATTAATTTAAATATTAATAATCAAAACTAAATTTTATTCATAGCATAAATATATTTACGAACCTAAAATCGAGTTTACGAGGCCTTAAAAATAAATTGGAAACAACTAGGGACTAATTTGAATCAAAATAGAAAAACAAGAAAATTTTTAAAAATTTTAAAAATAGGGGTCACACGGCAGTGAGGACAAGCCATGTGAAAAAGACTAGCTCGTGTGGCCTCAAACATGGCCATGTGGCTACCTCACACGCCCGTGTGCTCAAATCGTGTAACTAATTGTGACCGTGTGCCTGCACCTAAAATTAATAAGGCACACAGTCATGTAACAACCCGTGTGCACCTTAAAAAGCTTCCAAAACAAGGAAAACTTTCATCCAACACTTAGGTACCAAGACAAGTCAAAACCAACCATTTCCGTACTTTAAAAACACATTTAAATAAGTCTAAAATGTAACAACCCGATAGTCAAGGGTGTCAGAAAGTGTATTTTTAGGACTTTGTTTTCATAAATTGGACTAGTAAATATTTATTAAAAATATTTACGAAGTTAGTTGTGTAGTTAATTAGGTTTTGATTAAGTGAATTTGCATGAATTAAGAGTAATTAGGTATAAAGACTAAATTGCATATAGGGTGAAAATTGAATTATAGATTAAATAATAATCAAAGAGACTAAAGAAGCAATTATGCCATTATTCTTTAATGAGGCGACATAAAGTGTAAAATTATTATATATTATTAATAAATTAAAGTTAAAATAAATATTATAATATGTTTTACTTAATATTTAAGTAAATATATATATTATAGTAATAAAAGAAATAAAGAAAGATAAAAGCAAAACGAAATAGAAAGAAAGAAGAAGAAAAAGAGAAAGAAAGAAGAACCCGCGGCTTATGGGTTTCAAAGTTCCAGGTTCAAGTGGTTAGTCAATTTAGTCTCATTTTCTTGTAATCTTTATGTTTTTGGAATCCCGGTGTTAAGTACTACTTGATCCATGTTGAAATTTTACAATTATTGAGTTTTTAAGTGTTGTTAATGTTGAATAATTTTAGTATTAGGGATTAAATTGATAGATTTTTAAGTTAGAATAGAATGAATTGTAAATTTTGAGTAATAGAGACTAGCTTGTGGAAATTTTGAAATTTAGGGATTTAAGTGAAATAGGGAGTTAAATTTAAAGTGGAAATTGTATGAAAATATAAAATTAATTGTGAAGAATAAAAATTAGTCTCAGTTTAGGGACTAAATTGAAATTTAAGAAAATATTGAAGAAAAATTGAAATATTCAATATGAAATTGAATTGTGTTATATTGATGAATTTTAATTGTTTTAATTCCGTAGCTAACGTCGTACCAAAATCCTCAACTAAAAAGGGGAAAGATAAAGTTGACGTGGAATAGCTCGGAATTCCTGGTTTGTATTTCTATAATCTGAAACTAGTTATTAATTGTTGTATTTTTTATTTAATGCATATGGTAAGTGTTGAGGTGAGTATTTGACATTTTGACATTGAATTGAATTAAAAGCTGATTGAATGGATTGAATTGATATATATATTATGAATATATTGATTATTTGAATTGAAATGAATGTGTATATATATATATGCAAATATGATAATTGAATATTGGTTGTATTTGGAAAGTGAAATTAAATCTTATTAACTATATCGGGCTGAGTCGGATATAGCTGACATGCCATAGGATTGGAAGAGTTTAGATATTTCTTCAACTTTGAGTTGATAAGACATTGGGTGCCAATTTACTTCAGTTTAACCGATGAGACACTAGGTGTCAAATTTATATAGCTCTGAGCGCAATTATTACTTTAGATTTATCCGATGAGGCATTGAATGCCAAACTGGTGTGTTGGTTGGATCTGTGTATCCGTCTAAGTCCGAGTCGTGTTAATAGAGGTAATTAAATAAAATAGTACTGTGATTGATATTGGATGATATTGTATGTGAAATGAAAATGGGATAGTGAATTGAAACATGAAAAAGAGACACATGAATTACGTATTCATGAATTGGATATGGATTGAATAATATTATTGTTTAAATATATATTAAATTGTGAAAAGCTATTATATAGCAAGTGATGAGATTTGAGAATGGTATGAAATGATGTATTTATGAATTGAATATTGAATGGCTAATGTTATAGTATGAATAAATGTGGTCTTAAATATTCAAATGTGCTTATAATTAAAATATGCATATTACATTATCTTGCCTTTAAATATTTGGATTATAGAAATACCACTGAGTTTTACTCAGCGTACGGTTTTGTTTTCCGTGCGTAGATTAGGTACTTCAAATTTGATTGCCGGTTCAGCATCCAACAACACTCTTGAACTCAAATGTGGTGATGTTTATCCTTTGTGTCGGCATGTACCTAGGGTGTCTAAATAATAGTTATTTTGTGGTTTGATTGTAAATGAAGTTATAAGTTTAATATTGGTTTGGTATATACATATAAACACATGTTTGATTTTGAAACTTTACTATAGCATGTTAAATTGATGTTTAAGTGCTCATGAACTAGGTAAATTGATTGGATTTGGTATGTTTATAATTTGGATTAAAATGATACTTTGATGACATGTTTTGATGATATGAAATGTTTAAAATTTATGTCTGTTTGATTGGTAAACTTTGGTAATACTCCGAAACTCTATTCTAGCAATGGATATGGATTAGGGGTGTCACAAAAAACATGCCAAAACATTCAAATTAGGTGCTTAACCAATATGACCTCAATGGCACTAGAATTCAATTATCAACCTCAATTCACATGTCACACCAAACTAATTTGCATACAAATTCATAAGTTAATCCATAAAAAGCATGCCAAACTTTCCATTTCTTCTTATTAATTCACATTCATTCATGCCATGATTGTAACACCCCTTAACCCTTATCTATCACCGAAACAGGGTTACGGAGCATTACCAGACATTTCAGAATACATACAAACAATCATATAATATTATAACATACACATTATAATTTAATCATAATTTCCCTTTATTGAGCCCTTGAAGCTCAATTCACGTGTTAGAAACAAATCGGGACTCAAATGGAAACTCAAAAAAATATTCGCAAAATTTTAATTTTTTTCTATGTGTAGGACTCACACGCCCGTGTGGTTCAGGGACACGCCCGTGTGACATTAAACATGTCATTGTCTCAGGCCATGCTTGACCCCGTGTAACTCTTTAACTTACCTCACACGGCAAAGCCACACGTTCACGTGCTAGGCTGTGTCCCTCACATAGCTGAGACACACACCCATGTTTCTACCCGTGTGGTAATACTTGAGTATTCTGTTTTAAATTTTTATGATGCAAAGGACACACGGCCTAATCACATGCCCATGTGTAACCCGTGTGTCTCACACGGTTTGGTCACATGCCCATGTGCCAAGCCGTGTGGACTTAAAATGAACCTTATACCTCAAGTTTACTAACCCTGCAAATCTTGAACCTCAAGTAGCACAAAAACCAATCATTCAACCAATTCAAAACACATTCAAATACTTTAAATGTGGTATGTTTTAGTACCTAAATGGACTAGGTTTATATGCATGAAATGAGACATGTGAACATGTTTAGATAAGTGATGTTTGGATGCTAATTGTGGTGCCTTTGAATGGCATATTGGTTAGTTGAATTAGGGACTTGGAAATGGCAATTATTTGTCTTCTTGGATGATGTTTTAGTCCATTGAAAGTGTGCACAATTAGATTGAATGATTATGTATAAAATGGTTTGATTTTAGGTAAATTTTAGGTTCACATGGCCCGATACACGGGTGTGTAACTCAGTTGTGTGACGCACATGGCCTGGCGACATGATCGTGCGTCATCTGAAGATTGCTTAAGGTCTAAGTCAGTGAGTTACATGGCCTAGCACAGGAGTGTGTAGGGCTACTCAGAGAGTTACACGAGCGTGTGACACGGCCATGTGACCCTATTCAAAGAGTTACAGTGATGAAGACATGGGCTGGGGCACGACCATGTGTCCCTTGTTCGAAAGTTACACGGCCTGGGGTGATTCTATACGGCCGTGTGACCCCTGTTTCCAATTTTTGTGACTTTTTCCTAAGCTTCCTGTTGTGTTTCAAATTAGTTCCGAATTGCTCTTAAGCTATTTTTAGGGCCTTGAGTGATCGATTTAGGGATAGTATGCATGTGAATGAATGGATTATGATATATTTAAATTACTAAATGATGTGATTTTTAAATGTTTCTGATTGTACGATAATGCTCTATAACCCTAATTCAGTAACGGAGATGGGTTAAGGATGTTACAGTTTTGGAACATGTCATTGATGAGTTTGATGTGTTTTTGAAGTTATGTGGTAAGTTATTAAGCTTGGTTGTTAAATAAAGTTAATTTGTAAAGTAATTTTGTATAATTTTTAAGTTTAAGGACTTAATTGGAACTAGTGAAAATATGACATATTATTCTTATGAAATTTCAACATGTGAGGATTGGTTTGGAATAGTTATAAATTTGGTTTAGAGGGAATAATGTTTAATTGTGTAAATAATCATGTTTTGGTCTTAAGGATTAAATTGAATAAAGTGTAAAAGTTTGGGGCAAAAGTGAAAAGTTGTAATAGGATGAAATATGTACTAAATTGAATATTAAATAAAATTGAGGCTAATAAATTGAAATGATCTATTTTATAGATCAAGAACAAGTAGATAAACGAGGAAAAATGGAAGGTTGCCGAATAGTTCTTGAATTTTTGTTATTTCTGCATTTTGGCCTATGTAAGTTACGGTATTATTTCGAGTATTTTTAAAAATGTTGTTACTTATAATTATGTAATTTGGTGGCATTGGTTATATTTGAAAAATTATGATTGAATTGGTGAGAAATGGATTGAGATGGAAGTTGTTATACGATTACATGTATCGAGCTAGATGAACTTTAGATGGAATACAATTGGCATGCCAATAAGTTATATAGCATACTATACGGGTTTGACATGTGATGGGATGATGATTCCAAACTTATTCCTGTCCATTGAATATACCGGAGTCCGGCATTTGTTGTGGACTATCATGTTATATTTACAGTGAGTCTGGCATGTTACCAAGGGCGGATGTAAGGTCTTCAGGCTTGGCACATAGTGTGTAGGTGTGTTACCAGAGGGATGTTAGTCTATGGGCTAGGCACTTGGTGCCAAGGCGTGTTCTCGATTGGTTTGGCTCATTTGAGTGTTTTGGTGTGTTTTGGTGGATAATCGCGTATCCGTATTTGATATATCGTTCGTTGGGTAGATTTTCAGTGGTTGAAAGACTTGTGATTGAATTGTATAAATGTTTGCATGTTTTCTGATATCATATCGTGACTTGATATTAAATGATTTTGTATGACTAAATGAAATATTACAACTTGTATATATATAACTCGCCGTTGAATGATTGTGGTTGACAAGATTAATGTCTATTAACATTGTTATTAAATGATTTGCTATGTTTATTAGGTAAGTTTTATCGTTTCAACCTGTGAACTTACTAAGATCTATTGAAGCTTACTCGTGTCATTTTTCATGTTCCTTGCAGATAACTTTTTGTGGAGTCAGACGGTTGGATTAACTTGAAGATCACACTATTCAGATATATTTTGGTAGATTTTGATACGTTTATTTTGGGTTATATGGCATTTAATAGGTGTGTTTTGTATATGTTTTGAATATTTACATGCATTACATATGACATTGATGCAAAGATTTTTAAGCTTTGTATTAGCTTGCTTGTATATGTGCCATTAATCTTGGTGTGAATATGTTCATATCAAGTTGTTTTGATTGTTTGATATAAACCTTTTGTAAGTGTTGAAATAATCGTAATGACCCGATAGTCGGGAAATCAAAAAGTGTATTTTCGAGCCTCTGTTTTCGTAAAATGGATTTGTAAATATTTATTAAAAAGTTTTACAAAGTTAGTTGTGTGTTTAATTAGGTTTTGGTTAGGTGAATTTGTTTAAATATGTCGCTCTATGACATGTGATCATTTTCATGTTATCATCCCATCCAAAACCACTTTCACCCCGAATTGTGCATATAATCTACCACTGGTTTTTTACAATCCTCAAATGATTTCCCACATGCTTCACATACCATTGGACTTGAAATCTTTTAGAAATAGCTTCGACAACTTGATTAATAGAAATTGCTTTGAAAGTGTTAGAAGGTTTATTTCCTTTTTGGGTCCCCTTTGGTAGAATTTCAAGAAAAAGATGTTCCATCAGTTTTGCCCGCCTAAATTGCTTGGAGGTCCCTTCTTTGTTGCCCTTAACCATTCTAGATTAATAATTTTCATTGTCAAACGTTTCAATATCCAACAAGCTTAAAACATAATAAATTAAATATCTAACAAATTCAAGACATAATAATTTCAAAATCCAACAAACTAAAATTTCAATATAATTATCCAACCAACATTAACAAAAAAACACAAACAATTTTAATACTAAAACATACATAACATAGAAACAATAACCCTAAGCCCTAAACCTACTTAATATTTCTAGCCATATAATCAGTCCACATAGTTTGTGCAATTTCATCTCTCTTAGCAGACCATTTTCTTGCTTCTTCTCTTTCTTCTCTCTCCTTAAGAGTTGGTATTATCAAATCAGACTCAGGCTCCTCGTATAATCCTTGATTAAGTAAATCACTAGGATAACTCCCATTATATGATTATGAATGATACAACAAGCCAAAACTATATCTACTTGAGTTTGAAAATTCCAAAATGGTTCAGCATCTAATACACGAAACTGTTTCTTCAAAATTCCAAAAACACGTTCAACAGTGATTCGCAATGATGAATGACGAAGATTAAAGAGTTCATTTGCATTTTTAGGCCCCTGAGCACTAAACTCTTTTAAATGATATCGAACACCACGATATGGGGTAATATATCCATTTTGGATGCCATATTCAGCATCAGCAAGATAATATTTACCTACAATTTTACAAAACATAATTATTACTAATAAATTATGAGCTTACTAGAAATATTTGGTATTTAATGATTTATAATTCTTACCTTCCGGAATTTTAATCCTCTTGGGCTTGAAAGTGCATTACTTAGAATACGAGAATCATGTGCACTACCTTCCCAACCAGCTAGAACATAGGAAAATTTCAAGTCAAATGTAATGGCAGCCAATACACTTTCTGTCGTCCCCCCTTTACGGCTACGAAATCTTCCTTGAATGCTAAGTGGAATGGATGCAGGAACATGAGTTTCATCTAATGCTTCAATACAATCTTTAAAATAAGGATAAAACCTTGGATTGTTTCTAATTTCACTAGGAGTTGACTCATCAGGTAATCTAATAACTAGCTTATACAATTTCAAAATAGCTCTCAATACAACCCTAAAGTAACAGTGAATTATCTCAATTGATCTATAATCTCTAGATCCAATCACTCGAAACCTTACATTATGACCAATTATATGTAAAAACATAACTTCTTGCTCCCTAATATTCACTGATTTAGTTGTCTGTAACAAATTATTCCTACTAAGAATATCACACAAATTAAAAAAGGGTATCGGTCTCATCCTTATCACATCAATACAATGCTGGTCACAATTATATAAAATACTATTAATATAATTTTCTCTTTCATAATCCCGATTCACACGAGGATGAGAAGCAATTTCCTTCCTAGTTTTTAATTTTTTAATCCAGAGAGCCCCAAAAGCTAAAACTGAAGCCAACAATTGTATTTTGATTTTGACTACGTTCCATCTACACAAAATAATGCCACACAAATATTTGACCACTACAAAAAAGATGCGAACTTTTGATAATATCACACATATGACAAAAAAAAGGCATAATTCAAGACATATTCATCACAAACTGTAGTACCCAATAGAACAAAATTAATTAAGCCATTTTAAAATTTAAAATTTATTTTTAAAAATCATAAACAAAATTTATTAAAAAAATGTTATAGAAAATTTAAAATTATAAAATCTTTAATAAAAATAAAAATACAGAGCGGACCCAGTAAACTTTTATCAAACAAAACAAAGTTTATTACCAAATAAAAAAAAAGTAGCAAGAGCATATAAAAAATGGGCCAAAACCTCATCTGATTCTCCACTTTTAGCTAAACTTGGGTATTTTGTTAACATTAATAATTAGTTGCTATCATAGTACTTGGGGTATTTTCTTCATTTTAATTTTAAGTTGAGCTCAACTTTAAGAAAATAGTTGGGTGAATTAAATAAAAAAATATAGAAAATTGAAACATTAGATTAACTTTTTGTTAGGTCAAAAAAGAAAAAAGAAGAAGAAAGAACAGAAAAAGTCGAATCTCAAGCATCAAATGATCAAATCTAGTAATTACTCTTACATCAATGGATTAAGCTAATTTGAAACCACAAATCACATTGCATATTTCAAACAAAAAAAGTTTAGTAAAAAACATCAACTTATCTCAAGAATCATCCTAAAAAAAGATGCAACTAAAACATTATAAAACCATGTAAAAAATGTAGGCTAATTATTCAAGAATTCCTCTACTAGTCTATGTAATCAAGAGGCTCTACTAGTCCCAGCTACTCAAGTAACCAAAGTGACTAGTTTGTATTTGTTGGCAATGGCCCCTACTCCTACTTCACGAGATTCTTGACTATTCTACCCGTTCCTAAACTTCCCATTCAATCTGCTAAATGATGTTGCAATGGTGGAAGGGTATAATTATTTGTGATTATTCTACACGCCTTTCTGCAATGAAGATTGCAGACAAGAACAAATCGAGATAGATGAAACTAAAGAAAAGAACATGAACCTTTCTTCCTCAGTGAAAGCTATGAGAAAGAAGGGAACATGAACCTTTCTTCCTCAGTGAAAGCTATGAGAAAGAAGGGTCAAATGGAGTCTACATCTCCAAATGAAGCTCAAGGTTACTCTATTCGAACTAGCACAGTTGTAGCTACTTAAATCACACCACAAAGGAAATAAACAAAAACATATCTACCACATATATATATATAAACAAAAACATATTGCTATAGTTTTAGCTCTGTGAATGTTATATTTATATGAGGATATGAAATTAGCCTGCCCAGGATCTATTCTATGATATGACTCCCTTTTTTTAAATATAGACAAATATCTTGTTGGTAATGTTATTTCCAATTATGATAATAAATTTTTTGATTGTTCTATATGTGAAAGTTAATGAAGAAGAAAACAAGGACCATATACTTTCCTTTGTCTTTTTTATTGCATTAATTCTCATGACATAATATAAATATAATACCTTTCTTTTTTTTAATATTTATGAATAATAATTATGGCATATAATCAAATTTAAAAGGTATGAAATAAAATCAAGAATATAAACATGGAAAAGGAATGAATAAAGAAAGCATTTAAAAACACCATAACCAGAAATAAATGGCCTTAAACAGCTTAACTAAAATTCAAAATTTATTCAAATAGTATAAAAGATTGAGAGTAGATCAATCGAAAATGAAAAATTACAAACATTTTAGAGACAAAACTGATAGGATTCTTGAAATTTGTACACTTTGAAACCAAAAGAAAAATTCAATCTTTTAGCACAAAACTGGGAATTAATTGGGTATTAAGCAAAGGAGAAAGTTGCAAACTTTTATGCATAGAAAAATTGAAAAGATGAACTTTCTTTTTTTTTCTTTTTTCTTACCTCAAGGAAATTGGATCTAAGAAAGATCAACCAAAACAAAGGGCTAATCACCCGTTTAATCCCTGACCTTGAAAGCTCCAAGTAACAAAAAAAAAAGGCAGTTTTTTTCAGTTTGATAAAAAGAGCAAAAAAGGAAAGAAAGCAAACAAAACAAGCTTTCAAGCATTGTATATATATACGTGCGTGTATGTATATATATTTTGCTTTTGTTAATAGTGAAAGTTGGTAAGATTTGAATTGTTTTAAGGCACTAATCAAGGTTGCTTGTTTTTCCTAAGGAAGATATATAACAAAGCAAAGCAAAGCTGAAAGCACCCAAAACTGAAGCACAAGTAGTGGGGAAGGGTTGATGAATTGAAAAATGGTGTCCTAATATAAGCTAAGTTTTAATTTAAGTAATCCCAGTTTAACCAAAAGTGACTGGAGAGACTTTAAAACATGATACTGTAATGACTGAAAAAAAAACCTTTCTCTACTGTTCGCAGAGACTTACATGTATTTCATGGAATTTGGCTCAAACATAAACCCAACATAAAAATTTGAAATGATATTGTAATTACAGAAGCTATAATTGGCATACTTGCATATTATCTTTATAGTGTTCAAGTATCAAAATTGATATGAAGCACAAGAAACTTGAAAGAAGATAGAGGCAACCATTTCCTAACATTGAAATATCATCCACACCAAAACCCTGAATTGATAGAATTTACCCAAACCTAGAAAAAATTTCAGGCATAAAATCGATAAAAATGTGGACAAGTAAAGAACAAGAAGAAAAAAAAAGAGCTTTAAGCCATACCTTAAGCCAAGACCCATCGAAGAAGAATGAGATTTGCCTGAGAAAGAGAGAAAGAGAGGAAATGAAACAGCAGCCTAATAAGAGAACATATGCGATGGACTAGAAGATGAAGAACAAAAGTAGGAAAAGGAATGAAGAACGAAACCCCCTGTTTTATTTGAATTTCATTTATGAAATGCTTTATTGACTCATTTCATATCATGGATCAAAGAAGTTAAATTCAAAATCGGCAGGGTATACCCTTTTTTCGGAACGAAATACGAAGAAAAGTTACCATAGAACTCTTTGGATCATCTATCAGTTGCTCAACGAATTACTTCTTTGGAATGTTCAAAAAAAAGATTACTTGGTTTTCTTTTTTTTATTAATTTAATTAATATATGCCTATTCCATTCCATTTTTCCTTCATTTCTGATTATTCTAATAGGAATCTTGGTATCCACCAAAAAAATCAAATCCATGAAATGAAAGAATTATAAAATCGTAAGACTTGCCTTTCAATTATTTCAGATTAATTGAAATCAACACAAATAAAATAGATCAAGCGAAGAAATAAAATTGAGATACTATGTACAGTACATATATTTAATTGATATCGACATGTATGAAGATACATATTGTGGATTCATCTATATTAAGCTTGTATCTTTCTACATTACAATAATAGATATAGATAGTATGGTAGAAAGATTCATATTTTTTTTCTAACAAGGAGAAAGACTTTTACCTGGATGAGGGAGGAACAGGAAAATGTCTTACAGAAATGAAATCAGTAAGACATTTTCCCTAAAACGTAAGGCATTTTACCTGTGCCTTGGAAATCATTTTCCAAATGGAAAATGTTTTCAGTCAAACAAACACTGGAAAACAAGGAAAACATTTTTCGGAAAATGTTTTCCTAGCAAACAAATGGACACTAAGAGTAATTAGTTATAATGATTAAATTGAACAAAGTGTGAAAGTTTAATTATAGATTAAAGAAAAGTTGAGAGACTAAATGAGAAAATAAACCATATGGAACACTTGTATAGTAAAAAGTAAATACAAGTGTATGGTAAGTGTAAAATACATGTGTGGAAAAATAATGTACATATGTTAAAATACTAATATATATACTTAATATTTAAGAAAATATTATTATATTTATTATTATTATATTATAACTAAAGTAAAGTAAATAAATAAAAGAAACAAAATAATAAAAGAAAGAACAGAAGGCAAAAGAAATAGGGGAAAAAAAGGGAGAAAGAAAAATAAAGGAAAATTAGGGTTTTAAAGGTTTAAAGCTTAAGTGGTAAGTCAATTTAATCCATTTTCTTGTAATTTTTTATTTTTTAGGATCCTAAAACAAAATGCTACTTGATTTATGTTAGAATTTTAAAAGTTAGTGAATTTTTAGATGTAGTTTATGTTGAATGAATTGAAGAATTAGGGGTTAAATTGATAAAATTTCAAGTTAGAATTGAATAAAGGATTGAATTGTAAAACAAATCATAAGTTTTGATTAATAGGGACTAAATTGAGAGAAATTGAAAATTAGGGTTTTATGGTGAAATTAGAGAGTTAAATTTAGTTTTAAGTGATAAATTGAATGAAAAATAAAGAATAAATTGTAAAGAAATAAAGTTAGTTTTGGTTAGGGATTCAATTGAAATCTATACAAAAGTTGAATGTAAATTGAAATATTCAATACGAAATTGTAGTGTATTGATAAATTTTAATTGTTTCGATTTTCGTAGCTAACGTTGAGCAGGAGACCATGGCTAAGAAAGGAAAAGACAAGATTAACGAGGAGTAGTTCGGGAATTACGATTTGTATTTCTATAATCCGAAACTAATAATTAATTATTGTATTTATTATTATTTTATATTTATGGTAACTAGAATTAAGGTGAGTATTGGTATTTATGGTAATTAATTATAGTTGGCATGCCATAGGATTGGAAGTGTTCAGGGATGCTTCGGCTTTGAGTCAATGAGACACTGGGTGTCATATTTTTACTTTGGATAAATTCGATGAGTTACTGGGTACCAACTTACTCCGGCAAGGCCGATGAGACACTGAGTGTCAACTTATTACTTTGAATTATCCGATGAGGCACTAGGTGCCCTACTGGTGTGTTTTGGTTAGATCCGTGTATCCGTTAAAGTCCGAGTCTTGTTAATAGGGGTAAATAAATGAATTGAAAATATGAATGATTTTGAATGATATTGTTGGATGATTTTGAATATGAAATGGATTGAGATATTGAATTGAGTTATGAAATTAAAATGTTTGAACCGATGGGTTCATGAAAGTGAGATAATATGTGTATCCTATTGAGAAAAGCTATATGAATAGCAATTATGAAATTGAATAAGTAAGAGATGAGAATTGAAAGTATTTTGAATGATTACTTATGAAATTGATATTTCTTTGAATGATTATTGTTATGTGTATTTAGTTATTCAAATATTATACATTCTTGTTTAAAGTATTCGGATTATAGAAATACCATTGAGTTTTATACTTAGTGTACGGTTTGTTTCCTTGCTCAGGATAAGTTAAAGTTCGAACGTTGAATCAGCATCCAAGGCCGATCCCGAACTCGTTGTGGTGAAGTACTTTTCCTTTTGATATATGGCCTGTACCTAGGTTGTTAAATGTATACCATTTTGAGAAAAATGTTAAAGAATATTATTAACCCTTTATATACTTAAACATAGATTATGTGTTATGTTAAGGTTATAAAATGGCATAATTTTATTTAAGCATGGATGAAGTTACTATAAGAAAATTTTGATATTTAGTATTAAATTTGGTTGGGTTTGAATGAAGTTAAATTAATTGAGTTATGAATATTTGTGAAATACCTATGTTGATATGTTGGTTAGGTTATTAGGTTGATATTTGATAAATTTTAGAAGTATTTGAATGTGTTTTGAATTGGTTGAATGATTGGTTTTTGTGTTGCTTGAGGTTCAAGATTTGCAGGGTTAGTAAACTTGAGGTATAAGGTTCATTTTTAGTCCACACGGCTTGGCACACGAGTGTATGACCAGACCGTGTGAGATACACGGCTTACACATGGGCATGTGATTAGGCCGTGTGTCCCCCACATCATAAAAATTTAAAACAGAATACTCAGGTATTACCACACGGGCAGAGACATGGGCGTGTGTCTTAGCCGTGTGAGGTAAGTCAGAGAGTTACAGGGGGTCGGACACGGCCTGAGACAAGGATGTGTTTAGGGTCACATAGGCTTGTCCTTGAACCATACTGGCGTGTGAGTCCTACATATAGAAAAAAATTTGAAATTTCGCAAATTTTTGTTTTGAGTTTCCAATTAAGTCCCGATTTGTTTCTAACAAGTGAATTGAGCTTCGAGGGCTCAATAAAAGGACATTATGATTAAATTATGATGTGTATGTTATAATATTATATGATTATTTTTATTTATTTTGAAATGTCCTATAATGCTCTGTAACCCTCTTCCAACGACAGATAAGGGTTAAGGGGTGTTACATTTAGTGGTATCAGAGTTATTCAGGTTTAGCCGATTCTTAGACTAAATCGAGCTCGAAATTGAGTCTAGAGGTACATGCCATAATTAAGTTGAATTGAGTCGAGATTGGATGCTGATATATTTGTTTGTTTTTGTTTTATAGTTAAAGATGTCGGATGAATATATTGCTGATACTGATCAAGAAATGTACAATGGAGATGATGAATCATATGAAAGGGATGAAACCGAGTCAGTAACACCTAGTGTAAATCTGGTAAGAAATCAACCACTTAACATTGAAAGAGGTAATGTTAGAGAGAGATGATTTACAGCTACTTAGGGTTATAGCCGATGCCCTTCAACGAGTAGCAGGGACTGCATCTACTACAACATCTATACCTACTACCCGACGAGCTTCGATTAATGAACTACGTAAATATGGTGCCATTGAATTTTTGGGTTTAAAGGGAGTCGGTCCATATACTGCTAAAAATTGGATGGAGTCTACAAAAAGAATTCCGCAACAATTTGAATACACTCATCGGGAAAGTTTATTGTGTGCCATATTTTTATTACAAGGTGAGGCATATGTATGGTGGGAATCGATAATTCGACATATACCAGCAAAACAGGTAAACTGAGATTTATTTCAAAAAGAATTTGAGAAGAAATATGTCAGTGAACTATATATTGAAGATAGAAAACAAGAATTATTGATGTTAAAACAAGGCGAAATGGCAGTGGTTGACTATGAATGGAATTCTCACGACTCAATAGATATATAGCTGAATTTGTACCAACAGAAGCTAATAGTTGTAAGAGATTTCTACGAGGTTTACGTGATGAACTATGAGTACAACTGGTATCTCTCAGAATTACAGAATTTGCAGATTTAGTTGAGGGACCAAAGATGATTGAACAAGTACTGAGTCTCGACAAAAAGTCTGTAAATACTCGTCTGATTGGAAAACAAACTGGAACTACTAGTTCAAATCCGCAACCTAAAAGATCTAAAGAAACTCGTGGTAGCTGGAGACCGAGTTTTAGATCAGACAGAGGTGATAGAAATCGTGGAAGGCAAATAACAGTTTCTACTGGAAGTGTACGAGGTCTATCACGGGATATTAAGATACTAGATTGTAAACATTATGGGAAGAAGCATAGAGGTGAATGTTGAAAATTAACTCAAGAATGTTTCCATTGTGGATCTACTGAGCATTTTATTAGAGATTGTCTGAAAAATGAAAATGCTGGGCCTGTTACATCTCAAAGATCAATGCCTACTTCTAAAGGTCGATGATCTAGCAGAACTGGTTCATTTTCTAGATGTGGTGCTAGAAGAGGAAGTGGTGTAGCTACTCAACAATCAGAAGCTAGAGTACCAGCTTGAGCATATGTCGTGTGGACACGTAAAGAGGGTGATGCACATGATGTGGTGACAAGTATGTTTTTATTGCAATCTAAACCTGTTTATGTTTTAATAGATTCGGGATCTATACATTCATATGTAAATACAAAATTAGTTGAGATAGGAAATTTAAAATCTGAAACATCTAGAGAATCAATAGTAGCGTCTTGTCCATTGAGGCAAACTATGTTAATAGATCAGGTGTGTAAGAGGTGTCCTCTAATGATACAAAAAATAATCTTTCCTGTTGATCTGTTGATAATGTCGTTTAACGATTTTGATATAATTCTGGGAATGGATTGGTAGGGTGATTTTAGATTGCTATAAAAAGAAGTTCACTGTTCAGGGTGAAAATGGCGATAAGATTGAGGTTAATGGTATTTGAACCATTGGGTCGACTCATATTATTTCAGCAATGCAGGCTCATAAACTTCTTCATCAGGGTTGTATAGCTTTTCTGGCTTATATTATTAATTCAGATTCTGTTGAAAGTTAATGCAATAAAATCAGAACTAATTGTGAATTTCTTGATGTATTTCCTGAATAATTACCAGGAATACCACCAGACCGAGAGGATGAGTTTGCAATAGAAGTTTATCTTGGTACAGCTCCGATATCTATACCTCTATACCATATGTCACCTATTGATCTAAAAGAATTGAAAGTACAATTGCAAGATTTACTAGATCGTGGTTTTATATGTCCTAGCATTTCACCTTGGGAAGCTCCAGTGTTATTTGTTAAAAAGAAAGATGGTTTAATACGATTGTGTATTGATAATCGAAAATTGAATAAAGTGACTATTAAGAATCAATATCCGTTACCTCGTATTGATGATCTATTTGACCTGTTGAAATGAGCTTCTATGTTTTCAAAGATTGATTTTAGATTGGGTTACTACCAGTTGAAGGTGAAAGAAAGTGATATACCAAATACAACATTTCGTTCAAGGTATGGCCATTATGAATTCTTAGCTATGCCTTTTGGATTGACTAATGCCCAGCTGCTTTTATGGATCTCATGAACCGTATTTTTCAACCGTACCTAGATCAGTTTGTTGTGGTTTTTATTGATGATATTTTAGTTTATTCAAAGTCTGAATCTGAACATGAGCAACATCTCAGAATTTTTTTGCAAATATTACGGGAAAAATAGTTGTACAAAAAACTTAGCAAATATAAATTTTGGCTATCGGAAGTTGTATTTCTGGGACATGTGGTTTTAGCAGATGGAATTAGAGTTGTTCCGAAGAAGATTGAAGCGATTGTTTAGTGGAAAGCACCGAGAAGTGTGTCAGAAAGACGTAGTTTTCTGGGATTGCCTGGTTACTATCAGAGATTTGTAAATGGATTTTCAAAGATAGCTTTGTTGATGACAAAGTTGTTACAAAATAATGTTCCATTTGTCTGGGATGATCAATGCCAAGAAAGTTTTAAGAAGTTGAAACAAATGTTAACTGATGCACCAGTTTTGACATTGCCGGAGTCGGGAAAGGATTTTGTTATTTACAATGATGCTTCTTTGAATGGTCTCGGGTGTGTTTTGATGCAAGATGGAAAGGTGATAGCTTATGCATTTCGGTAATTAAAACCTCATGAACGTAATTATCCGACGCACGATCTGGAACTAGCTGCTGTGATTTTTGCACTGAAGATCTGGAGACATTATTTATACGGTGAGAAATATTATATTTATACTGATCATAAAAGTCTCAAGTATCTTTTATCTCAAAAGGAGTTGAATTTGAGACAGCGTCGTTGGATAGAACTTTTAAAAGATTATGATTGTGTTATTGATTATCATCCTAGTGAAGCTAATGTTGTAGCTGATGCATTGAGTAGAAAAGCAGCAATTGATTACGAGAGATGTTTTCACAACTCAGTATTAATGATTATGGAAGTCTGTTGGCCGAATTGAAAGTTAAACCAATGATGTTTGATCAGATTAGGTCAGCACAGTTAGAAGATGACAAGTTAATGAAGAAGAAAAAAATGGTTCAGAATGGAATGTCAGAAAAATTCAGCATTGATGAACATGATTGCCTGAGATTTTGTAATCGGATTTGTGTTCCAGCTGTTTCTGAACTGAAAGAGTTGATACTTCGTGAAGCACATGATGGTTCTTTCGCGATGCATCTGAGTGGAACGAAAATGTACGATAATCTACGTGAATCTTATTGGTGGCCAGGTATGAAAAGAGATATAATTGAATATGTAGCTAAATGCTTGACTTGTCAATGAGTTAAAGCAGAGCATCAAGTTCCTACTGGACTACTTCAGCCTATTAATATTCCTGAATGGAAATAGGACTGTATCACGATGGATTTTGTAACGGGGTTACCATTGTTAGCAAGTAAGAAAAATGCTATTTGGGTGATTGTTGATCGGCTTACAAAATTGGCTCATTTCATAGATGTCAGAACTGATTGGTCACTTCAGAAACTTGTTGAGGTTTATATTCGAGTAAGATTGCACGGAATTCCTATGTCGATAATTTCTGATATAGATCCGTGGTTCACATCGAGATTTTGGAGGCAGTTGCATGAATTACTTGGTACTCGACTCAACTTTAGTACAGCTTGTCATCCGCAGACTGATGGACAATCTGAACGAGTTATTCAAATTTTAGAGGACATGCTCCGAGCTTGTGTTATTGATTTTGAATCAGGTTGGGAACATTATTTGCTGTTAGCTGAATTTATGTACAATAATAGTTTTCAATCAAGTATTCAAATGGCTTCGTATGAAGCTTTCTATGGTCGAAGATGTCAATCACCTGTATGTTGGTTGGAATTGAATGAAAGAAAGATGATTGGGCCAAAGTTAATCCAAGAAACAGAAGATACTATTAAGAAGATTCAAAATAGACTCAAAGTTGCTTTTGACAGACAGAAACCATATGTAGACTTAAAACGTCGAGATATTGAGTGTAACACCCCAAACCCGGCCCACACGTTATGGCCGAATTCGACTTGCCACATTGAAATTTAAAATCTACGTTTTGTTTTTAGTGTTTTAAAAACCGACTTTTGTTAAGCTAACAAAGTGAATGGAAGCTGGGCACCAGGTAGGTATCCATAACAGAGGAGGTGAGCCATGAAGGCTGCTTAAGTACCAAGCTCTTCGATTGGATCCAATCCTAGACATGCCCACAACCATTGCCACACTTGGCTATAACGAGTTGAAATTTATTTGAGTGGATATCTTTGATAAACCAATTAATCGTGATGTTGTGTTATTTGAAAACGAGTATCGTTTTGAAAACGCGCTCTAAGTCTAGCCCATTTGAATTATTATCAACCAGTTTAAAGTTACTAAAATAAAATAATCCCAGAAAAGAGAAGAAAATAAAGTTAAAATGGCCTTATTACAACCCAAAAATAAATAATAAATAAGGTTAACTTAAGAAAACCAATCACTTATTTCAAAAGCCCAAAAGCGATCACCATGGCCACTCTGAATCCCCTCCGGCTCCAAGCCCCCACATTAAGGCTCACCTGCAAGGTTAAGGAAGGGGGTGAGTTTGGAAACTCAGTGTGTAAAGTATCCCAACCAGAGCCCAAATCAGTTCAAGCTTTACTGGGCCTAAGCCCTATTCAGAATTTAGTGTTAACTGGGCCTTAGCCCATATCAATATTAATCTGGGCCATAGCGCTTTACAGTATCAGAGTATATTGGGCCTAGCCCATATCAGTATCAATCTGGGCCGTAACCCTATTACAAGTCGAGATATATTGGGCCTTACCCATTTCAATACAATCTCATATGATTAATGCATGATAACCCCATCCAACCCTGCACTTGCCTCCGTCCATCCCTACACTTCTTGTGGGGAATAAATCACCCACGCCATCCCTACACTTACAGTATTAGCACCGGTTGCGGCACTAACTATAATCCGCAACAAAGCTGCTTATATCAGAATATGTGGCACAGCCACCAGAACGGGTTCTTCCTCCATAACATAACCTAGATCCCATGCAACAGATATACATGTCATGGCATACAACAAACAGAATCAGAATATCATGCATTTCAGTCAAAATTAACCCTAGGGGTATAACGGTCATTTTGCACCTAGGGGTGAAATGGTAATTTTCATACTTAGGGATATTTTAGTAAAATTTACTATTTTAGGGTTTCCATACATCCTACAACCATTAACGCATCAACAGAAACACTTACCGAGCGTCTTTACTGATTGGGCCCGTTGGCCCATTAACCCGTTTTCAGCCCATTAAGCCCAAATATACCAAAGTGCACGAAATTGCGCACTCTGCAATCATACCGCTTTAGATTACCAAAACTAAAAAACAACCATCTCACGAGCGCTCGCACGCTCACAAGTTCACAAAATGCTGGCTTTTCGACATTTCGGCTTTTCGACTTTTCGCCGATCTAGTCTATGAGTAGGTGTCGTTTACACACCTGTTTTATGACGATTCGTTAACGAGATCTCCCCCACGATTAACCTTTTTGATCTTACTAGCCTCCAAATAGATCTTGATCGCTAGCCTTCGATGCGCACATATAAAAAAAACCGAATGAAAAATACTTAATTTTAATCTTGGCAAAAATCGATAGTCTCCCTAAAGTATTTAGGGGTTTTCAGCTTATCCTCGAATTACTAAATAAAGAAAAAATAAGATCTGAATGCTTACCACCAAAGACGTTCTTGTCAGAAACGTTTCCAACACTTTTCAAATCTTAGATCCACTGTGAATCTATCTTAATCGCAAGTAGGAAGTAGATCTAAAAATTAATTCCCGAATCACTAAAGTATGGATGTTTCGGATTTTAATATAATGAAAAAGAGAAAATAGAAAAATAGAAAAGAGGAGATGACAGTACAGATTCAGCTTTGAAGGAAATTAAAGAAGGAAGAGATGAGATAAAAGAAAAGAAAGAAAAGAAGAGTAGAAGAAGATAGGTTCGGTTATTATCGATGAAGGAAAGATGAACAAAAAGGGAATAATTCATAAAAGCCAAAATTAAAAGAACAAATACTGTACTTAATGTTTATTAAAAATTCTTTCTAATTTCAAATTGCCTTGCTTTGCTCCATGAATTAGGCATTTGAAATTCATCCAACCACTTAGCAGCCTTATCCACCATTTGACCGCTTCAGCCTACTGCCTGGGAAGAGTTTTGGTCCAACTCTACTACTCTCCCACACGCATGCAGCAAAATGGGGCATCCGCGCACGCTGTTGGCCACTGCATCGTAGCTTGCTCTTGGATATATGACAGTCGCAATTAACTTTAAACCTTACCTGCTGAAGTCTTGGTCCGCCTAAAAACAAACCAACATAACGCCAGTACCTGGATTTGAACTCGTGCCCTCTCAATCCCTATAACGCGCTGCTGCCACTGCACTGAAGCTCTTGTCATGATATAATCTGCTCACAACTAATCTTAACACTTATCTGCTGCAGTCCCGATTTTGTTTAAATATAAAACAAAATATGCTACTTACCAGACTCGAACTCCTAACCACATGCACACTCTTAACACCTCCTTGCCACTTGACCACATGCCTCTTTTGTGTCAGCTTTCCTCTGAAATATTTATAAGGCCTTCTTGCGGAAATTCTTGGTTGTAAAAAAAACAACCTTTTGCGCACGCCGTGCCTTGAACCCAGGCACCTCCCATGGTTTTCCTAGCGTGCTTAGCCACTGGGCCAGGCGTTCCTTCATGCTAAAACTCAGCCTAATTTATTAATAAGGCCTACTACCCAGATTTCCTTAAGAGGCCAAATTTAAGAATTTTGTGGGCCGAACCCTGGACTTTTCCCCACACTATAAGCCTTTCGTTACTTATTTAATTACCAATAATAATAATTTTATAAATATATCTAATAATAAAAATTTCAAATAATACAGTAAATAAAAATTTTCATAAAAATTTTTCAAACATACAGACAGTAATATTTTTTTC
The DNA here is from genome assembly GCF_007990345.1 of Gossypium hirsutum. Classification (NCBI taxonomy): domain Eukaryota; kingdom Viridiplantae; phylum Streptophyta; class Magnoliopsida; order Malvales; family Malvaceae; genus Gossypium; species Gossypium hirsutum. The sequence goes on along the minus strand of NC_053435.1, from coordinate 15,408,602 downwards.
TAATAGTAATAATTTTATCCCATAATACTAATAAAATTTAAAATATCCGTAATAATAAATACAGTAAAAATTTTCTAGTAGTAATTCAAAATTTTTTTTCTTAAACAATAATATTTAAAACTTCTTAATTATTCAGGTTTTCTTCTATCTGAATCCCAAACTTAAGGCCCAATTCTTTCTAGGCCCAATTTTTGGGGCGTTACATTGAGCATTCTGTTGGCGATAAAGTATTTCTTAAAGTACCACCTTGGAAGAAAATATTGAGATTTGGTAGAAAGGAAAAGTTGAGTCGTCGTTTCATTGGGTCGTATGAGATCACATAAAGATTTGGGCCAGTTGCTTACCGTTTAGCTTTGCCTCCTGAATTACAGAAGATTCACGATGTTTTTCATGTTTCAATGCTCAGAAGATATAGATCAGATCCTTCTCATGTTATTTCCACAAAGGATATTGAAATCCGACCCGATTTATCATATGAAGATGAGCCAGTTGAGATTTTAGCATGAGAGGTGAAAGAATTACGTAATAAACGAGTACCCTTAGTAAATGTATTAGGTGTAGTCATAGTATTGATGAGGCAAGTTGGGAACTGGAAGAAACTATGAGATCTCAGTACCCCATCTCTTTTCAGTTAAATTTCGAGGATGAAATTTATTAAGGGGGAGAATTATAATGACCTGATAGTCAGGAAATCGAAAAGTGTATTTTCGGGCCTCTATTTTCGTAAAATAGATTCGTAAATATTTATTAAAAATATTTACGAAGTTAGTTGTGAGTTTAATTAAGTTTTGGTTAGGAGAATTTGTTTAAATTAAGAGTAATTAGGTATAAGGATTAAATTGAACAAAGTGTGTAAGTATAATTATAGATTAAAGAAAAGTTGAGAGATTAAATGAGAAAATAAACCATATGGTAAGTGTAAAATACATGTGGAAAAATAATGTACATATGTATAAAATACTAATATATACATACTTAATATTTAAGAAAATATTATATTATATTATTATATTATAACTAAAGTAAAGTAAATAAATAAATAAAAGAAACAAAACAATAAAAGAAAGAACAGAAGGCAAACGAAACAGGGGAGAAAAAGGGAGAAAGAAAAAAGAAAGGAAAATTAGGGTTTTAAAGGTTTGAAGTTTAAATGGTAAGTTAATTTAATCCCATTTCTTGTAATTTTTGAGTTTTTAGGTTCCTAAAACAAAATACTACTTGATTTATGTTAGAATTTTGAAAGTTAGTGAATTTTTAGATGTAGTTTATGTTGAATTAAATGAAGAATTAGGGGTTAAATTGATAGAATTTCAAGTTAGAATTGAATAAAGGATTGAATTGTAAAACAATTCATAAGTTTTGAGTAATAGGGACTAAATTGAGAGAAATTTGAAATTAGGGTTTTATGGTGAAATTAGAGAGTTAAATTTAGTTTTAAGTGATAAATTGAATGAAAAATAAAGAATAAATTGTAAAGAAATAAAGTTAGTTTTGGTTAGGTATTAAATTGAAATCTACACAAAAGTTGAATGTAAATTGAAATATGCAATGCGAAATTGTAGTGTATTGATCAATTTTAATTGTTTCGATTTTCGTAGCTAATGTTGAGCCGGAGACCGCGGCTAAGAAAGGAAAAGATAATATTAATGAGTAGCTTGAGAATTACGGTTTATATTTCTATAATCTGAAACTAATAATTAATTATTGTATTTATTATTATTTTATATTTATGGTAACTAGAATTTAGGTGAGTATTGGTATTAAATTGAATTAAAATTGAATTGAATTAAGTTGAATTTGTAATTGTTTGAAATGTATATTGATATTGAAATGTGAATATTAAAGACAATTGATTATTGAATATTGGTTGTATTTGAAAAGTGAATTGAAAACCCTATTAACTGTATCGGGTTGAGTCGGATATAGTTGGCATGTCATAGGATTGGAAGTGTTCAAGGAAACTTCGACTTCAGGTCAATGACACTGGGTGTCATATTTTTACTTCGGATAAATTCGATGAGGTAATGGGTACCAACTTACTTCGGCAAGGCCAATGAGACACTGAGTGTCAACTTATTACTTCGAATTATCTGATGAGGCACTAGGTGCCATACTGGTGTGTTTTGGTTGGATCCATGTATCCGCTAAAGTCCGATTCTTGTTAATAGGGGTAAATAAATGAATTGACAATATGAATGATATTGAATGATATTGTTGGATGATTTTGAATATGAAATGGATTGAGATATTGAATTGAGTTATGAAATTAAAATGTTTGAACCAATGGGTTCATGAAAGTGAGATAATATGTGTATCCTATTGAGAAAAGCTATATGAATAGCAATTATGAAATTGAATAAGTAAGAGATAAGAATTGAAAGTATTTTGAACGATTACTTATGAAATTGATATTTCTTTGAATGATTATTGTTATGTGTATTTAGATATTTAAATATTATATATTCTTGTTTAAAGTATTAAGATTATAGAAATACCACTAAGTTTTATACTCAGCGTACGGTTTGTTTCTGTGCGCAGGATAAGTTAAAATTCGAACTTTGAATTAGCATTCAAGGCCGATCTGAACTCATTGTGGTGAAGTACTTTTCTTTTTGGTATATGGCATGTACCTAGGTTGTTAAATGTATATCATTTTGAGAAATGGTTGTATAAAATGTTAAAGAATAATATTAACCCTTTATATACTTAAACATAGATTATGTGTTATGATAAGGTTACAAAATGGCATATTTTGATTTAAGTATGAATGAAGTTACTATATGAAAATTTTGATATTTAGTATTAAATTTGGTTAGGTTTGAGTAAAGTTAAATTAATTGAGTTAGTGAATATTTGTGAAATACCTATGTTGATATGTTGGTTATTTGATAAATTTTAAAAACCATATTTACAAACCTTAACAAATACCCAAAATGATAACATTTGGTAAACATAAAAGTGCATTAACCAAACATAATCTTTAAGACCTAACACATCAAAGTACCAATACACAACGCCCTATACATGTCATTATAAACCTTGGCCAAATGCTCAAAAACTATCTAATTGTCTGCTAGATAGTGTGATAGATCTCCGACGAGCTTCCAACCGAATTGAGTTTTCGATGATCTATAAACATAAGAAAAACAAATATGTAAGCGATGAATGCTTAGTAAGCTCGTATAAACCAAAACTTACCTTACCATTTCATTTGCACAATATAAAACATAAGTATAAAATCAATGAAACCAAAAGCTTAGCATAAGCCTATACAACATCATCAATTCACAAGTTAGTACAATTGTTCATATATATATGAAATCAACTATAAGACATGTGGTTTGTCATGTATAAACATAGCATTTTGCAACACCATTGTTACCATAATATCATGATTCATTGTATTTACATACTTACCATTTCGTTCCTTTTTCTTGCCTGTTGAACCATCTAGAATTATATCGGATACTCAGGAAAGCTCACACGAAGTGTGCCTTTACATAACCGTAACCTTTCCTTTATATATTTGCTCACACGACTGTGAAGTGGTCATGCTTACATGAGTTGTGAAGAATCCGCAACAAATGCAAGACCTCAACCTCAGTAGGACATTTAAGAGCAGCACCCGAAACATGAAATCCCTAATGACATGTCATTTGTATCCTAAGAATTCCTAAGGTTCAACCGAGACTCGATATCTGTCAATTCATCATAGCATTGATATGTTTATATATCGATCATTTGTCATTAAACATAACATAGTAAACATTCAATTTAAATAATATTAACATGATAATCGTTCATATGAATTTACCTCGATAACTAGGGGCGTAGAAGTTAGATCGAACTAATCCGAAACTTTAGCTTTTCTCCGATCTAAATCCAAACATGGTTTATCTTGATCTAAATGGATAATTTCAATCAATTAAATTCTTCTAGTATTCAATTTAATCCACATTTCATAATTATACAAAACTACTAATTTGCCCCCAACATTTTAACTTTTCACAATTTAGTCCTTAAGTTCATAATTTGAAATCTAACCATTTTAATCCCTCTTAGAGGCTAATCGAATTCTTTAGGGACTCATATAAATCAATTAAACCATCATTTCATAAATTTAACATGAAATTTTACTATTTTCACAAATAGATCCCTAAATGCAATTTCATCCAAAAATCACTTAACAAAACTAGTTTATTTCTCAACAAAGATTCATAATTTATCATTTAACATAAAAACTGATAAATCATAATTTATATATATTTTTATCCCATGCTTAGCATATTTTTGGATGAATTATCCTTAGATTTGGTGAATTCGATGCTCCTAATCCTTTAATTTCATGTTTTATACTTAGGTGAGCATAGGAGAGTAAAAAGAGTGAAAAACAGGCCAAAAACGGAGAAAATGGGTCAACGTGGGAAATCAGCCTAGCATGGACTTCCTCACATGGGTAGTTCACACACCCGTGTCCATTCAACAGACTCAAACACGGGCGTGTCACACTGGTGTGTCCTTCTTGAGCCCAAATCTAGTCCTATTCAGAAAAGGCCACTCTTGAGGGTTTTGAAGCATTCTAAAGCCTATATAAACACCCCAGGAGGTACCTGAAAGACACACACGGAGTAGGAGGCAAGGAATTACTCGAAGAAAGCTGATTGATCCATCTTAGAAGCCGGATTCACCTTCAAGACTGAAGATCTCCCTTCAATTCCCTTCAAGAGTTCTTGGGTTTTCTTTATGTTTTGTTATCATTATTCTTTTGAGATGTTTTCTTTCATAAATATGAACTAAACCTAATTTAACAAGAACTGAGTCAAGTATAGTTAAACCTTCTATTGCTGCAAATAATTTTGAACTGAAACCTAACACAATTCAAATGATACAATAGTTTGTTCAGTTTGATGGTTTGTAAGATGAGGATCCAAACAATCACTTGGTGAATTTTCTAGAGTTTTGTGAAACTTTTAAAATCAATGGCGTTTTTCATGATGTCATTCGCCTTCGGTTGTTTCCCTTTTCATTGAGGAACAAAGCTAAATAGTGGTTGAACTCGTTACCACGAGGGTCGATCATTACTTGGGAACAAATAACTGAAAAGTTTTTACTTAAATAATTTCCGTTGGCTAAAATGGCTAAGTTGAGGAATGACATCTCTTCTTTTGTGCAGATGGATCTAGAAGCACTCTATGATGCATGGGAGAGATACAAGGATCTTTTGAGAAGGTGGCCTCACCATGGGTTACCACTTTGGCTACAGGTTCAGACGTTTTACAACGGTGTGAACCGCTCAACGAGGCAACTCATCAAGGCAGCCGCTGGTGGAACTTTGAATAACAAAGCACCTGAAGCGGCTTACGAATTTATTGAGGAGATGTCACTGAATAACTATTAGTGGCAAGTTATGAGGAAAAAGCCGAAGAAAGCAGCTGGTGTTTTCAACCTCGATGCAGTTACTAGGCTGTCTAACCAGGTAGAACTCTTAAATAAAAAGATTGATGGTTTGTATGGTTCTACTCAGGTACATCCAGTGATGAGGTGTGATTCAAATGGAGGAGGAACGCACACATAATATCAACCTTTCAATCCTAGCACCGAGGAGGAACAAGTTCACTGTATGGGTAATAATAATTCTAGATCTCAAGATAACCCATATAGTAACACATATAATGCAGGTTGGAGGAACCATCCTAACTTCTTGTGGGGTGGTTAAGGGAATCAAAGGCCACAACATCCTCTGGGTTTTCAACAACCACCTTACCAACAGGAAAAGAAGCCGAACCTTGAGGAGACTCTAACAAAGTTTATCTCGATGTCAGAAAATCGCTTTTAGAACACCGAAACAGCACTTAAGAATCAACAAGCATCGATCCAAGGGCTCAAAACTCAGATAGGACAGCTTACCAAACTAATTTCTGAACGACCACAAGGTAGCTTGCCAAGTAATACTAAATCTAACCCAAGGGAACAACTCAATGTGATTACCGCTCAAGGTGAGGAAGGGTTAGTTGAACCTGAACTAGAACCAAGGCAAGGAATGGTGGTCAGTAAAGGTAAAGGTGAGGTAGTCCACAGTAAGTAACAACCGGTAAGTAAAGAGTACAAACCACGGGTGCCATACCCCAATGCGACAAGGAAAGGCCGCACAGATGAACAATTCGGTAAATTCCTTAAACTATGAAAGAAATTGCATATTAACTTACCGTTTATTGAACCTCTTTCGCAGATACCAAACGCAGTTAAATTTTTAAAGGAGCTTTTAGCAAATAAGCGGAAGTTGGATGAGGCGTCGCATGTGGAGATGAATGCAGTTTGCTCAGCCATTCTACAAAATAAGCTGGCCAACAAATTGAAAGATCCAGGGAGTTTTACGTTTCCTTATTTAATTGGTAGCTTAGACGTTAGTAATGCTTTGGCTGATTTAGGGTTTAGGGTTTAGGGTGGTCATGCTTACATGAGTTGTGAAGAATCCACAACAAATGCAAGACCTCAACCTCAGTAGGACATTTAAGAGCAGCACCCGAAACATGAAATCCCTAATGACATGTCATTTGTATCCTAAGAATTCCTAAGGTTCAACCGAGACTCGATATTCGTCAATTCATCATAGCATTGATATGTTTATATATCGATCATTTTTCATTAAACATAACATAGTAAACATTCAATTTAAATAATATTAACATGATAATCGTTCATATGAATTTACCTCGATAACTAGGGGCGTAGAAGTTAGATCGAACTAATCCGAAACTTTAGCTTTTCTCCGATCTAAATCCAAACATGGTTTATCTTGATCTAAATGGATAATTTCAATCAATTAAATTCTTCTAGTATTCAATTTAATCCACATTTCATAATTATACAAAACTACTAATTTGCCCCCAACATTTTAACTTTTCACAATTTAGTCCTTAAGTTCATAATTTGAAATCTAACCATTTTAATCCCCCTTATAGGCTAACCGAATTCTTTAGGGACTCATATAAATCAATTAAACCATCATTTCATAAATTTAACATGAAATTTTACTATTTTCACAAATAGATCCCTAAATGCAATTTCATAAAAAAATCACTTAACAAAACTTGTTTATTTCTCAACAAAGATTCATAATTTATCATTTAACATAAAAACTGATAAATCATAATTTATATATATTTTTATCCCATGCTTAGCATATTTTTGGATGAATTATCCTTAGATTTGGTGAATTCGATGCTCCTAATCCTTTAATTTCATGTTTTATACTTAGGTTAGCATAAGAGAGTAAAAAGAGCGAGAAACGGGCCAAAAACGGAGAAAATGGGTCAATGTAGGAAATCAGCATAGCCTGGACTTCCTTATATGGGTAGTTCACACGCTCTTGTCCATTCAACAGACTCAAACACGGGCGTGTCACACCGGTGTGTCCTTCTTGAGCCCAAATCTAGTCCTATTCAGAAAAGGCCACTCTTGAGGGTTTTGAAGCATTCTAAAGCCTATATAAACACCCTAGGAGGTACCTGAAAGACACACACAGAGTAGGAGGCAAGGAATTACTAGAAGAAAGCCGATTGATCCATCTTAGAAGCCGGATTCACCTTCAAAACTGAAGATCTCCCTTCAATTCCCTTCAAGAGTTCTTGGGTTTTCTTTATGTTTTGTTATCATTATTCTTTTGAGATGTTTTCTTTCATAAATATGAACTAAACCTAATTTAACAAGAATTGAGTCAAGTATAGTTAAACCTTCTATTGCTGCAAATAATTTTGAACTGAAACCTAACACAATTCAAATGATACAACAGTTTGTTCAGTTTGATGGTTTGCAAGATGAGGATCCAAACAATAACTTGGTGAATTTTCTAGAGTTTTGCAAAACTTTTAAAATCAATGGAATTTCTCATGATGTCATTCGCCTTCGGTTGTTTCCCTTTTCATTGAGGAACAAAGCTAAACAGTGGTTGAACTCGTTACCACGAGGGTCGATCACTACTTGGGAACAAATAACTAAAAAGTTTTTACTTAAATATTTTCCGTCGGCTAAAATGGCTAAGTTGAGGAATAACATCTCTTCTTTTGTGCAGATGGATCTAGAAACACTCTATGATGCATGGGAGAGATACAAGGATCTTTTGAGAAGGTGGCCTCACCATGGGTTACCACTTTGGCTATAGGTTCAGATGTTTTACAACGGTGTGAACCGCTCAACGAGGCAACTCATCAAGGCAGCCGCTGGTGGAACTTTGAATAACAAAGCACCTGAAGCGGCTTACGAATTTATTGAGGAGATGTCACTGAATAACTATTGGCAAGTTATGAGGAAAAAGCCGAAGAAAGTAGCTGGTGTTTTCAACCTTGATGCAGTTACTAGGCTGTCTAACCAGGTAGAACTCTTAAATAAAAAGATTGACGGTTTGTATGGTTCTACTCAGGTACATCCAGTGATGAGGTGCGATTCAAATGGAGGAGGAACGCATACAGAATATCAACTTTCAATCCTAGCACCGAGGAGGAACAAGTTCACTATATGGGTAATAATAATTCTAGATCTCAAAATAACCCATATAGTAACACATATAATGCAGGTTGGAGGAACCATCCTAACTTCTTGTGGGGTGGTTAAGGGAATCAAAGGCCACAACATCCTCTGGGTTTTCAACAACCACCTTACCAACAAGAAAAGAAGTCGAACCTTAAGGAGACTCTAACAAAGTTTATCTCGATGTCAGAAAATCACTTTCAGAACACCGAAACAGCACTTAAGAATCAACAAGCATCGATCCAAGGGCTCAAAACTCAGATAGGACAGCTCGCCAAACTAATTTCTGAATGACTACAAGGTTGCTTGCCAAGTAATACTAAATCTAACCCAAGGGAACAACTCAATGTGATTACCACTCAAGGTGAGGAAGGGTTAGTTGAACCTGAACTAGAACTAAGGCAAGGAATGGTGGTCAGTAAAGGTAAAGGTGAGGTAGTCCACAGTGAGTAACAACCGGTAAGTAAAGAGTAGAACCACGGGTGCCATACCCCAATGCGACAAGGAAAGACTGCACAGATGAACAATTCGGTAAATTCCTTAAACTATTAAAGAAATTGCATATTAACTTACCGTTTATCGAAGCTCTTTCACAAATGCCAAACGCAGTTAAATTTTTAAAAGAGCTTTTAGCAAATAAGCAGAAGTTGGATGAGGCGTCGCATATGGAGATGAATGTAGTTTGCTCAGCCATTCTGCAGATTAAGCTGGCCAACAAATTGAAAGATCCAGGGAGTTTTACGATTCCTTATTTAATTGGTAGCGTAGACGTTAGTAATGCTTTGGCTGATTTAGGGGCCAGTATTAATGTCATGCCCTACAAAATGTTTAAACAACTAAGTCTTGGGAAACCCAAAAAGAAACAAACTAGGATGAGCATTCAGTTAGCAGACAAAACAATCAGATTTCCTAAGGGTATTATTGAAGATGTACTCGTTAAAATTGACAAATTCATATTCCCAGTTGATTTTTTTTGTTCTAGACATAGAAAAGGATAGTGACGTGCCTTTAATTTTAGGAAGGTCCTTTTTAGAAACTGTTAGAACTATAATTGATGTTGGTACAGGTGGACTCACACTTCGTGTGGGTGAGGAAACAATCGCTCTTCAAGCTCGTAATTCAAGTAACTTATCAAATATCAAGAGTGATTGTATAAATCGTACTACTAATACTTATCATGTGGTGAAACCTTCTTTGCAGGAAACACATTCAAAGAACACACCTGAGCCATGTTCGAGTAACGAAAAAGGACCCATCTATGAAGAATGAAGGCTACAGGTCGAGGAACTAGATGAATGGCAGACACAGAAACTGATATCACACGATAAACCAAAATCACGCCATGACAAGCTCAATATTTCACCAAATCAACTTAAGGTTGGAGAGAAAGTACTATTAGATGCAGCAGACCCTCGGATTGCCACCTTTGTACCTAATGGAGAAATCCCTCTTACAATACTTAGCATTTTCCCATACGGCACAGTCGAGGTAATTCATCCCAAATTCGGTACGTCTAAGGTAAATAGTACTCGTCTAAAACCTTATTTTGATAAAATTGATAGCAGGGATGAGGAGTGAAAACTCCTCGCACCACCATGACCACGCAACAGAGAGGTAAGTCGAGCTTAGACTATAAATAAGTGCTTTCGAGAGGCAACCCGAGCACTAACGGTGTTAACTTCTTTAAATTTTAGTTTTTAACATTTAATTCACTAACTGAGTCACTGAACACAGGTTTTCCAGAACCATACGGCCAGGCACACGGGCGTGCCTTAGGCCATGCCCATACCACAGAAGGTAACACGGCTGTGTCAAAACAGGGAAAATTTTTTCCCCAACATAGGATTCGATAAGTTGCCACGACCATGGGTGAATCTGTCAAAACAACACGGGCGCGTGACACACCCGTGTCTAAAGACCATGGTTGAAACTGAAAAAACAACACGGGTGTGTTGCACTACCCATGGTCAAGACTGACAAAACAACACAGGCGTGGACGTACATACACAGGTGTGGGAGAAGTGAACGAAGCAGAACACGGCTGTGTGCATCAACACGCCCAAAGAACACGGGCGTGGGCTGAATTTCAGATGCGCCCAAATTTAAAAATCATGATACACACAGGCTAAAATTAGGATACACGAGCGTGTCCCACGGACGTGTGCCCCAAAATCTATATAAACCCCCCACTATTCATCATCCCCTTCCCCAAATATCAAACCCTAGTCGTCGAAATCCTTTCACACAACCTCCCTGCCACACCCGTGCGCCGACCACAACACCACCATCGACGACCCAAGCTCTTCCCTCTACCAAGCTATTGCGTTTGTTCACTATTTTCTCTCTATTCTCTTCAATTCTTTTACTAATTTTATAATTTTTTTATTGTGTTATTTGACTATTTTGCTTAATATTCATGGTTCTAATGATAGTAATGCTTATGCTCTTTGTTAGAAATTTGTCATTTTAGTCGATACATTATGCTACATTCATCCATTTTTCTCTTGTTTCCATGGATTTTATGCTTACTCACACCATATTACATATTATCAATCCCACATGCATTCATTCACTAGGTATTCCATTGAGCACCATTCTCATATTCTTACTGTTACTAATGACTTAATATATCTTTCCATTAGGATTTAGTTACTTTTCGGTACATCTTTCCTTTTGCCTATGATGCCCATGAAATATTCTTCTTTAATTTTAACATGCTTACATACCTTTCCATGCTATTCTTGGGGGGTATTTCTATAACTTCATCTTGCTATTGCAGATACCATGTCAAATCCATGTGGCAAGAAAATCGCCGTCCCCGCCTCGAAGAAGAGGAAATGAGCAGTATCATCGTCGGGTCCTACCGCAAAAATCAGGCATCCATTCCTCTAATTTCCCTCGAGACCACAAGAGGAACTTTTTCAGATACTACGGGCCTGACCCCTAAGTGTAGGCCACTGCATTGATTGGGAAGCACTTGAACAAATCCAACTGGCTGACGTGATCTGAGCCCTTCTGACCATGGGGCCTCTTTTTTGAGATCATCGAGCCGATGTACCTCGAGCTCACACTCGAACTCTGTTCGACCTTCCACCTTCAAGTCGTTATGACATAGTTCGATGATCCTGGAACGGTCCAGTTCTGTCTTGACAATTTAGTACTCCAGTTAAGCGTACCTGAGTTCGGAATTGCACTAGGACTGTATACGGAGGAGTTCATGGACGACAACGAACTCGACACCCTCCATCGCCATATCCACTATTCTCCTTTGAAGTGTTGGAGTGCTTTAGTCCCTGACTCAGCCACCTATGACCCCAGCCGCTCTAAGGCATCGACCCTCGCCCCATCCCTGAGGTACTTACACGCCATCTTGGCCCACACTCTGACAGGGCGGTGAGAGAGCACCAGCGTCGTCAACACTCACGACGTCTACGTTTTATAGAGTATGAAGAACGGACACATTTTCGGCCTTACCTATTTCATTGCCCTTGCCATTCGCCATCAGACGAAGCGGTATAGGAGTGGAGTCATATCCATCGGCCCTTATGTGACTCGCCTGGCCTGGTATTTAGGTCTCCTCAACACGGCGGCGCAAGCATCTTCCCTCGTTCTCATTGGTCAGATGTCCCCACAGGGCATCTCGAGTATGCTATATATGAGGATGATCAAGCGACAACATGAAGTTGACCCTCCCCATTACCGCTTGATCTAGTCTGCCGAAGAGGAGGACCCAGAGGACATTACTGATGATGTCCCTCCATGTCATGAGGACTCACCGTCTCAGCCACCACCCATCCATCGTCCAATTCATGTGGCAGCTTCATACTCTGACATATCTGAGCACCTTACTCGATTTGAGCAGGAGTTTTTTTAGCGCTTTGATCACATTGATGCTACTCTACATCAGATTTGTCAGCACCTTCACATCTCATCCACCACCATCTCGCGAACCATCCGATGATGACGATGTTTAAAGACTTTTTATTTATTATTTCTATTTTTACTTTTATCTTTATTTATATCTTTATAGTACTTTTTATTTTACTTCCATTTAATACTATTCCATTTTTCGGTTTATAACTAATATTAGATAATTTATGTTTTCAGCTATTTCTTTACGAGTGATTATGCTTCTTTATATTTCTTAAAAAGTTAGTGATTTTATCGCAGTTATAAAGAGCTCCAAAGCTCATTATTACTTAGGAAATTGCAACTAGGAAATTGTAACTCCACTAGAAAAGGTTCTCAACAACTGCCATGTCTTGCTCGACCATGACCATAGCTACTACCACATATAATATTATTTTGGTGTAGGACTTATAGACTAATGAACCTCTACCACCACCGGAGTATCCTCCTCCACTCTCATAATTGCCTTGACCGATTATTCTCCATAACTCCAATTCAAGAAATTCATCCAAAAATTCAGGAAGTTTAACTTCTCTCACTCTCTTATATCTATATTGTTTAGTAATACTATCTTTGTACATTGAGGACAATGTACATCTTAAGTGTGGGGGGTTATTTATATCATTATCAAAAAAATCCCAAAATTTTGTCTGATTCTCACGTGAATCACTCATATCACTATTAGAATGATCTTGATTAATTTATGATTTTTATTGATACGTCTTGAATTAATACACAGGCATTTATGCGTTGACTATTTAAACTTTAAAGGAATTAAGGAATCAAGTATGAAAAGTTGATTCATGAGAATTAAAATTTTTTTAGGTTGTTTCCCCAAGTTTAGGTATTATCTTGAGTTGAAATTCACAGGTTAAACATCGAAAAGCCATAATTTTTGTGAGATCTTGAGCCTTTAGAGCATATATTATTTCTTTCATGCTCACTTTTATTGTTGCTTTGAGTGCGTCAATATCGAATCGTTATTCTAGAACTTGCTTGATTATGCATGTCAAGACCACACCATTGATTTGATATGTCGAGATGATAAAGGCACTTAGGTTTAACCCACTTACTCCATAAAAGCCTACCATCATAATTAACCCTTAGTGAACCCCTTTGAGCCTAACAAGCCATTCTTTGATTTACCTTCAATATTAACCCATAACCCATTATTGTTGAAATCCCCTAATTTGATCCCTATTTTTGTCAAGATTTTATTTGAATTAATTTCTTAGCTATGTTTTATTTTTCGTTGTAATAATTAGCAAAGTTCTATGTTATTTGACTTGTTCTTAAATAATAATAAAAAAACACAACAACAACAACATACATACATATTAGTAGTAATTCTTTGTTTTTTAAGCTTAAGTATTTAAATTCCTTATCCCATGAAGAAAAGCTCAATTCTAGGATTTTCTAATTAGAAATGTAATTTATCAAGTTGTAGTATTTTTCTAGCGAGGTAATTTTTCAATTCAATCTCGATTCTAACCTTCTTTTTCAGCTTGTAGCCACACTCCTTAACCAAAGCCACGTTACAACCCTTTAAAGACCTTTTGATTGATGTATCATCTCAATATATAGTGGTGGAGATTTGATTTTCATGCAAGCCTATGGTAATAGCTTTTCATATTGACTGTTGAGTGCTAAATTTCTTTTCTTTAAACACCTCGAGTGATTTGAGTGAATCTTTATTGAGGATATGAAACTCTGTGATGTTTTGAATCAAAGGTGATTACTTAGATGAGGGGAGACACCTATGTTTTCGTGATAAAATGCTCAACTTGGAATGTTTGAAACTTTGATGTTCTTCGAGTTGAATTTTCAATGTATGATTACTTACGGATTATTTTGAGATACTATTAATGAGAATTATAAGTTGAAAAGAATTTATTTTGATTGTGAGTTGAGGATTTTGCTTGAGGACAAGCAAACGCTTAAGTGTGGGGATATTTGATAAATCGTAATTTATACATATTTTTATCCCATGCTTAGCATATTTTTGGATAAATTATCCTTAGATTTGGTGAATTCGATTCTCCTAATCCTTTAATTTCATGTTTTATACTTAGCTGAGCATAGGAGAGTAAAAAGAGCGAGAAATGAGCCAAAAATAGATAAAATGGATCAACGTGGGAATCAACACGGCCTGGACTTCCTCACACGGGTAGTTCACACGCCCGTGTCCATTCAACAGACTAAAACACGGTTTGAAGCAATCGAACACGGGCATGTCACACGGGCGTGTCCCTGTCGAGCCCAAATCTAGTCCTATTCGGAAAAGGCCACTCTTGAGGGTTTTGAAGCATTCTAAAGCCTATATAAACACCCCAAGAGGTACCTAAAAGACACACATGGAGTAGGAGGCAAGGAATTACTCGAAGAAAGCCGATTGATCCATCTCAGAAGCCGAATTCACCTTTAAGACTGAAGATCTCCTTTCAATTCCCTTCAAGAGTTCTTGGATTTTCTTTATGTTTTGTTATCATTATTCTTTTGAGATGTTTTATTTCATAAATATGAAATAAACCCCCTAAATACCTAAGGGGAATGAAACCTAAGACGGATCTTGTTATTATTATCTGAATTATATGATAAATATTTGACTTGTTCTAAATTATGAGTTCTTAATTCTTGCTTTAATATTCCAGGATATTGATTCAAGTATTGATGTGCTTATTTAGAGGAGAAAAAGTCTCTGTCTAAGAGTAGATCTAACATAATTAAGCGAAGTTGATTGCACGCCTAAAGATAGGGTGACATAATTTTTTCTGGATTAGGGTGAAACCTAATAATGGAATCCATAGATCGAGTTAATGCAACACTGGGAGTTTTAATTAGAAAGAGATTTCAATTAATCAACCTAGGGTTAGATGTTGTTAGTCTCGAGAGAGATAATAATATAACTTAGGGATTTCTACGGATCAAGTCAAGTGAACAAATCGTCTGATTCAGAGTCAATAACAAGTGAAGTCTAGGTGGATTTTTCCCTTAGGTATTGTCCAAATCATTCAGTTTTCCCAAAAGTTATTTCCCCAATTTACTTTCTGTGCATTCTTAGTTTAGTAATTAGTTTAGATAAACAAACCCCTTTATTTTTAGGCTAGATAATAAAAAGAAAGTTAATACTAGTACTTTTAGTTCCTTTGGGTTCGACATCCCGGTCTTGCCATAAGCTATACTACTGTTCGATAAGGTGCACTTGCCTTTATCATGATAATAGTTAGTTTTCAAGAATGGACATTCATAAATTATAAAACTTATTGCACGTATCACATCACATGATCAAAAACCTAGCAAAAAAAATCCATGGAAAGTCCCTCAACCTATAACAGTTTTACAAATTAACCGCCGAGCTAGCTAGATTAAGCTAAAACGATCACAAAAACATAAAGGGCACAGAATCACTTATATGCAACACCTATTCTAGTCAAACCTTCAAGCCTTAGCAATGGCTATTCTTTCCCTCAATCTTGGTTGAAACAAATAAATGAGGAATATGACACCTTTTTTAGTTTATTTTAACCTTAATTATTAGTTTACTAATTTGACCTTAAAATATAACTTAAAACTAACATAATTGTGTCCAAATTTGTCCACTAACTCATTAAATGGTGTATTTACCATTCAAGTCCTTCAGTTTAAGATTTCATAGTCATTTGACCCTTTTAACTAATAGAACTAAACTTTTTCACCTTTTACGGTTTAGTCATTTTTACTTAATTAACCATGAAAACATCAAAATTTCTTAATAAAATTTTAATACGACATTAATATAATACTGAGGAGATTAAAATAATAATAAAATGATAATTTAATCAGCAAAATTGTGGTCCCGAAACTACTATTTTTGATATTACTAGAAACAGGCTATTACAAAAACATTTAACAATTTCACAAATTAACTTTCATGTTAGCTAGATTAGATAAAACAATCTCAAAAACATAAAATTCATGAAAAACGAGTATCCAATACACTTACATGCAAGGGAAATAGTAAACAGAAGCTTCCTCCTCCCTAATAATGGTGTTCGACCAAAATAAAATGAAAGAAAGAATTCACCAACTGCCATATCAATTGATTTATGGTCTAATTGCATCATAGATCCACCAACATAAATATTTAAGTCATTTAGCTAAGAAAAAAAATCAATAGCAAGAAACTTTTTTAACTTTTTACGGTTTAGTCTTTTTTCTTAATTAATTATCTAAACATTAAAATTTCTTAGCCAAATTTTAATACGACACTAATAACCTCGTAAATATTAAATAATTATTATTCGCGGACTGACACTTTGAAATTGTGGTCCCGAAATCGCTGGAAAACGGGCTGTTACATGCCCACTAATTACCATCTTGTTCGGATGTGTAGCACCCCAAACCCGGCCCAGAAGTTAAAGTCGGATCCGGCATGCCACATCAAAAACGTAAAAAAAAATTTCCATTCTAAGTCTAGAAAATCGTACTTGATGTTCAAAAGATTAATTCATTAAGGGTTAAAGTGAATGGAAGCTGTGCACTAGGTAGGAAACTGGAAAAGAGGTGGTGAGTCCATCGGACTGCTTAAGTACCAAGCTCCCTTCAGATCCAATCCTAGACATGCATACCACCATTGCCACACCTTAACGTCATGGATATTTCTAGGAAACCGATTTGATTAAGTCATTTTTAGGAAAAGTGATTAATTTTGGAAAATACTTTCATTGCGGAAGCTTTGCTTGTTGTCGTGTTATTTTGAAATCAACTGTTGTTTTTGAAAACGCGCCCTAAAGCTATCCAATTTCAACAGTTAAAATAAGTATTACCTATCTTAGTAATACATATAAAAAAACCATCAAAAATAAATAAGCGGCCTTATTACATTTAAAAACCCAAAACTTCAAACGTAAATAAAAGGATGTCCAGTTCACCAGAAGAAAATCAAACTTTCAGAACAGGTGGCCACTCCGAATTCCCTCACAACTCCAAGCCCACTATGGTTGGGGATTACCTGCGTGGATGAAAATAAAAGGGGTGAGTTTGAGGAAACTCAGTGTGTAAATTAACCCAACCATAGCCTATATCAGCTTAAACCACAGAAATAGAATAAGTTGGCCTTAGCCCAGAACAGAATTCAAAATAAAGCCCATAGGTCCATAACAGAACAGAACAGATATTACATGTTTATGCAGAAACCCAACCATATCCAACCGTATACACCCCCATACCAACCTTACACCGTGTGGGGAGACAACTCGACCCACCCAACCGCTACACACCACAGAATTTGCAGCATGGCTGCCAGAACAGATAATGTGACAGAGTCACCAGATACAGATAATCGTGGCAGAGCCACCAGAACAGATATATGTGGCAGAGCCACCAGATCAGATATTTGTGGCATAGCCACCAGAACGCTTCCTCCATAATATAACCCATGTCCCCATGCAACAAATATATAATCATGGCATCCATCATATAGAATCAGATCACTATTCTTTTCAGTCAAAATTAACCCTACGGGTATAATGGTAATTTTGCACCTAGGGGTATAACAGTAATTTTCCATACATAGGGGTATTATAGTAATTTAGCTACTTTCATGGTTTTCATGCATATCCTAACTATTTACGTACTATCAGAACACTTACCACGCATACTTACCGAATTGGGCCCGTTGGCCCATGAACCCAATCTTTGGCCCATTAAGCCCAAATTATCAAGATGTACAAAATCGCGCGTACTGCAGTTTATTACTTTAGATTACCAAATATACAAACCCAACTATCTTACGAGCATTCGCACACTCGCAAATTCCCAAAATACTGACTTTTTAGCATTTCGGCTTTTCAGCTTTTGCCAATCTAGTCTATGAGAGGGTGTCAGTTACACACCTGTTTGCGACGATATGCTGACGAGATCCACACACGAACCGCCTACAATTGGATTACTAACACGTTAATCTAACTATTCAAATACAAACTACGTATTAACCCCTTACAATATTCGGCCAACCACACCTACAGATCATAGTAAGCTTATAAGAAATCAATAAGCAACTCATTAACAAATTTTTGTCAATGTTTACCACATAATCATAATTTCACTGCAAGCTGTGTTCCTGAGCAATAGTCACTAAATTATTTAAAAATAGAGCTACGAAACTCCAAATCAAGTTCCGTTAATTTTCCCTGAAAATAGACTCATATATCTTCTAGCAATAAAATTTTCAGAATTTTTTGGTTTAGCCAATCAATACCAAATTTTTCTCAAAGTTTCCCATGTTTCACTGTTTGACTAATCTGACCACCCTTCATTATGAATCAAATTTCTCATTGTACAGAATTCAAAATATGTTCTTGTTTATTTCATTAGAAACTAGACTCAATAAGCTTTAATTACATAATTTATTCAGCTTCTAATTCATCTCCCACAATTTATGGTGATTTTCCAAAGTCACATTACTGCTGCTGTCCCAAGCAGATTTATTACCAAATCACTCTTTCACACCTAACTTGCATGCTTGTTATTTAAACATGTATATCACCAATCAATCATCATATATCTATGATTTTACTTAAGTATAATCTCCATTTCATCATTTTAAAGCACAACATGTTAGCTGATTTTTCCCTTTAACATCTAAGGTACATGCATGCTTATTTGTTTGGCTCAACTTCACCTATCTTCCATTTTTCATCAAAAGAACATGAAACAACAACCATTTCCTTCATTGTAATTCATGACTAAATGCTCACAACACAACTAAAAATCAAAATATACTTCAAGAGTTAAGGTAGAATCAAGAAGAACTCATGAACCTCAAAATAGAAGCAAGGTACCAAGAACTTACCTTCAATTTTCCTCCTCCTAATGACCGAATACTCAAGAGCTTTCTCCTCTCCTTTCTCTTCTCTAACTTTCAGCTATGATGAACAAAGATGGACAAAACTTTGTTCTTTTTACCCCTTTTTCTTTTAATAAAACTTCATATTTCATCCATTTAATTCTTTAATACAAAAGACATGAAATTCTTATCATGAAACATTTACCTAACCCACTATCATGAAACATTTACCTAACCCATTATCATGGAACATTTACCTAACCTATTATCATTGAACATTTACCTAACCTATTATCAATTTGTATCAATTTGTACCATAAATTATGAATCTCAAGTGTACATTTTGTCTACAACAACATGATGGCTGGCCACTTCATGTAAAATGGGAGGTTTGTCATGCAAATCCTCCTATTTTGCACTCCTATTTATTTGGCCACTTCAATTTAGCCTATAGCATTTTCAAACATTTTCACATAAGTCCTATTTCATAATTTCACTCCCTTTTTCTTGTGGAACAAAAATTAACTAAAATTGTCGGGTTCTATCTTAAGTTTGGGCTTTCTAGAGGCCCACTAACATAATTAAACCTATGCCAACATTCACAGGATTCCCGAAAATTGGGGCGTTACAGGATGAAATAATTAGTTCATATGTTTCCCAACATTAATTAATGCATAAGTAAAAATGAAAATGATTTATTTGATTGAATAAATAAACCAAATGCTTAGAACAACATTAGCAGAGTATGAATAACATAAGTCAAGGAATTGCAATTAATCTAGCATCTACAAAATTAAGTCATCATCATTAACTTAAAAGCAAGAGAATAAATGGCAATCATCAAGTCATTTCTATACTTAGTGAGAAAACACATTCATTTGTGAATGTGATCTATTTCTCTAACTTTATCATTTCCATCCATTTTTGTTCATTTGACTATACATGCAATTAATTTCTAGTTCCAGCAAGCTAGAGGAAGGACCGATTGAACATATATAATTAGGATCCAAATGATTTATAATTAAATTTCAACTTTTTGCCTATTAATTATAAACTTATTTAGTCACGAAGTCATACCACTATAGTATCGTGACTGAGCTCTCCCTAATCACATACCATTAAAAAGTTACTCAATTAGTGCTCGTCCATTGACCTTGCCATAAGTATGTTACTCTCATAGGATATCCTTAATCTCTTTATGATAATATTCGCTCTCCAAATTTTATCTCATGGTAATCATTACATCTTCCTTCATAAAAATTCAATAACTATTAAATACTAATTAAGTCATTTATCGCAAAGACAAAAGACCTGTGGTCACGTTTATTTTTCATCTATTATGTAATTCCAATGAGAGGATATCATTTATCCATAACTTGGGCTGTGAATTCCACTATTTTGAATAATGCTACTATTGAAAAAAAAATCTGGTTTGAAAATAGTTTTCTTGTACAGCGGAAAATTAAAATTTGAAAACTGACCCGGTTTGTGATATTTGCAGCAATATACTTTGAACCGAAATCATAACTATGTTTTCTAATAAGTGGATCCTTGACGTTTTTCGACTTTCAACCAAGTGATCTTCTCCGCTATTCTCGTACCACGAATTGCTTTGAGTGTGGGCTCGAACCAATCGAATCAAAACACAAAACTAGAATAAATTTACCTTACTTTTGGGGTGAAACCAAAAATTCTCTCTTCAAAATAGAAATCAGCAAAATTATTATTCTAAATATATATATATAATAGTTGAAAATTAATTCTCTCTATTTTTTAGCAGAGTAACAATATATTCAAGTTATGTGAATAGCTTTATCGGTGCCATCTATTTATAGGGAGAGAAGGTAGAATCCTTGTTGAATTGTAGAGGTTAGTTCAAATAGAAGAATATCTTCCTAATCCAACTAGGAGAGAGAGAGGGGCTAATAGGGTGGGCTTCCATCGTATGAATTATGATGGAGATTTTGGCCTCTCATTGTATTTGTAACACCCTTAACCTAACTTAAGTCACCAAGTCCAAATCTCGGGTATTACCACACGTAAAACTTAACAATTATCCAAACAACTTTCTTGAACTCTTGGCTTAAAACATTTTTCTTATTATTTTATCTAAATTCTCACTATTAGAGGAAAAAACAGAAGTATTTAAAAATAATATATATATCAAACTTATTACAACACATAGGTTTACTAAAGACATACTCTTTAGGGTGTAATTCTACAATACGCCACTTTTCCAAATTGCCCATTGTAGGCATAGTATCTCATATCACCGTTTTCTTGGCAAACCCCTAGCTTGTCTCTCTTGGTGAACTCATTCATAAAACATAACCTGAAATATAAACATAACACTTATAAGTTACATGAACTTATTGAATTTAAAATAAAATTTACCTTAAAACATTTCATGCTAAACTTTTAATCCTGATTATTTTAGATTACCCACTCTCGTCTTTGGCGGATACCTTCACATCATCGGATAACACATGTTTATATGCCACATACTTTCTTAACATGTCATCTTTCATCTAACTAAATGGATGAATCTAGATCTTACCAAACAATACCACATTTTCTCTTTTCTTTAGACGAGTTTCTTTAGCTAATCCAAAATAGTTAATCACAGGTATTATTCACTGGCAGATGCTTACACATTTTTCAGATTTCCATGTTGAGTTGATACTATCAGTTAACCAATCAATTCATATCCCAATTCAATACTCAACACAAGATCATACTAATAATGAACTAACCAGATTGTTCAGAAGAATTCTTCATAACTCTTACTATAAGCACCGAAAATACTCGAATTAACAAATAGCTCAAATACAATATAATTTTAGAATCGAAACAATATCCTATTTAGATATGGCGGATACCAAACATCTCAAATTTCCAACCCTACATAACTCAGAAGAAATCAGAAAAATGGATATTTATATACCCCTTATAGCTGAAGATACGCCTATATTCTAAATTGACAGATAACCACAACGAATATCCATTTTTAACATACAGATTCTTACTTATTTTCAAGAAACTTCCTTCAAGGCTTATGCGATTACATCATAGAACTTTTCAAACCAAAATAACTTCATATAGATCATACCATTAACATAGACTTATCATAGTACGCCACAAGTGTAACGCCCCAATTTTTGGGAATTCTGTGAATGCTAGCATAGGTTTAATTATGTTAGTGGGCCTCTAGAAGACCCAAGCTTAAGATAGAACCCGACAATTTTAGTTAATTTTTGTTCCAAAAGAAAAAGCGGGTGAAATTATGAAATAGAACCTCTGTGAAAATGTTTGAAAATGCTATAGGCTAAATTGAAGTGGCCAAGTAAATAGGAGTGCAAAATAAGAGGATTTGCATGACAAACCTCCCATTTTACATGAAGTGGCCAGCCATCATGTTGTTGTAGACAAAATGTGCACTAGATATCCATAATTTATGGTACAAATTGATACAAATTGATAATGGGTTAGGTAAATGTTCCATGATAATGGGTTAGGTAAATGTTTCATGATGGGAATTTCATGTCTTTTGTATTAAAGAATAAAATGGATGAAATATGAAATTTTATTAAAAAAAAGGGTGAAAAGAACAAAGTTTTGTCCATCTTTGTTCATCATAGCCTAAAGTTAGAGAAGAGAAAGGAGAGGAGAAAGCTCTTGAATGTTCGGTCACTTGGGGAAAGAAATTGAAGGTAAGTTCATGGTAGTTTGCTTCTATCTTGAGGTTCATGAGTTCTTCTTGATTCTACCTTAACTCTTGAAGCATATTTTGGTTTTTAGTTGTGTTGTGAACATTTAGTCATGAATTAAAATGAAGGAAATGGTTGTTGTTTCATGTTCTTTTGATGAAAAATGGAAGATAGGTGAAGTTGAGCCAAACAAATGAGCATGCATGTGCCTTAGATGCTAAAGGGAAAAATCGGCTAACACGTTGTGCTTTAAAATGATGAAATGGAGATTATACTTAAGTAAAATCATAGATATGTGATGATTGATTGGTGATATACATGTTCAAATAACATGCATGCAAGGTATGTGTGAAAGAGTGATTTGGTAATAAATCTGCTTGGGACAGCAGTAGTAACGTGACTTTGGAAAATCACCATAAATTGTGAGAGATGAATTAGAAGCTGAATAAATTATGTAATTAAATCTTAATGAGTCTAGTTTCAAATGAAATAAATGAGAACATATTTTGAATTCTGTACAATGATAAATTTTATTCGTAATGAAGAGTGGTCAGATTAGTCAAACAGTGAAACATGCGAAACTTTGAGAAAAATCTGGTATTGATTGGATAAACCAAAAATTCTAAAAATTTTATGGATAGAAGATATATGAGTCTATTTTCAGGTAAAATTAACGGCACTTGATTTGGAGTTTTGTAGCTCCAGTTATAAATGATTTAGTGGCTGTTGCTCAGGAAGACAGCTTGCAGTGAAATTATGATTATGTGGTAAACACTGACAAAAATTTGTTAATGAGTTGCTTATTGATTTCTTATAAGCTTACTCTGATCTGTAGGTGTGGTTGGCCGAATATTGTAAGGGGTTAATACATAGTTTGTATTTGAATAGTTAGATTAATGTGTTAGTAATCCAATTGTAGGCAGTTCGTGTGTGGATCACGTCAGCATATCGTCGCAAACAGGTGTGTAACTAACACCCTCTTTCTTAGTCTGGATCGAAAAAAGTCGAAAAGCTGAAATGCTGAAAAGCGGTATTTTGTAGATTTACGAGTGTGCGAATGCTCGTGAGGTAAATCGATTAATGTTTTTGGTAAGCTGCAAAATTTGGACTGCAAAGTGCATGATTTCTGTGCCCTCGATATTTTTGGGCTTAATGGGCCAAAAATTGGAATGATGGGCCAACAGACCCAATTCAGTAAGAACCCTCGGTACGTGATTCTGTTAGTACGTGAAAAGTAGGAATATGCAGGAAAAACCCTAAATAGATAAATTACTGAAATACCTTTAAAAGTGGAAAATTTATAGTTTTACCCCTAGTAAATAAATTATTGAAATACCCCTAGGGTTAAATTGACCTAAATGCATGTTTGACTATTGTTAATTACTGCATGCCATGTTGTTATTATCTGATGCATGGGATTGGGATATTGACGGAGGAAGTACTGAAAGTGGCTTGTCCACATACTGGAGGCTTTGCCTCAATTTACTGTTAACTGAGTAGCAAGGCTGCAACTGTGGAGTGTTGGGCTGGGTGGGTTGAGCTATTCCCCACATGGAGTGTAGGGCTGGTACGGGTAGAGTGTAGTGGTTGGTGGTTTGAGTAGTCTCCCCAAATGGGCTTGCATATGTTATTGATGTTGCATGTATTTTGAAATGGGCCTATGGGTCATACTGCTATCTGAATAAGGGGCTAAGGCCCAGTTTATTGTAATGTGAAAAGGGCTCTGGTCCAGTACCACTGTTACCTGAATGGGCTTAGGCCAAATAGGCTTGAGCTGACTTGGGCTTTGAATGGGTTTTCCTTACACACTGGGTTTCCCCAAACTCACCCCTTTTATTTTCATCCACGCAGGAAATCCCCAACCATAGTGGGCTTGGAGCTGTGAGGGAATTCGGAGTGGCCATCCGTTCTGAATGTTTGGTTTTCTTCTGGTGAACTGGACATCCTATTATTTACGTTTGAAGTTTTGGGTTTTTAAATGTAATAAGGCCGCTTAATTATTTTTGATGGTTTTAATATGTATTACTAAGATAGGTATTACTTATTTTAACTGTTGAAATTGGATAGCTTTAGGGCGCGTTTCCAAAAATAACAATTGATTTCAAAATAACATGACAACAAGTAAAGCTTCCGCAATGAAAGTATTTTTCAAAATTAATCACTTTTCCTAAGAATGACATAATCAAATCAGTTTCCTAGAAATATCCATGACGTTAAGGTGTGGCAATGGCGGTATGCATGTCTAGGATTGGATCCGAAAGGAGCTTGGTACTTAAGCAGTCTGATGGACTCACCATCTCTTTTCCGATTTCCTACCTGGTGCACAGCTTCCATTTACTTTAACCTATAATGAAATTATCTTTTAAAACACTAAGTAGGTTTTTCTGGATCAACAATATAAAATGTTTTGAACGCTTCGATGTGGCATGTCGGATCCGTCCATAACATCTGGGCCGGGTTTGGGGTGCTACATTTAGTGGTATCAGAGCCTAGGTTGCAACAACTCGGCTGTGGAATGGGTTTACAAAAACAAAGATTTTTGAAAGCGAAAATTTTATAAAGAATGCGAAAAAGTCGATTTTCAAAATTTAGATCTTTATAAGGTGGCATTCCGAATCTCCAGCTCAAGTCTGCAAGTATTCTGAATTTTTCTAAATATTTTCTTGAATTATCTGTCTGTATTGAAACCCTACTAAGACACTCTAGATAGGATGATACTGAAACCATAGGAAAATCTGATAAGAGATTGAAACTGTAGCTAGACTTCGATTCTGCGAAAACAAACTCTGAACTACTGTTTGATTCAAAAAACATCTGTAATAAACACTGGAATATTAATTGATGCATAAAAATTCATAATCAAGATAATACGATATGAGTAAAATAGGCCGTGGACGGAGCCGAGGAAGTGCTCGAGCGAGATCTTCGTCTTCGAGACATATGCCGGTGGTGGATGCACCGGTACCACCGACAACAGAGGTAGAGTCTCATAACCGCGGTGCCGGGGATGATGCCCTGTCACAGGTAATGGTTTGTGTTCTAGAAAGGGTTGCCGGGACAAGTTCGGGCAACAAAATTCGAGGATCGATTTTTGAACAACTTCGGGCTAACGGAGCTGAGATCTTTAGGGGCGTGTCTGGTATAGCCCCGAATGTGGTGGAATATTGGTTGGAGGCCACAGAATGGATTATGGACAACTTGGACTGCTCTGAGGAGATTGTGAGTGGGGTATCTGTAGTAAGTCCTTTGGGTCACTCGGTTAGGGTAAACAAACTGTATAGGGATGTACCCTTAGAAACTCAAGGTAGGATTTTCCCTGGAGATCTGATGGAGTTACCGTTCGGAGAGTTTGATCTCATTTTAAGAATGGACTGGCTTGTTAAGCATAAGGCGACTCTAAATTGTGCTGCTAAATGAATGGTGTTAAGGACCACAAAGGATGAGGAGGTTATGGTGATAGGTGAGCGAAAGGATTATTTGTCCAATGTGGTGTCGGCTTTAAGAGCCGAAAAGTGGATTCGAAAAGGTTGTGAGGCCTATTTGGCATTTGTAAGTCAGTCAGAAGAGGAGGGACTGATAGTGGATAAGGTTAGGACTGTAAAGGAGTTCCAAGATGTTTTTTCAGAGGAGCTTCCAGGATTGCCTCCAAACTAAGAAGTTGAGTTTGGAATAGATTTGTTGCCTGGAACGGCGCCCGTGTCCATCGCACCGTATAGGATGGCACCGAAGGAGTTAGTGGAGTTAAAGGCTCAAATTCAAGAGTTGTTGGATAGGGGCTTCATTAGGCCAAGCGTGTCTCTATGGGGAGCACCAGTGCTATTCATGAAAAAGAAGGATGGTACGATGCGGATATGCATTGATTATCGCCAGTTGAACAAACTGATGATTAAGAATAAGTATCTACTGCCAAGGATTGATGATCTGTTTGACCAACCTAGAGGAGCTTCTGTATTTTCCAAGATCGACCTTTGATCTGGATATCATCAGTTAAGGGTTAAGGAGGCAGATATCTATAAGACAGCATTCAGGACTCGGTATGGTCATTATGAGTTTCTGGTTATGCCATTTGGACTGATGAACGCTCCTGCAGCATTTATGGATCTGATGAATCGTGTGTTCCAACCATTTTTTGATCAGTTCGTAGTCGTCTTTATTAACTATATCCTGGTATATTCTGAAACTGAAGTGAAACATGATGAGCATCTCCGTATAGTGCTGCAAGTGTTAAGGGAGAAGGAACTCTTTGTGAAGTTCAGCAAGTCTGAACTTTGGTTGAGGGAGGTAACCTTCTTAGGACATGTGGTCTCTGCTGAGGGGATTAAGGTGGACCCTCAAAAAATTGAAGCGATTTTGGAGTGGAAGCTGCCTAGGTCAGTGTCGGAAATACGGAGTTTCCTAGAACTGGCAGGATACTACAGAAGGTTTGTGGAAGGTTTTTCTGTGATGGCAGCACCTTTGACAAAACTCATAAGGAAAGGAGTACCGTTTGTATGGACTAAGAAGTAGCAGGAAGCTTTTAAGAAGTTAAAGAAAGTTCTGACTGAAGCACCTGAGTTAATTCAGCCGGAGTCTGGGAAGGATTTTACTATGTACAGTGACGCATCACACGTGGGTTTGGGCTGCGTGTTAATGCAAGAGGGTAAGGTGGTTGCATATGCATCACGATAGCTTAAACCTCATGAGGGGAACTATCTGACTCATGATTTGGAGTTGGCAGCAGTTATATTCGCACTTAAGATTTGGAGACATTACTTGTACGGAGAAAGGTGTATTATATACACTGACCATAAGAGTCTTAAGTATTTGTTGACTCAGAAGGAGCTGAACCTTAGGCAAAGGAGATGGATTGAGTTGCTTAAGGATTATGACTATTCGATCTAGTATCACCCAGGCAAGGCTAATGTGGTAGCCGATGCTCTAAGTCGTAGAACTGTATCTGATCTGAGAGCAATGTTTGCTCGTCTGAGTCTGTATGATGATGGAGGTCTGTTGGCTGAGTTGCAAGTGAGGCCAACCTGGGTGGATCAGATTAAGGAAAAGTAGTTGAACGATGAGTCTTTGGTCGCTCGTTTCCAACAAGTTAAGGAAGGGGAAACTTTTGAGTTTGGGTTAAATGGCGAAGGAGTTCTGTGTTTCCGAGGAACAATTTATGTTCCGAAGGACTCTGATTTGAGGCAGACAATATTGAAGGAAGCTCATGGAGGACTTTGTGCCATGCATCCTGGAGGGAATAAGTTGTATCACGACTTGCGAGAATTGTATTGGTGACCTGGACTTAAGCGAGAAGTAACGGAGTTTGTAGGAAAATGTCTGACATGCCAACAAGTGAAAGCTGAGCATCAATTACCTTTTGGACTGTTACAGTCGGTGAAGATACCATTTTGAAAGTGGAAGAGCCATGGAGTTTGTGAGTAGGTTGCCTTTGACACCATCAAAGAAAGACTCGGTGTGGGTGATTGTGGATATGCTGACCAAATCAGCCCATTTCATACCTGTACGTACTGACTTTTCGCTTCAAAAGTTAGCCAAACTGTATGTGGCGGAGATTGTACGACTTCATGGAATCCCAGTTTCGATTGTTTCTGACCGGGATCCCAGATTCACATCTCGGTTTTGGCAAAAGTTGCATGAGGCGTTGGGGACGCGATTGAACTTTAGTACGGCTTTCCATCCCCAAACTGATGGTCAGTCAGAGAGGGATATTCAGATTCTGGAGGACATGTTGAGGGGATGCGTGATTGACTTTCGAGGTAGTTGGGAGGATTACTTTCCGTTGGTAGAATTTGCGTACAATAACAGTTACCAGGCGAGTATTCAAATGGCACTGTATGAAGCACTGTATGGACAAAGGTGTCGTACACCTAGTTGTTGGACTGAACTAGGAGAGCGACAAATTCTTGGACCAGAGTTGGTAGCTGATACTGAGGATAAGGTCAGAATAATTAGGGACCGGTTAAAAGAAGCATCTGATAGGCAAAAGTCGTATGCAGATTTGAAGCGTAAGGAGATTGAGTACTCAGTAGGTGATATGGTCTTCTTAAAGGTTTCTTCTTGGAAGAAGATATTAAGGTTCGGTAAGAAGGGCAAGTTGAGTCCGCGGTTCATTGGGCCTTATCGGGTTTTGAAGCGAGTAGGCCAGTGGCTTATCAGTTGGAATTGCCTCCAGAGTTAGACAGGATTCACGATGTTTTTCACGTCTCCATGTTAAGGCGTTATCGTTCTGACCCTGCTCGTGTCCTGCTAGTTGCAGAAATTGAAGTTCAGACTGATTTGACCTTTGAGGAGGAGCCTGTGCAAATATTGGCTCGAGATGTTAAGGTTCTCAGAAGGAAATCTGTCCCGTTAGTGAAAGTGCTTTGGTGTAATCATGGAAGGGAAGAACCTACTTGGGAATCAGAAGAGACTATGCGTCAACAATACCCTCAACTAGTTGAATCAGGTAAATTTCGAGGATGAAATTTCTTTAAAGAGGGTAGAGTTGTAACGCCCCAATTTTCGGGAATTCTGTGAATGTTGGCATAGGTTTAATTATGTTAGTGGGCCTCTAGAAGTCCAAGCTTAAGATAGAACCTGACAATTTTAGTTAATTTTTGTTCCATAAGAAAAAGGGGTGAAATTATGAAATAGAACCTATGTGAAAATGTTTGAAAATGCTATAGGCTAAATTGAAGTGGCCAAATAAATAGGAGTGCAAAATAGGAGGATTTGCATGACAAACCTCCCATTTTACATGAAGTGGCCAGCCATCATTTTGTTGTAGACAAAATGTGCACTTGATATCCATAATTTATGGTACAAATTGATACAAATTGATAATGGGTTAGGTAAATGTTCCATGATAACGGGTTAGGTAAATGTTTCATGATGGGAATTTCATGTCTTTTGTATTAAAGAATTAAATGGATGAAATATAAAATTTTATTAAAAAAAAGGGTGAAAAGAACAAAGTTTTGTCCATCTTTGTTCATCATAGCCTAAAGTTAGAGAAGAGAAAGGAGAGGAGAAAGCTCTTGAATGTTCAGTCACTTGGGGAAGAAAATTGAAGGTAAGTTCATGGTAGTTTGCTTCTATCTTGAGGTTCATGAGTTCTTCTTGATTCTACCTTAACTCTTGAAGCATATTTTGGTTTTTAGTTGTGTTGTGAGCATTTAGTCATGAATTAAAATGAAGGAAATGGTTGTTGTTTCATGTTCTTTTGATGAAAAATGGAAGATAGGTGAAGTTGATACAAACAAATGAGCATGCATGTGCCTTAGATGCTAAAGGGAAAAATCGGCTAACATGTTGTGCTTTAAAAAGATGAAATGGAGATTATACTTAAGTAAAATCATAGATATGTGATGATTGATTGGTGATATACATGTTTAAATAACATGCATGCAAGGTATGTGTGAAAGAGTGATTTGGTAATAAATCTGCTTGGGGCAGCAGCAGTAACGTGACTTTGGAAAATCACCATAAATTGTGAGAGATGAATTAGAAGCTGAATAAATTATGTAATTAAAGCTTAATGAGTCTAGTTTCAAATGAAATAAACTAGAACATATTTTGAATTCTGTACAATGATAAATTTTATTCGTAATGAAGAGTGGTCAGATTAGTCAAACATTGAAACATGCGAAACTTTGAGAAAAATCTGGTATTGATTGGATAAACCAAAAATTCTAAAAATTTTATGGATAGAAGATATATGAGTCTATTTTCAGGTAAAATTAACGGCACTTGATTTGGAGTTTTGTAGCTCCAGTTATAAATGATTTAGTGACTGTTGCTTAGGAAGACGGCTTGCAGTGAAATTATGATTATGTGGTAAACACTGACAAAAATTTGTTAATGAGTTGCTTATTGATTTCTTATAAGCTTACTCTGATCTGTAGGTGTGGTTGGCCGAATATTGTAAGGGGTTAATACGTAGTTCGTATTTGAATAGTTAGATTAATGTGTTAGTAATCCAATTGTAGGCAGTTCGTGTGTGGATCTCGTCAGCATATCGTCGCAAACAGGTGTGTAACTAACACCCTCTTTCTTAGTCTGGATCGGCAAAAGTCGAAAAGCCGAAATGCCGAAAACCGGTATTTTGTAGATTTGCGAGTGTGCGAATGCTCGTGAGGTAAATCGATTAATGTTTTTGGTAAGCTGCAAAATTTGGACTGTAAAGTGCATGATTTCTGTGTCCTCGATATTTTTGGGCTTAATGGGCCAAAAATTGGAATGATGGGCCAACGGGCCCAATTCGGTAAGAACCCTCGGTACGTGATTCTGTTAGTACGTGAAAAGTAGGAATATGCATGAAAAACCCTAAAATAGATAAATTACTGAAATACCTTTAAAAGTGGAAAATTTACAGTTTTACCCCTGGTAGATAAATTATCGAATACCCCTAGGGTTAAATTGACCTAAATGCATGTTTGATTGTTGTTAATTACTGCATGCCATGTTGTTATTATCTGATGCATGGGATTGGGATATTGACGGAGGAAGTACTGAAAGTGGCTTGTCCACGTACTGGAGGCTTTGCCTCAATTTACTGTTAACTGAGCAGCAAGGCTGCAACTGTGGAGTGTTGGGCTGGGTGGGTTGAGCTATTCCCCACATGGAGTGTAGGGCTGGTACGGGTGGAGTGTAGTGGTTGGTGGGTTGAGTAGTCTCCCCAAATGGGCTTGAATATGTTATTGATGTTGCATGTATTTTGAAATGGGCCTATGGGCCATACTGTTATCTGAATAAGGGGCTAAGGCCCAGTTTATTGTAATCTGAAAAGGGCTCTGGTCTAGTACCACTATTACCTAAATGGGCTTAGGCCCAATAGGCTTGAGCTGACTTTGGCTTTGAATGGGTTTTCCTTACACACTGAGTTTCCCCAAACTCACCCCTTTTATTTTCATCCACGCAGGAAATCCCCAACTATAGTGGGCTTGGAGCTGTGAGGGAATTCGGAGTGGCCATCTGTTCTGAATGTTTGGTTTTCTTCTGGTGAACTGGACATCCTATTATTTACCTTTGAAGTTTTGGGTTTTTAAATGTAATAAGGCCGCTTAATTATTTTTGATAGTTTTAATATGTATTACTAAGATAGGTATTACTTATTTTAACTGTTGAAATTGGATAGCTTTAGGACGCGTTTTCAAAAATAACAATTGATTTCAAAATAAAATGACAACAAGCAAAGCTTCCGCAATGAAAGTATTTTCCAAAATTAATCACTTTTCCTAAAAATGACATAATCAAATCGGTTTCCTAGAAATATCCCTGACGTTATGGTGTGGCAATGGCGGTATGCATGTCTAGGATTGGATCCGAAGGGAGCTTGGTACTTAAGCAGTCCGATGGACTCACCACCTCTTTTCCGGTTTCCTACCTGGTGCACAGCTTCCATTCACTTTAACCTATAATGAAATTATCTTTTAAAACACTAAATAGGTTTTTCTGGATCAACAATATAAAATGTTTTGAACGCTTCGATGTGGCATGTCGGATCTGGCCATAGCGTCTGCGCCGGGTTTGGGGTGTTACAACAAGAGCCAAACAGAATATGCCACAATGAGAACATACAGAATACACCACAAAGGCTAATAGAATGCCACAAAGGCCAAACAGAAGTACGTCAAAAAGGCCAAATAGAAGTAAGCCACAAAGGCTAACCAAAATACCACAAAGGCACCCCATGAACTACTGTGTTTGCTATATGAGTTTGCCTAAACTCACATGGCGTGAGGTTTTGTAACACATCGGTTTGTGCAAGTGTACACAATTGTTATTAAGTAATAAGTAAATATAAGAGTTATTGTCTCTATATGGACTATATATGTTAATCAATATTTTGTAAAATTAAAGTTAACAATTTGGTGAGAAAAACACAATAGTTTTGATTGGTTGATGTTAAGAAAAAATAATTATCTAGATGCAAAATGATCCCTAAATGCAATGTATGCAATAAAATGTATGAGATAGATTTAGAAGTAGAATTCACAAGATTTCAACAACGATAACATGAATAGGCTAGAATAATCATATCAATTAACTTAGTTCATTTTCATCATGTCAATAATGTTCCAGAAAATATTCCATGACAACTCGGTCTTTCATGAGCTTGAAACCAATATTAAATCCTTTCAAAATCTTTAACTTAGAAAAACATGCATTTTACTGATCATATTCAACTAAGGTTTTCTTAGAATTCATGTGAAGTAACAGGGACGGGTTAGGTTTGAAACAATTTAATCACATAAACCTAAAAACTATGCAAGATAATAGAGCTCTTTCGAGTTATTATGAACCTTTAATTTAGTCGAGTTAGGATCTAAATTAAGCATGCACTTTTCAATTATTGTGTCCATTAGTCGTCGTCTGGTTAGGATCACTTAACTAATTCTAATGCATTCAATCATGTATGAATGAAATACATGCTTTAATTTAATTGAAAACATGATCGACTGAGGCATAGAAGATCATAACATGATTTAAATGATTTTATTAAATTGATGCAATTATCCTAGCTAAACAAAATTAAGCTACCATTGTTAATGAAAAAACATTAAAGCAAATTGCAAACATGTTGAATAACACGAACAACAATAAAGATTAATAAAGAAAACACTTAGAATAATTTCGGCAATCTTCTGGAATTGATCGTGGTGGCTTTCTCCAATCATCGTAGTTGCTCTTTTGCAAGATGCTTCTTAAGGTGGCAAGCCAAGAGAGAATTTTCTCAAGGAATTGCTAACTAAATGAAGGGGAAAATGGAAGGTTTATGAATGAAAGGTTAATGAATGATGAAAGGAAATGAAGGATTAATGTTAAGTGAGGGATGATTAAAAGATGAGGGATGAGGGATGATTGAAATGGGGAATGAGTGGAGATATTTATACTTGAAGTAGATCTACAAAAAATAGAAATTGGTATCCCTCCATTTTCTCTATTGCTTGGCCGGCCACATTTTGTGGAAGAAGGTGGATGATGGTTCCTTTATTTGACCATAGAATCGTGCTAAATTTAGGCATGAGTTGGATGGTTTCAAGGGCAATATTTGTGTGCTGATTTCCAATGATTCTCCAAATGTAGAGACCTCCAGTAATTATCCCAAAATAGATTTTTGGGCAGCCAACATGCATGTATCGAATTTGGGCTAAACTTCCCTTTGTTGGATGGTTCTATGACCTATTAAATAATCAGACTTGTCCACCATGTAGCATCATTTTAACTGGGTCAAAATAACACCTTGTTGGCCCATTTAGCATGATTTTGTCGTCCAACATAGGAAATAAATAGCTCATGTTCATGCAAATTTATAATAAGTTCTTTATTAAATCAACTTCATGGTCCCACTACACAATTAAGTATAACACATTAATTAATAACATGAAATAATTTAATTTATGCACAAAATTCATGTAATAAAGCACAAATTTGCATATTTTATAAATTCATGTCCATTATCGAGGTTTAAGCAAAATTCACTAAATTAATTAACAAATACTCGTGATTAGTATTATTTTTAAGTAAAAATGTGGTAAAAGCTACTAGAAAAAACCTATATAAATTAGAGTTTACAGATTTTCCCATCATCGCCTTGGGACATGTAGAAAACCTTAGTAGATAAATGCTGCTTATCCGTCCTTTCCAAAATGTAC
This sequence comes from Gossypium hirsutum, assembly GCF_007990345.1. Lineage (NCBI taxonomy): Eukaryota > Viridiplantae > Streptophyta > Magnoliopsida > Malvales > Malvaceae > Gossypium > Gossypium hirsutum. The sequence goes on along the minus strand of NC_053435.1, from coordinate 15,374,004 downwards.
TATGGCCATGGGCTTTTCTTTAGAATTTTCATACTAAAATTCATGTTTACTGTCCCAACAGGCTTCATTGCATACTAGCGCGATGTCAAAACTTATATCACAAATTTTCATCATGTCTCATACACATATCATATGTACACACTCATGAAAACTATACTCATTTTCCTATTCAAGTCATATTTCTTTACATATTATCCATGCATCAACACAATCATGCATACACATACAATTGTTTCATATAATCATATCATCCATACACATAGCACACTACGCACCTATAGATATTATACGAAGATCTCATATATACATTCAACAGTCGTTCAAGTACTCATGCATTACTATTGGAGCATCAACCATAAAGATCACTTTAGAATGACTTGTAGTATTTGAGTGTAGGGACTCACCTAATACTCATTTGTTGTAGTTTGAAGCTCTAGACTTAGACATCTTTCTCGAACCAACTGCAATAACTGTTTAAAGAACATAGATTCACTATTACAACCCTCATGCATTCAAATTGTAATACCCTTAACTCGTATCCATCGCCATAATCAGATTATGAGGCGTTACCGGACAATACTGAACATTCATAATCATTTCGTAAACATCGAAACATCATAGATCAAACATCAATATGGAGTCCAATGCATAGGTCATTAAGACCTTCAACATGTATTAGAAACGGGTCGGGGCTAAATCGAACACATATAAAATTTTTTTGAAAGCTTAACATTTTTCCAAGGTTTATAGGTCACACGTCCGTGTGAACAGGCCGTGTGCTTGGCCATGCCAAAACCGGAGGGTACACTGACTTTAATTCGTAGAGTACCCTAGGGGACACACGGCCGTGTAACATGCCCGTGTGGACAAAAGTAGGCCATTTGAATAGCCAATTTGTCACCCCAATTGGGTCAAACCTACAAGCACCAAAACTATGCTTAGTACATATACCAAATCATATCAAAAACATATATACAATCACAACCAAAACCAAGCCATATCACATGGCTATATATACATTACATTCATATTGACATAACTCTAGCCTATACATGCCACTTAACCACAAACTCAAAGCTTTTATTTACTGAAATGATAACCAGATAGTGTGATGAGATCTCCTACGACTTCCAACCCAAGCAAGTCTTCGAAACTCTATAACAAAGGAAAAACACACAGAGTAAGCTTCGAGAGCTTAGTAAATCATAAAAAATTAAATCTTCACAAAATCATGCATATAGTTCAACTTGATTAAGTCAAAATTTAGTTAACTTCATACACATATTCAATCACTTTTCTATATAATCCAACATCGCCACATTAAGTAATTTCGTTACATAACCAACCAAAACATAGTCATTTATTTCATTTCATGCATAAAAATATATAAATTCCTTTTTATGCATTTCAAAACTCGAATAACCATATTCCATTTTTTTTTCATAATTCTCTTGTCCAAAACGTAGGACCACAATTTTATATAACAAGCACATTTATAATACATCATTCCTTTTCATATATTTCACATATCATCATTTGAATCATGCTCACATTTCATATCAGAATTTCATATATACATCCCATGTACCTGAATCATATATGGCAAATCACATTTACAATTCTACCTTTCTCATATAATACATTTGATCATATATAACTTACTAGTATCCACATCTCGTTTTCACCTAGATCATATATTTACTAATCATAATCATACTCGCTTTCATTGCATAATTTTTCATCTACTACATATTTAACATCATCAATCACATAGATTCCGTACATACTTGTACCATTATGTTCTTACCTATCACCTTTATCACTTTAATGCTCGAAGCACCAATTCATTCGATTATCAATGAACATTCAACGAACTCGCACACTTAGTGCTAATTTATTAGCCGAAGCTATAATTATATCGCACACTTAGTGCCATTACATTAAACCAAACTCATATCGGTATCGCACACATAGTGCCATTTGCTCAGCTAATGTTGTTATAATCTCACACACTCAGTGCCATTTTAATAGCCGTAGCTATTTCATTTATCGCACACTTAGTGCCACAAATTCAGTTCATATTTTACATACTTCAACTTCACATTTATATTCTTTTACAACTTAATTCAGCATATATATATAATGCACATACATTTCAATTTAATAACATTTAATTACTTATGAACTTACTTCATACGGATACGAACAGACCGGAACAACTATTTGATAATTTTCGACTTTCCCCGATCCAAATCCGATTTTCTCATTTCTTGATCTAATTCAATGAAAATTCAACTTATGTAATCATATACTCAATCAAATTCATCTAAAAACACATAAATGGGCTAATTACCTTTTTCCCCTGACATTTCACATTTTTCACAATTTAGTCCCTATTTCACAAAACACAAAATATTCAAAATTTGACCACACTCATGCTTGGCCGAATTTTCCTCTAGTCCTTATATACAATTTATTTCACATTTTAGTCCCTCAATTTCTCATTTTCACAAATTAGCCCAAAATATTCAAATTCATCAAAAATCCTAATACAAAATATATTTATCTATCATCAAGCTTTTATATTTCACCATTTATCATCACAAAGCTCACAAAATCAACAATGGCATCTCATGAAATCATCATCAAATTCTAAAATTTAAGCATGGATTTTGTAAAACACGAAGCAGCGATCTCAAAAACGTAAAAATTATCGAAAACCGAGCTTAAAACTTACCTAAATCAAGCCCCAAATGTGCCGAACCCTTAAAATTTTTTTCTCCAATTCTTTCTTTGCATATTCGACAATAATGAAGCAATATGGCCATACTTTTGTATTTGTTTTATTTATTTAATCTATTATTATTCAATTTACCTAACAAACCTTTAAAACTTATTCTATTTACCAATTTGCCAAGCCATGAATTCCATTAACCCTTATAATGGTCTAATGACATTATAAATGCATCATATTATAAAGACAAATTCAATTAAACATTCTCACATTTAACTATCAACTTTTTCTTTTTACGTGATTAGGCCCTTTTTACCGAATTAACCACTCAAATGGTAAAAATTCTTTACGAAACTTTCACACATCTCTAATATCATACCGTAGACTTTATTAAAATAATAAAATAAATATTTTGACTTCAGATTATGGTCCCGAAACCACGTTCTGATTAACCCCAAAAATGGGCTGTTACACAAATTACTTAACATCTGAACCGGACATAACCCCCATGCAAAACTTTATACTAACAACTTACTGTTCATATACCTCTTACAGACTTACTCTTTCAAAACTTAACATGCAGAGTGATGATACTTACCCAGAGATGGAATGACCACTAATTAAATCAAGAACCTTAGCTTCCAACTTAATGAGGAAGAGATATCAATAGATTTGAGAAGAAAAAATCAGATATTAATATTGAAGAAAGAAGAATCTTTCTTATAATTCTTCTCATGCATATATATAACCCCATCCCACTTAGTAAAACTTAACAAGTGTCACTTAATTCAAAATTTGTCTTTCCTAATGGCCTATAGATTTCGGGAGAAACATAAATGAGAATCCTGCATAATGGATATTAGACCAGTCAATTCAGTTGGTTCCTAACTAGGTCACTTTACAATCCAACTAACACAGAACTCAAACAAACAAGGCATACTATATATTTGGCGGTAACTCAAACCATAATTACTTTTTTGCTTACACATTCTTTTTCTTTAAATAGCAAAATACCCTGAGATCAATTCTTCACTTACTTACACGGCAGTTACTATACACCCACACATATTTGTCGAAAGAAGCAAATAAGTGAGTTATACTTCGCCAAACAGAAAATTTCTCTACTACACACCTTAATCTCAAATCCGCCAGGCTTGGGATACTAAAGCCTTCAAATCATCTCAATTTTGATTTTTCAACTATATAAAAATGTTTGAAGTTTTAGTTCATAGTAAAATCTTTACCCTTCTCAACCTGAATGACCTTGATTTAAGTCGAAGTCTCAAACATTTGGTTTATGATTTAAATGGATCCTAACATGTATTCAATGATCCAAAATAATTTCAAAATTATATTTTACTTTTTTCTTGAACATTGAGAAATGCTTTAAAGAAAATCTATAAGGGTGTCAAATGGTGTTTTATTAAAGAAATTTTTTTTCTATAATTTAAAAAATGCTCCAATATCCCTTCCATTTGTATTGCAAGATGGGTGAGAGATTTTACAAATAAACAAAAAATTATTAATCGAAATAATTACAAAATTTGCTATACCAAGGAACAATATCCTAACAATTAATGCACTCGAAAATTACACCAAACGATGAAGGATGAAAGTCCTTTATATAAGCTCCACGTCTAGTTTGAATAAACGATAGAATCAATTCCCCAAAAAATACTCGATGCAAAATCCTTAAATTTCTTCATTAATCTACTCAAAATAAATAAAATAAAATTCTTGTAAATTTAAGATTCTCCCGTATCTAATTTCCTTTTTTTTAATCTTAATTTGATGTTACTAAAAAGTAATCAAAATCTATTGCAAGTCCAATTTGCTAAGGTTTATAACATTACTCATAATGTGCTATGTAATGCTGTAACATTTAATGCTTTAGTAGTTTGCTCTAACACAATTAGAATTAAAACATAAAAAATTATTCTTGATGGCATACATTAAGCTGGCAAATTTATCGTCTAAGAAAATTCAAAAATACAGAAAATTTTCTGAACCAAAACTAGATCAAGTCTTGAGAAGCATTTGTAGATAAAATAATTCGAACAAATTAGAAATTCCCATGTGACTTACAAATTACCATGCATTAAAAAGATTATATAACTTGCCATGTCATTATTATTTATTTCTACTTTAATTAAGAGAAAAATAAATATTTTATAATGAGATTATATTCTTTAACAATTACATATATTTAATTGAATTAAATTAATTTATAGAAAATGTGATAAAAAAAAATAAGGTCTTTTTAACTCTCCTGCAGAAATCATGTTCAATAAAAAACTTTTTTATTGATTAACTCGTACTATAAAAACCAAGCCAAGAAAGAGGATTGAGTATTGAAACTCTCTCCAAATTTTGAAAATTCTTCCCATAAATCCAAAAAAAAAAAAAACTCTTAAATAACATTGTGCATGTTTTTAGGAAATCTCTAAAAATTAGTTTTTCAATTTGATTAAGTTGATACAAATGAGATCAAATTCATTCTTTAAGTTTAAAAAATCTTTGAAACAAATTTATTCGCCAAGATTAATTATAAAAAATTCTTAGATCAAATTTGCTCTAATCTAATTTGGTTTACAAAAAAAAATTAATTCTATTTTTAATATCAAGTCTCAATAACCTTTAAATCTAAATCAAATCATATTTTAAGTTAAGCATCTTAGCATCTTTTTCACATCTATTTTTGAGATCAACATTAGACAATCTTTGAAACAAATCAGGTTCATTCAATATCAATTCTGATAAATTTTGAACTGAATTTTTGCCTGAAAAAAGAAAAGGCTATTTTAAAACTTTGAAAACTATACCTAAAACTTACTAAGAAAGTTTTTTGATTTGTGACGAAATTTTCAAATCATATTTGAATAGAAAATTTGTGTGTACACTTAATTCCAATAAGAAAACATTCCCAAACCTGACAATATCTTTGAACTTGTCAATGTTTAGTGGCTGAAATTGAAGCCTAGCTAATGGAAGATAGCTATATATTCGACTTTTGTATAGATGAGATGATAAGTTCATATCAGATAGGCATGCTTTCCTCTCTTTAAAGTTTATTATAATTGATGGACCCATTTTGAACTTGGGTCCAGTTAGAGCTAAGGTCAGTAATTGCAATCATAGATCTGAATATTGCAGAAATAGAATTAAAAAGAACTTGATGGGCAAGTTTTCGATCATTACTTCAATAAGTTGGCAAGGAACAATAGCCAATAATGGTGGGGTTTTGGAGTGAGATTAATATCTATTCACCATTACTTAATGAGGAGCCTTCATGGTCAAATCTTGTAGAGACATACCCACATGAAGTTGGTGAACCTCCTTTCAACACACCCTACGCATGGTCTACCCTACCATCACTTATAAGGACAGAATAAAAATATTTTATGCCTCAGATAAATGGGTCTGTTAGGTCAAATAATTTTCTTTTGGATTTAAAATTACTTAAGAATCAGCCTTCCTGTCCAATATCACTTATACCCCATTATTCAAGCTATTTATTTTACATCTAACTATAGCTGGGCCCTTAGATTTAGAAACTATATCTTATCTGCATAATTTGTTAGTGTTATAGTGTCTATTTTTTTTTTCCTTCTTTTGTCCCGTTATTAGTGAGCTCACGGTTAATCCACCATGAAGTTCTTGGAAATTTATAAGGAAAAAAAATGGCCCATCATTGAATCCATCTCCTACTAGTTAAGTAAATATAATAGTGATATTTGGTATTCAAGAAACAAACTAAACATAAGTGGTTTTCTTAAGTCTAATACCTTCTATTATGGGGAAGTAAAATTGGATTTTAATAAAATTTGAGGTTGAGTTGAATCCAACCTCAAATAAAGTAAAATTTTATTATCGTTGATGTCTTTAATGAAATTATATCTTTGACTAAAAAGAAAATTAGACCTTCAAACAACTTTTAGGACACTCTCAACTTTATTATAAAAAGATATAGTTGAAAAATATAAACCTATAGTCGCATCTCTAGTGCAAGTATATGGTAATGAAAAAGTTGAAACTCCTCTTATCATCTTCATTTTTAGCTCTTTTGAATAAAAACTTCAAGTATAGAATAGAACATGAAGATGCTTGCTGTCATGTATCATGTGACGTGAGTTTCTTTCTTAGATGAAAAGAAAAAGCTGGTCGGGGGATTTGTTTATATTCTGCCTTAAATTGTCACACGTTGCCGGTGGGTCACTCGTATAATCCATTCAATATATCCCATGCAAATATATTTTGACTTGAAAATTAAAGTTTTTTTTTTATTAAGCAGCCCATAATCTCTTACCCTCAATGAGCTTCAAGCTATATAAAAAAACCAATATAAATACCTGTGGAAGTGCATACATGTTAAGCAGGTTTCTCCCCGAATCAGTCACAGGATATTGCAAAGTATCCTTGCATGCCGGTTGCTTTGAAATGTTAGAAACATTTACTTGCTTGCTGCTGCACTTAGGCTTTATCCGGATTCAAAAACTGATTTGTTTATGTAAAACTTGAAATAGATAAGTTGAGATTTGGCTTTCTTTTATCTAAATCTGGAGGAGCAATGCAGGAAAATCAAGTTACTTTCTCCATTTTCACATTTCTTACCCTCAGTCAGAACTAAAAATGAAAAAAAGCTGGAGTAGCTTAGTTGGCTATTGCATATGGCCCACCTTAATTCTGGGTCGGAATCCCTCAAGCGTTATTGCTTGTTGTGTACAACGACGTCGTTTTTGCTTGCTTTACTCCCATTTGTTCCGTATCTCCTTTTTTCTTTTTTTTTGTCCTGTTCCTGAGTATAACGAAATCGTGTAGACTTTGCTCTCCTGTTTCTTCCCTGTTCCTGATAAAACTAATCGACTACGGTGATTAAAAATTCTGTCATTTCTTGTGCTGTTCCTGATATTTATCAAAAAATAATATTAATATTATCAAACTAGAACTATTTTTCTAAAAAGGGAAATTAATACTTTAATAGAAGGTTCATCAAACAACTTGATTTGATTGTTTATTTTGTTTAGAGCCAAAGACTTTGGGAGACGTTGAAAACTCACCAAATATCACCTCAACTTCAAATTGAATTACTTTCAACAAACCTAGAAAAGATTACCCGAAACCCTTTGGAGGGAGCCTCTCCGTTTTCTGTTATAAACTGACATTCTCACATGGCGTTTATGTCACTGGGTCCCATAGGCCACAAGTTCTCGTTAATGGCTTACATTCTTTTCTGATTCTTTGCCTCTCTTCTACCCAAATCCTTCTCTTTATATATAATTTATTATTATTATATATCCTTTACAAATTCATCTTCACCTTAGGCGACCAGGGTGTTCAAAATCTTTAGAGAGGAAAGCAAAAGAATCCATTCTCCTCCTTCCAGTTTGCAGTCCCTGGAAAGCTGTACCCTATAACGGGATGGACGTGACACTGCTCGACAGACAACAAGCAACTTGTCCCCTTGAATTATGTGCAAGTTCAGTGCCTCTGTTTCAGAGTTATTTAGGTAGTGGACCAATAGTTGAGCTGAAAAGACCAGAAGCTTATTTGAGTGGTGATGGTTTTCACGAATTTGTCTACTTTCCAGTGGGTGGAGGAACAGAGTTTGGTGACAGTGAAAAGTTGAATTTGGTGCCGCCTGATGCTGCTCCCGGTTACTGTATTTCTCGGACTTCTAGCTGTCAGATGACAGCTTTCCATGCTGCTGCTATGAAAGAGGAAAGAGAGGATATGATTTTGGAGAAAATGGAATCCACCCCTGGCAGTGGCAGCAGAGAGAGTTTTACCAAGAGAAAAGCTGAGGTTTCTGACTTTGTCTTCACTCCAAATTTATTCACTTTGAAGAATGAATTTATCAGCTTCTGATTAAATTTAATCAATACGATGCTAAGGTGTTTCAGCTTCTGAATAAATTTAATGAATACGATGCTAAGGTTTTTCTTTGATTAAGGAAAGCAAAATATGTATGAATTGTTTACTCATGTGAATTACTAGATCAAATCAGTTCAATATGTAGTGTCATTCTTGATGTGCAGGTTGTTGCAGACCGTAAAAGCAAAGATAAGAGGATCAAAGGTGAACTGGAAGGGGAATCTGAGGTGAAAACAAAATGCAGTACACAAGTCTCCAGGAATTCTTCAAAGGAGAATTCCAAGGCTTGTGAGGTTCGGAAGCCGGATTACATTCATGTAAGGGCGCGCCGTGGCCAGGCTACTGACAGTCACAGCTTGGCAGAAAGAGTAAGTTCGAATTTTGTGTCTCGAGTTGTAATTGCTAAGGAAAATTACTAGTTATTTTAACTGGTATGGCCTTTACCTGTCTTTAATATACAGGCCAGAAGGGAAAAGATCAGTAAGAAGATGAAATGTTTGCAAGATTTAGTCCCTGGTTGCAATACGATCACAGGGAAAGCTGGAATGCTTGATGAAATAATCAACTATGTTCAATCTCTCCAAAGACAAGTTGAGGTATGCATATTGATCTTGTTAGACTTGAATATTTTACTACATTTTTCTGTTTAACTTATCAGGTTGTAATTTAATATTCTTGCAGTTCTTGTCTATGAAAATCGCTGCTCTAAATTCAAGTGCTGAATTCAATGTTGAAAACCTGCCTATAAAAGAGGTAAGAAAACAGCCTCGAGAATTGTCATTTCTCACTGTTTATTGGAGAAAATGAATTACAACAAGTGACTTCTTTTACGACTGACTCATGCTTAAATAATCATGCAATGAAGCTTCCTTCTTACGTCGCCAATTTTCCAGCAGCCGCTAAGTTACCAGCAATGCCCAATTTGACCTGCTTTCAGTTAAATTCAATGCAAAAAGAAGCTGTAAATTGCATGTTAAATGAAACAATGCATCCTCCCCTAACAGCAACTGAAGGAATTGCAAGTGCTTCTGTTTCTATCCCAGAACAAGCGCTCAGCTCATCCACCATAACTGTAATGTTTCCTGCTTTTATGATGTTAAATACCCCTTTTCCCTGATTTCCTGTATGGTGTTCTGAAAATGGCTCAAACTCATCACAGCAGCTGCAACCTTTTTCAACTTGGAACATGGATCCTCAAGGTCTTTACAATTTGTACAATATGGGGTTCCATTAAGAATGATCAACTAATTTTGTCTCCAACATCAACAGGTAGCTCTAGCAATATTACTCTTATTTTCTTTTCCAATTCCTTTGTACATATGTGTTACCTGGACTCCGGTGTGAGAGTCGGGCATGAGTATGTTAGCAGCTAAGGACTGTTTGTTTACTGGTTTTTCTGCAGATACTATTCTTGGAATCACGTCAAACTTCAAGAGGGATTGGAATTTTAAATGCTACTATTCACCTTCTTTACAGTCTTTATTTCAGTGATTCTTATAGTTACCATTCCTGAAATCCTAGAAGTATAAAGAGGATGTTTTTTTTTTTTTGGACATTATTCACCATGTTAATTCTTACAGAACTTATTACTACGAAAACTCCAAAAAATTACTCAATGAACAAAGTCTTGTTCTTCATGTATAGCCCCACTATTGGAATAAAATATCATCTATATGATCAACCATCATAAGTTTTTACATATTTCCACTTGTATAATGACTAGAGATATGTTTCTTGTCTGTATGTTTACTCAATACAATGAATATAGATATGTCTTTGTAGGCTGTAAAAGGAGAGAAAGTGTACAGGACCACGCTAAGACTAGCATAAAAAAGCAGATGGGAATAGAAAATGACAGAGGAGGCATTGTGTTGGAAACTTTAAGTCATTGTTGGGGGGTCAACAAAGATGATAGAGATGAGTTGAAAGGGCAGGAGCTAGGGGAAGAAATGGCCCCGCAGCCGCCCAACTTGTGCCTCATGCAAATATGCAAACTCCTTCATTAGCACTACAAAAAGCAAATGACAGTTCAGTCAGATTGTATTAAAACTAGGATTAAACCCCTATCATTCTTGATCATTACGGAGGCCATTAACAGTTTCATTTTCTTCAAGCATATTTGTATCAAACATTTACCCCTATCGGCATTCACTAACTGATCCAATTAATATCCCGCAATTTTTGTTTTGTCAAATTAGCTAAATGTGCGACAGATGAAACTTGATGGACCTGAACCTTGCGTACCGTAGGTCCTTACATCTCTTTTATGTTGTATAAATGGTCTATTGCAGGAATCATATTCCTCATCAATCATTCTAATTTGCTTCGGGGGAATTCATCACGTGCTCTCCACTGTCTGATAATAATAAATGTGACCTGATAGGTAGCTGGCTTGGAGAACAAAAGGACATTGAATATGAAATGTGGAAGATCGTCTGAGATTGAAGAGAAAGGAAAAAAAAAAACATGTTGCAGAAAGCAACCATATCTTTAGAACTAAGAACTAATAGATGATAAGAAGATATAAATCTATATCATGACATGATGAATAGGAAGAAAATGAGTTGATATTGACTCCCTCGTGCTTGTGCTTGTTCTCATCAGATAATAAGCTAGCTTCGAATGGCATCCATGATAGGTTATTTTATGTTTTTTTTTTTGAAAAAAATATAAGTAGAAATTCAGACCCTTAAAAAGGAGGATCTTCAAACAATCTTAAGCCTAGACTCCTAGTACGAACAGACTTAGCCAGATTATTTTATGTTTTATTGCCCCTTCTAATGACATTCTATTTTACATTAGTAAAGGCCGTTGAAAAAATCCTACAACTTCCAGACAAAACCTTAGGTAAAGAATTTGGTAAATCTCCACAAAATCATGAGTTAGAAGACATTAAAGTTTAATATATTATTTGGTACTTAAATTTGACAATTTCTCTAATATGATATTTGTGTTATTTTTTGGTCTAACGTGGTATCTAAATTTGACAAAAGTTATATATTTTGATATCCAAATGAAATAGTGTTAACTTATTAGTATATAATTCAGGTTTTAGGGTTGATATAATAGAAGTAAATTGCTAATATTATTAGCAATGAATTTTTCTTTATTTTGTTAACAGAATAAATTTAGTATTAATTATGAATTTGTTTAATTTTATGTTTAATTTATCAAATACAATCTGGTGGATATTATTAGCCATTAACTTTTATAAAACAAAATCTTAAAACCTGAATTAAACATTAAAAAGTTAAGGCTTAATGCATAATTTGGTACTTAAGTTTGACATTAGTTTCTAATGTAGTACTTGTGTTATTTTTTGGTTCAATATGGTACATATATTTGACAAAAAGTTATATATTTTGGTACTTCAAGATAACATTATTAACTTTTAATATTTAATTTGGGTTTTAGAGTTGATTTGATGAAGAATTTTAATCAAATCAACCCTTAAATAAGAATTTTTTTTTACCAAATCCCTTAAATAAGAATTAAATGACATTCATCAAACTATATTTGACTAATTAAATAGAAAGTTAAACAAATTCACAAGTAACACTAAAACAAATTCACAAGTAACACTAAATTTATTCTATTAATAAAATCAAGAAAAATTCAAACCTAATACTATTAGTAATTAGTTTTTATCAAATCAATCTTAAAACCCGAATTAACCAATAAAAAATTAATATGTCACCTTTGTATACCAAAATATATAACTTTTGTCACACGTGTATCAGAATGGACCAAAAAATAATACAAATACCACATTACAAGAAAGTGGCAAACTCGGGTACCAAATGATATATTAAACCAAAAGTTAACATTGTTATTTCAAGTACCAAAATGTATAACTTTTGTTAAATACAAGAACCATATTGAATCAAAAAATAATGTAGATACCACATTAAAAAAAAGTGTCAAACTTTGATACCAAATTATGCATTAAGCCTTGAAATAATTCAAAATAAAATAAAATCTTAATAAATCTTATATACTATTTTATCCTTTTAGATATAGATCTAAACCATTGCTTTTAAATTTAAGTTATTTATTTACTCGTACCAAGATGTGGAACAGACCATTGCTAATCAAATGGAAATCCAACAGCGGTTAGGATGCAGCATTGCACCAAATGTTTACCAAGCCCACTTTGGATGTCACATGACCACAGCATATCATTGGGGCATGCATACTTCCACCCATATTGAGCACTTTCCTCGCTATTGTGCTCAAATGATAAGTGATAAAAGTAACATATTTTAATCATGTTCTTAATGCATTTTTGGATGATTATTTATGTAAATTGGTGAATTTTATGCTCCTAATCCTTTAAATTCATGTTTTTATACTTAGGAGAGCATTTGGGAGCAAAAGGAGCAAAAAAGAGTGAAAATCAGACAAATAGAGCAGATTTCAAGAGCCACACAAGCTGGTACATAGCCATGTGTCAAGCCTTATCGATTTCACGATTCACATCCCAAACACATGGAAAAACGTAATTTTTAGGCTTTTTGTGCATTCTAAGGTCTATAAATACCAAATAGAATAAGAGAAGAGGGAGCAATTAGAGAATATTAAAGAAAACAACTCGAAGAACACCATTGGAGTAAGCTGTGAAGCATATTTCTATCAAGATTGAAGACCTCCTTTTAATTTCTTTTGAAGTTTTTATGAGTTTCTTTATTTTCTATGGTTATTATGTCTTTAAGATGTTTTTATTCACAAGTATGAACTAATTTCCTAGATACTTAGGAGAGATGAACCCTATGATGAATTCTATTATGAATTCTATTATTTGATTTTTGTCTTATGTGATAAATACTTGATTCTTGTTCTCAGTTATGTGTGTTTATCTCTTATTTTAATATTTATGAGATATTAATTCATGTTTAATGTGCTTAAATCAAAGGAGGAAAAGTTTCTGTTTAAGAGTAGATCTAGCATAATTGAGCGGAGTTGCATGCAATCCTAGAAATAGGACGATATAAATATATCGGATTAGAGTCAAATCCAATAGGGGAATCTATAGATCGAGTTAATGTAATGATAAGGGTTTCAATTAGAAATAAATTTCAATTAATCAATCTAGAGTCAATTGCTCTTAGTCTCGAAAGAGATATTAGCATAATTTACGGATTTCTATGGATTAAGATACCAAGTGAATAAATCGTTTAATTTATATTCATAATGATAGATGAAGTCTAGGTGGATTCTTTCTTGGGTATTGTTTCACTCATTAGTTATCATTCAATTATTTTCTTGATTTATTCTCTGTTGAGTTCTTTAGTTAATCAATTTAGTATATTTTAGCTTAAATCAATCACTCCAATTTGTCGGTTAAATAATAGGAAAATGATAATTACTATTACTTTTAGTCTTCGTGGATACGATACCTTTACTCACTGTAGCTATACTATTTATCGATAGGTGCACTTGGCTTTGTCATAACTTTAGTTAGTTTCATGACACATCACCATACTTGGAATGCCAACCCTTTTGCTGCTAATTTCTCTTCATAAACAGGCAGCCCCCAACAGCATTCTCTTTCAACAAGTACCTTTATTGATCCATAAGAGGATTCTCATCAACATTCTACCCTACCGAACATGGGATCTTATATACAAACCACCGGAATGGATCAAACCAGTCAACAAACTATTCTCACATTGTATGAAGCTATCCCTGTGAAAACTAAAACTATCAAACAAGAACCTAACGTGTATGCAAGTCCATTTTTCAACTATTAAGTTGTATACAACTATAACTTAGAGGATGAAAATTTCAACATTATTTACAAACATATGTAGCAATATGAGGTGTCTGATGACATTTATCCCCATAATAATCTCTACCACGAGGCACTCATTCAACCAATTGACAACCGATCAAGGTGCATAATTACTCGAGAATGTGTCAAAGGTTTCACAAATAATCAATACTACCATGAACCTTATAACACCCCTAACCCTTAATGATGCGATCTTGAGTTTGCAGAATGATTCGAGTCGTAGTTGTGCCCGATTATCAAAAAAGAGAATTATCGTTTCAGTTGGAATTGTGTATATTCGGCTAAGTATAATTGCAAGTAATGGATTCGAAAGGCTTGGGAAAAGAATTAAAATGAGTTTGGTTAAGGTAGTAGGTGCAATCGAAATAAGGTGATGGTTAGGATGGATAATCAAACTTAAGGCCAAGAATGAACCAATACTAAGAAAAGTATTAACCCGAGACTTATACGACACTTAAGGTGATATAAGTTGATAAAAGAACCTTGACCCACTATCTATATCGATATAGGAACCAAAGGTATGTTGGGTGAACGCCACACTCGGTTTAGGAGTGATAAGTTCGAAGAAGCAATACTGACGCCACTAGCAAGCTAGATAAGAAAACTTGAGTCTTAAATGAAAATTTGAGGTGAATAAACTCACAATTATGTTAAAACACATCAAAAAGTATTAAAAAGCCTGAATTACATAGAAATAGCAAAGTATTTATAGTTAGAAAACTAGGCTAGCCGAATGGCACTTTGGGTAGCCTAGTAGACAGTATGTAATAACTTAATGAGCTGAAACTTCTTGGCACCTTCATAGAATGTCCCTTGAAGGTTCCTTGAAGCTTCCTAGCATGGGAGATGTCAATGGGCAGATTCTAGAAGCCTTCAATCAGCTTAATTTAGCTACTAATGAACTGGACTAAGTTACTTAATGTTTACAAGACCTTTCATGAACTCTAGGCATAGGAGATGGCAATAGACAATCCATTTAGTCTTCCAATTCAGCTTAATAAATGAGCTAATGAATTGAGCTTGAAGTGTTAAATGATTAAGAAGCTAAAGAACTTTGAACCACTTCATTAATTCAGCCTTGGGTAGCCGGATGAGCTCCAACAAACTTAATGTGCATTTAGGCGCACGAACAGCCTTGTGTTTGAACTCTTGGATCCAAACGGCCTTATGGTGTGAAAGGATAGATTTGGGCAGCCATCAAGCTGTGAAAATGTTGTGAGATGATGGGACTTAATGTGAACAACATCTTGGCCATTGAACCCCACGAACAGCCACTTGGAGAAGCTCAAAACAACTGCTAGTCTTTAATTTTGCTTCTTACACTTAACCAAGTTCATTCTCCTTTCTTCAATGTCTTTCCAAGCACGTACCTGCACCAAAAAAATTCAGCAAATTAATTCCCTTTTAGGACACATTAGTTCGACTTAAGATATCATAAAATCAGCGCAGCAAAGACAAATTTAATGACTAGATTCTGCTGGACATATTAAATAACAGCAGCTAATAGATTTGTTCTAAACTTAACACATTAAAATTAGTTAATAATTATGTATGAACTAAGACACATTTAAAACAAACAATTAATTAAGTACTTAATTAGGACATAATTAAAACATGCGGTTATTTATATTGTCCAGATTATGACAAATTAATAACTTAAACTAAATAACTAAATTAACTAAAACAAATTAAATATCTTATTCCAGCATAATAAAACACAAGCTAAAGTGAACTAAAAATGAGCTTATTGAGCTAAGAAAGAGCTAGGTGAGCTTGAAGAAGATTGCAAGGCTTGCTCGGCTTGCTGGTCCAAGAGCTTTCGATAAGGCCAGTAACAATTTCGACCCAAACTTGATCAACTAAGGCTGTTGTCACATATTTAAATCTTTTAGCCCGAGCTTGAATTATCGAACCTAAAGGTAGCTCAAGCGGATCCATGTTAGTTCTCGATAAATCTTGGGACTTGGCTGTATCATTCCCCCCTCTTTGAAGCGATTTGTCGCCTACATCATAGGGAGATAAATTAGATACTTTGAAGCTAGCGCTTATGTTATACTCACCTGGAAGGTCGAGCTTGTAAGAGTTCTCATTAATTCGTTCCAACACTTAGAATGGTCCATCTCCTCTCGTCAATAATTTTGACCTTCGTTGAGCTGGAAATTGTTCTTTTCTCATATGAATCCAAACCTAATCTCCGGGTTCGAATACTACTCTCTTCCTTCATTTGTTAGCCTTGTGCATGTATTGTTCGGTCCTTTCCTCAATGTTGGCCCTTACTTTTTGGTGTAGTTGCTTTACGTACTCAGCCTTTCGTTTAGCATCTACATGAGCAAGCTGATCGTTAAGCAAAGGAATTAAATCAAGTGGAGTCAAAGGGTTGAAACCATAAACAATTTCGAAAGGTGAGTGTTTAGTTACAGAATGAACAGATCTATTGTAAGCAAACTCGATGTACGGCAAACACTCCTTCCATGATTTAAGATTCTTTTGAATGATAGCTCGCACCAAGGTGGACAAAACACGATTCACCACCTCCATTTGGCCATCCGTTTGGGGGTGACAAGTTGTTGAAAATAGTAGCTTCGTTCCAAGCTTTCCTCACAACGAACTCAAAAAGTGACTAAAGAATTTTGTGTCTCGATTGGAAACAATTATTCTCGAGATTCCATGTTATCTAACGACTTCCCTAAAGAACAAATTAGCAATATGAATGGCATCGTCAGTTTTCAAACAAGCTATAAAATGAGACATTTTAGAAAATCTATCTACAACAACAAAGATCGAATCTTTTTCGGTTTTAGTCTTAGGTAATCCAAGGACAAAGTCCATGGAAAGGTCGACCCAAGGCTCTTCGAGTATTGGTAGTAGCGTGCATAGTCCATGTGTGTTGATCTTGGATTTTTCTTTCTTGCATGTCATGCATTTAGCGCAAACTCTCTCGATGCCCCTTTTCATCCTCGGCCAAAAGAAATGCTCTTGTAGCATGGCCAAGGTCTTGGTTACACCGAAATGGCTCATGAGGCCGCCACTATGTGCCTCACTCACCAACAAGTCCCGCATTGAAACATGTGCGATGCAGAGTTTTCCTTCTCTAAAAAGAAATCCATCGTGCCTATAGAACTTGTCACAAGCAACATTTTCAAAATATTTGTATAACTCACCAAAATCAGCATCATTCACATACAAATCTTTCAAAAACACAAATCCAAGAAATTTAGAGTCCAAATAAGACAAGAGAGTATACCTCCTTGACAATGCATCAGCCACTATATTTTCCTTACCTTTCTTGTACTTTATGACATAAGGAAAAGATTCTAAGAATTCTACCTACTTACCATGATTCTTGTTCAACTTATTTTGGCCCTTGAGGTGCTTCAACACTTCATGATCCGAATGGATTACGAACTCCTTGGGCCACAAGTAGTGCTACTAAGTTTCTAGTGCTTGAATCAGGGCGTACATCTCTTTGTCATATTTCGGGTAGTTTAACGTGGCTCTGTTCAACTTCTCACTAAAATAGGCCACAGGCCTCCCGTCTTGAGTTACCACGGCTTCGATCCCTACACTTGATGTATCACGTTCAATTTCAAACATTTTAGAAAAATCAAGTAAAACAAGCAAAGGTGCATTAGTTACACAATCTTTAATAGAGTTAAAGGCTTTCTCTTGTTCTTTGTCCCATTGAAAGGCTAAAGTCTTCTTGATCACACTTGTTAAAGGTGCGACCAATGTGTTAAAGTTTGGAACAAATTGCCTATAGAAGCTTATTCTTTTTGGTCTAGGCCATTCTCAGATTGCCTTCACCTTGTCTTGGTCCACCTCAAGTCCCTCTAAACTAACTACAAAACCTAGGAAAACAACCTTGTTAGTGCAAAAGGTGCATTTCTTTAGGTTAGCATACAAAGTCTCCTTTCGAAGGACTTCCAAAACAGCTTTCAAATGCAACACATGATTATCTAATGATTTGCTATAATTAAGAATGTTATCTAAATAAACAACGCAAAACTTTCCAATGAAAGAACATAAAACATAATTCATAAGTCGCATGAAGGTGTTAGGTGCGTTGGTTAGGCCGAATGGCATGACCAACCACCCATACAAACCATGTTTTGTTTTAAATGCAATTTTCCACTAGTCACCTTTGTGCATCCGAATTTGGTGATACCCGCTCTTAAGGTCGATCTTGGAAAACAATTACGCTCAACTTAATTCATCTAACATGTCATCTAGACGCGGTATTGGATGCCGATATTTAATTATTATCTTACTCACCGCTCGACAGTCCATGCACATGCACCACGTTTTGTCTTTCTTTGGCACCAATAATACAGGTATGGCACAAAAGCTGAGGCTTTCTCGTATATAACCTTTTCCATAAGCTCGTTCACTTGCTTTTGCAACTCTTTAGTTTCCTCAGGGTTGCTACGGTAAGCCAAGAATTCGAGATAATAGCTCCGAGTATGAAATATATTTGGTGTTCAATTCCTCGAATGGGTGGCAACCTATTAGGGACTTCATCAGAAAACACATCATCAAATTTCTGCAAAAGAGAAACAATCGAAGAAGGAAGATTTTTATCCAAATCATTAGTGTTCAAAAGGTTTTCCTTGTACATGAGTACAAGTACTGATTGCTTCAACAAATAAGACTTTCAAGTATCACTCTCCTTTACACAAACACTCAATTTGTTGAACTCTTTTTCTTCACTCATTTTGTTTTCACGCTCTTTTCTCTTTTCTCTCGGGCTGATCACTTGTTTTCCTTTCTATTTCTTACTTTTCTTTTCTCTCTCTTTTTCACTCTTCTCTTTTTGCTCACTCTCTTTAAATCTTTCAATGGAATCTTTTAGTTTCAATTAATCTTCATAAACTTGCCTTGGCTTTAATGGAGCCAAAATCACATTTTTCCCGAGGTGTTTGAAGGTGCAGCGATTTGTGTAGCCATCATGAATAACTTTGCAATCAAATTGCCACGGTCGCTCGAACAGCAGATGACTAGCATGCATGGACACCACGTCACATAGAACCTCATCATTATACTTGCCAATTGAAAATGTAACTAGGACTTGTTTAGTCACCTTTAATTCTCCACCATAGTTAAGCCATTGAAGTTTGTATGGGTGGCAGTGCTTAGTTGTTGGCAAGCCTAGTTTTTCCACCATTAGAGTGCTGGCAACATTAGTGCAACTACCGCCATCAACGATCAAACTACACACCTTGCCTTGGAAATGGCAACGTGTATGCAAGATATTTTCTCATTGTTGCTCATTCTCTATGCTCTGAAGGCCTAGACTTCGTTTGATAACAAGGATTTTTCCATCTACAGCATACTCAAGTTCTTCCTCCTCGTCAGTGGTTGCGTCGGATTCTTTGTTTTTTTCTTCCTTTGACTCAATTTCACCGTTGGATCTCACAACCATATTGCTTTGATTAGGGCATTGGATGGCAATATGCCCCTTCCCTAGACATTTGAAGCACTTGATTTCCCTTGATCGGTTAGGAAAGGCTTTGTTCTTGCCTTTGCTAGAATCGTCAATGGGCTTGCTAAGCTTCGCAGACACCGCTTAGTCCTTCACATGGTTTGGTAGTTCTTTCTTACCAATGCCTTGACCCCATTTTGAAGTGGCATTGGGGTTGGAAAAGGTTCAGATGGAACCTTTTCTCTTTAATTGTTTCTCTACCTTTATGGCAACATGCACCATGTCGACTACTTCAACATAATGTTGAAGCTCACCACGTTGGCGATGTCCCTGTCAAGACTGGCTAAAAATCTGGACATGGTCGCCTGTCGATATTCTTCCACATCCGCACGCATCATGGCAATCTATATCTCTTTGTAATAATCCTCCATGCTTCAATTACCTTGCGTAAGGTTTTGAAGCTTTTGGTAAAGTTCACGATAATAGTATGAAGGGATAAATCTCTTACGCATCACGACTTTTATTTCAACCCAAGTGGATATTAGCCGCTCTCTGTTCCTTATTCAACTCGTGGTTAACTGATCCCACAATATCATAGCATAGTCAGAAACCTCAATCGCCGCTAGCTTCACCTTCTTACTCTCTGAGTAGTTGTGGCACTCGAAAACCAATTGTAATATCCCAAATTGGGGCCTAGTTAGAATAGTGGTTTTGAAACCACAAAATCGATCTTAAAATAATTATTTTATGATCATTATAAGGTCTAGGATATGAAAATAAACATGTGTTAAAGTTTCATGAAGAAATTCTATGTGTAAGGTGTCCAATTGGAAATTAAGGACCAAATTGAATAAATTGCAAAACTTGGATTTTAGAAGAAATTAGTATGAAATTTCTATGGATTATTAATTAGAGGTATTTAATTAGAAATTTTGGACAAAAATAGGCATGCATGGAAAATTTTGGAAGTTTAGTAATGAAGGGCATTTTGGTCATTTGGTTAATTAAAGAATAAAAAAGGAAAAATAAGCCAAAATCATGTCATTCATCTTCTTCATTCTACCAAAATTTGCATGCTCTCCATAGCTAGGGTTTTCAACATTTCAAGCTCAATAGTAAGTGCTCCTTAGCCCCGTTTTTAACGTTCTTCGTATTTTTGAGATCCTCGTAACATGCTTTCTCTATTTCTACCCATATTTCAACCTAGGGTTCATGTTCAAAAATTTACCCATGCATGAGATGTTTGTGTTTTGATGATTTATGGAGGTACATGAGAGTTTAAAAGATGGTAAACAACTTTTACTAAGTGGTTTTTCATGGAAATGGCTCAAAGGACTAAATTATAAAAGTTGTAGAAATAGGTAGGAAAATATTGAATGAAGGGAAAAACATGGGTTGTTATGAGTGTGTATAATATTCGGCTAGGCTTGGGTAGCCAAGGAATTACATGCATTTCATTATACGAGCCCTAGGACTAAATTGTAAATATTGTGAAAGGTTAGGGGCAAAATGGTCATTTTTCTTAGGGGTGAGTTTTAGGCCTAAAAAAAATAATTTTATGTATTAATAATCTAATTTTATTAATATAGACCCCGAGGAACAAATTCCAGAGGTCGATCGTGGAAAACGAAAGGTTTCGGAATAACTGAGACACGAAACCGAAGCAATTACTAGGTAAGTTCGTATAACCCAAAGTAAACTCTTAATATACTTAGACATGCATGTTATTAAATGTATGAGAATTTAGATATTCATTGAATGATAATTCATGAAATGGGCTTGTGTAAACGAAAGATGATAAATGTCCCGGTTGAAATAGAAAGGGAAAATCTGATGGATAAATTATGGCTTGCATGATACGAGATCCTGCATGTGTTGCAAAAAAGGATTTAGCCCAGACGGGTAATTCGATGATCTCAAAATTGAAAGGATCTAGCTCGGACGAGTGTTCCTTGAGTGATCGGGCCTCCCGAAGAATATTGTGCATTAAGGATTTAGCCCGGACGGGTAATCTGATTGAGGGCTGAATTTAGCCTAGACTGGCAATTCAGATCCAATCTTATTAGAGCAATATTCGTTAAAAAGGGATTTAGCCTGGACTAATAATCCCGCCATAAGATGTAAGGTTCACGGGAGTGCATAGTTGAGATGATCACTTGTATGATTTGATGGTAAATGGTAATCCATCGAGATTTTCTAGAAATTTAATAGGAATTAACATGCTAAATTAATGAATGAGAATATTGACTTGATGAGCTCATCTAAGACTAATGACATGATGTATTGTTATGAGACTAATTTGATGATTGGGTGTATGTGTTAGGGAAACTATTTCATGCTTGTTGGAATTATTGTCTAAATATGGTTGTATGCTAATTAACCGGTAAGTTTACTTTCTAGTTATCTGGACTTACTAAGCATATAAATGCTTACCCCATTCTCCTTTCCCTGTCTTACAGAGCTCGAGGACTCATGAAGATTGGAAGACGATTGGAGAATCAACATACTATCGACTTGTCCTGCTTTGGTATATAGATACTTACATTTTGTTTAATGGCATGTATAGGATTTTTGGTTATTTTGTTATATGTGTCATTTGGTTAGCCAATGTAAAAGGTTGAATGATATACCTATTCATTTTGTACATGGCCATAATATATGGCTCAATTTGATGTAGGTTGTAACCTACTAATTGTGCATGTTGGTGTTTAAATGTTCATTAGATGGTTCAATGTGATATATCATGAATAGATAAGTGGAATGTGGCCAAACCACTTGGAGATGGCTAGGACATAATTGGCTATGAGTTATAAAATGAACCAAGTCTAAATGTGTTTGATGGTATGGTAATCTTTAATACAAAAAGGATAATTTAGCATGTATTAAACAGATGAGATGAGGTTAAAGTGCAATGAGTTATTCTAAGGTTGCTTAAGAGTATAATTAGGCCATGTTAAATACCCTTGAAATCTTTAAGTATGTATGGATGTTAGAGGGTGACCAAAGGCTTGGACAATAGCCCTAAAAGGTCCACACGAGTAGACACACGGGCATGTGTCTAGGCCATGTGTGACACACGGTCAGCCCCCATGGGCGTGTTGTCTGGCCGTGTGTCCCCTACACCTAAAATTTTAGGTTAGTTTGCATAGTAGTAAACACATGGGCAGAGACACGGTTGTGTGTCTCAACCGTGTGGAGGACACAGCCTAGCACATGGGCATGTGCCTTGGCCGTGTGCCTCAAAATAAATGATGACGTCATAAACAGAATGTCTGGGTTTTTGGACACGGGCGTATCTAGGCTGTGTGAGGGACATGGGCCAAGGACACGGGCGGGTGAAAACCCTTGTAGGTTCGAAATGGAAAATAAATTCAATTAATTCCACACGGGTAAGGGACACGGGCGTGTGCATTGCCTCCACACGGACGTGTGAGGCTTAAAGCTAGAAATTTTCCTAAGATTTTCTTAAGCTTTTAGTTTAGTCTCGGACCATTCTTAATGTATGTTTTGGGTCTCGTAGGCTCATAATAGGGACACTGTAACGTTGCTTGTTTGGTTTTAAATTAAAATGAAATTTTATAACCCGTATTTTTCGAAAGTGTCTGAGTATATGTCTGGTAACGCCTCGTACCTAGTCTCGGTCTAGGGTACGGGTTATATTTAGTGGTATCAGAGCTACGGTTTAATCTGTTCTAGGACTAACGTAGCATGTATTGAGTATAGCTATACATGCTATTATACAAGTTATGATAGTGTGACATCTCCTAACCATTTTTAATTGTATTAGAATATAGGAAATATCTTCCAATCAAGCACAAGATGAGTCCGAGGGAGCCGAGGGCCATGCTCCAGCTTCCGTTTAGCGAGTTACTGCTAGTAGTAGTAGAAGGCCTATGTCTGAAGGCTGAAAAGAGACAAGAGCTGCCTTCTTCGGATGATCGATGAATGGTTTGGGGATTATTTGAGAAATCGCCCCAACATACCACGACCTCCTCCGCCCCCTGCTCAGCCTAAAGGAGAAGTGCCACAGGGTATGGCACCCGCAAGAATTGGTAAAGCCGTAGTGGAAAAACTTAGAGAATATGGGGTTAAAGAGTTTAAAGCAAAGGTTGATGATGAAGCTGAACGAGCTAAGTTCTAGCTCGAGAATACTGTGCGAGTTTTGGATGAATTGTCATACACACATGAGGAATGCTTGAAGTGTGTTGTATCTCTTCTGAAAGATACAACATATCATTGGTGGAAAACGGTATCCTCAGTTGTACCAAAGGAAGACATTACATGAGAGTTCTTCCAAGCTGAGTTTAAAAAGAAATACATCAGTCAAAGGTTTTTGGACTCGAAATGGAAGGAGTTCTTGGAACTCAAACAAAGAAATAAGACTGTGTCAAAGTACAAAAGGGAATTCATGAGGTTAAGTCAGTATGCAACGGAGTGGGTCCAATCAGAGACAGAAATGTGTAAGGGCTTCAAGGAAGGCTTGAATGAGGAAATTAAATTGCTGATTGGGATCCTTGAGATACGAGAATTTTCCGCATTAGTTGACCGGGCCAAGAAGGCCGAAGAGCTAAATAATGAAAGAAAGCAAGCTAAGAGAGAAGCTCGAGTTTCGAGTAAGAGGTTACACTCCTTCCCCACAAAGAAATCAAGAAGCCACCAAGAACGTTCCACTTCTTCAGTAGGATATTCGGGTAGAGCAAGAAGCTCCAAGCGACACAACCTGAAGTCTTCTTTCCCTATGATAACTAGTGTGGGAAGCGTAGATGATCAAAAGCCGAAGTGTAAAAGTTGTAACAAATTTCACTTCGGAGAGTGCTGAATGAAGAGTGGTGCATGTTTCAGATGTGGGTCTCTTGATCATTTTCTCAGAGACTGCCCAGAGTGAGCTAATAAAATGGTTGAATTAGTTCCGCAATTGAATGCTCCTATTTCTTGAGGTAGACCTCCGAGACAACCTGGAAGTGTAAGTGGCAGTCAAACTGTTGTCAAGGATGCTACTGCAAAATCAGGGGCCCGAGCCCCGGCAAGAACTTATGCAATACGAGCTCGAGAGGAAGCCTCTGCTCCCGATGTCATTACGGGTACATTTTCTATTTATAATACCCGTGTCATTGCCTTAGTTGATCCAGGATCAACTTATTCATACATTTGCATGAAATTGGTGTCTAGCATGGACATGTCTGTAGAGCCTACGGAATTTATGATTAAGGTGTCAAACCCTCTAGGCAAGTCAGTTCTAGTTGATAAGTCTGTAAGAATTGTCTCTTGATGATTCAAGGTCACTGTTTCCCGGCTAACCTTGTGTTATTGCCATTCGAGGAGTTTGATGTAATACTTGGCATGGATTGGTTAGTTGTGCATGATGTGATTGTAAATTGTGGTATAAAGTATATTGAATTGAAATGCTCAAATGGTGAGATTCTCCGGATTGATTCAAGTGAGTTGGATACTCCGCTAGTTGTGATTACCTCAATGATGGCTCAAAGGTATATGAGAAAAGGATATGAAGCCTACGTTGCTTTTGTGTTGAATACTAAAGAATTTGAGTTGAAATTGGAATCGATACCGATAGTATGTGAGTATCCGGATGTGTTTTCGAAAAAGCTACCCGGATTACCTCCCGTTAGAGAAGTAGAGTTTGGTATTGAACTTGTGCCTAGGACAGCTCCTATTTCTATTGCTCCGTATAGGATAGCACCAACCGAGCTGAAAGAGTTAAAAGCACAGTTGTAAGAACTGATAGATAAAGGTTTAACAAAACCGAGTTTTTCTCCTTGGGGTGCTCTAGTATTATTTGTAAAGAAGAAAGATGGATCTATGAGGTTATGCATAGACTACTGATAGCTCAACAAGGTAACCATCAAGAACAAGTATTAGTTTCCAAGAATCGATGACTTGTTTGATCAATTAAAGGGAGCCAACGTGTTTTCTAAAATAGATCTGAGATCCAGCTACAATCAATTGCGAGTGAAAGAGTTAGATGTACCTAAGATTGCTTTCAGGACGAGGTATGGTCATTTCGAGTTCCTGGTCATGCCTTTTGGTCTAACAAACGCCCTAGCTGCGTTTATGGACTTAATGAATCGTGTTTTTCGACCATACTTAGACAAGTTTGTTGTTGTGTTTATTGATGATATCCTGATTTATTCTAAGAATGAGATTGAGCATGCGGGACATTTGAGAACGATTTTACAGATCTTACAGGACAAATAGTTTTATGCTAAATTTAGCAAGAGTGAGTTTTGGCTCCGAGAGGTTGGATTTCTCGGTCACATTGTGTCAGATGATGGCATCCGAGTTGATCCAAATAAGAAATCTGCTATTGTTGAGTGGAAGCTGCTGAATAGCATAACCGAGGTTAGAAGCTTTTTGGGCTTAGGTGGTTACTATCGACGCTTTGTAAAAAGATTTTCGATGATTGCAACTCCTTTGACGAGACTGCTGCAAAAGGATGTTAAATTTGAATGGTCAGAGAAGTGTCAGCAGAGTTTCAAGAAATTGAAGACATTGCTAACTGAAGCTCCAGTTTTAGTGCAACCAAAGTTGGGAAAGAAATTCGTGGTCTATAGTGACGCATCCTTAAATGGACTGGTTGCGTGCTTATACAAAAGGGCAAAGTAATAGCATATGTTTCGAGGCAACTAAAGCCGCACGAGAAAAATTATCCAACACATGACTTGGAGCTAGCTGCCATTGTATTTGCCCTGAAAATTTGGAGATACCATTTGTATGGTGAAACTTGCCGTATATTCACAGATCACAAGAGTTTGAAATATTTGATGACTTAAAAAGAACTAACTCTGGGACAACAGAGATGATTAGAGTTGATTAAAGATTATGAACTGATCATTGACTACCACCAGGGAAAGGCGAATGTGGTCGCAGATGCACTAAGCAGAAAATCCTTGTTTGCCTTGAGAGCCTTGAACACGCAGTTGCCTTGTTAGATAATGGTTCAGTTTTGGCAGAGTTAAGAGCCAGACCAACGTTTCTAAAAGAAATTTGCAATGCTCAGATCAATGATAGTAACTTGCAAGCCAAGAGAGCTCAATGTGAGTCAGGCACTGTATCAGATTTTTGGATTAGTTCTGACGGTTGCTTGATGTTCAGAGATAGGGTCTATGTACCGAGAGATGATGAGATGATTTGGAAAATGTTGAAAGAGGCCCATGATAGCTGTTTATCTATTCATTCGAGAAGTACCAAGATGTACAATGATTTGAAAAAAATGTATTGGTGGAATGGCATGAAAAGAGGCATATCCGAATTTGTATCGAAATGCTGGATATGTCAACAAGTCAAGGCTGCACACCAAGTACCTTTAGGTTTATTACAGCCCGTGATGGGTCTTAAATGGAAATGGGACAAGGTTACTATGGATTTTGTGACAGGATTACCGTTAACACCGAAGAGGAAAGATGTCATTTGGGTTATAGTTGATAGACTAACGAAGTTGGCTCAATTTATTCTTGTACAGACAGATTTCTCTCTTGACAGATTGGCCAACTTGTACATATCTGAGAATGTGAGACTACATGGGGTACCATTGTCGACCATTTCAAATAGTGATCCAAGATTCACTTCGAGATTTTAGAAGAACTTTGCAAGAAGCTTTGGGTACAAAGTTGAGTTTTAGTACGGTATTCCACCCACAGACAGATGGTCAGTCTGAACGGACGATTCAGACTTTCGAGGACATGTTAAGGTGTTGTGTCATTAAACTTCAAGGCAATTGGGAAAAATATTTACCATTGATGGAATTTTCCTACAACAATAGTTTCCAGACGAGTTTAAAAATGGCACCTTATGAGGCATTGTATGGCTGGAAGTGCCGGACACCATTGTACTGGACAGAACTCAAAGAAGACCAGATTCATGGAGTTGATTTGATCAAGGAAACTGAAGAAAAGGTTAAAGTGATACGTGATTGTTTGAAAGCGGCATCGGATAGGCAAAAGTCATATGCTGATTTGAAAAGAAATGAGATTGAATTTCAAGTTGGAGAAAAAGTGTTCTTGAAAGTATCTCCATCGAAAAAAAGTCTTGAGATTTGGTCCAAAAGGGAAACTGAGTCCAAGGTTTATTGGACACAGAGTAGAAGAGGCCACTTGGGAACCCAAAGAAACAATGAGAAGTCAATATTTGAACCTGTTTACTGGTAAGACTTTCGAGGACGAAAGTCCCTAAGAGGGGAGAAATGTAACATCCCGAATTAGGGCCTAGTCGAAATAGTGGTTTCAAGACCACAAATCTGATGTTAAAATAATTATTTTATGATCATTATGAGGTCTAGGGCATGAAAATATGCATGTCTTAAAGTTTTATGAAGAAATTCTATGTGTAAGGTGTCCAATTGGAAAATAAGGACCAAATTGAATAAATTGCAAAACTTGGGTTTTAGAAGAAATTAGTATGAAATTTCTATGGATTATTAATTAGAGGTCCTTAAAGAGTAATTTTCCCAATTTCTAAGTTTTTGGACAAAAATGAGCATGCATAAAAATTTTTGAAAGTTTAGTAATGAAGGGCATTTTGGTCATTTGGTTAATTAAAGAATAAAAAGGGAAAAATAAGTCAAAATCATGTCATTCATCTTCTCTATGTTGTCGAAATTTGCATGCTCTCCATAGATAGGGTTTTCAATAATTCAAGTTCAATAGTAAGTTCTCCCTAGCCCTATTTTTAACGTTCTTCGTATTTCTGAAATCCTCTTAACATGCTCTCTCTATTTCTACCCATATTTCAACCTAGGGTTTATGTTCAAAAAATTTACCCTTTCATGAGATGTTTGTGTTTTGATGATTTATGGAGGGACATGAGAGTTAAAAGGATGGTAAACAACTTTTACTAAGTGGCTTTTCATGGAAATGGCATAAAGGACTACATTGTAAAAGTTGTGAAAATGGGTAGGAAAATATAGAATGAAGGGAAAACATGGGCTACTGTGAGTGTGTATAACATTCGGCTAGGCTTGGGTAGCCAAGGAATTACATGCATTTCATTATACGAACCTTAGGACTAAATTGTAAATATTGTGAAAGGTTAGGGGCAAAATGATTATTTTTCCCAGGGGTGAGTTTTAGGCCTAAAAAAATAATGTGATGTATTAATAATCTAATTTTATTAATATAGACCCTAAGGAACAAATTTCAGAGGTCAACCGTGGAAAACGAAAGGTTTCGGAATAACCGAGACACGAAATCAAAGCAATTGCCAAGTAAGTTCGTATAACCCGAAGTAAACTCTTAATATACTTAAACATGCATGTTCTTGAATGTATGAGAATTTAGATATTCATTGCATGATAATTCATGAAATGGACTTGTATAAACGAAAGATGATAAATGTCCCGGTTGAAATAAAAATGGAAATCCGATGGATAAATTATGGCTTGCATGATACGAGATCCTGGATGTGTTGTAGAAAAAGATTTAGCCCAGACGGGTAATCTGATGATCTCAAAATAGAAAGGATCTAACCTGGACGGGTGTTCCTTAAGTGACCGAGCCTCCCGAAGAATGTAGTGCATTAAGGATTTAGCCCGAATGGGTTATCTGATTGAGGGCTAAATTTAGCATGGACTGGCAATTTAGATCCAACCTTATGAGAGCAATTGTCGTTAAAAAGGGATTTAGCTTGGACTGGTAGTCCTGATATTTCTCTATGAGTTATTACTACGGGGGATTTAGCCTGGACTGGTAATCCCGCCATAAGATGTAAGGTTTATGGGATTGCATACTTGAGATGATCACTTGTATGATTTGATGGTAAATGGTAATCCATTGAGATTTTCTAAAAATTCAACGGGAATTAACATGCTAAAATAAAGAATGAGAAGATTGAACTGATGAGCTCATCTAAGACTAATGACATGATGTATTGTTATGAGACTAATTTGATGATTGAGTGTATGTGATAGGGAAACTATTTCATGCTTGTTGGAATTATTGTCTAAATATGGTTGTATGCTAATTAACCGGTAAGTTTACTTTTCAGTTATCCGGACTTACTATGCTTACTCCCTTCTCCCTTCCCTGACTTACAAAGCTCGAGGACTCGTGAAGATTAGAAGATGGTTGGAGAATCAACACACTATCGACTTGTCCTGCTTTGGTATATAGATACTTACATTTTATTTAATGGAATATATAGGATTTTTGGTTATTTTGTTATATGTGTCATTTGGTTAGCTAATGTAAGGGCTTGAATGATATACCTATTCATTTTGTATATGGCCATAAGACATGGCTCAATTTGATATAGGTTGTAACCTACTAATTGTGCATGTTGGTGTTTAAATGTTCATTAGATGGTTAAATGTGGTATATCATGAATAGACAAGTGGAATGTGGCCAAACCACTTGGAGATGGCTAGGTCATAATTAACAATAATTTATAAAATGAGCCAAGTCTAAATGTGTTTGATGGTATGGTAATCTTTAATACAAAAAGCATAATTTAGCATGTATTAAACTGAGTAGATGAGGTTAAAGTGCAATGAGTTATGTTAAGGTTGCTTAAGAGTATAATTAGACCATGTTAAATACCCTTGAAATCTTTAAGTGTGTATGGATGTTAAAGGGTGACCAAAGCCTTGGAAAATATCCCTAAAAAGGTTCACATGGGCATGTGTCTAGGCCGTGTGTGACACACGGTCAGCTCCCATGGGCGTGTTGTCTGGCCGTGTGTCTCCTGCACCTAAAATTTTAGGTTAGTTTGCATGGTAGTAAACACACGGGTAGAGACAAGGTCGTGTGTCTCAACTGTGTGGAGGACACGGCCTAACACATGGGCGTGTGCCTTGGCCGTTTGCCTCAAAATAAATGATAACGTAAAAACATAATGTCTGGGTTTTTGGACACGGGCGACCAAGCGGCCGTGTCTAGGCTGTGTGAAGGACACAGGCGTGTGCTTAGGCGTGTGAAAACCCCTGCAGGTTCGAAATGGAAAATAAATTCAATTAATTCCACATGGGTAAGGGACAAGGGCGTGTCCCAAGCACACGGGCGTGTGAATTTCCTATACAGGGGCGTGTGAGCCTTAACCTAGATATTTTCCTAATATTTTCTTAAGCTCTCGGTTTAGTCCCGGACCATTCTTAATTTATGTTCTGGGTCTCGTAGGCCCATAATAGGGACACTGTGACGTTGCATGTTTGGTTTTAAATTAAAATGAAATTTTATAACTCGTACTTTCCGAAAGTGTCCAAGTATATGTCTGGTATCGCCTCGTACCAAGTCTCGATCTAGGGTACGGGTAAGGTGTGCTACACCAACTCTATTTTCTTCTCCCATTCAAGGTATGCCTCCAGGTCAAATTTACCTTAGAATGACAGAATGGACAGCTTGATGTTCTTCAAGTCATCATCAACACGTCATCGTTCTCTAGGACCCCAATTCCTTTGACCATATTGCCTTTTGCTTTGATTTCATGCTTGGTCACTCTCCACATCACTTAGGTCGTGGAGATCGTCATCATTAAGTCTCGCTAACCCTCGCTCCCGTCTTGGACCTTGGGGCGTTCTTTCCCATTGATCCCTCTCCTCAACTCGCTTCAAACGTTCATTGAAAGATTCAAGCTCATTTCAGAGCATTCGTTGAAATTCCCACAAGAGGGCTTGTTGACCTAAATTAAGCACTCCACCTCCTCTAGGTGCGACATTTCTTATCAATTGATGCCCGCCTCCTTCTGCCATATTGCGCTCAGGACTTCTACACATAATTATTTAACCTCACTACAAAACCTCACAATTCACTCAAAAAGAAAGTAGATGGCACTCCACTCGTGTTTACTCTCTTCACCTGGATTTTTCTTCTCTCTATTGCTCTCACAATACTTGTGCTTTTTACCGCTTGATTCAACTCTCAAAATTTCGTAGATGACTTATTTAGGCTTAACTACTAGTCTAGGGGTCGGCTTCAAAAGGGTTACTAGGGTAGATGATGTTTTTGGGTATTAGGGGGCTGAAAGAAAAATGTATATGGCTTTGGAGCGTGACGAAAAGGGTTTCGATGAAAGAATTTTGTATATCGGGAGGAAAAGATGATTGATTTCAACAACTAGCCTTCTTTTTTTTTTAATTCACGATTATATATATTTATATATCAACGTTGCACTCAAATATTCACTAGATACTTTTTTTTAAATACATGAATTTTCTTTTCGATTTTTTTCAAATATTTACTCCGGGCTTGTCAAAACGTTCGTACTCCTTGATTTTGGCTAGCACTAATACCAAATGATGCGATCTTGAGTTTGCAAAATGATTCGAGCCGTAGTTATGCCCTATCATTAAAATAGAGAAGTATTGTTTCAGTTGGAGTTGTGTATATTCGGCTAAGAATAATTGCAAGTAATGGATTCAAAAGGCTTGGGAAAAGAATGAATATGAGTTTGGCTAAGGTAGTAGGTGCAATCGAAATAAGGTGATGGTTTGGATAAATAATCGAACTTAAGGCCAAGAATGAACCAATACTAAGAAAAGTATTGACCCGAGACTTATACGACACTTATGGTGATATAAGTTGATAAAAGAACCTTGACCCACTATCTATATCGAGATAGGAACCAGAGGTATGTTTGAGTGAATGCCACACTCGATTTAGGAGTGATAAGTTCGAAGAAACAAGATTGACGCCACTAGCAAGCTAGATAAGCCAACTTGAGTCTTAAACGAAAAATTGAGAGTGAATAAACTCACAATTATATTAAAACACATCAAAGTAGCAAAAAGTCTAAATTACATAGAAAGAGCAAAGTATTTATAGTTAGAAAACTAGGCTAGCAGAATAGGCACTTTAGGTAGCCTAATGGACAACATGCAGCAACTTAATGAGTTGAAACTTCTTAGCACCTTCCTAGAACGTCCCTTGACGGTTCCTTGAAGCTTCCTAGCATGGGAGATGTCAATGGACAGATTCTAGAAGCTGTTAATCAGCTTAATTTAGCTACTAATGAGCTGGACTAAGTTACTTAATGTTTACAAGTCATTTGGTGAACTCTAGGCCTAGGAGATGTCAATAGACAATCCATTTAGTCTTCCAATTCAGCTTAATAAATAAGCTGATGAATTGAGCTTGAAGTGTTTAATGATTGAGTAGCTAAAGAACATTGAATCACTTCATTAATTCACCTTGGGTAGTCGGATGAGCTCAAGCAAACTTAATGTGCATTTAGATGCACGAACAACCTTGTGTGTGAACTCTTGGATCCGAACAGCCTTATGGTGTGAAAGGATAGATTTGGGCAGCCACCAAGGTGTGAAAATGTTGTGAGCTGATGGGACTTAATGTGAATAGCATCTTGGCCATTGAACTCCACGAACAACCACTTGGAGAAGCTCAAAACAGCTGCTAGTCTTTAATTCTGCTTCTTGCACTTAACCAAGTTCATTCTCCTTTCTTTAATGTCGTTCCAAGCATGTACCTGCACCAAATAAATTCAACAAATTAATTCCCTTTTAGGTCACATTAATTCGACTTAAGACATCATAAAATCAGCTGCAGCAAAGACAAATTTAATGACTAGATTCAGATGGACATATTAAATAACAGCAGCTAATAAATCTGTTCTAAACTTAACACATTAAAATTAGCTAATAATTATGTATGAACTAAGACACATTTAAAACAAACAATTAATGAAGTACTTAATTAGGACATAATTAAAAATGCAATTAATTATATTGTCCAGATTATGAAAAATTAATAACTTAAACTAATTAACTAAATCAACTAAAACAAATTAAATATCTTATTCCAGCATAATAAAGAGCAAACTGAAGTGAACTAAATTTGAGCATTGAGCTAAGAACGAGCTGGGTGAGCTTGAAGAAGATTGCAAGGCTTGTTCGGCTTGCTGGTCTAAAAGCAATCGATAAGGCCAGCAATGATTTCGTCCCAAACTCGATCAACTACGGCTGTTGTTGTGTCTTTGAAACTTTCAGCCCGAGCTTGGGTTATCGGACCTAAAGGTAGCTCGAGTGGATCCATGTCAGTTCTAGGTAAATCTTAGGACTTGGATGTATCACCTTATCTGTCATGGAATAGGGTTGCGGAGTATTATCAGACATTTTAGATCAAATACGAACAATTTATAACATTTAATATACATATCAGAAACTAATCATAAAACACGCATATGATCCCTTGTATGACCCCTCAAGGCAAAAATTATGCATTAGAAATAAATCGGGATTAAACCGGAAACTCAGAGAAATTTTTCCCAAAATTTCAAAATTTTCCCTTAGGAGCAGGGGACACACACCTATGTGCCCAGGCCGTGTGGACATTCGATGTGAGGCACATGGCCGTGTCCTAGCCCATGTAACTCTCTAACTTGGGTCGTACGGCCAAGCCACACACCCGTTTGCTAGGCTGTGCTAGGTTGTGTGAGCATATTAATTTGTGAAATTAAGGCGCAGGGATCACACAGCCACGCCACACGCCCGTGTGCTAGGCCATCTGTCACATATGTCTGAGACACACGTCCGTGTCTCTACCCGTGTGGACGAAAATAGGCCATTTTAAGGCCACATTTCTCACCCATTTTCATATCAATCTATACACAATTTTTTAATACATCAATTCATCCCAAACAAAAAAATCAAAACAAGCCAAAATCATGTTTTAAGCATAACATAACATCACTTATACTCAACTACTTTAACTTACCTATTTAATCCATCTCATTAATTTATTAAAATTTACTACTAATTACATACATACAAGCATATATAATTCACATCCACATTTTAATTTACTTCATTTCTAAACCAACATGTATATATATATAAGTTGAATATTTAAACAAAACTTCACTCCTAACATTTATACAGACCAAGCTGTAATTCAATCCATACCAATTCTATATATGCCATATAAATCATAGTATACGTTTTAAAAACTATCAGAACAAGTTGGATAGTGTGGCTTGATGTGTTGATCCGATCTCCCGACATCACGTTAATCTACAAGGACATTAAACAACATAAGTAAGCTTAATGAAGCTTAGTAAGTTCGATAGGTTAAACATAAATCTTACTGAACCTACTATAACCCATCAAATAAATAAATCATTCAATGTAAATTCCTTGTCAACAACTTTAATCGATGAATATGCTTATTTTAGACCAATTCTAATAATAACAATAAGTCTCCCAATTTCAATTACATAAGTCACTTACCATATTTTACCAAATCGGAGAACGGCTTACGGATATGAGTACATCATTTTCAGAAGCCCAAAGGCTGAACAGAAGCACATAATGCTAAACAGAAGCACATAATGCTAAACAGAAACCCATAAGGGTTGAACGGAAGCTCATAAGAGCTGAACAGAAACCCATAAGGGTTAAATAGAAGCTCAAAAAAGCTGATAGAAACTCATATGAGTTGAACAAAAGCTAATGAGAGCTAAACGAAAAGGAAACATGAAAGTTCACAACAAATGTTGAACCTCAGTTTACTTGGGTAATTTGCCGTCAATTTCTCATTTACTGTCTTACGCCACACAATAATTGTACTTAAATCTCGCGTTCCATTTAACTCCACTTCAAATTTATATCTTAACGATAATTCCATTTTCAACAATATACTAAATACATAATACCATTCATAAATTCAATATAATTATTAAAATTAAACCAAACAAACTTACTTGGGTTAAATTGTAAGATTTGTAGAAGTTCAGGGACTATTCTGCTAATTTCCCTTTTTCACGAGTATCTACAGGCTCTTGATCTCAAATATAAAATTACTCATTCATTAGAATATGTTTCAATTCCAATTCACTTCACAATTAATACCCCTCAATTCTTTCAAATTTCACAATTACCCCAACCTTAACAACTTTTGCAATTTAGTCCATTATTAATTAGTCTATCAAAATGAACTAATTTTTCTCAATTGAAAATTTATCTAAATATTCTAGACTATCATACAGCCCTTGATAAATAGAAATTTAATACCAAACCCTAATATTTAGTCTTTTCACAATTTAGTCCTAAAACCAATATCTATCAAAATCACTTTGTAAAATTGTCACACAATAAAATAAAACCTCTAAATCCATGTTATTTCATAAAAAAAAGTCCAATATTCATCAATGGTAACTCTCAAAATTTCCAATAAAATAAAAAACTATGAAATAGCTAGTTGGACCTTATTGTAAAAGTCTTAAAAACACAAGAATTACAAGAAAAAGGCAATAATTAAACTTACATGAAGCTAAAATATGAAAATTAGCCTTAAGAGATCTTCAATGGTGTTTTTGGATAGAAAATTGGAGAATAAAGCGTCTACAAACTCTTAAAATCTCATTTTAGCTATTTTAATTTTAATGTTATTTCCAATTTTTCCCTTAAATCACCTAATTCCATTTTTTTTTTGCTTATGCCACCTCAGCCACTTCACTTAGGCTAATTTACCCTTTAAGTCCACCCTATTTACCATTTAGGCCATTTAATCACTATTTCCTTAATTAGCAAGTTTTTTGCACCTTTTTCAATTTAGTCCTTTTTAATTAATTAACTATCAAAAAGTTAAAATTTTCTAACGAGACTTTAATACTACCTTAATGACACTCCGTAGATAATTATAAAAATATTTATTGTTCGGTTTATAAAATTGAGATCTCGATACCTCGTTTTCTAAACCACTTAACCTAATAAATCCTTATAAAACACAAATTACTAATTCAAAAATCTTTCTAAAATCACATTTAACTCGTAAATACTTAATAATAAAATTTACGAGCTTACTCGTTGAATTTGGTGGTCTGGAACCACTGTTTTCGACACCACTGAAAATAAAGTTGTTACAACTCTCTCCCTTTTTAGGAAATTTTGTCCTCGAAAGTTGTTACCTAAGAATAGGTTTGGATATTGTGATCTCATTAATTCTTCTATTTCCCAGGTAGCCTTCTTCAAACTATGACGATGCCACAATACTTTTACTAACGGTACTTGTTTATTCTGCAATTCTTTAACCTCTTGAACTAAAATTATCACCGGTTCTTCCGAATACTTCATATTTAGATGTAGCTCAACCTCACTATGATGAATCACGTGTGAAGGATCAGATCTGTACTGTCTCAACATTGATACATGGAACACATTATGAATTTTCTCAAGTTCAGGAGGCAAAGCTAATCGTTAAGCTACAGGGCCGATTCTTTCAACAATTTCATACGGTCCGATAAATCTTGGGCTCTGTTTCCTTTTCCTACCGATCGTAACATTTTTTTCCATGGAGAGACTTTTAAAAATACTCGATCACCAACCGCAAATTATATATCTCTTTTTTTCAAATTTGCATACAATTTCTGACGATCAGAAACACCTTTCAAACTATCCCGAATAGTTCGAATTTTATCCTCAGTCTCTCAGATCAAATCAACTCCTACTAGTTCGAATTCACTCAATTTAGACCAATACAATGGTGTCTTACATTTCCTTCCATAAAGAGCTTCGAACAGTGCCATTTTATAATGGATTGATAACTGTAGTTATATGCAAATTCAGCCAACGGTTAATACTTTTCCCAGCTACCTCCAAACTCGAGTATACAACATCTTAACATATATTCCAGAATCTGAATCACTCGTTTTGATTGCCTGTCAGTCTGAAGATAAAATGCAGTGCTGAAATTTAACTTAGTGCCTAGAGCTTCTTGTAGTTTACTCCAAAATCTTGATATAAATCTCAGATCTTGATCTGAAATAATAGATGTTGGAACTCCATGTAACCTCACAATTTCAAATATATATAATTCCACTAATTTCTCAAGTGAAAAGTCTGTTTTGACTGGAATAAAATGTGCCGATTTAGTCAATCTATCGACAATCACCCAGATCAAATCTTTCTTTCTCGGAGTCGTCGGTAAACCAAATATAAAATCCATCGTGACATGTTCCCACTTTCATTCAAGAATCATAACAGGTTGTAGTAAACCCGTTGGTAGTTGATGTTCTTCTTTCACTTGCTAACAAATCAAAAATTTTGTTACAAATTCACAAATTTCCCATTTCATACCCAGTCACCAATACATCCGTTTCAAATCACAATACATCTTCGTACTACCCGAATGAATGGAATACATGCTACTGTGAGCTCAGAATGAATATCAATTTTCAAATTCAAATTATTTAGAACAAAAATTCTATTGCAATAACGTAACATATATACCATTATCATCAATACTATACTCTGAACTCAAATTGTCCTGAACTATCTGTCGTTTTAACACTAATTTCGGATCATCATCTTGCAATTCCCGAATTCTTTGAAGAAACTATGGTTTCGTTCTCAACTCTGCTAATACAAAACCATCTTCATTAAGAGATAAATGAGCTTTGAACACTTAGAATGCAAACAATGACGACTTTCGACTAAGTACATCCGTAACCACATTAGCCTTTCCCGAATGGTAGTCAATAACCAGATCATAATTTTTCAGTAATTCTAGCCACCGTCTCTGTCTCAAATTCATCTCTTTTTGAGTCATCAAATACTTCAGACTTTTTTATCTATAAACACATAGCATTTCTAGTCGTATAAATAATGTCTCCAATTCTTCAAAGCAAATACAGTTGCATCCAACTCAAAATCATGTCTAGTATAATTCTTCTTGTGCGGCTTTAATTGTTGAGAAGCATAGGCCACTACCTTTCCTAACTGCATCAATACACAACCCAAACCATTTAGAGACACATTACCATAAACAACAAAAGGTACACCAGATTCTGGCTGAGTCAAGACTAGAGCTTCTGTCAACATTTTCTTCAACTGATCAAAGCTTTGCTAACACTCATCAGACCAAACAAATTCAACATTTTTCTGTAATAATCGGGTCAACGGAGAAGCAATCATCGAAAATGTTTTGACAAAAAATCGGTAATACCCTACTAAACCCAGAAAACTCTGCACTTCTAAAACATTCTACGAAGTTTTCCAATTTACCACTGTAAAAAAGTTGCTCGGATCAACTTGAATTCCATCAGCTGATATAATCTGACCCAAAAATCCAACCTCGTGAAGCCAAAATCCACATTTACTAAACTTTACATACAATTTCTTTTCTCTCAAGGTTTGTAACACAATTCTCAAATATTGTGTATGCTTAGATTCTATCTTGGAATAGATTAGTATATCATCAATAAACACAACCATAAATCTATTCAAATAAGGTTGAAAAATCTGATTCATTAGATCCATGAAAGTAGCAAGGGCATTGGTCAAGTCGAATGGCATTACCAAAAATTCATAATGACCGTGCCGAATTCTGAAAGCAATCTTTTGCACATCACACTCTTTAACCTTCAACTAATAATACCTGGATCTAAGGTCTATTTTCGAAAACACCGCGACACTTTTCATTTGATCAAACAAATCGTCGATAAGTGGTAAAGGGTGTTTATTTTTAATTGTAACTTTGTTCAACTGCCTGTAGTCTATGCATAGTCTCAAAGAACCATCCTTCTTTTTCAGAAATAAAATAGGTACACCCTAGGGAGACATGCTCGGTCTAAAAACTCTTGCAACTGTGCCTTTAACTCCTTTAATTCAGCTAGTGCCATACGGTATGGTGTTACTGATATCAAAGCAGTTCTCGGAATCACATCAATTACAAACTCAACTTCACGATCAGGTGGTAAACCCTGTAATTCCACACAAAATACATCAGCAAACTCATTAACAATAGGTAACTGTTCTAGCTTTGATTTAAAATCCCGAGTCTCAGGAATGTAAGCTAGAAATGTCTCATTACCTTTTAGCTTTAATCTCTGAGTAGAAAAAGCTGAAATAATTCTAGCAATATATTTCGAATTCTCAGACTCAATCGAAATCATTTCTCCTATCTGACATTTCAAATCAATCCAAATCAATCCATTTTTGTCTACAATTTACTAAGCATCATGTAAAGATAGCAATCCATTCCCAGAATAATATCAAATTCCCGGAAGGGTAACAACATCAAATCATCAGGGAATTCACAGCCTTTTACTTTCAATGGACAATTACGATACAGTAAATTAACTATCACATTTTTACCTAATGGATTAGTAACTTGAATATCATAATCAGTGGATTCAATAGGTAACTTTTTTTTCGCTACTAATGCAGTTCAAATATAAGAATGAGTAGACCCAGGGTCAATCAATACATACAGAGTAACATCAAAGAGATAGAATGTACCAACAATCACATCTGGAGCCGCAGCCTCCTCTCTTGTTCAGATGGCATAGGTATGTCAGGTGCTCTAGCCTTTGACCGAGCAGCAGTATCTTTTATACCCGAGCGAGCAGTCCCAGTGGCACTATTTTGGCCCCGAACGCCTACTTCTCTGAGAAGTAGCCAATTGTTTTTCTTTCTACTCTTTCTCCTCTTTTTTCAATTGAGGATAGTTTCAGATAAAATGATCAGTTGCTCCACATTTGTAACAAGCCCCCACTTTGCTTCTACACTCACTAGGATGATATTTCCCACAATATTTGCATTTAGGCTTAGAAGCATTTTGCACACTTTCCACACTAACAACGGGTCTAGTTGATATCCCAAAATCTTGTTGAATCATCTTGTTTTTATTCGAGCGTTCAGACATTGAGGTGGCTCGACTGAAATCATTTCTAGACTTTTTCACTGGTAATGCTAAAAATAATTTGGAGGAACGTCTTTTGTAGGACTCTTTATTTCGTCTATCCCACTGCATTTTT
The DNA here is from genome assembly GCF_007990345.1 of Gossypium hirsutum. Taxonomy (NCBI): domain Eukaryota; kingdom Viridiplantae; phylum Streptophyta; class Magnoliopsida; order Malvales; family Malvaceae; genus Gossypium; species Gossypium hirsutum. The sequence goes on along the minus strand of NC_053435.1, from coordinate 15,333,477 downwards.
CTGTTGTACACCTCTTCCATATTCTGTGCACGATCTGGCAAAACGAAAAATTCTCGTATTTTAGTGCCCCCAATCACCATTCGGATTTCATCATTCAACCCTTCTTCAAACCGAATGTGTAACACCCCTAACCTATATCCATTGCCGAACTAGGGTTAAAGGCATTACCGGACAAAATCGAAACATTAAGATTCATTTCATAAGCATCAAAGTATTAGAGATCAATCATCAATACAGAGTCTCTTATATAGGTCATCAAGACCTTAAACATGTATTAGAAAAGGTTCGGGACTAAACCGAACACATACAAAATTTCTCTAAAATTTAAACATTTTTCCAACAAGTACAGGTCACAAGCCCATGTGAATAGCCCGGGTGCCTTACACAGCTTTAGACACGCCTGTTTTTCTAGACCGTGCCACAACATGGCATATATACTGACTTGTTCACACGGCCACAAGACACGCCCATGTGTTTTAGTCGTGGTCGAATCCGACTTGGGCCACACGACTAGCCACACGCCCGTGTGCCTTGGCCGTGCTAAAGCCTGACTTACAATTGTAGGGTACCCTAGGGGATACATGGCCGTGCAACATATCTGTGTGTCGCACACGTCTGAGATACACGCTCGTGTCTCTGCTCGTGTTGACAAAAATTGGCCTCTTGAATAGCCAACTTGCCACCCCAATTGGGTCAAACCTACAAGCACCAAACTAAGCATATATATACAGCAACTTCAGCCAATTTTTATACCAAACCATACATCATTCATGCCATAACAATATCGTCCATTTACATGCTTATAAACTCAACTCGATTGTGCCAAAACATAATACCAAATTATATCAAATCTTACCAAACTTACCATTTCTCTTAGCCATTCATGAACACATCAAATAGATCATTTTGCATCACATTCCAAAGTACTTCTAGCCTATACATGCCATACTTTATATACATTTTCAAAAGGTACCCAAAATGAGATTCGATAGTGTGGTGACGATCCTCGACGATCCCCGAGCTCACTGTAGTTTCGATATCTATAAAACAATGCAAACATACACAGAGTAAAGCTTTCAAAAGCTTAGTAAGCTCGTACCAAAAATCATCAATAGTTTATAAAATATAAAACATCAAAACATAAGTAGTTATTAATTCTCAATTCATCTATCAATTCTCTGCCAACACAATTCATATGTTTATACCAATTCAATGAACTTCATATGTATAACATCATCTATTACATAGGTATCATACATACCTGAACCTTCCCATATTTATTCATTTTCATTCTCCTCTCTCGTCCAGATATTTTAAAACTTTCTGAAGATTATTCATGCTTTAAGCATCTGTACACTTAGTGCCATCTCACTTAACTGAATCTATCTCGGTATCGCACACTTTGTGCCTCATACAGCCGAAGCTATACCATTTCGCACACTTAGTGATATTTATAGCTGAGGCTATTTTTAATCGCACACTTAGTGCCAAATGCAGTTGATTTATCATCGTATTCAATCGATAATCAAATATATACACAATTTATGTATAATTAAAGCATCAAAAATATACTTGTAACATCATTTATCACGTACGAACTTACCTCGTACTCGAAATTATCGACTCAAACTGTTTACTCTATAATCTTCGACTTCCCCCGGTCTAAGTCCGAATTCCTCTTTTCTTGATCTATATATATTCAAAATTAATCCTTCTATTCACTAAGTTATTCAAACCAATCCATATACACATAATTAAGGCATTTTGCAAACTAACCATCACATTTTCACATTTCGACACTTTAGTCCCTAAATCACAAAATCACAAAATACACATAATTTGCTTGTACACAAGCTTAGCCAAATTCTCCTAGTACTCATACTAGTCCAAACATTTCATTTATTTTACATTTTAGTCCTTCAATTTACAATTTTCACAATTTAGCCGATTTTACTCAAATTCATCAAAAATCCAAAGACAAAACATGTTAACCCAAAATATATCTTCCATTTATCAACAACTAACTTCACAAAACTCATAGTTTCATCAATGGCACATTTCAAAATCATCAAAAAAATCAGAAATTGAGACATGGGCTTGATAATACACGAAGCAATGATTACAAAAACGTAGAAATAATCAAAAACCGAGCAAAATACATCCTAATTCACCAATTCAAAGTGCCAAACCCTAAGTGAGATTTTCTCTTTTATTTTCTTTCAATTTCGATGGATGAACACATAAATTAACATGTTTTCTTGTTTTTGTTTTATTAATATTAACATATTAACTAAATGACCATTTTGCCCTTTGTTATAAAATTATTCATTCACCTAACACATGCCCTTTTATGTCCATTCAAACTTCCAATAGTCAAATAACCACATAAGAACCTCACAATTATAAAGCCAAATCAAATAGGAACTTTTAACATCTAGAACACAACTTTTACATTCTACACGATTAAGTCCTTTTTCAAAATTAAACACAAAAATAATTAAATTTTTAAACGGAACTTTCACACATGCTAATTCACATATTTTAAGAATGGAAAATAATATTAAAACATTTATCTGACTCAGATTTGTGGTCCCAAAACTACTATTCCGACTAGGGTCAAAATCGGATTGTTACAGAATGCATATTTCTTCTTCGGTTGATACAATTCCCCGGGCATATTTACTGAGGTATACAAATTCCCTTTCATACTCAGCTATTGATCTGTTCCCTTGGTGAAATTCAAGAAATTCCCTCATTTTCTTGTCTAGATACCTTTTGCCGACATATTTCTTCTTAAATTCAATCTGAAAGAATTCCCAAGAAATTTTCTCCCTTGGCACTATAGCCACTATTGTCGACCACCAGTTGTATGCTTCCTCTATCAATAATGAAATATCATATCTCAGATAATCATCGGGATAACAAACCATTTCTTCAAAAACTTTTATTGTATTTTGAAGCCAGTATTCAACTTTGACTGGATCATCTTGTAACACCCCTTAACCGTATCCAACGTAGGAATAGGGTTCGAGGCATTACCGGACTTACATTAAAATATTCATACAAAACCAGGACATAAAATTTCATCCAAAGTAAAAAATTTCATACACATGCATAACATCCCTTATACGGGCCTACGAGGCCCAAAACATACATCGAGGTGGTTCGGAACTAAACCGAGAACTTTAGAAACTTTTGGAAAACTTAAAAAATTTCATCATGTATGGCTCGAGACACGCCCGTGTCCTCAGCCCATGTAACTCTCTGTTTATGACATCATCACAAAAATAAGGGCACACGACCAAGGCACACGGCCATGCCTCCAGGTCGTGTCCCTCACACAGCTGAGACACATGGCTGTGTCACAGCCCGCATGGCCAATTCGAAACTAAAGTACATAATGTAGGGGACACACAGCCTGTGTGGATAATTTTTAGGCTATTTTCCAAGCCAATTGCCACCTTCAATAACAAACTCACATGCTTACTTTTATTGACCACTAACATGGCACATTTGAACATTCAATCATCCACAAACAATACAAGATCATGGTAACCTCATATCATATTTTACATACTTAAAACATCATGCTTAGTCAAGCTCAAGTTTACTAATTCTCATGCATCAAAGTTTATAAGATTACTCCCATATCACACATTTAAGCCTTAGTTATCAACACATCATCTCATCTCAATTAAACCATCAAGCACTCACCACCAATCATATAACTCATTACATACACACAATCACAAGCCTCATCTCCATGACATAGGCACATGCATAATCATATAATCAACATAAGCCACCATTCATGGCTATATACAAATTGAACTATAACCATTATAGGCCAACACATTTGGCTATATTAGTAATGACATAATTACAAAAGAAAAAGCCCCTATACATGCCATAGACTTAAGTATTTGAATATTTATACCCAAAATGGTAGCTTGATAGTATGATTGAATCTCCGACGATCTCCAACCCGAGCTAGCTAAATAAACCTATAAGAGATGAAAAGGAAGGGCAGTAAGCTATAAAGCTTAGTAAGTTCATATGAAAATAATAAGGAATTTATTAACTTGCTTCTCAAGGTAATACAACCATATTTGCATTTTTACTTATGTTCAGGTCAAGCTGCTTTCTCAAGTCACAGTCACTAATTTATTTATATCTGGAGCTACGGAACTCCAAATTAAGTTCCTCTAATTTTCCTTAAAACTAGACTCATGCCATAAAATTTTCAAAATTTTTTGTTTAGCCAATAGTACAGTTTATTCTTTAAAATCACCCCTATTTCGCTGCCCTATAGCTTCGACCTTTCTCTACTAAAAATTAATTATCTCGTAGTACATGACTCGGATGATGTTCCCATCTATTTTTATTGAGAATAGACTCATTAATAATTGTCGGCATATAAATTATAATCCGTAACTATTTTTGTACAATTTTTAATTATTTTCTCAAATTAGAGCAGGGGATTCGAAATAGTTCTGACTCTGTCTCACACAACTTTAAATATCTCATGATATGAAATTCTTTTGCTTACACTATCTCTTTTATAAGAAACTAGACTCAATAAGCTTAAATTCCATATTTTATTCAATCTCTAACTCACTTTCTACTATTTTTCGTGTATTTTCAAAGTTGGACTACTGTTGCTATCCAAAACTATTTTAGTAAGAAAATGATAATAACTAAATTTACCACACCTTCCTTTCTTTCAATTAGAAATCCATACATTTATAAACATATATCATTATTCACCAAATTAACACAACATCATTTCACAATGCTCATGGACTTACCTTTCATGGATTTCATATTAAGTTGAGTTTCTGTACATACCTGTACCGATCCTTACAATTTCATACATATACATAATGTCGTTGCATCTTCGATGTCTCGCACACTATGTACCATACTCGATACCTCGCATGCTAAGTGCTATTCTGGATGTTTCGCATAGTAAGTGCCATCCTCGATACTTTGCACACTAAGTGCCATTTATATATATATAGCCGAAGCTATCTCAAATTGCACACCAAGTGCCACTTTTAGCCAAAGCTATTTCGAACCGCACACTAAGTGCCATTTTAGCCGATAAATCGTTAATCATAACAATAATCACGTATAGACAATTTATACAATATCAAGCATTAAAAGCATAAATTTAACAATGCTTAATACATACGAACTTACCTCGATCGTCAAAACATTGAAATGGATCGACTAGTCCGAAACTCTGTATTTCCCTCGATATAGACTCGTACGAGGCTTAACTTGATCTAATCAATCAAATTCAGATATTTCAATTCATATTCTATTCATTTTAACTCAATTTCATATTTTGAAAAAATTACTATTTTACCTCTACACTTTTGACCTTTTTACAAATTAGTCCCTAAGCTCGTAAAATGCAAATTTAATCAATTTCATCATAGCCCAAGCTATCCGAATTTCATACATGCTCATGTCAGCTCATATTTTTCATTTATTTACAGTTTTACCACACAATTTATTATATTTCACAATTTAGTCCAAAATTGACATTTTTGCTAAAATTCACTTAACAAAACTCAATAATCTACCATCAAAGATTTATTTTCTATCATTAAACATCAAGATACTCAAATATTCAACAATGGCATCATCCAAATACTTTAAAAATTTTGAAATCGGAGGTATGGGCTAGCTAGAACACAAAGTAACGATCCCAAAAACGTAAAAATTATTAAAAACCAAGACGAAATGGACTTACATGCATGAACAACCATGGTCGAACCTTCAAAGCTTTGAGAACATTATTTTCTTTCTCACATTTGGATATTGATGAAGATGATAGCATGTAATTTGGCTTTTGTTTTATTTTATTTTATTATAATTACCAAATACCATATTTAACCTTAATATACATTAATAATTTCCATTATACCAAGCCATTGAATTCCACTATCAACAATTATGAAATAATTACCACTTAAGGACTCCCACTATTTAATTCCATAGCCATTTAATATCTTTAACTTATAGAACACAACTTTTATGCTTTATGCGATTTAGTCCTTTTTGCTTAATTAACTATCAAAACGATAAAATTTTTGAACGAAACTTTAATACCATCTTATTGCCACTCCGTAAATATTTATAAAAATATTTACAACTTAGTTTATAGAAACGAGGTCTCGATACCTCATTTTCTAAACCCACTTGACCTTAGGGTCATACCACTAGTACTTAATAAATCGCTTATAAAACAAAAATCACAATATCGAAAACCTTTTTTAAACTCACAATTAACTCGTAATATATA